>NC_074708.1:25713305-26385314 GCF_024334085.1 Lutzomyia longipalpis
ACATTCCAAAAAACGTATGCTCCAAATTTCTTCTTTAACTTTACGATAAAATGCAAAATTTAATAAATCATAGGTAACATCATCGAATGCTTTAGAATTCAGAATTTGAATTAAATCATGCATTAGAGGGGGATCCTTCAAAATTTCACATACTGACCGAGAGCGAGTGTACAAAATGTGTACCAAGCAACAATGACCTGATATCTCAATAAATAATTCAAATTTGGGGGGAGGTGGAGGAATATGGGTTAAAATACATGGCATATGAACCACTTGGCCTCGTCATTGCAATAAATCACGCATAGATATAAATTTGTCGTAATTTGCGTTTGCAACTCGGCACTATCAGCAAATAAACGAAATTGTAGTTAGTAAAATGTATAAGCGGTGGTGGGTGGTTGGTTTGCGGGGGGGGGGGGGTGAGGTTCATTTTGTGGGGCAGATGGGGGGTGGATTATTATTAATTGGGACACGAAGTGGGTGAAATATTGGGAAAATCCCTGCCGACGCATCATTTCGCGAATGCATTCATTTGATTAAATAATAAATATCAGCATAGGTGGAAAATGCATTTTAGCAGCCATCATTATGCCATATATACATTGCGGATGATATGGGGTGTAGGTTTAGAGGCGGTTTAGTTCCGCGAAATACATAATAATCGCCGTGTCGGGCAATACGAGAATTTAATTTCAATGCAGATGATTTAGCTCGATGTAATTTAAATCCTTTTCACCTATTCCACGCACTGGCATTCACCATGCAAAAATTATCCGTAAACAAGAGGCTCACGTTTAGCGTTTTGTTGCCAGAATTTCCTCCCCAAAAGCAAATCTTTTTTGCATAGCAATGCATCCACATTGAGAGGGTAGAAGGGGATGATTTGATGGGTGTATATGGAATTAGGGTATTAATTGTGTATTAGATGCATTGCGTGGTGAATTGCTACCGTGTCAGTGTACAGCGTACATCATCAACTGTACACAAAACCAGTGATTAAAACTACCCTCTCGAGTATTAACTTCACCCCCGCATTGAATGGGTGAAATATTTGCCAATTCACGGAACTTTTTCACTCTGTCTCGTCGACACTCCCCAAAAACGGAAACAATACTGCAGCTATCCAACTATTTCCTCGCCCACAACAAAAAGCCACCACTGCCACCCCCTCACTAAACTTCCCCACTACACTCTCTGGCGACATGGATGGTGTTTTTGGGGGTGACGCTATGGATGGGAAACAATTGTGTGTAACACGAGAGTGAAGGTTTTAATTTATTTCACCACGTTACGTAAATTTCCAAGGAGGATGGCAAAAAATTGCAACAATTTACTCCCATTGAATTAAAAACACTCATAGAAATGGAATGCCATTGCATGCACTGGAAAAAACAATTTGAATTTAATTTAATTTGCTTTTTATTCAGGAATTACTAAAAGGATATAATCCTTTACAATCTTAATACTGTCTTTAAGTCTTTTAAGATTAAAAAAACATATTTGAGTAAGTTAAAGTAAGTAGTTTAGTTTTAAATTTATTTATTGGGCAACTGGAAGTTTACAATCATATTTCTTTAAGTGTGTGTACAGTAAGGAAACTTTTCACCAGCTAATTAAAAAATTCAAAATTGAAACCAATTTTAAGGATTTACAGGTTAATTGAAAAAATTTCTATGAAACAATGATAATTAAGTAAGTGAGAAAAAACTAAATTCATAAAGTAAAAACAAATCGGAGAGTAAGTAAAGTAATTTGAGTATTGATTAAACGTTCGTGTTAAATTTTAAAACATTAAAAAAGAATAAGAAGTTTGTTGCATGATAAAGACTGCAACAAATTAATAAAAATATTAAAAAATAATAAAAATATTTAAAAAAAAAATGGCTTAAAAGATATTTGTTTTATATGAATAATTCTGATAAGCATTCGTATCCATCTGTTACCAATTTTTTAAGCATAAAATGCCATCTGTTGGGTTTTATTTTTTTGTATTAGTTGGTGGCTCTTCCTACATATTTTTAAAATATTCCAAAATAATTAAAGCTGTGAATGTCTGTGTAATTCTTCAGCGTTCTCTTATCAATAATTACACAAATATGTAAAGGTTTAAAGTAAATCTAATGCAAGAATTAAAAAAAAATCTAAGTTCAAAAGCTTCCGGATTTCTAACCTAACATTTTTACCATGGGGATGAATGAGACAGAAAATCAAAATTGTACGGAATTTATGTGAATATGAAATCCGTGTAAGTATTGGACAAACCAATAATAATTCCTTTAACAATTTTTATCATAAATAGTTTATCGTGTCTTCAAGTTTGTCTTCAATGAAAAAAATAACAATTTTTAATACTTTTAAAAATTATTGGAAAACTTAATTTTAATTAAAAGACAACCCTTTGAGCAAAGAAAATTTTTCACAGTGTAGGATTTTTTTTCTTTTTGTAGCAGTGTATTTTAGGGATAGCGCAGCGACCCTTTGCCACACTCTCATCAGTAGGGCACAAGAAAAGTCATGACGGGGGTGGAACGACAAAAAAATTTACATTTTGCTCACCACAACTCTAATAACATTTTCTTTTCACAACCTTAACGATGCACTCTGGTGGGTGCCAATTCCAACATTTTCTCTCCCATCGCGCCCAGACTCCGCCGTGAGAGGGGTTGGAAAAGATGTGCGGGGAGGTGTGTGGGTGTATCGTGTGAAATGTGGGATCCACCACCCCCTCTCTCTCTGTCTATTCTTGTGCCAAGAGTGAAATGTGTGTGTTCAGACAAATGCAATTTAAAAGAGCCATTTTTTACCCCGTAAATTGCTGTTTGCACGTTCGTAAAATAATAATAAATACACTCCCTTTTCTCAACTATATATCCATGTATGTATGTATGTATGTATATTGTATATATATTTTATGAAAAACGAAGAAGATTGCTGGGTACGGGGGCAAAAAGGTGAACCATGTGCAACTGAGAATTGGTACGTGTTGAAGTATCCCCAGGAACACACATCATGTTCCCCCTGTGCCCATTTCTCAATTTCCACCCCCCTCTTCTGCAGCCAATTTTCTCTCTACGATTCATGGAATTCCATTGATCATCCCCCAACGTTTTAACACACATACAGCAGCAGCGTTTGCACTGTGAAATAGACCCCCGGTGGTAGCTGTTTAGATTTATATTTCATCCCCATACCCTTGGGGACTTTCAAAAGCTCTCTCTCTCTTTGGCTAATTAAGCATTTGTTAGACAATAATCGACAGAAATAGTAGAAATGCCAATAATGGGCCTTATTCAGGGACCAAGAAACCCTTGAAATTCGCTTGAAATCTTGAAATTTCAGTACAAAATTCAAAGATTTCAAGAGTTTCTTGGTCGCTGAATTAGGCCCAATATTTGAAAATTTTCAACAATTCCTTTGAAATTAATAAATTATGAATTATTTCAAAAGAATTTTGTTAGAATTATCGGTTAGAATATTCTATGCATAATAAACTTTTCTTCTTAAAGGAATTCTTCAACTTCGAGAGATTCTCTTTACATGTAATTCATCCCCTATATATTGTTCTTTTTTTTCTCATCACAAACTTCCCCACATAAAAGGAATTTCTTTTCTTGATTTATTTACTCTTAATTCCTCTTTCGATTAGCTCATATTTCACTCTATTTCCATTCAATTACACCGAGATGGCAATCTCCCTCATTCCACCCTGGAAAACTTGCGAGAATACCCCTCATATGTACATAAGTATGTACCTAATATAAACCTATATATGTTGAATTAATCAAACACGAAGCCTCTACAGACATCCACCCCCCAAACGACGAAATGCAGATAATCTCGAGTGGTGAGAAATGATTTTTTTCCGTGTTAGATATACCTTGTTCTGGGGAGGGTGAGATTCCACCCCCAACTGGTGACCACAAGTGGCCATCAGAAGGACGAAAATAAATCACTTTTTTGGCGCAACACGGGACCACATGCGGGGGAGGTGTTGCCGGCCCGAGTAATAACGAAAAATCAACATAATGATGGGAACACGGAGAGAAATTTCCGTGGATGGGATATCCAAAAGCAATACCACAATATGGGAATATAAATTGCTTCCATTATTAATACATAATGTATTAAAATGGTTCAAAAGGCGAATGCCATGCAGAGTTGGGTTCTATGTGGCCATCCTAGTGTATTACATTGTTGTGTTTATTGTGCGAAAATAAATTCACTTCCTGACGTTATTTATTGCATTGCAATGAGGCGAAAATCCATAATTCAATACACGGACACGCGATCATTATGAATAAATAAATAAATTTCGTACACACACACACAGCTATGGGGATGGGGGATTTTTATGGGATGAGACAGGGGGTGGTGGGAAGTGAAGAATGGTCATGATCGGATGATCTCGATGGGTACACCAAATTCGGGAGTATCGTGCAGATGAAAAAAAAGCGCAAATGTATCGAATTTCATGATGGGAATCTCGCTTCCTCGCATCCCACGGCCCGGTGCTTGGATGGCGTTGGTTATTTTATATAAGAAAAGTGTCCGAACCTAATTGATACGGACACGGACACATGAGAAGGCTCTGTGTGCTCAGTCAGGGGGAAGCCGATGGGCATATATGGAGCATTGGGTGAGGAGAGTCAGATCAATTTGACACTGATATTATTAATAGATTTGCCCCAGCTATATATGAAAGGTTTTCTTTTGATAATTCGCCGCCCACGCGCCTCCACTTTGCTCATTTTTCGCAAATACATCAACACCGTGCAAGAGAATGGGTAGAGCGAGCGAGAGAATAGCCATGGAAACACGCCATAAATCATCAAACTCCACACAGAAACCCATGGTCAGGGCTAGGGGATCCACCTGTGTGAGGTTCATGGGCAATTTCTCCCGCGCACGATTTTCACCTGACTCGCCAAAAGAGAAATTGCCGAGACAATGAGGTGGTTTAGGATGGACGGGGGGAAACAATAGCACTGTGAAATCGTATAGAGTCTGACGAGCGAGGAGGAAGTTCATCATAAAAAGCCCGAGAGGAATAGGCAATATAGTAGACTTGGACTTGGAGCGCCCCATTCATATATTTTACCTGTCTGACCCATAGAGCTCATTCTCTCAATGTTATTGTTGCGGGAGAGTGCAAGACAAAGTTCACCAATGCATGGAGGTGCAAGAAGAAATTTCATTGAGGCTTTGGGAAAAATGTTTTGGATTTTAATTGAAAATTTTGGTCACAATTGCATTTTGTTTCGCAATGAAGAAAAATGAATGAATAGAGTTGAATGGAACATATATGGAGATCTCTATTTTATCTTTAAATCTATTTCCAATTTTGATTTATGTTTTCTGTAATAAATTTATGATTTTGTTATGTTTGTGTAATTTTTGTAATGTTTTCACGGTATTTTAATATGAGTGACTATAGATTTTTTTTGTCCATTTAATGCGACTATGGGTGAAATTCACTAGTAAGTCGGTTTTTAAGTCGTGTAAGGCATTTTTTTTAGGTCTGATTTATAATTCTTAATTTTCAATGCAAAACGCAAATTTCAATAAAAAGTTTTTTTTTAAGTCCGACTTAAAAAAAACAGACTTAAAATTTGAAGCCCGATTTAGAAACTGACTTAAAATTTTATTCCCGACTTAAAAAACTGACTTAAAATTATAATCCCGACTTTAAAAACTGATTTAAAATTATAGTCCCGACTTAAAAATCTGACTTAAAATTTTAATCCCGACTTAAAAAAATGACTAAACATTTTAAACCTGACTTGAAAGCCGACTTAAAATTTTAATTTCGACTTGAATTTTTAAGACAGACTTTAAAAAAACTGACTCAAAATTTTAATCTCGACTTTAAAAACATGCCTCAAAATTTTAATCCCGACTTAAAAGAAACTGACTTAAAATTTTAATCTTGACTTAAAAATCGACCTTAAATATAAGGACAGATTTGAAATTTTAAGCTGGACTTACTAGTAAATTTTGCCCTATATTAGTTTATTCTTTTTTTTTCTCAACTTTTTTAAAATTATTTTTATTACAATTTTTTAAGCTTAAAAAATCTTTTTTTAAACTACTCGTCTCATTTTAACACAAAATTGCATGGGAAAGTTTGTTTTTTTCTTTGTTGTTTAATTCAAACATTTCACAAGATTATGGCAAAATAGTGTCAAAAATCAGGAAGTTACAAAAAACATTTTTATCTATAAGTATGTGTTTTTTTATAAATTATCGAGTAATTTTATAGAATTTTAAATTTCCCAAATTTTCATGTTAATTTGCTCGAATTCACTTTTTCTTTAAAATTTTCTGGATTTTCAAGTCTTCATTCAACTTGTATAATTTTTTTACTTTTTTTTTCAAAATCATCCAATTTCTCTAAAACTTTTGCGCCTTTCCACACCAATTTCATTACAAACTCCTCGGAAGGCATTATTCAAATGTCCAGCACATTAGAAAGAGCTAGTTTATCTCCCCCTCTTTGTGAGTGGATAATGAGAATCAAGAATTAAAGAAGCATTAGTGTCAAATAATAATTCACTATCCCAGGTCTCGGCTTGTGTAAGAGCTCCACCACAGCCCTCGCGCACCAATGGCTGAGCTTCAAGTGCAATTCCACACCGACAGGGTTAATAGAGACGGAAATTTTCTTATCTCTAATTTATGGATAGTGCAAGCGGCATCGTTGTACATTTTGAAATGGCCAAACCATTCACATTATGTCGGACACGGTCAAGCAATTAAATCGGCAGCCGTTGGAATAAATTAAATTCCCAAAGAATCCAATTCAATTCCCTCTCTCTCTCTCTATGGGTTCCTTTTCATCTCGCATTTAGAGATGGGAGTGCGCGCCCCCCACGATGAAAAGTAGGTTAAATGGGCCAAGAAGAGGGAACTTTCATGGGTAAACTTGACTTCCTGTCTTCACCCCCATCGGCTATTCTACCACATAAAAGCCAGAGGGCGTCAAAAGCATTAGAGAGCCGCACTCTTTCTCTACATATTTTTTTTTTCTTTTCCCTTTACTTCTTTAACCCCCAAGTGGGTGATTGAGAAAGAAAAAAAAGCTCGCAAAAGAGTTAACTTTTTGCAGGGGGCGGGGAGGGCAAAAGTAAATGGGTCGAGGTGGTGTGGAGCATTTTCGTATGCTCACAGTGATAAGAAAGTCTTTTGCAAGTGATTCACATTAAATTGCGGCGAAAGATCCTTCTTGGCTTTTTCTCCTTCATTTTGGTGAGAGAAGACCACTTTCGGGGTAGCGGCAAAGGGGGTGGCGTATTTAAAAGCGCAAGAGATACCCCACAGACCAAACCAACCACCCCACACGGCCCCTACACCACACAGAATCCGAGAAAAGTTCATGGTGCGATAAATTCAGCGTAGAAGTGGGATGCGGTGTGAAGGCATTTTCCTTTTGCAAAATGGAACAGCTTCGCCATTATCCTGATTTTGCCGAGTAAATAAATTTATATTTAAAACCACGATGGATGGTTTTCTCTGAGTGTACTCCACTGTTTTGGCGCTCAGCCCCATGAAAACTTTCGCCTTCCCCATTTTACTTTTAATCAAGGAAAACGCTTTCAATTGCAACCCCCTCCCACCCCGCCATTTACGCTCCACTCTGATTTTTCATTCCATCGCCCAGAAAGCCATTACATAATTTTTTCAACCCTCCCACCACCCCTTCCCACACCTGCCCAACGAAGTATTTCTCGAAGAGCTTTCTCACAGTGTGTAATAAAATCCCAATAAGACGAGCGAAAAAAAAGCTTTCACATCCAGCAACACTTCATCCCTCCCCCTCCCCTCAAACGAATTGCTGAAACAGCCAAAAAGTTGAAAATGCGACTGCGGTGAAAGTCCCTTTACCCACACTCCTGAAAAAAAAAAAACTTGAGCCCACCACCCTTCATATAAGGGTTGAGTGCACATAGAAACTGCGATATGAGCATTTTAATGAAAAGAAAAATTTCTACAGCACGAAATCCTTTGTCAAGACACAAATAAGGACAAAACATCTCTCCAGAAAGGATTTCTTGGAGCGCAGAGTTCCAAAAAAAAAGTCCCTCTTCTGTGGGGGTGAGGAAAGTAATAAAAAGAAAAAAATAATTTATGATTCACAGCGGAGGATTTCAATCTGCTAATTGCATGTGAGATTATTGTATGCAGCATAAAGTAGAAAGCATCGTACGTTGATTATTGTGCCAAAAACATGTCGGATAAAATGTAGGATGGATTGGATCTACGACTTTATAGTGTTTTATGCTGTAAAAAGGAATTTATTAAATGGATTGTCTTTGTTTGTATTAAACAGGGGTGGATTTCGGGTTGTTTTGCTGTTACGAGTTGATTTAAAAATTCAAAGAAAAATTCTTTTGCAAGAGAAAAAGCTTCAGAATAAATCAAATCTTAATTTGAAGCAACAAAATACCTTAACCCTTTAAGGTCCATTGGGTCATGCGCTGACCCTAAGGCTTGATTTTGAAAATGTTTTGTTTTGTAGAGTTATTTTATGAATATTGAATCCAAATTAGTACAAGACTATGGATGAAATTCACTATTTAGACAGACTTAAGATTCTTTAAGAAAAACTTAAACTTCCTTAAGATTTTTAAAGTTTTCTTAAAATTCTTTAAAAAAAACTTACGATTTTTAAAGTAAAATTTAAGATTCTTAAGCGAAACTTAAGGTATTTTAAGTAAATCGAGCTAATTGCATATTTTTTATAATCTTTACAAATTTTGACGCCATAGGGTAATCAGAAAAAATCAACTAAAGAAATCTTAAGTTTCGTTTAAGAAAACTTAAAAGTCTTTATTTTTTCATAGGAAATCTTAAGTTTTTTTTAAGAATCTTAAGAAAACTAAAGTCTTTCTGATTAGTGAATTTCAACCTATGTCTTTACAATCCCTGATCATTTTATAACCACAAAAGAACACCCCCAAAGATTCACAAGATCAGGAAGGACAAAAAACTGTAAATTTTTGAGTTGAGATTTTTTGCCAAAAATATCTTATTTGAGCTTAAAGACACCGTCAAAAATTATTTTTAGTTCAATCAGCTCGCTAGATTGATCGCGGACCTTAAAGGGTTAAAACATTCAAAGAAAAGCTATTAAATTAAAAGAAAAAATCGCAAAATTGCCAAAAAAAATGGTAAGAATTCACTTGACAAAAGAAAAGTAGACTTATTAACCCCTTAATCAATCAATAATCCCATCTAGATTCTCCTCCCTGCGATGGATACCTATATATTTCATTGCGCGATAGAAAAACTAATGAATGGAATATCAATTGAGAGCATTAAAAAATATCATCACGCTCTCCCTATCTAATCCTAGAACGTCACAGAACTCGATGCAGCGCAACACCATTATCCCGCCAAATTTTAGCTTTTCTACACGCATCCGGGTGTAGTCAAAGTGAGTCTGATAGATTGAAATTGAAATGTCAGTGGGAATTTTTTTTCAGCTCATGTTTTTCAACCACCCACCCACCCCCACGAAATGGGTACAATGCGATATGTCACATAAATGGATGAATGTTTATTCCGTAGCCATGGGGACCAATTGAACGAATTGAACCTTGTTTCGCAATAATAAACAATCGCGTGGGGCTTTTGCACTCTGGCTTTTTTCCCGAGCCCAACAACTCGCATTTCTTGCTGTCATTGGCAAAAGAACTTTTTTTTGCAACACTACCATCGGTTTATGTGATACTAATGTTGTTTATACCGCGATGGGAGTAGAGTTGTGAGGAAGATTGGAGATGAAAATTGATTTCAACTTTTGCCTGTGACTTTTTAAATTTTTTCCTAAGAACCTACTCCTTTAAATACGTTTTTTTTTGTAATTTTTTGAAGTTATGAAAGATTCTTAGAAATAGGTAGGATAGGCACGACTGACTTATGTGGTGCCTCTCCTGACCGTGTGCACGGTCCGACCTACCAAGAATAACTAACTCAGTATCGGAGCTATCGGGACGATGGCCACCCGAAGACCATCTCCGATGACACACACATAAGCCAATCTGTCCTATACCAAGACAGTCGGTACCAGAGGTACTACATTCGGCCATTCCTGACTTTTGTGACGTCCTCGGCACAAGCTAGGAAAAGCAAGACAGATTGACCGAAGTTTCCCTTGATCCTCAGACCGGTATACTTCGCATTAAATGCGATAACAACTGAGGTTCTGTATTTAGAGTATAAGTCGGCATTAGACGACACTCTAATTACAAACAGAGGATCATATCAACATGTTCCCAATGGAACCATCTTCCGACCAGTATACTTCGCAAAGAATGCGATAACAACTGGAATCATGTGTTCTAGAGTGCAAGCCCGGCACAGTGGACAACAACTCTATAGTGGAAGATTATATCAAATTGTTCCTAATGGAACCGTACCTGATAGTCCAAGTACACAAGGGTTCTGTTTGATTTAGTACGCCAGTGCACATGACACAAAATCATCACACCCATGAACCTACAGAGGGTTCTGTCAACACAGCCTTCGCTATGTCCTTTGTTTCTCATGGAACATATGTCTAGACTTAGCTTACCCAGTTCCAGGAACCGTAAGCTCGTTCCATTGAGACTAGTGTCTCCGAGAAACCATTCGCCGTATGACTAACTATCAAGAACCTTGGACCTTAACCTTGGATTGATGTTAATCAATACGAACAACACCGGTTTTCAACGTAACAGGCCCACCATGCAAGCATGATGCCTCTCCGCGAAAACCTATTCGTCATGCCTACCTCTCTAAACCAGTAACGTGTACTGTACATACAGACTCGTGATTTTGTCTTAGTATTAACTGGTTTGCCACATACATGACCCGAGTACTTAGCATTTACATAGCCTCTTATTGGTATAAGCAGATATTCCTAAATTTCCTTAATACAATGTACATTCATTAGGAAATTTTATCTTCAGCACTAAAGAATTCCTTGCACAACCAATAAATGACCCTGCACAAGTAAACACTAAGAAATTCACATTATACTTCATTTATTAATAATACTTTCGAAATTCACTCTTCTACAACACTCTCTTCTTCTTCATCAGTCTCGCAGATCTCAAACTCTTCCTCTTCTAGCCACTTAGCCTCACACCATGGCTTAATGTTGTCTGCGGCATAAATTGACCGGAAGGGCTTCTGGGACAACTGCGTAGCTGGAGTGTCTGTGACTTCGTACCTGTCTCTACCCAGTACATTATTGATAATATACGGTCCTTTGAACCGGGGGTGTAATTTCCGACTTCCTCCGGTAGCAGGTGCCTCGTGCCTAATTAGCACCAAGTCCCCAATTCCATATTTATGAGGTCCTTTATGGATCTCATTAAATTTCTTGACTTGATGTTCTTGCACTTTCTTGATTTTCTTTGCTGCTTCACCCCTGATGACATCTAGATCCTCTTCCCTTGTGAGGCTGGTATCCTCCAAGATCGCACTTATCAGGGCATTTCCGTTGACATCTCTCGGTCGGAAACCAAACAGCAGTTCGTGAGGAGTGCGTCCCGTAGTGTGATTTTTCGTACTGTTAATACACCATTGTACTGCCTTAAGGTTTGAGAACCAGTCAGTGACCTTACCGTCCTCAGCCAAAACCTTGAGGCTTTCGCCGACCACTCTAAAGCAACGTTCCGCCTGTCCGTTTCCACGAGGCGTTTTGGCCGCGATTAGTGCCAACTTGATGTCGTTTCCTCCACAGAACTCTTCGAATGCCTTTGAGCTAAAGCCGCACCTCTGTCCGCTACAATAACACTTGGGTATCCAAAGACACCACAGCATTCCTCCAAAACGCGAATTACTCCAGCGGAATTTGCTGCCTTCACCGGTTTCAAGATCACGTACTTGGTGAAAGAGTCAATGATGACCAAAACATACTCATGCCCTCGAGCTTTTGGAAATGGACCGGAGTGATCCAGGTGTATTACCCTAAAGGGAATAGGGATTTTAGGCACTACATGCAACTCGACTCGCGTCTCATCAGTTCCCCTTTTAGCTCCACAGCAAGAAAGACACGACCTCACAAATTGTTCAACATACTTGCTCATCCCCCTCCAGTAGAAGTCTCGAGCTATAATCTCCTTGGTCCTTCCCGAGGCTGGATGCCCATTTCGGTGATGTGCCTCATGAATGACACTGTACCTCAATCCTCGCGGTACCACCAACTTGAGCTGTTCCCCCTCCTTTTTATAAATTCTCTCTCCTTTCAAAACGTAATTTTCGAAGATTTCTTTTTTATTAAGTGCTTCAATCAATGATCCCTCGAGAATCTTCTTAATTTCAATCAATTCTCCATCTTTGCTCTGAAGAGCTGCCACCCAATCCGTTTGGTTAATCATCATGACCAACTCCTGGTCTTTAGGACTGGCAGTACTCTCCAAGGGATTTCGACTGAGAAAGTCAACATGAGTCATTTTAGAACCATCTCTGAAAAACACTTCAAAATCATACTCCTGGATCAGAAGCCACCAGCGTGCAAATTGTGCATCAATATCCTTCTTATAATGAGTTTTCTTCAAGGAGTAGCAATCGGTGTAAATTTTAAACGACTTTCCAAGCAGATAATATCTAAATCTCCTGAGACTTTCAACCACTGCCAGAGTCTCCAGCATCGAACTATGATACTTCATTTCCGTAGAACTTGTTGTTCGACTGAAATATGACACTGGATGAACTACTCCATCAGTGCCCACTTGCATGAGTACTCCACCCAATCCAAAACTTGATGCATCAGTATGAAGCTCATGCTCCAACTTCTCATCAAAAAGCACCAAGGTGGGCTGTTGGATCAGTGCGAACTTCAAAGATTCGAATGCGTTTTGTTGCTCTTCCGTCCAGTTCCATTCCTTCTTCTTTTTCAAGAGTTGATACAACGGTCGAGCGATCAGAGAATATGCCGGAACAAAACGTCGGAAATAGTTGGTCAATCCCAAAAATTCCCTCAAGGTACGTACGTTGTTCGGTGCCTGGAAGTTCTCGATTGCGGCAGTTTTGGAATCACCCGGTGTTATTCCCTTCGCACTAACGTTGTAACCCAAGTACGAAACTTGATTGCTGAAGAAGGTGCATTTTTCCAGATTCAGGGTCAAACCTGCTTTCTTCAATTCATCCAATACCTTCTTCAACAATTGAAAGGCTTCTTCCATTGAATTAGATCCCAACATCACGTCATCCACATAAAAGGATACACCATCTTCCTGGAGTGGGGTGAGCACCTTCCCCATTGTTCTAACAAACACCGATGGTGCGTTCGACAATCCATAAGGCATCCTTTTGAATTGAAATTGTCCTTGTGGAACGACAAATGCAGTGAACTGCCTCGAGTCGGGATCCACTTCCACCTGATGGTAGCCTGAACGAAGATCCAAAGAAGTGAAAATTGATTTCCCCGCCAATTTGTCCAATTCCTCCTCGATTTTCGGCAAGGGAAAATGTTCCTTATGACACAAAGCATTGATTTTCCGGTAGTCAATACACATACGCCACCCACCATTCTTTTTTGGAACCAAAATGGCGGGACTTGCATATTCCGAGAGGCTTTCCTCAATGATGTCATTTTCGAGCAACTCCGAAATGATTTCTTTCAGGTGTGTTCTCTGGACACGGGATGTGTTGTACGGTCTGTACCGTACTACCTCATCGGACTTCAACCTCAACTTCATTTGTATCACAGAGGAGTGACCAAGTTCCGAAGTGCTCAAGGCAAAGCACTCCCTGTATTCATTGATTAGCTGCAACAATCGATCCTTTTCTCCCTCTGTGACTGAGTTTCCCGTCTTCAACATGTGTGAATGAATTTCCTTCCGCTTCATGATTGTCCTCGCTTTACCCATTTCTCCAGTGGAAACTCTCTCAATCAGCAATTCTTCACCAGACTTGATCACCCGTATGTCCTTACTCCTGAAGAAATCCTCACCCAGAATGACTGGATGAATCATCAATTCATCCTTGATGACTGCAACTTCATGTACTTTCGAAACTTCCCCGATAGTAATCTTTGTAGAGAATGACCCCAAGGATTCACAGGTAGCCCCTCCAAATCCCTGAAATTTTCTCTTCTCCCCATCGTGATTCCACTTCACTTCTCTTGCCAAGGATTCTCGCACCAGTGATGCTGAGCTACCCAAATCTACAAATGCGTGCGACGGGATTGAATCAATGAGGATCTTCTTGATAAGGCACTTATTTTGTGGGGTGGCTGCCTTCACCACCCCTATCTGAAAATCCTTCTTCTTTTTCGGGCAATCTTTGATGAGATGGTGCTCTGATCCACATGCGTAGCATCTCTTCTTCATTCTTCCCTTGGTGTGTTTGGTGTTCTTTTCTCCCTCCTTGGGCTTGTCTTTTGCATCCTCCTTCTTTGTTTCAACATTTTCGTCTTGTTTGAATTTCTTTCCCTTCCATTTGGAGTATTCCACCGCCCTTCTCTTCACACCACCTTCTTCCTTCTGGTTAGGTTGCTCGTTCCCAATTAGGGCCTTATGTGCCCGCTTCATGTGAGCCAGGAACTCAGTGAGGGACGATCCGTGGAAATTGATCAGTGCAGTACGAAGATTCTTATCCTGAATTCCTTCGATCAGATAATTCTTCGTAGCATCCAATCCGAGGCCAATCCTCTTCGCCTGCTTGACTATGTCATGGAAATAAGTTTCCATGCTCTCCTCCTTTTTCCATTTTCTGTTGGTCAGCGTCCTGTGAATCTCTCCCACATCTATCTCTGTTGGAAAATTCTTAAGGAGCTCTTCTTTAAACTCCTCCCATGATGTAGTCTCGTTTTGCGAAGTCTCAAACCACGTTTTAGCTGATCCTTCCAAACGAATGGCCGCTGCCAGGACTGCTCTTCTGGCATCGTACTGATATAGCTCCACCATATTGTCCATTTTGCGTATCCACTCGTGTGCCGTAAGGCCAGCTTTATCTTCCGGGTTGAAAGCCGGAATGAGAGCTTTTATTTCTTCAACGGTAAGCCTCACCACAGCCGGATTCAGACTTGATTGCTCACCTGATGACACGATTGGCGGTGCCATGCTTCTTGTCTGTCTCCTATCCATTGACTGTAGCCCAAAACAAGGTAAAAAGAAAAAAAAAATTCTTATCACTAATGCTTTAGTGAGCTACCTTTCTTTATTATGAAAGCACTATTCCGTCTCTACTTTATTTGTAATTGAATTTAAGGCTCTTACAGACAATTTGCAAGTATGCTAAAGAAAATTCTCAAAAATCATCAAAATCATTACTTGTCTGATTATACTTACGAGTCAGTATAATCCCCTTTTATCTTCTTTATTGAGATTGGAGATTTTTGATTGCTCTACTTCCTGAAAAATAAATACGGAATTTCATGAGAAATGCTGTTCTCACAATTCCAATGATCTGCAATAGCTGCCATCGATTGCTTATTTTATTTATTTTTCCAACATACTCACAATTCAGGTAACTTCCGATGCTTCTTTCCCTTGCAAGGCGTTGGAATTTCACCTTGTTCTTCCTAGAATTCGTGTACAAATAGAGAATTTGGATAAGCTTTTTCTCTTGAATTTTGTCTTCAGCCATGCCGGCCATGCCGATTGGCCTTTTTCTGGCCAAATTCAGAAATTGTACTTACAATTGCCTGGATTTCCTTCTAATTCCTTCGCACACAACTGTAATCTTCCACTAAGGATGGGTGAAAACTCAATTGACTATCAACTTGCACGGAAAAATGTAATTTTCACGCAAAAAGCACGCGTATTCATCAACCACCATAAACATGACATGACACGTCAAATTGGAGAAACGTTTTAGAAACATTAGTTTCTTGCCACATGAAATGTTTCATTTTCGAAATACGCCCTTGAAACATTGGCACATGAAACTTGATACATGAAATATTTCCTGCAACCAAATTACATAGTAGAAACATTTCAATAAAACAGAACAATTATATGTATTGAAAAGCGCTTTTCATAAACATAATGTGCACATTATAATAAATAATACATGATTTTCATTGCGTTATACATACAATTTTCCATTATTACTCCCATTTTATTCAAATTTTGCGACGGTTTGCGACGCACTTGCTTCCCGCTCGAGCTGACTCTTACGTCACTCACCCTTTTTCCTGTCGCATCCAAGATGGCTTTCAAGTTCCAAAATGCGGTGTCCGATATTCCGCCAATAACACACTTAAGTCCTCCACTTCTTCTTTTGAGGGATTCAGATCCCACTTCTGAGATGAAAGATTCTTAGAAATAGGTAGGATAGGCACGACTGACTTATGTGGTGCCTCTCCTGACCGTGTGCACGGTCCGACCTACCAAGAATAACTAACTCAGTATCGGAGCTATCGGGACGATGGCCACCCGAAGACCATCTCCGATGACACACACATAAGCCAATCTGTCCTATACCAAGACAGTCGGTACCAGAGGTACTACAGTTAATAATTTTTTTTCTAATTCAAATAATTTCTATGGTTTATTATTTTAAAAATAAATTAAAAGACTAAGATTTTTTTTAGTTTTATTCTTCTTTTAAAAAAGAATTTTTTTTAATACCAAAACACTTTACATATTTTATTTTGCGAAATTTTTTCTCTTCAATATATTTTAAAAAAATTAAGGGTTTCTATCTTTTTTACAAATATGAATTAAGCTGAGTGAATACAGAATTAAAATTCTCTTTCTCGCCTTAAATTATTTTTTCAATAACTTTAAAGATTTAATAAAAAATTAATTTTATTTTTAACAAAAAATAAATGTTTATTGATTTCTATTTGCATTCCTTTTTCTTACGTTAAGGATTTGTTTTTCAAAACTTCCAGTGTTCTTCAGAGGAAATTCCCGCTCACCAAGAAACGACAAGCAAGAGTGAGTGAAGAGGAGTTTAAAGATTTATTATTGTTCTAGAAATTGTAAAAATCATGTTTTATGTAAAAAGAAAACCTATGTTAAATGTTTGAATGTGTAGACGTGTCCTTTCAGCCATTCAAGAAGGCCCGCTATTAGGGTCGGAAGCTTTGGTTTAAATTTGCTGATTTTCCTTGGATGAGCGGGAATTTTCTTCTGACGAACACCGGAAGCTTTGAAAAACAGGTTTATATTAATTTCTTTTATGTAGTATTTCGTAAAATCTTTCTGAAGTTAAAAAAATTTTAAGGAATTCTTAATCTGATTAAATTCCTTAAAACTAGGAAAGTATGACTTCCCTAATTCTCTTTTCATTTCATTTTATTTTTCATTTCTTTTTTATTTTTTTAATACTTGCAATTAGATTACAATTACATAATTAAATATTAATTGAAACCTTTCTAAAAAAAATCCCGAAAATATTCTTTCAAGGAACTTATGCTTTATACATTTTAATTTTTTGTCGTATAATTCCACAAAATTAAAATTCCTTTTCTAATTAAATTTTTATAAAACTTTTCTTTCCAAATATTAACTTTTCATCATAATATTTTAATGATATTTTCATTGAAAAAAATCGTGAATATAATTTTCCCGTATTTCCTGATTTTTCCCCATAAATTACTCGTCATGAATTTCAATTAATTTCCAATGAATTATCTATACTTAACATTCAAAGGAATTTATCTGTTTGAAATTCAATATTTAGCTTCATTGAAATAATTCGAGGAAATCTCAATCATGTGCTCATCCATTTGCAAAATTTTCCTAATAATTTTCATTAGATGTTTGATCCATGAGAATTTGCTTGATGTACATGTTTCAATCTTCAATCTACATTAACCTTTATTCTACATAACATGTACATTGGGGGCCAAAGAGTTTAATGCGAAGGCGGAGGAGTAAGAGAGGCAATTTAATTGAAATATATGTATGTATGTAGCTATTTCATGTGTTTTGATCCACAGTAGATGGATTATAATCACATGGAATGCTCTTCTATCAACTTCTGAATCGATGGAGTGAGAGAGATATGGAAACATTTCAATTATTGATTTAGAATGTTCTTTTTTTGCGTGATGGAGCAAACGACGGGGGGAGGCGCAGAGGAATGAAAAGCCAAATTGAGGAGATATATAGAGAGGAGTTTGGTTGTAGTAACATCAACCTGTCGTGTTGGGGGCTTAATAGGAATTCTCAAAATGACACAGAGAAACCGTTCGAAATTGCTTAGTTCATTGTCGACAGAGGGAATTTCTTGTAACGAAAACATCACTCTCTTTGGGATGTTCCATCTTCCACACAAGCTCCATGTGCGCGCACTCCCTGCCCAAAAATACATGAGAAAAAGATTCTTGCAGCAAAGGCAAAAGGCATTGAGGAGGAAAAAAAAGAGAGAGAGAAGCATCATCCATTAAGCATTTGGACATGGACTTCGTGGCTCAGGAGAATTTCCTCCTTCATGGATTGCACACAAATATGTATGTGGAAAAGATTCACGTAGAATATAATTTCAATGTTGTGTGCTTTTTGACTCATTCGTGACGTCTTCCCTGTTTTCTCTGCCAAAACATCATACATACGAAGCTACTTTGGAATTGTTTCCTTCACCCAGCACCTCTCTCTTCTTCTTCCTCTTGCGATGAATTTGTTGCCTTCACCCTGTAATCGCCACAGTTTTCTGCAAAAGACAAACAGCAAGTCTCACAGATAAAGTCGAAGACATTTGCAAAGTGTCAAAATTCCCTTTAAAAACTTTTTCTTATACATAGCGTTACATATGTATGTTTAAGAAAAGGCAGGGATGTGAATTCTTCTCACACAAAGTTCCCTTCTTGTGAGCCAAAAAACGTTTTTCTCGCCCTTTTCCCTATTTGTCGAGCAATTTCCTCGCGTGTTTTTCATTTGATCTCTCAAAATTCGCGCAATGAATTGGCGAATTCAGCACTTTTGAATTAATTGAAAGTGTTAAGATGGAAAATTTCTTCTTCTTTTCCCACCCAGTGTGGCAATTAAAAGTGAGCAATTTGGTGCTCTGTAATCAATTTATCTCGCAAGTTGAAGTTTGCCCCGGAGAAACGCCTTTTGCTCAAAGTTCTCATCAGTTGAATATTTTATGTTTTGTTGAATATCGAAAAGGGGAAAATTTGTTGTTGAAAAAGAATTTTTTATTCATGAAGTTGTGGATTTAAAGGAATCTAGGTCATTTAGGGTCTAGGATTTTTTCACTTCTACATGAATCTGGCAGTTTGAGGGCAGAATTCACTACACAGTCAGACTTAAAATTATAAGTTGGTTTTTAAGTCAGTCTTAAGGTTTTAGGTAGGTACTTAAAATTTTTAAAATAAAATGAAATGAAATGAAATTAAAATAAAATAAAATAATATAAAGTAAAATACATAAAATAGTAGTTCTTTAATCAGAAAATCTTACATATTTTCCGGGACAACTCAGGAAAATCCAAGCCCAACTTAAAAATTTTAAAACCGACCTAAAAATTTTACGTCATACTTAAAAAACTGACTAACAAACTTAAGAACGACTTAAAATTTCAAGTCCGACTGTGAATTCCGCACTTTATTTTGTTTTATTTTATTTTTTTTAATTTATTTATTTTTTGTTTTATTTTATCTTATTTTAAAAATTTTAAATCAGATTTCGGGTTCTTGCTTCTAAGTCAGACTTATAAAAAAACTGACTTAAAACCTTAAGACTGTCTTAAAGACCGACTTAAAATTTTAAGCCCGACTGTGAATTTCTTCCTTTATTTTAATTTATTTTTAAAATTTTAATCAGATTAAAACAAAATGACTTAAAACCTTAAGACCGACCTAAAAAGCGACTTTATTTTTTATGCCCGACTGAGTAGTGGATTCCGCCCAGAAAGTTAATCTACAAGTTATGATTTTGTATTTAAAAGATTAAGTAAATTATTACTTTACTCCTTATTCCTGGAACTTCTAACAAATTACTTCACTAGATTAGTCACTGAATAACTGAAAAAGCAGTAGAGCGTTAAACTTGTCAAGCCATTGTGGAAGACTTGAAAATCTATAAAAGGATTATAATTTTTTTTTTATTTAAATTCTTGTTTAAATTCTATAATACGAAAATTTAAATCAGGAAATTGAAATAAAACGAAAATTTATTCAGTAATTTAATATAAGTAGTTACTGATTTACATTTCAGTAACTGTAAGAATGGATTTTACAGCTCAATTCTTTAGACAATTTTGCCATTAACTCACTATTTTTGCCTCAAAACTACTGAGTAAAGATTATCTTAAATCTTCAACCTTTCAGAGGCTTTAAAATTGCTTTCTAATACAGACTTAAATCAATCGAAAACACGTGCTGCTTGAGTATTCTTCAACAAATCTTGCAAAAAAATAGCACTGTATATACCTTCAACAAGGATTCATTTTAGTAATTTAACCTTCAAGTAAGTTTAGATACCTTTAGTGTAGACACAACCATTGCAAACAGTACACCATCAATTTCCCGTAAATAAGCTCATAAATCTCTGTGAAGACTCCTAAGCCCAAGTCTAAGCCCCTTTGTGATTGAAAGTCGCGCTCAGTTCCCGCCACTATCAAAGTCGCGCGCTCTCAAAAGGCGGCATGACGCGGGCGGGGTGTGGGTAAATCATTTATTCATCCCCCGAGGGTTCAATTCAAAATTCTCCAAAAGGAATAAATAATGTATACACGCCGAAATACATTTGTATTGTGAATAATTTCCTCGGAGGGTTGCGCACCATCGTACAGAGAGAATTTTTGGGGATGTGGAAAATGGCGCGGGATGCGCGAATGACGAAGGAATTTTTCTTTCGTTGGGGGTGGATAAAATTTTCTCAGTGCGGAGTTTTTTTGTATGTACGTACTGCCAGTGCTCATCCCCGATATTATGATAATGCATGGATTGTTGTTATTGCCTTCAAAAGGTTTATTGCTCCACTCTTAGCTCTTCAATATATAGTATTGAGTTCGTAAAAGCAATTGTATTCCTTTTTGCCCTTCAATATACTTTTACCCTTCAACAGAGGGCAAGTTCTGCATCTATCTTGGCGATGTGCTCCCAACAGGGTGGTTTGAGCAGAGGTAGGGGTGGATTTTTTTTTATAGTTTGCAAATTTTCCCCTAAATTACATTATCCCTTCCCATGGAAAACTTTGATGGAACTTTTAACAATAATTTCAGTTAAACTTTCAAGAATTTTAAAAAAAATAAATTGATATTTTTTGTCAAAGAGGAAAATTCATCCGACTCTGTTAGCCGAAGAAGTCAGGGTAAAATGGAAGAAATTCAATTGGGGGGATTTGTGAAAACGTGCACTTTCTTTTTCCATCGACAAAATGGATGCGGATTGAAAATTGCCAAAGGAAATCCGCTGTTAGGTGCTATTGGGGTTGGAAGACCATCTAATTGAAATTGTATATTTCACCACCCACTCCCCCCCCCACGTGCCATGTTGGAAAATCCTCAGTTGGTGCGTGCTGTGTCTCCTCCCGGCAATAAATAGTCAATTTACCAAATGACATTGTAATGCCCTCATTATCGTGATTATGTATATGCGGTGAAATTATCATTGCTACATTGAAATCCACCCCCATTACCACCCCACCCACCATCCTTACCCATCTCTTCACCACCCCCTGTAAGCGACGTGCGTGATTTAACCCCTCTGCGATTGCAAGCGTGACCATATTCTGCCCTCGAGGCGACGCACTTTGAATAAAATTGTGGGCGAAATGTGATAAAGCACATTGCACTAATGGACCTTAAGGGGGTGCTCGTTGCTGGTTCTATGGGGGTGGGTGGTGGTGGGAAAAAAATGTGCTGGTAATGTACCCACCATGAAAGAGTCCACTCAATTATTCAGCTACTTACGCTCGTATATGAGCCACAATCTACACTTCATTACCAACCGCGATCATCCCAAATGATACACTGCCAAAGAGCATGCTATACCCATGGGAAATGTAGAAGGAAAAACTCCCTTCGTAGTGGTAGAACCTGCCCCAATGAGTAAGACGTACAACGTACGACACATGAGTTTAATATTGGCGTGACAAGTGTAATAAAATATTCATGAATATTTTGACTTATTCCCTTTGTGATTGTAACGATTCAATTCACTTTGCCATTACAAGGAAATATTTTATAAAGAACAAGACGTTACATCACGGTGAGGGGAAGACTTTCCTACCACAACAAAAATCATCAAGGGGCCAATAGCTTGGGGTTTATTTGCAAGATTATCGTGAGTTTATTTAGGGGGTGATTGATTCCACAATGTAAACAAAATTGTCTTAAGTTTATAAATAAGAAATTTTTGAACTAAATCAATTTTTCTAGAGCTTTAAGGCTTCTAAGGAACTTTTCTTAGTAGCTGATTAAATTTAAATTTAATAAATTAAATAAGAAGAGAGAATAAAATTGGAAAGAAATTGATTAAGAAAATTGAAGGAAAATTGAAAATTTTCGTCAACCTAAAAGAAAATTAATTAAAAATTCGGGAATAGGTACAAGGGGTGTTAATCTGACGAATATTTTGTTTTTTTAAGCAAATCATCCAAATATTTCCGATTACCTACCTGAATATTTGACTTCACATGAACATCTCTTGCTAAAAACCACAAAAGATCCAAAAAAGTATTTAGGAATTTTGGTTTGAATTTACTCTTTTTTTGGGTTAAATTGACTACTTTTTAGTATTAATTTACTACTTTTCGGTTTGAATTTAGTCTTTTTTAGGATTTAATGATTTTTTTAAATAAAATTTTGTTCCTCAATCTGTATCGTTTTTTTGAGACTGAAAAGCAAATACTTTTAGGCTTGAATTAAGCAAGTTTTGGGTTGAATCTACTACTTTTTGTTCTTTCTAGACTTAAATTAAATATTTTTTTAAGTTTTTGTTCCTCGATCTCAGCCATTTTAGGCCTAAAAAATATTTTTATGCTTCAATTTAATCTCTTTTAGGCTTGAATGAGGTTTGAAATAAATATTTTTATTAGGCTTCTGCTTCTCAATCTGAGTCATTTAGAGGCTAGAAATCAATATTTTGATTTCTCTGGCAAATCATCCGAATATTATTGAATATTCCGAATATTTTCGAAGATCCGAATAATTTCACTCAGATAAATACCCCTTGGTAAAAATAGAGGAAATAAAATTCGTCGAGAACTCAAGACTTTAAATTGTTTATTGCAAACTTCTAGGTTCTCAAGATTTTTTTCTTCAATCTTTTTCAACCATTTTTGAAAATTTCAGGATATGGCTTCTCCCGGAAATTCTTAACCAATTTTCCCAAGAATTTCCCACCATCACGTCAATAAGCAATAACAATTCATTATTAATAATTTAGAGTTTTCTGTATTTGCTGATTGAAATAATCCGCTCCTTCTCAGCACAAACATCCCACAAATCACTCACAAATCAAAGTGGAGCAAAACAATCTTTGATTGATCATCATCCCAATCGTGAGTTTGAGATATGAAATTAAATTTTGCAGAGAGTGATACACGAGAAGTGCATTTGGTGGGATAAATAACAAAGAAAATCGCTGCGATTAAAACCCTTCACTTCTTGGAGAAACAATGGGAAATTGTCGATGAACCATTTGATTGAGTCAATGTGGAAGACATATAGCCTGACCCGATTGTAAGCAGACTCGTTGTTCTCCTATTTAATTTTCAATGAGATTTCTCCGATCAATCTCACCCATCTTCTTGCCCCCTTCGCTCGCCCCAAAGCTTCCTGTGTGCCTCACGGGTCAATCTCAGAGGAATTTTTCAGAGTGAAAATGGGAAGCAATTCCATGTCAATCGATGCCACTCAATACACGAGACACGGTAATAAAACAATCTGATGTGAATGACTTTCTGACGTCCAAATGGTGTGTGCCGAGGAGGAAATGTGGAGAGAAGAACCCAAAAAGCGTTCTTAGGGAGTTGCACGACCGAAGAAATAAAAAAAATGTGTATAAAAGAAGAATGAAAAAAAAGCTCAAGAGGTTCAACAGCGAAAACACTTAAGAATTTATCAATATGATTTTTTATTGGCTTCCATTTGCCGTGCTCGTAAAATCTGTCCTACAATTTGAACCATTTAATTATATCAAAAAATGGGCGTATTTTTTTCATCTTAGCATCAACTTCGTCGACACATTGTGTTCACCCACAGCTGCAATAATTAAATTTTTAATGTTTGCTGCATGCCACAGTGTTTTATGGCTTCTTATCAAAATGAGAAATTTTTATACCGCCATCCTCATTTTTTTTTCATTCAGGGTGAAACTCTTGAGAAAATTATCAATGTCTCATTCATTTGCATTTGGAGTATGTTTTGTGGTGAACAAATAAATCAGTCACGGGAAGGAAATTTTGGGCCTTGTCTTGGACTTTTGGGTCATGTTTTCTTTGGTTTTCTTAAGGTTTTTCAAAATTTTATTTATTTAAAAATATTTTTCTAATTGTTTGTTTATTTCTTTTCTAATTTAATCGACTACGAACTACAGAATTGTACAAAAATGCGAAACTATTTGAGCGAAACACGAGCAACCAGTAAACACGTTTCAAAGACCGTAATTGAAGAATTATGTAATAAAAGTTATCAAGGACAAAAACTTCAATAAATTTGAAAAATATGAAATTTGTTCTGTAAATTCCCAAAAAAAAACAGCTCAAAACCCTTCAAACCCTTTCGTGTCCACGTGACACATAGAAACATTGAAACATGAGCTCTTTTTATCACGATATTTATTGTTTAGTAGATGCTTTCAGAGGACTTTTCTCACTCAGAACGTCTTCTTTGGCCTATTTTGCGTGAATTTTATGCATTTTTCTTTAACTTGGAAAAACAATTAAATTCATAAATAATTGGAAAAATGAAATGTTTCACGTTTGGGTCAGCGTATGACCCAAAAAACGCGAAAGGGTTAAAGAACACGAGAAACCAAGAAAACCGTTAAACAAGAAAAATCAGAAATTCATTCATAAAATTTAACGATCGTGAGAGTCATCAAAATGTGACGCGAAAAAGGAGTTTATTCATTTTCAAATAAATTATTTTATGAAAATATTTTTAAAAAATTATTAATTTTTACTCCCTCTACATGTAAAAAATTAGAAAATATTTTTCTTAAATGTATAAAAACATTTCTGAATTCAAACTTAATTCTAATTCTGGCATTTCAACTCATACAATTAGTTGAGACGAATGTTGAAATATTCACATGACCCAAAATCAATTTTCAATTTAGACATCCAATAAATAATCGATTTTTTAAATTTTCCCGCCAATATTCATCTCCAAATTTAACACATTATGGTGTCAATTTTAATTTAGAACTAAAATTACTTCTTCCACGTAAATATAAAATTTTTATTGACCATAATGTTTGGGGAAAATGGAGAAACTCCGTGTGAATAATGAAGATCCAAATGGAACTTCATTCCGTGTGTGGGGCATTAGTGTGCATATAAAATTTATTGTTTATTTATGCTTTATTTGCATCAATTAAATATTGTTTTTGTCCCTTTTCGGCCCAAAAATTTTTCACGGGCTCTCTTGTATGTAGCGCCCCACAAATTAATGCTATTTTTGCCCATCATTCGGCTTCGTGTCAATTTGCAAATTGATGTAATATGACGTGCCCCCATACTAACCTCCCGCCCCTTTTTTTTCGGGGGCTTGATCAATCGACTCCAGGGTGTGTGGTGGCGGAGGCGGTGTGTGCAAAAGCAGCAAAAAAAGCTGTAATTAGATTGAATTTATTGAATTTTAATTTTGATGAAGCGACAAACAGAGAATATCGTCCAGTGGTTGGCGCCCACTGGGCCACCCTGTGAGAAGGGCTCTCACTCCATCATCAGCACAGGGTCCCTGTAGCCTGTGGGCCACCCCGAGGGAGGACATCATAATTTACTGTAATGGGTAAATTGATTTTGCACAACCACCCCCCGTCGTTGCGGGGGAGGATGGGAAGTGCAAATGCAAATCAGTATGGAACAATTGGCGAGAGGACCTTTTTATCAATTGTGCGCCATTGATTTCGAAACTGCGGACATTGAGTTCGCTCAGCCGAAAAGCGAAGCTTCGGGGCTGAATTGGGCATAAAGCAATAATAATCACCAATGATTTTTATTTAATAACCTCATAACGATACAAATACACAATTGAAATGCTGGTGGGGAATATAAATACGCGGATAACGCAATCAATGCGACGCAATTTATATATATTTTATCCAAAGTTCATTATCGGAACGCCAAGTGAGAGAATATTATACATAGCTATATGTAGCATAGATATACATAATACGAATTATGAGCATTTTCTCTATCCATTTGTACTCTTTTTGCCAACAAATGGCACGAATTATAGCGCAAATTAGGTTATATCTGCAAATATAAATTTAAATTAAATTGTCTAGTTTATGTTCTTAATCGTTTGGAAATTATTAAATTATATATAGAACAGAATAATCTTATTAAGAATAATTTAAACATTTGTTTAATTTATCTTATTAGAGTTTTTATCATTTTTTTTTTTAAATTTTTATGCCATATTTTATAAAATAATAAGTTCTAACGGTTCTAACGGTCATTTCCCTGGACATTAAATCTTTTAATTTAATTAAAAAAATTCCCATTAAGCATAAAAGGAAACAAATTAATCCGCATTGCTGGAAAACTCTTTCATAAAACCTCTTTGGCGGTATTAAACCATGCGGTGAGCACTTTGCACAAAAAAAAAATCTCTGCAACGTGCAAAAAACTCCACAGTGGGACTAAAAAGCGCTATATACCTCGCCATTCAATTGGAGATTGAAGAGGCTTATGGCGATTTAAGCAACAAACAGAGATTCACTTAAAGGGATTAAAGTCTATAAGCACTTTATGTCAATTTATCCAGCATGAGAGTATCACCCTTTCCCCGTAAATAATGGGGGATGATGAGACATTTTATCCCGCAGCACACCCTTTGCCACCCGCAGCGGAACCCCCCTCCTGGGAAACTTCCGGAAGCCATCGAGAGCAAAAACTCGCAAGTTTTCCTGTCACTCAGGAGCCCCTTCACTCAACCCATCCCGCACACCCTCAATCCAGCCTAGACAGACATTTTGATAAATTAATATTTGGAAAATTCGCACCCCTTCAATTTTCCATGTAGGGGGGTGCATTGACCCCTGAAATCTTCTCACTTCTTCACCAACCATTGTTTGTAATGGTGTTTAATACACAACACAAACAATGGCCGGCAATTCACGTTAAATTGAATAATGACTCGAATTGCTAAAAGCAATTTTAAATTCAATCAGCGAACTGTGAGTCATTTTATTTAATTTAAATAATAATACCAATGTGGCGGATTTTTCAATTGTTTTTTCCCACCTCACAATTACATGTATTAGTGTTGAAATAAAAGTGTCACGAGGTGGTACAATAACCCCCCTTTAATTTTGTTTTTAATGTAATCTTCATGAGAGTTCTCCGAAATTATGTAAAAGTTGTTTTCCACTGGGCACTTACAGGGGAGTATTTATGTGTGGTCCATTATTGAATTTTGTAAATTTTCTACTTAATTTGAATACATAATTTATTGAATTATTCCTAAGAGGGGGGTAATTAGAGAGATTTCCGAGAGTTTTGCTTCCTGCTTTAGGGGAAAGTATTACGGATTACATACATATATGTATATAATTTGAGGTAGGAAGCTACGAGATATTGATTAGTAATTTAAAGGAAAATATTATGTTGTTAGAAAAATAACTAATTAATTAATTAATTAATTGAGAAAGTTGTCCAACTTTCAGGTACAAAAGGTATAATTTTATTCAATTTCATTTCATTTCATTTCATTTCATTTCATTTCATTTCATTTCATTTCATTTCATTTCATTTCATTTCATTTCATTTCATTTCATTTCATTTCATTTCATTTCATTTCATTTCATTTCATTTCATTTCATTTCATTTCATTTCATTTCATTTCATTTCATTTCATTTCATTTCATTTCATTTCATTACATTTCATTTCATTTCATTTCATTTCATTTCATTTCATTTCATTTCATTTCATTTCATTTCATTTCATTTCATTTCATTTCATTTCATTTCATTTCATTTCATTTCATTTCATTTCATTTCATTTCATTTCATTTCATTTCATTTCATTTCATTTTTATGTTTTATGTTTTATGTTTTATGTTTTATGTTTTATGTTTTATGTTTTATGTTTTATGTTTTATGTTTTATGTTTTATGTTTTATGTTTTATGTTTTATGTTTTATGTTTTATGTTTTATGTTTTATGTTTTATGTTTTATGTTTTATGTTTTATGTTTTATGTTTTATGTTTTATGTTTTATGTTTTATGTTTTATGTTTTATGTTTTATGTTTTATGTTTTATGTTTTATGTTTTATGTTTTATGTTTTATGTTTTATGTTTTATGTTTTATGTTTTATGTTTTATGTTTTATGTTTTATGTTTTATGTTTTATGTTTTATGTTTTATGTTTTATGTTTTATGTTTTATGTTTTATGTTTTATGTTTTATGTTTTATGTTTTATGTTTTATGTTTTATGTTTTATGTTTTATGTTTTATGTTTTATGTTTTATGTTTTATGTTTTATGTTTTATGTTTTATGTTTTATGTTTTATGTTTTATGTTTTATGTTTTATGTTTTATGTTTTATGTTTTATGTTTTATGTTTTATGTTTTATGTTTTATGTTTTATGTTTTATGTTTTATGTTTTATGTTTTATGTTTTATGTTTTATGTTTTATGTTTTATGTTTTATGTTTTATGTTTTATGTTTTATGTTTTATGTTTTATGTTTTATGTTTTATGTTTTATGTTTTACAAAAACTGAAATAATAATTGTAACAAACAAATTAAAGTGGAGGCGCCTGGTGCTTACCAATCAATGCCAGAATTATTCATCGCTTTCGCAAAATTGATAAGAATAGAAATTCTAATCCTTAAGCAGCCCCTTTGGCCCAATTCCATTCCTTCTGCCTTTAAAATTACACTTTTCGCAGCATAACTTTTATCACATCGCTGCTTTTGGTTATTTATGTAAACTTTATGCTCTCACCCACCACCCTTATGCTTCTCTTTAATCGAATATTTACTGAATTACCCAACACACTGTGTATGTTATCCGCAAAAACTCACTGAGCCGCCTAATTGTGTCAAATAAATCGCTTGTGCTCCAATTCACCACAGAGGGAGATTTATTATTGAATTTTCCTGAGGCGCGATTATGGAGCCACCCAGAATTGGGAATGTTGGTTACAAATTGTTGGAAGAGTAACCAACATTCACTTCGCGGTGATATTATTGTGCATATTTTAGGTGGCGAACATTTTAATCTGCGGCGAAACTCAACATAACCTCACTTTTCAATGTTTTGATTTTATTTTTCGCGGATTTGCGTGAATTTTGGGATTTTACGCATCCCGGAGCACCTTATCAAGTAGTGGGAGCTTATTTCACAGGGAATTGAGGATCTCGGAAGAAAAAAATAGTAATTTTTCTACTCACTCTTGTCACCCGCGAACCGCGCGAACGAACCAAAATATTCAGTATCAAAAACCGCCAATTTTTTTAAATTTTTAAATGACACTTTTAGACGCATTTTGGCACTATTTTAGATCACACTCCACA
Organism: Lutzomyia longipalpis; assembly: GCF_024334085.1. Taxonomy (NCBI): domain Eukaryota; kingdom Metazoa; phylum Arthropoda; class Insecta; order Diptera; family Psychodidae; genus Lutzomyia; species Lutzomyia longipalpis. The sequence goes on from NC_074708.1 coordinate 25,742,896, forward strand.
CAATAATAATTAAACTTTATGTTTTTGGTGGATTTACTTAAATTTTAGTGTAAAAAATAAGATTTTGGGGCTAAAAGTGAGCCAACCAAGTGCTCAAAAGCAGTTGGTTAGCGCCAACCAAATTTTTGGGAGAAAATGTTGGTTGAGTGACACCATAATACCACTCTCCCAAAATTTCATTTAATTTTAGGAGGCTAGGGCGAAATCTTGGGAGGCGCGTTTTTATATTTTGGGAGAACCAATTTTGGGTGACTCCATAATCGCGCCTCTGGCATTAATTTCACCCAAAATAAATCAAAATACACATTCTTCGCTGCAGAATAAGAAATTTCCCTCCAAAAGACGTTTAAAGGCAAAGCGAAAAAATCCATTGAATGTTGTGTCTTCTTGCCGTTTGATTTATGACAAAACTCGCAGTTGTGTGAAGAAAAGGATTGAAGGGTGGAGGGGGATGGTTTTTCCTGGCGGCCAGGGAAAGATTAACCCTCAAGATTTTGTATTGTACTTCAACGGAGGGATGGGGGGATTTGCATACTGCGGATGTTTGGTGGTGGAAAATCATTATAAATTGTATCGATGTGCCATGAGGAAAGGAATGATTTATGGTGGATGGGTCAGTGTTTGGAGAAGCGAGGGTTTGTTTGAGAGCCGACAGGGATATCTTATTATATTTAAATTTAATGTAAATTGAGTTTGAAGAGCGCTGATTTGCTGCTCTTTCTGCTGCTGTGCGCCTCTTCATCACACACTCCCCCCGCAGCGGGAATGCAGAGGCTATTGTTGGACCTGTCACCATGTCCAAAGCACGCGAAATCTCCTGTCCATCCATGCGATTGTGCATTGGTACGCCAAACATGCCTTCTGCCTGCTGGAAGTGACGAAAAGCCATCTGGAGGGCGATGTTTTGCCTTTTTGGGGCTCTCTCCGCCATACATAGCACATATATAGCCTAATTCCGTATGTATGTATGCAATTTTGATGGGTCACCCTGGCAAATCGGTGGGACAGATCTTGACGGGAAATGACGTTATTTTTTATTGTGCACACAACCGAGAAAGACTGCTTCATGTAGATTTTTGGGCCTAATCCCATGGGCACTTTGTCAGCCATAGATTGATCAATTTAAGGGGTTTCTACGTAGTTTTTTTCTCTAGTCAGAGCTTTATTAAAATTTAGAAAAATTCCTGAAATTTTTTAAAAAATATTTTATGTTCTAGATTTAATAGGATATTTATGATATTCGCAGAATATTTACAAATTCTTATTTATTCGCTTCTTCCTATTTTTCAAAATCACCAATTTTTAATAAATACAGCCAAAGTAAAACAAATTTTATTAATAAATCAGTTATTTTTGCAAATTAGCAAATTCTTAAACCGTTGAAACCAATAGGTGTTTATCTGTTGAATATTTCAATTTATCCTACCGAATCATCCAAACCCTGCCGAATAATCCGAATCTCAACGAATAATCTGAATTTTCTGGACGAATAGTTCGAATTTTGAGAATAAAATCTGAATTTTGCGAATAATTCAAATCTCTACGAATAATATGAATTTTAACGAATTATCTGAATCTTGATAAATAATCTAAATCTTAGCAAATAATCTGAATTTTCTCGAAGAAAAATTAGAATCTTGTCGAATAATCAGAATCTTGCTGAATAATCAGAATTTTGTTGACGAATAGTTAGAATTTTAACGAAATATCTGAATATCCTTGATGTATAATGTGAATCTAAAAGAATACTCTGAATTTTAGCGAATAATCTGGATCTATTTGATAAATAATCCGAATCCGAATAATCTGAATCTTAATGAATAATACGAATCTCAACAAATAATCCGAATTTTCTTGATGAATAAATTGGATCTTAGCAAATAGTCTGAATCTTCACGAATAAACCGAAGATTTTCACTCAGATAAACGTCCCTTGATTTAAACAGCCCAAACAGCCACAATAAACTTTTCTCAAATCACCCCTGTAATAAATTCCCAAAAATACCCTCCAAAATTGCGATTTGTCAGCCCCTCGGAGGATTAATGCATTTCGCAAGTCGTTTTGTGGGATGCGTGTGGAAACAATTTGCAATTGTCAGGATGATCTGACATTGATGAGGTAGGTGGATAAACTTGATAAATTCACGTGAATCCCTCAATGGAGCATCGCGCAGGTTTTATCATCGTGTGTGTGACGAAAAATAAATGCCCATAAATAATTCCCATCGGCTTGTGAGGAATATTCGCCTCGCATGAGATGTTGGATGGGTATGCTTTTTCCTTAGAGGACCCCCAAGAATTTCGATATAAATTCACACCCCCGCCCCTGCTCGCTTGGGCATATCGCTTTGTAATTTAATCAAAGTCAATGTCTGTCAGTGAAAATAAATTATTACACACTCACACTGACGCACACAGGGGTGGAATTGTATGTGCAAAATTTGCCTGAGGGGGGTGAGAAGCTCCAAGCTCTATAAAGCTTTGCGGGAGGCGGGGGAAGGGCATGAACAGGAGGCTGCGAGATGAGTGGGAAGTACGTGTGGTTTTCGTGTGAGTGAGATATGAGAGATATTCAGCAGTGTAAAATTCCACCCGAGCTTGGATGATAAAATATCATCCAAGGGGATGCTCAGCAAGGCAGGCAAGGGACACCCAAACACATCCGTTATTGTGAAGTTTTTGGTGGGGTGCGATATAGAGCGCGCGGTAGTCAGCAAGCACACACATAGCGCCCCAAAGACAGGCTACGGGGGAGGTGGTTTATGGATGAAGCGTTGCCCACAAAATTGTTAAACATGCTCTCATCCAACTCCCCCACGTGGTATGGCCCTGTCCTAGCCCATTTGGATGCCGTGGCACACCCACAACATATCGCGCGCCACCCTGCCAGGAGAAGCATCGAAATGCAACCCCCATATGAATTATGAACACGAAATGCTCATATGTGGCAAAATTTTCGGGACGAAGTGATGCAAAAATATGCTCAAAACCACCCCCCTTGGCAGTATATGTAGTTCCCCGAAACACATGAGATGGCTTCGCAAAGGTGCATCATTCTGCTGCTGCAACATAGAGAGAAAAAAAAGAGGTGGCCAACACCGCGTCAGCTTTCCCCAAAGTGCATAAACAATAAACTAAAATAACCCAACAAACCCCTGGCTCACTTATCTATGCAAATTGCATCCAGCTTTTCGCCAATTTTCCCCAAACAAGCGTACAAGGGATGTTGGCTGGAAAATTACAGAGTATATACCCGGGAACTGTTCCAAAAAGCCACACCGCACCAACATACGTAACTCATACGCCACAATACTATTCAAATAAATATTTTCCCTCGGCAAGAATTAACATAATTTCATTTGCACTCTGTTAGAGTTGCCAAGGGGGTAGATAAAAATTTCTCAATAAAAATTAATTGAAAGGAAAGGACTTGATGCGCAGTGAAGTGAGGTGAAAGATTTTATTGTGAATTTTCAATTCTCCAGGAAATTGTAATGTTTTAATGAAAAACAAATTATTAAAAAAAGACAATAATTTGAATAAAGAATACAAGTTTTGTGTAAAGAAAATCTATTGATTTTATTGATTTTATCATACAACATTTTCGTGAAAAAGGTAAATCTCTTTGAAAATGAAAAGCGAGAAATTGACAGCTTTTTTCAATCAACGAGCTTTAAGCGATAAAGCAAAAATTCTAAAATTCAAGGGAAAATTACGAAGATCTGAATATTCTAATTCTCCATAAACTTCTCTTGATAAAAGCCAATTAACACGAAATCGAATAGAAATTAAAAAAAAAAAAAAGAACTTAGCCCTTTTCGGCTTGAATTTACTACTTTTTAGGCTTTAATTAAATAGTTTTAATGTTTTTTTTCTTAAGGCTGATGAAAACCAAAAAATACTTTTAGGCTTGAATTTAGCTCATTAGGTTTAAATTTACTGCTGTTTGTCCTTTCTAGGTAGGGGAACGTGGCCCAATTCGGACCACCGCCCAATTGCGACCTCCCCTTTTTCTCGTAAATGACGAAATATTATAAAATTAGTTTCACTACATTATGAAGATATTATAGTAAGGTAATGTTAGCGCCTAAAATAAATTAATTTGGTACACAACAGGGCAAATTAAAAATCAAAATTCATTTTCAGCACTTGGCCGACATTTTCTTATTTTAGAAACTAAGTTGATATGAGTTTTTTTCCCACTATTATGTCTCATATTATGCCGCGTTTCTGTAGCTTAGAGGGTCTAGTTTATTACTTGATTTACAATTTTTTGAAAGATTTTAGGTATTTTAAGTAATTAAGTGAAAATGTAATACATGCAGAATGGTCTAATTGCGACCCCCAAAATGTTTCAATTCGGACCGTCTATTTCCACCACTCACCACGGTAAAGCAGTCGCGCATGCGTGTAGTGGTGTGGCAGTGTCTTCCTCACACACATCGGCCTGTGTTTTGATTTCAGGAAAATCAATAGTATTTTACGTTTCTTGTAAGTTTTTTCGCAGTGAAAATGTTCCTAAAGCCAAAGGGGAATGCAGTTAGTGTAATTTACGCATTCCTCAAAAGAATTTTCGTGGATTTTCTGCGAATTACGTCAGTGAGTGCGCAATTGTCGGTGTGTGTGAAAGTGTGTGTAGTCACCTCGAGGGCGAGATGTCAAAACAAATGTGGGGAAAATTGAAAATAAATTCTTGATTTTCCGGCTTTTCCGTGTAATTCATGGCGTTTTTCCTATTTATAGTAGTGATAAAAGTGATCTACTAGTGAAAAACCCACAAATTACGGCAAAACAGGGGGTCGCAATTGGAACACTCGGGGGGTCGCAATTAGAACACCGTGGTGAAAAAGTGCAATTTTAGCACTTTTTTTTAATTCGATTATTACTCAGAACAGGTAAGAGTTAGAAGGTTTGCATCTATAGAACAAAGTTAGCCTATTAAATGACCTTTCCAATGAACCAAACTTGGAAAGATTTAATTCATTTTAATATGACTTTTAAAGATTTTCGACACAAAAAAAATTAATTCAAAAGAATCTTTCATCTTCAGTCTATTCTCATGGGAATTTCAACTCTGTGGTGATGCATGTCCTTTCTATATTTCACGCTAAAAGTTCCCCGAAAATATGCTAAAACCCCTTTTTGATTTTATATTCCGCTTTCTCATTTGGGAAGACATAAAGGGCTTTCCTGAATGGGGTGCCGTCAGAGGGAAATTCTGCTGCAAATATTCAATTTATTTGTTCATCGTAGAATTTTGTTATTGCAAAACTTTTCACATATTGCACTCATTCATGCACTGAATACCCAAGTGATGAGCTCCGTGGCGTCGTTGCGTATCTCATGGCGTCCCCGTGACGTTGCGAATCCCACGATGGGGGTGGCGGTGTGGCTTTTTAGGTGGTTTGGGGATGAGGAGCTGCGCCATGGCAGAACACTGTGAGAGCGAGTATTTCGAAACTTTTCTTCAATCGAACTCTGCAAAGTAATTAAAAGTTTTTTCTCCGGGCTAGCGGATCCATGTCCAATATCGAAAACGGCACCATCCCCACAAGTAGAGGATACCCCTGAGGGGTTGAATGTGAGCTGGGTGGGAGGGAAAGCCACCCCTTTTTCGGGTGAGTTAGATGTGGGGGAAATCAATAAAGTGGGTTCTTGTGCGGTGAAATTACGCCATTCATAGTCGAATCAAATTCTCTCCCCTTTTCTTGCAATTCAATCGAGGATCAACATTATTACAGAAGAGAAGCTCTTGAGGGATGGGAAGCGGGGGTGAGTGGAAACTTCTTAGCCACATTCGTGCCATCGGTCACTTGAGTGGTTTGCCCAAATATTCAGCAGGGTGTTTTTGAAACTGATAGTTCCCGGAAGGATCGAGGGATGGAATCAATTTTCCGCCCAAAGTACCATCGACACTCTCTGGACAAAAGCAACCCGAGCACCAAGAGGGAGTGTGGGGCGATTGGATGCCGGAGCATGGCGCGAGGGGGGTGGGAGGAAAGAGGTGGATGATTTTGGTCTCAGACACAGTGTGAGAGATTATATCGTGGCCCATGAGCCGCTCCTTTTTCCATTGTGTCACAAGAAGAGACCAAAAGGAGTGTTCTCTTCGCACACTCTCTCGCCCCCATGGTTAGAGAAGAACTCATCCAGTTCGCTTTGCCACAGCATGCATGGCAATAATAACAATGTAATGCCAGATCATGTTGATGTTGCCAAACAAGAGAGCATGGGGAAGTGACTTGAAAATCATTTATGAGAAAATTGGTATTGTTATCCCGGGGAAGAAGAACACGGAGACTGTCGACACAATAGAATTGGAAGGCGGACACCTCCGAGAGGTTGGCCCCTCGACTCATATTTTATATCAAGCAATTAGTAGAGTCACTTTGGAGGGTCAATCAAATTTGCATTTTTTTGTACCCACACAGGCATCTCCACCATTTCTTTTTCTTTTCCAAGTTCAATAAAAATGCGAATGAAACTATGTACAAGAGATTGTTCAATTTTCATTGAATATTTTGTAGGAATTTATTCTTTATTTTCTTTTATTTTATTCAAGAAAATAAGAAGACGGATTTTCGGTCGTTTTTGGTTATTTATTTTTTTATTCTTGCCGACGTTTCGGACTGTATGAGTCCTTCCTCAGGGCCAACAGCATTTAAAGAAACACATAAGATTCTATTTTATTTTAGAATTTTATCGAGAGCTAAATTGTGAAAACGGCTAAGTCGATTCAGAGCTCATACCTAGTTGGCCGGTTTTACAATTTTGAATTGAATTGAATTGAATTTAGCCCTCAATATTTTTTTAAATGTATATTTTTTAAAGCTTTCAAAAAGATAAAAGATTAGGAATTTAAAGTTGAATTTTTGAATTCTATTTTTTTTAAAGAATAGTAAGTTATTCTTCTATTTCAAGTTCATCTATTAAGAGAAAAACTATTAAGAAAATATTTATGCTATGTGCTTACTTACTTTGTTGAAGTGTAAGAAGAATCTGAACCTGAAGTTCTTGAATTGGTGCACGGATTGTCTCCTTCTGATTTGTTTCCATTCCTGATTGTGGATATTGGTTTGAGGCTCAAAATATAATTGATCGAGTCTTCCAGTGCAATTTTCAGTATAGCAGTAAACCTTTCAACAATCAACAAACTTCTGAATTTTGTCTTAATTTGTCCTGCTTGAGAAAAGCCAGCATCGCACGCGAATGTTGTAGGAAAGATGCATTTCATGGACTCCTTTTCATCCGTGCTAAATTTTCTCATAAAATCGTATTTTTCAAATTTTTCATGAAAAGAGTTTCAAGGGCTACATTGTAAAACCGGCTAACTTTGTATGAGCTTCGAACCGACTTAGCCGTTTTTACAATGTAGCCCTCGGTTTACAGTTTCTAGAGAACGCCTTCATATTGGGATAATTTGCTCATTAACAAAACGACTTGAACGCAAAAAGGAAATCGTGCGTAATTTCTGGATAATATCTCTCGAGCAAGACAATCCAATTTAACGTTAAATTCGTCCAGTTTTTCAACATGCCCGAATATATCAAGATTTTTGCCCTAAAAAAACAATACCTTATATCACTAATAGTGATACACAATACGAGGGCTACATTGTAAAAACGGCTAAGTCGGTTCGAAGCTCATACAAAGTTATCCGACTTAGCCGTTTTTACAATGTAGCCCTAGAATAGTAATAGATCATTTTAACGTTGGAATAAATAAATATTGAAACCATTTCAATCACTGAGCGAAAAGAGTTATTCTTGAAATAAGAATTTGCGGGATTGAAATTACTTTCACGGGTGTTTACAGATTTTCGACTTGTGGTGATCCGGATAACACTGAAAAGGATCAATGTGATCCTAAAACTCTCAGGGGAACTACAAACGAATAAATTTGCAATGTTTGAATAAGAATATTTTCGGATTAAGAGTACACGTTTACAGATTTGTCATCTTTCGGATTCCTCCATTTCCTCCATGAATAATTTTAAAAAAATCTTTCTATCTAACTTCAGAAACTAAGTAGGTACAATTTTTTTCCAAAGTCTCATTCTGTAAACGTGGAAACTGCTAAATGTTTATTTTAAATCCGATAAGAAACTTTAGTAACAAACCAAACTAAAAAACATGAGAAAACTTAAAATCGTTTAAGAAAATCTAAATCCGTTACATGGAAATAAGGAAATTTGAAAATTCCGCGAAACCCTCGTTCGAACATGGTACAAAGAAGATTTTAGGAGCACAAACCTCTTTCCGGGAGCATCGGCAGGGAACCTGTAGTTATAATTCGGCTGGATTAAGACTCAGATGCCTGCCGACGCTCCCGGAAGAAGTTTTGTGTTTCTAAAATATTCTTTGAACTCTAGAAACACGAAAATCGTTCCAATAATAAAATCCTTTAATAAATTGCTCTGTTTTAACGGGTTTAACCGTTTTAACGTAAGGTTTTAACTAACAATTAATCCAAAAAGCTCTATTCATGATTTATAATTCTTGCACGGCCACCGCCGTCTTAGTACAAACTTCTATGCAATGAGAAAAAAAATCGAATTTTTAATACTTATTTTCAAAAATTTTTATTTCAAAATTTTCTTTTGAATTTTCTTTGAGTAAATCAACATTCCGCAGCTGTTATGACCCACCCCTTGATGACGTGTTCTTAGTGTGGATGTTCTTTGGTCCACAGAGGTGCGCGCACACACAATTTCTCCGTTTCTTCCACAGAATATGTAACTATGAATAATAATATGACAATTGGTGTCAAAATACAAATTTTTCTCCATCATGTGCGGAGGACGCGCGAGGCCGTGGCATTTGATCGTGTGGTGCGAAGAGACGCATAAAAGGTGGAGACACCAGGCCGTGTGAAATATGATGAATGGTGGTGCCAACAAGGAGGAAGATCACTTTCATCTCTCCTTATTCTCGCTGTGTCAGTCTTTTTTTTTAGCCCGGGTGACCGGATGTGGGTGCCATGGGCGAGAGCGTTGGAGCATTGTTTGCCAGCAGCAACAGACAATTCAATTGAAACAAAACTGAGGAGGTTTTTTGTGACCCAAAAATCAGCTAAATAAATATTTGGCTGTGTGTGGCTTCAGGTGGAAATAATTTGTGAGTTTCTTCCTGTTTTGTCTTTTTTTTGACTTTCAGAATTATGGTTTGTTAGATCACCCCGTTGATTCCTGATTAAAAGCAGGAGGGGGTATACTGTCCAGAAGTGCTCGACGAGGTAACTAATTTTCTATTGAAAACTACCAACTGGAAGTGTCTTCTTCAATTTGTCTGCCGTGCATATCGTTTCCATTCTTCTTCAACTTTAATTACTCCACAGCCCAGGGATAATAAATTGTTTTTCATATCATTAATCATTCATTAAGTTGCCTCGTTGTAGCTCCACTTTTAATTATATATTCAAATACAAATATATGTATGTATATATAAATAATTTATAGTAAGATTATAATTACAATCATTCCTGGGTGTGCGGCAGCTCCTCACAAGGCAGCAGGAGCTCACTCCCTCTGACCAATCTAAATTCCTCGGAAGACCCAAAATTCTCTTATCCACCAAAAAATGTACTGGTAAGCTGACCAAGCTTACGGGAGCTGTGTTTCTTTCAGTGTACCAATTTTGTGAGAGCAAACTAGAACGCGAATTAATTTAAATACGCGCAAAGTCGGGAAAAGTTGAAAAGTCATACCCTAAGAAATGTTTGGAAGGCCATATCTCGAGAACGGATCCATAGATTTTCATAAATTTTTTTTTGTTTGAAAGGTCTTGAAGTCAGCTATAACATATCGAAAAATGAAAAAAATTTATGTCGCCATTTTCGAAAAATTCGAGTTCGAAATTTTCGAAAACTTTGTTTTTGACTTTAGCGCCTCTTGCGCTCATTTCTCGAAGTTGCAATGTTCTAGACATTTGTAGGGTTTCTCGAAACCTTTCATTTGCGCTTGAGTTGATCAAGATCGGACATGTAGAACCCGAGATATGACATGCCAACTTTGGAAGGCTATATCTCGAGAACGGATCCATAGATTTTCTTCATTTTTGGCATGGAGCTAGATAATATGGTCAGCTACAACATATCAAAAAATGAAAAAAATTTATGTCGTCGTTTTCGAGATATTCATCGAAAACTCATCGAAAATTTTGTTTTTGATTTTTGGCCCCCTAGCGGTCACTTTTGAAACTTCGTATGTTCTAGAGAGTTGTAGGGTTTGTTGAGATCTTTCATTTGACCCCGGGTTGATCAAAATCGGTCAAGCCGTTTTCGAGTTAAGGTCGATTTTCGATGAAAAATTGTGGCGGCCATATTGACTAAACGGCTTGACCGATATTCGAAAATGAGGTATCGTTGGAAAGCTCTTGATGGGCCCTACAACATATCAAAATTTCAGACCTCTAGCTATAATAGGGGCTGAGATAGAGCGAAAACAAAATTTTGAGGTTATCCAAAATGGCGGACGGAGGGGTGGGGGGTGGATTTGACTTCATAATCGGATTTCTTCCAGTCGATATTTAAACTTTGCCGTTTACCGCAAGTCTCTATCTATTACCGTTCTCTTGCAATTTAAGTTTATAATCCGGACGGCCGGACGGACGGCCGGCCGGAAAAAAAAAATTTTTGGCGCATACGTTTTTTGGAATGTGGGGACCCTAATTCGTGCTCATCCCAAGTTTGAGCCCGATCTGACGACTTTCGATTTTGCTCGGTACACAAAAGCTGTGTCTGAAAGAAACACAGCTAAAAACAAGAGAGCTGGAAGAGAACACACCAAAAACACACAGAAAATTTATTTAAAAAAAATAAAACATAAAAAACACCAACAAGAGGCAAAAATGAAATAAATATGAATTTATAGAAATTATTAAAAGGCTGAATGAAATGAATGAGTGAAAAAAAAAAACTCCCGACTTGTGTATTCTTGTAGCACATTTCAAATTAAAACCCACGCTGCGTGAATTTATTTTTTTGGGATTCAATTAAATTTTAGCTGTGTTTCTTTCAGACACAGCTTTTGTGTACCGAGCAAAATCGAAAGTCGTCAGATCGGGCTCAAACTTGGGATGAGCACGAATTAGGGTCCCCACATTCCAAAAAAAAACGTATGCGCCAAAAAATTTTTTTTCCGGCCGTCCGGCCGTCCGCCGTAGTTCAACCATATATTGCAAGAGAACGGTGATAGATAGAGACTTGCGGTAAACGGCAAAGTTTAAATATCGACCGGAAGACGTCCGATTATGACGTCAAATTTTACCCCCCACCCCTCCGTCCGCCATTTTGAATAACCTCAAAATTTTGTTTTCGCTATATCTCAGCCGCTATTATAGCTAGAGGGTTGAAATTTTGGTATGTTGTAGGGGCCATCAAGAGCTTTCCAACGATACCTCATTTTCGAAAATCGGTCAAGCCGTTTAGTCAATATGGCCGCCACAATTTTTCATCGAAAATCGACCATAACTCGAAAACGGCTTGACCGATTTTGATCAACCCGGGGTCAAATGAAAGATCTCAACAAACCCTACAACTCTCTAGAACATCCGAAGTTTCAAAAGTGACCGCTAGGGGGCCAAAAATCAAAAACAAAATTTTCGATGAGTTTTCGATGAATATCTCGAAAACGCCATTATCGATTTGCTTCATTTTTTGATATGTTGTAGCTGACCATATTATCTAGCTTCATGCCAAAAATGAAGAAAATCTATGTCGCCGTTCTCGAGATATAGCCTTCCAAAGTTGGCATGTAATATCTCGGGTTCTACAAGTCCGATCTTGATCAACTCAAGCGCAAATGAAAGGTTTCGAGAAACCCTACAAATGTCTAAAACATTGCAACTTCGAGAAATGACCGCAAGAGGCGCTAAAATCGAAAACAAAGTTTTCGAAAATTTCGAACTCGAATTTTTCGAAAATGGCGTCATAAATTTTTTTCATTTTTCGATATGTTATAGCTGACTTCAAGACCTTTCAAACAAAAAAAAATTTATGAAAATCTATGGATCCGTTCTCGAGATATAGCCTTCTAAAAATTTCTTAGGGTATGACTTTTCAACTTTTCCCGACTTTGCGCGTATTTAAACTAATACGCGTTCTAGATTGCTCTCACAAAATTGGTACACTGAAAGAAACACAGCTCTCGTAAGCTTGGTCAGCTTACCAGTACATTTTATTCATTCAACCCTATCGAAATATTTAAAAACTCCACATTCAACGCGAATGTGTTTTTTGGGTAATAACATGCGTATACATATTTTTTGCACTATGTATGTAGAACGGAACGAACTGTACATCCGCATATACATACATATTTTTATTTATTAATATTGCATTTTCCTTTATACCCCTTATGCTGCTTCATTTATAATTCACTTTTATACTCCCATCCTCCACTCATATATGCGCTTCCCCGTGCATCCGAAAAAAACCATCATGGGAGAGAGAGAGAGATCTCATAAAAGCTATTTGCAAGAATATCCACCAGACTATTTGATGATTTATTAATTCACTATAAATAATGTGGATGGAGAAAAGAAAACAATAAAGGCGAGTAAATTCTTCAATAACTCTTATGGGTGAAGGTATAAAAGGTTGCTGAAGGTATTTGGTTGTTTTCACTTTTTATTCATGGCTCAAACAGAAAAAGCCTTTTTATTTGCTATGTATAATGGTTTGTGTATATAGTTCCTACTGAGACGGACCTATAAATAAAATTCTTTTTTTTTCCTCTTTCTCTCTCGATTTAATGCTCATCGTCGGTGCCCTTCTGGGACTCTAGAAATTTTTGGTCCCTCGCGCATCAATTTATATTAATTTTTTAAAACACTAAAAGTCATATAAGATAGATGATTTATATCTTCAATTTGTTTAGCCCGCTTAGCCAATATTATGATTCTTTTTTTTGTTTACTCTTTCTCTCAAATAAAGTTTTTTTTAGAATATTCAGTTAAATTATTTTTTTTATTTTAGTAATAAAAATTCCAAGGGGTGATTATCTGAACAAAAAATAAGCAGAGAAATTCGTATTAACTGTTGCAGATATTCGGAATATTTGAGGAAATTGTTGATTCAGAATTCTTAGAAGAAAAATTTTTTTAAAGTAATAGAAAAATGATGAACTAACAGCTTATAGCTCCCGACTCACTATCCAGCGAATGTTAACATGCTCATAGAGTGAGTACTCTTAGATTGGCGGTAACTGTAACGGCTGCCTACCCCTTGGCGACGGTCGTCTGCCTCCAGGTTACAAACCGTCAAATAGGCAAGAGAATATGAGAATCCATAAGAGAATGTAGGAGAGTACTGAGAGAAGAATTAGAGGAGAATAGCAGAGAGTGATGATGAAAGTAGAGTTAGTCGTAGCCTTGGTCGCGGGTGGCTGATAGCTGCAAGTGCTCTGTAGTTTCGAGTGAGGACGAGGGTTGAGGTTACTGAGGGAGTTGACCAGTGTCCACTTGTGACGCCCCCCTATGCAGGGCGCCATAAGCTAAAAAATAAACATATTTTAAACTCAATTTTAACGAACTAAATACGAAATTGTCATAAGGTTCCTCAATCTCAGATTCAACAATGAATAATAATAATAATTCAGAATATATTCGATACCAAGTACTAAATATTTGCCTATTAAATTCTCATTGAAAATTTTTATTTTGTTCTAATTTTAGGATGAATAATCTAATTTTAAATCTTATACCGGAGATTCTTTGAATCCTTTATAACTGAATAAAAAATTATTTTAATCTCTAAATCTTGACAAATTATTCATTTCCAGATGATTATACAGAATAACGAAGAATTTTCTAAAAAAAAAACATAATTTTTGTACCACAATTCTTGCAAGAATTCTTGATTGAAATTAAATTATCTAACTATTTTTATTTTAGTTTGTGATTTTTACAGATAGATTTAATTTTTTTTTTGCTTATTAATCTCATTTTTTCTTTAAAAAAATTCATTTTTCCACAAAATAAATTAGTTCAACTTAAAGAATAATTTTTCTATTCTTATTCTTGATTCTTTTTCCATCTTAAATAAACTTTTATTACAAAACAATGATGAAGAAAGCTTTCAGAGCTAATAAGCTTTTCACGAAGAAAGTATGTTATTAATCTCATTTTTTCTTTAAAAAAATTCATTTTTCCACAAAATAAATTAGTTCAACTTAAAGAATAATTTTTCTATTCTTATTCTTGATTCTTTTTCCATCTTAAATAAACTTTTATTACAAAACAATGATGAAGAAAGCTTTCAGAGCTAATAAGCTTTTCACGAAGAAAGTATGTCTGACTATGTTAGAATAAAAAGTATTTGATTTAGAATTTCTTTCTTCGAAAAACTTTGTATTCCCAAAGCAGATGATTCTTGTGAGAGTTTATCTCACAGCCGAACCACTCAAATTTACGACATTCAATGGCCCTCTGTGTGGAGGAGAGACGCCGTCTTAATATCCATTACCATGAAAGAGAAATTGCAATTGGCTGGTGAGACCGAATCCACTGGGGAGGTCACTGAAAGAACAATGCAATCTCCCAAAAATCGCTTCTAAGCACTTTGGGGATGTGAATCCGTGTGCGCACCCCTTTGGTATCTCTCATCCCTCCGCCCTCAGGATCCTTTTCTCCTTTTAATATTGCCCTCATTGAAAAATATATAAAGGAATCAGCAACAATGGGGGCTATGTGAGAAGAAAATTCGTATGCATTCAGTGAAGAAGAACGGTGAATCCTAGCATATATTCCCCACCATCATTTATTCCCTTTTGCGTCTCCCTTATGCGCGCCCCCTTATAAATATTGGATCGGCAGCCCCCTTTGGGAGGGAGGGAGGGTGTGTGAGCGTCAGGAACGTGCTAAAGTTTCCTAGACATGGCGCGCTGGCAATTTTGATGGTTGGCTGCTTTGGAATATGTCCAAAACAGAACGTTTTCTTTTCATATCCGTAAAACTACTTTCTTTCTTCGCCCGTTTTCTTCTCCCATTACAAACAGACGAACTAGCATATAAAAGTGTTGTTGCTGACGATTGGGTGCCGTGTGGGGGGGTGGTTGGGAGGTGAGGGAGATAAAATGGACATTTATATGTGAATATTGTATACGATCGTGTTGGTTCCGTCTTGTGCGGAGCATCTTTTTTTATTGGTGCAATTTTCTTTCGCCCCTCATACATACAAGCATAATGCTCTTGACTTGCGGGAGATGAAATCGCAGGAGAAGTCTCCCTATAAATTCCAACTATCAAACTAACCGACACTTTCAAAACTAACTCATGCTGAAATCTCCCGCCCTTTCCTCTCATGCCAGGGTTGGAGGGCGGGAGGTGAAACACTCCCGAGATGTACGAAGGAGCAAGACGTGTCGAAGTGATTGATTTATGATTTTGTTTCTCTTGATAAACTCGTTCTTCAGCTCTGTATTTGCCAAATCCCAATTCCAACTGACATTTGGTATCGACTGCACCTTTGCAGGGCTTTCTCGCAACTCCCATCGTAGCATTGGGGTACAAGAAAAAAAAAACGAAGAAGCGAATCAACCCCCACACAAACTACCTTCTAAGCAAGTTGAATTGCAATTGGGGGTGGTGGTGAAACTTTTAGCCCCTCTTCTATAGGGACGTGAACGCCATTTCCAAACTCGCACCATTTCATTTCACATGCCCGCACCACTTCAAATCGCAACTTTCAAGAGTGAGAAAAACTTTCCTATCAGCCACACCTCGTTCTTTTTTTTCATCTTCTTGGTGCTCTGCCTCCTTCACCTCTAAAGAGGTTACTTCTTTTTAGCTTCTTTAGCACCATTGAAAGAACGGAAACTTTCTTCCGGTGGATTTTTCCTTCATTGGGAATTCTAATTCAAATTCCCAAATTGCCTTTAAGAAGATCCCAAAGTGAGAGTTGAATTTAGAGCTTTAAGAAGCTACCTACTTATATATAATTTTTTGATGTAAGTTGTCAAAGAAACTTATGCAAAATACATGAGTTAAGCGAATTTCGTTTTTAAACTATTGTTGTTGTTTGTTAAAAGCTCAAGAGAATTGTGAATATTTTCCAAAAAACTTCTTGGAAATACTTCAATTTTCTTGAGTAATTTACGCTCTAGAATGTAATTTAAAAAAGAGTTTCGGTTACATTAAATAAATTTAAAAAAAATCCTTAAGAATTAATATTTTTCTTTAAGAATATTTTTCATTTATACTGAGAAGCTTTTACCCTTCAATATAATATCCTTTATTAAAATTCCTGATGTATTATGTATTTGCAATAAATTAATCGTGAAAAACTGACAAAATATGACAAAGACATATGGTTTCCATTTGCAATTTCCTTTTGCAGCAGCAATAAAATTAGGATTTGCAGTCGGTAAATCAAATACCTTCCCTCCTCGCTCTCTCTTGGATACTGAGGAGGGGTTAAGATGCTCCACCAATACTGTGTGTGGAGGAAAATCTATCCCCGGAATATCCATGAATCATGGTCCTTTGTGTACATTACTCCGTTGCGCTTGGGAAACTTTGGAAAAATATCCAAAGTGGAAAATTAAATGATCACATTGTGTGCGAGCATAAACCAATCTATGTGGGGATTTATTGCAAACTTCCCCCCCCCCCGCCATCGTGCAACCCCTGTGGCATATTTTTATTTGCTCTGATGCATTTGTTGGCGAATATATATAGCAAGAGAGCCGCCCTTTCGGTATGGATTCTCCTGGCAAAATAATAATCTCTGGCCAACCTCGTGCTGTAAGTACAACAATGGGGTTGAGCATAAAATGGGGGTCAGGGGGTGGGTTGTTAGCTCGCTCTGTGTACAAAAATACAAAATAAAAGTGGGTCAGTTACTGAAATTGCAAAAGGAGAATGCAAAAAAAACAGCACTCCCAATGTCCGCTCTATCGGAAGTATCTTTTGCAATTTGTTTTCAACTTATTTACATTTTGCCCATTGTTGAGCCATTTCCCAGTGAAAATTCATTATACTTTCACATAATGCAATGGCTGGGGTTTTTTTCGCACAAATACCGCAATTATTTATAGTAAAATTGGAATATCTCGCGCGCCAAATGGGGATGGTGTGTGCAGCATATAATTTCTAGCAATGCCAGCCGGCCTCACTATGTATTTTGTTGTTGTTGTAATCTCAAAAAGGAATTTCAATTTCACACAAATGAACGCTATTGAAATTGTTTTTAATTAATTTTTCTCCCCAATAAATTTCCCGCCAAATGGACACTTTCAGGGGCGATGTTCATTTTTTTCTCTCTCATATATGGCCGTAGCAGTAAAACTTGTGCAATTATGTTCCATTTGGCGAACATGCTTGTGATATTATATATTTTAAAACTATTTGTGCCACCGCCCCCCTTGGTAGATATATTTCACGCAAAATGCATCCGAAAATTTGAAACCAAGTTTTATATTCTCATACATATCGCGTTTCTCTATCACACACAGCTTAAAAAACCCGCGTGAGGAGAACAACAAAAAAAAACTGGGAGAAAACTGAAATTTTGTACATGTTACAGAGCATAAAAAATACCCGCCAAAAAATTGTATTCAGTGTAATTTATGGAAAATTCATGTAAATTACGGGCGGCTCATTAGAATGCAGGCGCGCGGAACATTCGAAACAATGTCTGGGGATAGCCCATTGAAACACAAATTTACTGCCACACCGCATTGATTTTTAATTACCATCATCAATAATTCATCAATATATATTTCTCTCGCGATCGCCACAGGGGCCTGATCTACTAGACTTGTATAATACAAAATGCACAGCCTATTCCACCGCCTAATAGAGATATTTGATATTTCTATCACATTTCCAATCATTAGGAGGAAAAGATTAATAAATTACAAATGCGTGTAGATAAATGACAAATCGGTGTAGTTTATTGAGGGAAATAGGAGTAAGAAAAGAGGCTCATTGTGAGTTAAAAAGCCAGCATAAATAATCATTTTTTGTTAAGAAAATTATTTTACTGAGCATATAAAAATGATTTTAAAAAAATTAATTTTTAAAAAAATCTTCATGACAAATTTTTCAACGGGTTTTTATCTGATTGAAAATATTCGGATGATTCGCCAATGAAATCAAAATATTCTGCAAACAAACACTTCTTTGTTTTTTAGTCTCAAATTGGGTAGAGACTGAGGAGCAAAAAAACCTAAAGAGTACTGAATTCTAGCCAAAGAAGTAAATTTCATTTTTTAGCACTTTACAGGCTTAAATTTAGTTCATTTTTCCAATTGTATTCATTATACATTTTCAGTTAGAATTTACTACGTTTTTGGCTAAAATTTAGTTCTTTTAACTAATGAATTTAGTACTTTTTCGACTAGATTTTAGTTTTTTTTTTGTAAATTCAACATTAAGATGTAAATTCAATAATTAAATGTACTAAATTCTAGTCGAAGATATACTAAATTTTGGCCAAATATATAGTAAATTCTAACCGAGAAAGTTCTGAATTCAATAGGAAAAAGTACTAATTTTAAGCCGAATAAGTACTAAAATTAAGCCTAAAGGGCACATACTAAATTCAATCCTGAAAAGTACTTAAAGAAATGTTAATTCAAACAAATATTTAAGAAGAAGTACCAAGTTTTTGGATGAAAATGAGAATATTCAGATCTTGGCAGGGGGTAACCGACTATGCCCAGAATGTACCGCGAGACTGCACCGCGAGTGGCAAGAGTGGCAATGTAAAAGTGGCATGAAGTGCACCGTGAGTGGCAAGAGTCGGATACCCCCTGGATCTTGGTAAATATTGTGATTATTGGCTAATCTTCACATTATTCGTCAAAGCAGTCAAAATATTCGCCAGGTAATTTTTTTAAGTATCGCGTAAGAAGTTTTATAGTTATTTTTCTTTAACTGATTTATTTTTGTCGTTTTGACGGTTTTTTTTCTAATAAAAAGTTTTATGTAGGTAATTCGTTAAAAAATATTTTCTTCCATTTTACAAATTTTATTGAGAAATTTTTGTAATTAAAGAAAATGTACTGGTAAGCTGACCAAGCTTACGGGAGCTGTGTTTCTTTCAGTGTACCAATTTTTTGAGAGCAAACTAGAACGCGAATTAATTTAAATACGCGCAAAGTCGGGAAAAGTAGAAAAGTCATACCCTAAGAAATCTTTAGTAGGCCATATCTCGAGAACGGATCCATAGATTTTCATAAATTTTTTTTTGTTTGAAAGGTCTTGAAGTCAGCTATAACATATCGAAAAATGAGAAAAATTTATGTCGCCATTTTCGAAAAATTCGAGTTCGAAATTTTCGAAAACTTTGTTTTTGACTTTAACGCCTCTTGCGGAAATTTTTCGAAGTTGCAATGTTCTATACATTTGTAGGGTTTCTCGAAACCTTTCATTTGCGCTTGAGTTGATCAAGATCGGACTTGTAGAACCCGAGATATGACATGCCAACTTTGGAAGGCTATATCTCGAGAACGGCGACATAGATTTTCTTCATTTTTGGCATGGAGCTAGATAATATAGTCAGCTATAACATATCAAAAAATGAAGCAAATCGATAATGGCGTTTTCGAGATATTCATCGAAAACTCATCGAAAATTTTGTTTTTGATTTTTGGCCCCCTAGCGGTCACTTTTGAAACTTCGGATGTTCTAGAGAGTTGTAGGGTTTGTTGAGATCTTTCATTTGACCCCGGGTTGATCAAAATCGGTCAAGCCGTTTTCGAGTTATGGTCGATTTTCGATGAAAAATTGTGGCGGCCATATTGACTAAACTGCTTGACCGATATTCGAAAATGAGGTATCGTTGGAAAGCTCTTGATGGGCCCTACAACATATCAAAATTTCAGACCTCTAGCTATAATAGGGGCTGAGATAGAGCGAAAACAAAATTTTGAGGTTATCCAAAATGGCGGACGGAGGGGTGGGGGGTGGATTTGACTTCATAATCGGATTTCTTCCAGTCGATATTTAAACTTTGCCGTTTACCGCAAGTCTCTATCTATTACCGTTCTCTTGCAATTTAAGTTTATAATCCGGACGGCCGGACGGACGGCCGGCCGGACAAAAAAAATTTTTGGCGCATACGTTTTTTGGAATGTGGGGACCCTAATTCGTGCTCATACCAAGTTTGAGCCCGATCTGACGACTTTCGATTTTGCTCGGTACACAAAAGCTGTGTCTGAAAGAAACACAGCTAAAAGTTACATAACTTCTTACGCGAAAGAAACTTTTTTCATGATAATTTGTAAAATGAAAGAGAATATTTTCTAAAGAATTACATATTTATTTTATTAGAAAAAAACCGTCAAAACGTTAAAATTTAATTCTTTAATAAATCTTGATCTATTCTTGATTATCTCTTTATTATTCTACACATTTTAACTGTCTTTTCCAGCCTCTCTTAATGCTTTCCTTCATTATCAATTTATGTGGAAAACTGCTATTAAGTAATCACATAATCTATTCTAATATTTTATTAAAATGTTTCAAAATTCCCTCCTCAATTACAGAGCGAACAATACACGAGTTTAATCAATAATTGCGCCAAGTTTGAAACCATAAAGTATTTGTCCCATGCCCCCAAAGTCCAATCTAATTAATCGGAAACTGTAGCTGACATAGCAGAAAGCTCGTAGCAAATTGACTCTTTCCGAGAACATAGATTATGTGGAATGGGGGGCAGTGAAAGCTTTCACTAGTGTAGGAGTTTCCACAATAATGTCCATATCGCTGCCATCGGGGGTTGTACCCCGACCTACCCCTCGTTAATCCACCCTGTGCTGATGTTTGTTCTTTAATTGTGAATTTTCACGTAACACATAAGATTAAGATAAAAATCACAGCAAATTCAACAGGTGTGTGTGTGCCCATTTGGTTATCATATTTCCAACAAGGTTGAATTTTATGCTTTCCCCTCTCACCCCCCGCATAAAAAAGGGAAGAGAAGTTAAAAGGGATGAATATGAGCTATAGGAGGATGCGAGAGCTTTCAGACGGGAGAGCTTTTAATATTTTTGGCAGAATATCGCCTGGGTGGAAAAAACTTTCCATCGGGCCACTTTATCCCCACCTCGCTCCAGCATAAATTACCATAATTCAGTGTGTTCATTTGGTGTTTGTCTTTTTTTTTCTTCTTCTTGCTATATTCGTACAAAGAACATCCCACCCTGAGTCCATAGAGCTTCGGAAGGCTGTGGTACGATGGGGAGAAAAGGGGGTAAGGATGAGTGCAGTGGTGTTCAAGAGGAGGAGGAAACATGAGTGCTGGAACACAAGTACAAGTTGCCCATTTTGACATCATTATGACTCTAGCTGGCTCCATATATTACGAACCACCACCACCCATTTGGGGTGGGCTGTACTACACCCCGTAGAAGCCGCATAAAATGCTACAAGTCTCAAGTATCCTTTGCTACTCGTTTGCTTGGGTGTCTTGGGAGTTGGCTGCTCTATAGTTTGTGCGGAAGTGCTGGCGTGGTCCGATCCAGCAGATTCAGTGAGGGGACACCCAAGTGAGTCACCGTGGCTAATGGTCAGATCGGTTGGTGTCTACTGAACACCACCCTCGCGCGCATCCCTCCGTTGCAAAATATATACACACAAACGGAGTCTCCGTCCTCTTTTGGCCCCAGCATCGCCACTCGGCCAGTCGGGCGTGTCTGAGCTATCAATATAGTGGCGAGAGTTTGTCTCTCTGGCTTGAAGATTGCTTCTCTTGATGCTGTAACGGCTGTTGTTGATGATAATTGCTGTTCTGGCACTCAAGCGGCACCCACCCTCCCTCCACCCTCTTTCCACCCCAAACACCACGCGACGATGGTATGGGGAACAAGGAACGAAGAGACTTGACTATTGCTCGTACAACATTCCAACACTATGTATGTGTTTGAGAATGTGTTTGTTTTGGCATCCATATGTCTGGACCAGGGAGGGTGGTGTGGCAAAAGCGGAAGATCTATCGGATGAACTTGGCAAAAGTGGGGGTGTTTCTGTCTGTGCTGATGCCTCCGACTTATCTCCGACTCTGAACACCAAACTACCGCTCAAACTACATAAAATATTATGTACATTTGCCAGATATACCCGATATACGAAACTAGTTCAAGCTACCAACTTGCCAACTTACAGCACAAAAGCTCACCAATACTGCAAAAGGTCCATCGAGAGGGGGATATCCTTCCTTGCTACCTATATGCAGGGGGTTGTGTCAAGGTGTTTACCCATCTTCTTGCTTCCTGTGAATTATGTTCATTTTGTACTTAAGCTCTAGCCCTCTGGCCATTGCTCCCTTTTTGGAATTCCTTTTGGAAAAGGGGATGAGGTAAAATGGTGCAAAGTAAAATCCACAAAATTAAATTAGGGAAATTACAGGGAAAAAGTAGAACTAAGCATAAGTAGGGGAGGACAGGATAATTGGGCCACTTTGGCGGTTTTTGGGATATAATATCAAGCAAGTGTGGTAGTACGAAGAAAAACCAATAGCCCTACTTTGTAGGAAATTTTCCGGCCTACAACTTCCCCATATAACACTTTTCTCTATCTCGATAAGAAATGGGTGAATTTTTCATTTTCCTGAACCCTTAGCTTGGTGTCTAAATTAGCAGGAGCACGTATAAACTAATTTTTAAGCTTAAAAAAATATATCGAAAATGACGAACTCCCAAAATGCCAAAACCACTTGAAAAAAAAGTGAAAAAATGATTTTTGTCAAATAAAAGAAAATCAAATGGTCGGTTTTTCCTCAAGCTTGGTACGGAGTAGGTATAAGCTGTGAAGAAATGGATTTTCTTGCATTTAACATACTTGAGATATTCCCATTAATGACTTTGCCAAAGTGGCCAAATTACCCCGTCTTCCCCTACTGCGATATATTCAATAGCCTTGAGTAGCAGGGACGTAGTTTTAGATTTTTTTCTTTACATTCCAAACCAAAGAAGTTACAAAACTACATTTTTTTTGTTTTAAGATTTAAAAAAAAAAACTGAAAATTAATTACGCGGTTACTCATGCAAAAATAATAATCTCCCCAAGAACCCAATAAATTCTCAACAAGGCAAGTTCTACTGGCTATTAGATGTCATAAAAATCATAATAAAATCCACACATATTATTTTTTTTCTCTGAAATATAAATAAACAGTGCTCGCTTAAAAACCAATTACGTCGTGATGAAAGGTTGGATAACCATAAAAGCTCCTCCATCGACAAAGAGACTGTTAGCACCTGTTGATGCTTTTAGCTGTGTTTCTTTCAGACACAGCTTTTGTGTACCGAGCAAAATCGAAAGTCGTCAGATCGGGCTCAAACTTGGGATGAGCACGAATTAGGGTCCCCACATTCCAAAAAACGTATGCGCCAAAAATTTTTTTTTCCGGCCGTCCGGCCGTCCGTCCGGAGTTCAGAGCTAAATTGCAAGAGAACGGTAATAGATAGAGACTTGCGGTAAACGGCAAAGTTTAAATATCGACCGGAAGACGTCCGATTATGACGTCAAATTTTACCCCCCACCCCCGCGTCCGCCATTTTGAATAACCTCAAAATTTTGTTTTCGCTATATCTCAGTCCCTGTAACAGCTAAAAATCTGAAATTTTGATATGTTGTAGGGGCCATCAAGAGCTTTCCAACGATACCTCATTTTCGAAAATCGGTCAAGCCGTTTAACCAATATGGCTGCCACAATTTTTCATCGAAAATCGACCATAACTCGAAAACGGCTTGACCGATTTTGATCAACCCGGGGTCAAATGAAAGATCTCAACAAACCCTACAACTCTCCAAAACATCCGAAGTTTCAAAAGTGACCGCTAGGGGGCCAAAATTCAAAAACAAAATTTTCGATGAGTTTTCGATTAATATCTCGAAAACGCCATTATCGATTTGCTTCATTTTTTGATATGTTATAGCTGACTATATTATCTAGCTCCATGCCAAAAATGAAGAAAATCTATGTCGCCGTTCTCGAGATATAGCCTTCCAAAGTTGGCATGTCATATCTCAGGTTCTACAAGTCCGATTTTAATCAACTCATGCGCAAATGAAAGGTTTCGTGAAGCTCTACAAATGTCTAGAACATTGCAACTTCGAAAAATGACCGCGAGAGGCGCTAAAGTCAAAATCTAAATTTTCAAAAATTTCGAACTCGAATATTTCGAAAATGCCATTATCGATTTACTTCATATTTTAATATATTATAGTTGAGGTTAAGACCTTTCCAACGATAGCTCAAACTCGAAAATCTATGGAGCCGTTCCCGAGATATGGTGTTTTAAAGATTTCTTGGGGGATGACTTTTCAACTTTTCCCGACTTTGCATGTATTTAAACAAATTCGCGTTCTAGTTTGCTCTCACAAAATTGGTACACTGAAAGAAACACAGCTCTCGTAAGCTTGGTCAGCTTACCAGTACATTTTTCCCCTGCCTTCTTCCACGATACGAGAAATCTCATTTGCAGAAACGCAAATATCAAATTAAGAATCCGTCCATGAGGGTCTCAAAGCATGCAAAACCTCTGGTATTTTTTGTTCTCGCCGTCATATTGGGGTGATATGTTGGACAATATTAGGTTAAATTTGCTCCACAAAAAAAAGTTCAACATATTTGTCATGGTTTTATGATAATAACAGGGGTTGTATGAACACCCGCAAATTTAAATTATATCCCATACAAGTACATAGTTTGTAATTTAAAATTCAATTCTGTTATTTGGCATTGCATAAAGGGGGAGGGGAATTAATTATTAATATAATTATAAAAGCATTGCAACTAATGAATGTAATTTTCCCATGGAGTTTATTCAGTGGTGCAAGAAGGTATAAAAAAAATTTGGACATCAAATAAATTTTCGCTCTAATGATTCGTGGACTGCAAATTCGATTCTCCAGAATGATTTTTTTTCAGCCGAAAAAAAATTTATTTCTACCATTAAAATTGCAAAAATTCTGAACTGATTTTATATGTGAGAATATACAACTCATTAGCATTTAGTTTTGATATTTTTTTTTGTGTGTGCAAAAGTCATAAATATTGCTGGGAGTGAAATTATGTGCGGGAAATAATATATTTGCTGGTATGAGGGAGAGAAAAAAAAACTCATGATGGTAGCATATTAAGAAGAAATGTCGGGAAGAGGTGAGGAAGATCAAAAAGTAATGTTTGGTTTATATAGACAAACGTTATAAAAACTGCTTAACGAGCGTGTCTTTTGCGCGCCGTACAATCGATGGGCCTTTTGGGAATGGTGGTAAAGGGGGTTGTGTTTGTTTTGAAGACATAAAACGCGTGTTGTATGGAGACGAAGGAAGGAAAATTTAAATTCCACTCGACATCTACTAATTACGCAAAATTATGGCGAAGATCATAAAACTCTTCTCACTGACAGAGGGGGTTGGTTGCGAGAGGAGGCACAAATTTAATGGTATATTCAACTATCGGTCCGGGGCGCTACATGGTAACCATTTAGCTGAACAAGAACCTGGGCCTATAACACCCATTGCGACGCGCGGGAACAAAGTGAGATTCCGACTTTGCCCCATGCAACACTCTTCTGCGTCCACATTACATGAGATATTTTATTATTGGTGCGCAGAAAATACCATTAAAACGCCCCCGTTCTCTCTCCATCAACCATCCCCCCGTCGTCATTGCTTTTGCACGTTTCTATGTTATAATAATATTTGAATAATAAAATCGCTGAATTACCTCCCGTACGAGCATTAATTCGGGCCCGGCGATATGGGCATAAATATTCCTAGTTAATGAATTCTCCTCACTGCTTCACGTGGTTAATTTATAAAATTTTATTCACTACATTCCCATATATATCTACCATACATACCTACATATGTACATATATCCCACATTATACAATTTAATTATTTCAATTTTGTACACCCAAGTTTATGTATAAATGTGTATGTATGTAATTAATAAAGTGAAATGCCATTTCGCAATACCGCATAATTTGTTGATGAATGAAAACTGAATTTATGCTGAACATGGAAATTTACTAGCATGTCACTCTGGGGTTTGTTTGATATCCATTTTCATATATAAATGCACGTTGCACAAGTATCTTCAAAGTTTATCCTTTTTTTTTCACTGTACAAAAACAACCGCATGGGAACCAAATAATCTCCCCTCATCCCAACCCTAATGCCCTCACATATGCCTTCAATGCATATATAACAAATAAAATCCAACCAATTGAAATATTTGCGCGTATTTGTGGTTTTGAAGTGGGGCATCCACTCGACATTTTGGGCTCAGGATATGAGGCACACTTGTGAAAATCATAGGAAAAATTAATTAAATTTCACATACATAGAGGGCCCATTAGTACATTAGTAGTTTTATTGCCAAATGGGAACTGGGTGGAGCTTTTCGTCTGTTTTACACGTCAAACTTCATCGTTGATTTTTATTAATATTTTAATGTTGATGTAAAGTAATGCCTTTCGGATTGATTTGAATTTAACAATAGATGGAGCTATTTATGGTTTTGATATTAAGTAATGCGCCTAGTTGTCCACAATAAAAAGAGACATGAGGTCCAAAAACCTCGAAGATGAAACGACCCAGGATCGAAGGGCCTGGCGATATTTTACAAGGAGGACCAACCCCATTTTAGGAAAATGGACATGTGTGTTGTTGTTGTTGTTGTTGTTAATGCCCTCTAGCGGGGTAATATAAGATTTTTCATATAAGAATAATTTTAGGGACGTGCTAGTTCTAGTACTGGGAATGAAATAAAGAATGAATGTGTAGTGATGCAAAAAAAATCAATTTTAATATTAAAATTAATTATTTTTAGAGAATTTATTTTTTTCAAATTTTTTTTATTTCCTTGTTTTGAATTTAAGAAATTTCGCAGATTTTTTTTCTATAAATATCAATTAATTGAGAAAAAATTAAGCTTCGAAACGATCAAAAGAAAAAAATAAAAGAAGAATAAATACCTAGTTTAATTTTTATTTTAACCTGGATCTACCTATTTTACTCTAATTATAGGTAATGAATTCGTTTTAAGTGGGGTTTTAAAACATTTTAAATAATTGCTTAAAAATTATTTTTTTAATTTTTTAAATTCAGAACTTTATGAAAATAATTTGTAAAAAATATCCTAGGGCATTTCGATGATAAAGAAAAATTCTTATTCTCAAAGTTAACTCTTCTGCTACTACTTTAAGCTGAAATGTTTTATTTAGCTTCTTCTGCAATTTAACATTTTTCCAGCTAAGATAAATAATTAAATTAGTTTTAAATCAAAAACTCTTTTGTTTGGGTCAGCTTTTGACCCTTAGGATGTCAAAGGGTTAATTTATTAATTTGAAATATTAAAAAACAACAATTAATAAAATATAATAATAAAAAAAGCCTAATTATATAGTTTTACTTTATTTGAAATACATAGTTTTCGCTACATATTAAGCACCTACCTACATTTCCAATGATTTTCCCATAAAAACATGTTATTTTTTTTTTTTAGCAAAATACTATTCCGACTTTGTTATTAGCCTAATTGTTTGTGCTTGCTGGCTGGCACAAAAAAAAAACATAAAACTACAAAAAGCACAGTCCTCCCAAATTGGTATTGACATTCCTTTTTTTGTGACTCCTCTTCATAATTACAGTGAAAAATGTATATGTATATTGAGTATTTCCAATATTGACACGTTCTTTTTTATTGCACTAGCTTAATGCAAATTCAATGCAATTTTCATAAATTAAAAATGCTCACCGTGGGGTTCTGTCATGTTGGTAATCAGAGAATATATTGTTTGTCTCTGTGGAATGTTTTTTTGCTCAGTGTTGATTTTTGTAATCATTCTCAGAGAAACAATTGAGAAAAGCATAAAATAAAATAGTATGATGTGAATTTTATTTGAGCAAAATTTTATTTATTCTTTTTTGACAAAATTTTATTGACTAACACGATTTATTTTAAATATTTAACGACTTTTACATGTAAATTCCGGAGTGATTTATGAATGAAATTAAACGTTGAATTCCTCATGAATTTCATCCTTTTGTAATAAGGGATGGTCACGTTATTTTGGAAACTCTATCGAGCTAAAATACCATTTTGCTGTGTACTCAGTGACGTCACCGTACCACGTGACACATCACTTTGTTCATCATTTTTGACAACTAGCGCCACGATTGCTGATACTCGGAATTAAGATTTAACACCGAAAAAAACAGTTTTTGATCGATTTTGTTCGCCCGAGTTTCCAAAATAACGTGACCATCCCTTAGTTTCTGACTCCTGCAAACAATTGCTGAATGCACCTTTTCATTTTCCGTGAAAATTGTCAAATAATTTTCCGGAAGAAATTGCCTCTGATTAATTTATAGAACAAGAAGGAAGACTATTATAGGAGAGGATGTAAAGAGTGGAAGTTAATGACGTTATTGTGATCTAGGCTGATTCAAGAATTGTTCCATGTCCGGAAGCTGTGTAATTGAATTTATCCCTCCACCCCCTCATAGCAGCAAGTTCTCGGAATCCTTCTCACATTGTGCGAAAATTGGACATTTAAGCTTATGCGGGAGGGAGGGTAGGGGGTGTGGGTGGTGTCTCGAATTTACGGAATGAAGTCACCAATAAATTGACATTAAGCCGGGCAAAAGGCGACACCGCGCTCGTCCCAAAATGCCGCATCAGCTGCTGGAATGTGGATACCGCGCGCGCGAATTTCGGGGTGAGCCCCGCGTGTGCGAGAGCAGGACATCATCCAAGTGGGGCTTATCTTAATGTTCAATAAAACACCGCGGCGACTACTTGAAAATGTGCACAGATTACGGGCTCGCCGACACAACGATACTCTCCTCTTGCTGCATTGAGGGGGGCTTTATATTGGAATTGCGTCGTTGTCGCATTATTGACTCGTTGGCGCAGTTGAGTTAATTTTTCCCTCATCCTCCGGAATTTCTCAAAGAAATGAAGGCGCGAAGCAAAGACAATAAAACTTGCTTGGCCTGACCATTTGACGAGATCTGTCTCCCGATATGCCAAACGTCGGGGTTCCCACATGAATATCATGTGATGCGTCATGTGGGACAATTGGGTGCACCACTTATTATGCCAATAAAATTGTCGCACACAACCCGTTGGCGCATTCGGATTTCGCAGCATCGTCACATTTCCCACCGATTCGTGTCCGGAGAATGCAATTTATTCTACAAGTCCATATTAATAATTGCACTGGGGATATTCGTGGGCGAAACTGCGACTCCTCCAGTTGATGTCCGCATGGGATGTGTTAGCTGGATGCCCTGGCATGCTCACCATGCGGCGTGCCACTTTCAATGCGGAGAAGACACTCCGAAATAGCCTTCCAATTGAGCGGCTCTCCATGTATTTATGGACACCATGGAGTCGACACTGCGACAGAGAGTCTCGTCGCGAGGGTTGGCAATAACGATAAATTATGCCAATTTGTTCACTTACCCACCCCCTCACAATTTGTTCTCACAACGCTGCTTCATATTGAAACTACTTTTCGAGAAAAAAAAGCTTAACCCCATGCCACCCTCACTTTACATCCCCCACCGGCTCTTATGGATTTGCTGAAAAATCCTCTTCTTGGACCAATTTGTTTTAAAGAAGAAAATTTCTTCAATAGGCACGAGGTGCAATTGAGTAGAAGAAACTAATAGATAGGATGATTTTTATGCTTTATTAGCTCAAATTTAATTAGTTATCAATAAAATTTTTTATTTCATTTTTATTTTTTTCAAGTTTGATTTTTTAATGCATTTCAGGAGATATTGGGGTGAATTCTAATATAAATCTTTTATTTTCTTTTCTTACAATTCGTCAGTTACCTATAAGATTTTTGATATTCTGGGAAAAATTTTATAAGACTTTGACATTTGGTGAAATTCACTAGTTAGACAGACTTAAGATTCCTTAAGAAAGACTTGAATTTTCTTAAGATTCTTAAAGTTTTCTCAAGATCCTTCAAGTTTCATGAAGATTGCCTTAAGTTTTCATAAATTTTCTTAAGATACTTTAAGAAAAAACTTGAAAGTTCTTAAGAAAAATTTAAGATTCTTAAATTTTCTTGAACGAAACTTCAGATATCTTAAGTTTTATGATCTAATTGCATATTTTTGGCGATCAGAAAAAAAATCATTGAAATATGAGCATTTAGCCCGATTCAGCCTGACTGAAGAAATCTCAAGTTTCGCTTTGAGAAAACTTAAAAATCTTAAATTTCTCTTAGGAAATATTAAGTTTTTTTTTATAAGGAATCTTAAGAAATCTCATGAAAACTTTAAGAATCTTAAAAAAATTTAAGTCTTCTTTAAGGAATCTTAAGTCTGTCCGAATAGTGAATTTTTACCCATTTTATTTGTTTGTGTAACCGAGTTTTTGAAGGAAAATTATTTTTCGGGGGTCTTTAAAAATCCTTCTGAATGTTTTCTAGAACAACAAATTCTTTATTAATCTTATATAGAACGGCAAAAGATTGATTTAAAAATATCAACTGTCAAACTCTTACAACAACTTGTAAGTTGTTAGAATAGAATAGAAAGATGATTTGGAAGATCATAATTTCATCTCTATTCATGGTATTAGAATTAAGGAAATTCCATATAGTTTCAATTACAGTCGTGCTCTCGTGGTAGGACCGTCGTCAAAATGACTTCTCCGCGGTAAAACGGCTTCAGAATGAGGAATTTTGCCTTCGCAGTGGGACAATTAGTATCCTACCTTTCCAATAGTACTAATTGTCCCACTGCGAAGGCAAAATACTTCATTCTGAAGCCGTTTTACCGCGGAGAAGTCATTTTGACGACGGTCCTACCACGAGAGCACGACTGTATCTGGTTCCAAAAAGCATAAAGTTTCCAGGATTTAATATATATCAAAAATTTTTTAAAGAATTTCCAGGAATTATGGAGCTATTAAGCTATCTTGTAGTTTAGAATTTAATCAAGAGATCATTATTCTTGAGTTTTTTTGGAAGCCCAAATTCAAGTTCTACATTCTCATATTCGTCAGTGCTCCAACACAAATTGAATGTCCTAAAACATTCCCAAATAAAAATGCCTCAAATTCCTTGTATTCTGTCATGTTTAATAAATCTAAAAAAAAATAAAATAAAAACAAGCTATCAATATCTCTAAATTCATCAAAGCGACAAATTCAATGAGGATGGACATCAAAATCATCGTCCAACATAGTTTTTTTTTGTGCCTTTTGGGAATCCCTCAAATTCCCATCTCTGCACGTCGCCATCAGTGAATGTGGAGCAGGAATCCCACTTGGGCGAAAGATTGAGATCTCTGCTGATGGCAAAAAGTCGTAGAGATGTCTCCCACCCAGCACCTGTTTTGAATTTAACTAAATAACCATCGCTGTCAGTGAGTGATTTAGCCTTTTTTCCTCTCTTCATCTTCATGTCTCTACTGCACCATGTCACGGCAACATTGAGCCGTGGAAATTAACTGTGACACCGCATGATTAGAAAATTGTGGAGCATCCTCTTTCTATATATGCGCGTCTTGCGTTCGAGACACAATAAAAAGTCCATCTAATTATATTTCTCTCTCTCCCATACTGGGGTGTCTGTAAATTATTAATATTGTGACTTTTTCTCCTCCTCCAAATGGAGGCAGTGTCTCGTTTCGGGGCGACGTTTTTCCCGCAAAGTGACAGCAAATTTATTGCACTAATTAATAACAAATGCTGAGACCAATTAAGTAATTAGCTTGACATTCAACAACCGCATTCTGCAACTATGAATGAGATGCGCGCGGGAAAAGGAGATACGATAGCGGTTTATTAAGTACAACTTCATCGCTTAAAATAAAAGGAAATTTAATGCAAAATCTGAGAATGTTCTTCATCTTTCTCGTGCTTTTCCCCTGGTGGCTCATTAGGTGGGATGTTGCAGACAAAATTGGCGGATATTGCATCTCGATTGCAAGTGGGATTGATTCACTTCCATCCACGTTTTTAGCGTGACTTTCATAGTATAACGTCTCAATCAGTTTTATTCTAATATTGGAATATTATCTAAATTGTTTCATTCATCCTACAAATTGCTTTTGAGTCATAAAATCATTTTATTTAAATTTAGCGCCTTAAACTAAACTAGGAAATTATTTTTTCTCTGAAAAAAACTGAAAACTTATGAATAGATAGATGAAGCATATGCTTCTTTCACATATGATGTCTCGTGAATTTTTCTCTCTCACTCTATTATTGTATCCGCGTTTTTAATTTTCTGGCTGTTTTTTGTGGGAGAAATAAAGATTTATTATTATTATTATTTAAGCATATGCTTCTTTCACATATGCTGCATTTATTTTTGGATATAAGGTTTTTTTTTCAAAGTCAAAGAAATGTTTTTTCTTTTAATGATTACTCAAAACAATCTAATTTTGTGCTTCATGTGAACATGATGCATTGATTTTATTTTTTGTCGCTATGCTTATGATGTATTTATTTATTCTTCTATGCATCTAAGCAATTTAATGGGAAGTTTTGAATATTTTGCTTCATGCACATGTGACATGACAAAAGTCCTTGTGACATTATTCTTTGTGAGCATATGCTTAATACATCTTATGCTTCTTAAGGTGTATTAGGAAAATTTTTCAAGCTATTAGAAACAGAAGCCGTATTATTCGTGATGTTTTGGGGCATAAAAGGCCCGTGAATTATATGCTCCTGAAGCACATACTGCATACAATTCAATTTTATCAATTTTTCAATAAAATATATTACACAAAAATCTTACAGAAAAAAAATAAGAAAGAATTAGCCGCGAGAATCCAAACTTCCGTGAATAAATTGGGGTTTATTCGATTTTTTCCAGCTTCTCCTGCTCCTCCCGATCGTTGTGCGGGGATTAATAATCGGGATGCAGTTTATAAAACTCTTCCCATTTATTTCTCTTCCATCTTTTTCTTCTTTTTACCATTAATTGCTGCTATTTTGAATTCAGAACCGCGAGGTCCTGGGCAAAATCTCCCAGAGAGGAAGCATTGGGGGCAAGAAAAAAAATGCATCGATAAAAAACCAAGAGCGACGATATAAAATTATCATTTTCAGTGTTTATGCTTTAACATGGAGTGCCCGTGTGGCTGAAGTGGGACAAAGGGAGGATCCTTAAATTTCATATTGGTAGCATTGATTGATTGCCCCGAAGATACAGACGCAGCAGAGACTGCAAGAGGACTCGCCGAGAATGCTGAAAGAGGCTTCTTCTTCGCAAGAAGAAGAATTTTAAAGTAAAAAAAAATGGGAAGAGAAGAAGGAACTTCCAAAGAGACTGCACAAAGGGCTGACCTCGTGGTTGTATCTCCGAGACATAAAAGGCAATCAAGAAATAATAAAAAGTAAATAAAATCGGACAGTTTCTGTAATTGCTCAAAAATTAAAACTTCACTGCGAGATGGCATGAAAATTAAGCGATCATCCTAAAAGGTGAAATTTGAAACTACACCGAAAATTATTTTCGTAATTGATATTTCAGGTGTTTGTTATTTATTGGTTCCATGCTCGCCCGGATCTTTTTTCCCCGCGCTCCTTACTCTCCTATACAAAGGGCCCTTGCGTTGCGAGCTCTTTCACAGAGAGCAGCACACCCTTCGTGGAACGTTGTAAAAAGCATCCGAAAATGCCTCAAAATTTTTATTCAATAAATTTTATTTAATTGTAAATCAATTTTATTTCTTATTTATGGGCCATACGCGAGAGAAAAGGCATTGACATTGTGAGAGGGAAGACATGACGAGGCCATGCGGTCTTTTTTTGGTATTTGCCGCGCTTTTTATGCATATCTATAAATTTTTGCCGTGTTTGTTTTCCGCTGTGATTCCATCAATAAAAAATTAATATTGAAGTTGTAATTTCTGCCTCCTCTCATGGGATCCACATCATTTAGCAAGCACACTCTGCAGCACAGATTTGGGACGAACATTTTGTAGCTTTTTATAGGTTTTCTTTTTATTAAATGGGCTTTGAAGGAAAATTATTCTGATTGATTTTTCTTGAATTTCTCTTTTATTTTTGGTTAGGGCTTTAAGGAATGTTTATTCTTAATTTGAATTCCTTAAACTAGCTTCTTGGCTGATGTACCTTACTTAATTCTTGCTTGATTGTCTAGATTGGTCTAGAATGTATTTATTTTTCTATTTTTTTTTTTAAATTTTCTTTTTATTAAACAACATAATTTCTTTCAGATTAAAAAAATAGTTCTAACTGAATTTTCTCGAAAAAGAATGAATTTTTAAACATTTTTTTATTTTTTAATCTTCAATTAATAAAAAATATTTTAAACAAAAATTAAAATTAATCTATCAATAGATTTGATAGAAAGAACCAACATTTTCTTAAAGAAAAATTAAAAATATTCTTAAAAAATATTTCTTCTTCTTAATTAAAAATATTTTTTAGAACTTTTTCTTTATAAGAATAATACCTAATTTTTTCTAGACTTCTTTCAATTTTAACAGACTAGACATTCTCTTAATGATTTAATATCTTCTCCTAATTTTAACAAATTTTGAAAAGGAAAAACATTTTTTCTTAAGAAAAACCAAAAATAATCTTAAAATATCTAATAATTTTTATTAATAACTTTTGAAGTTTTCTTTGTAGAAAAAAAGGTTAAATTTTCTCCTAGATCTCTTTCAATTTGAAGAGAAAAGACTACCATTAAACATTCTTTTAATAACTTTAAATAACTCTTTTTTTTAACAAATTGATAAAGAAAAATGATTCTTTTAAAGGAAAATTATTAAAACCTTAAACCTGCTTCACTATTTTCATCCCATACCTGTTTACGTGGCAAAAAAATCCCATTTTTCACCTCAAGCTATTTTTTATTTACAACCCCATGTCCTGTAGACTGTTTTAGGTCGACTTTATGGTGAATTTTTATTATGAAATAATTCTAATTACAGTGTATAATTTTTATATACTGGACGTCGATGTTAAAAAATTCCAAAGGCAGTTTTTTAACACACGTTAATTGTGATTGATTTGTGGCATAACAGATATTTCAATAAATCCCTCCTGAATGTGCCTTAATGTCTTGGAAGAATTCTCAAAAAAAAATCTGTTCTATAAACTTTCAGTGCAAGGAAGGAGGCAGAGGAGGGTTCGCAGTGAGATTGAATCTTTCGGGTCATCCTTTTTGGCAAAATAGCCGCGCGAACAGCACGTTAAAATGAGGCAAAAATTACCATATACGTGGAGACATTACTTTTTTGGGGCCATTCAGTGATATTTTTTCAGCTGAATCGTTTCCAATAAACGACCACGAGGAGAATAAAAGCCGTCAAGTAATCAATTGATGGTTGGATTGAAAATGGGCAAAAATAAAAGAAGCCCCCCCAATGAATTACGATTGTCTTTTGCCGTGAAATGTTCTTGAGTGGATTTTTGGTTGGTTTCTTTTTTTCTTTTACGTGTGCCCCATTGCTACCTTTATGTACATCTCCCCTTTATCCAAATGGTTGTTGCCATTTGGGATGTTCAAACAATAAAATACAAAAAGTGCATTCCTGCTGTTTCTCATGGCGGACCCCAAAGTGATCAAATGCGTTATTTATGGTACAAACGAAAATGTCTTTTCCGATCGATTCACTTCTCTCATCCACCAAGTTAAACGACAGTGAAATTGTTCTCGATTGAAAGGGGGGTGATGTTGTGGCAGCAGCAGCAAAAAAATCAATGTGCAACTTCTCAATGAAAAATCCTTATTTGGTAATACATGTTCTGGTTCTTTTCTAAATGTTCTGGTTAGAGAGAAATTTTATACTAAAGAGAAAAGAATTTGTTTGGAAAATAAATTGAAAAATTTAAAACAGCTGTAAGTAAATAACTGAATAATTAATTTTAAGAAACAAATTCAAAAGAAATTTTCCCAATAGCGGATCCCAAAAGAAATAATCAAATCTTAAGGATATTGTTGGGATTAAATGTTGGGAAAATGTTTGAAAATAAAAGTTTTATCTCATTTTATTAATACAGAAACTAAAATTAGAAATCTAAACTGTGGAATATTTTATAAGATTTTTTCTGATAAAAAGGAGTTTATTCATCAGAATATGAAAAATATACTCATTCGTGGAAAAATTTATACAGATGTTTTATGCTGCATAGGATCAAAAAAGAATAAGAAATTGAGAAAGAAAATTCCCATTTTCCACTGAGATCAGCTAGGAAAATGTAGCAAAAGTTGCCAAAAAATGAAAAAAGGCGCCATTTTTTTTTAATTGTACTGTTCAATGTTTCATGCTAATGTAAAATTGCGACTCATTTTTAGTTGTGATTTTTTCTTAGAAGAAACACAGCTTCTGTGTACACTCTAAAATGCAAAGTAGCCACTCTCAAGAAGTCCTACAACCCTCTAGAACATAAGAAGTTTCGAAAGTGACCGCTAAGGGGCCAAAAATCACAACAAAATTTTCGATGAGTTTTCGATAAATATCTCGAAAACACCATTATCGATTTGCTGCAAATTTTGATGTATTATAGCTGACTATAGCATCTTTTTATAAAGGAAAATTTTAAAAATCTATGTCGCCATTTTGAAAATATTGAGTTCCTACTTTGACATGTCATATCCCGGGTTTTACAAGCCCGATTTTGATCAACTCAAGCGCAAATAAACGGTTTCGCGAAACCCTACAAATGTCTAGAATATTGCAACTTCGAGAAATGACCGCGAGAGGCGCTAAAGTCAAAATCAAAATGTTCGAAAATTTCGAATTCAAATATTTCGAAAATACCATTATTGATTTCTTTCACCTTTTAATATGTTATAGTTAAGACCTTTCCATTTACGTTCTAGTTTGCCCTAACAAAATTGATGAGAAGTTTCTTTTGCTATTTATTATTCTTTACGTCTCTTAATTGTTCCACTAATGAGGAAATTTTTCATATTTCGATGAATAAACTCCTTCTAATTTCCTCTTTTGTACCAAAAATTGTCAAGCACTTGACCAACTTTTCAGCTACTTTTTTAAAGATTCTTTTAACAAAAATATCCATTTTAGCTGTGATTCTTTCTTCAAAGAAGCACAGCTTCTGTGTACACTCTAAAATGCAAAGTCGTCAGATCGGGCTCAAACTTGGGATGAGCACGAATTAGGGTCCCCACATTTAGTCTTTCTATATAGGAATGCAAGAGCATCAATGAACATGATTTTAAAAATCTCCACTCTTCATAATATTGCGCAAAACTCCTGATTTTATGGTGAGGAATTCCAAGCTGAATCCCTCCCATTTTTGCTCGAAAAACCCCAATTTGTAGCATCGTAAATAATTAACTTTAATTTCACTGACTTAATTTCGGGAGTCTTACACAAACTTTTGCCACCAAAACGGCTGGACTGAATAATTGCGCAGCCGTTCGCCGTGTAAGCGCACCATGCAAAAATGCAAATAGATCCTAATTTCCCTTGCGTATTGTTTTGCATTTTGTGGCCCAAATATTACACCCATTAGCTGTTTGGAAGTGTTAAGCCCAGAAAAAGGAGTGGAAGGAAATTTCCATATATATCGAGGAGAAAAAAAAATGGGGAGGATGCAAAAATAACATGTCAGAAATCTGTATGCAAAATGCTGCAATTATCTCTCATAATCATTTTTAGTTTCCATGCAATTTTGTTTGTTTTTGGGCATTTTTCCCAATTACCGGGTATTCGGGGTGATTTGCATAATTTAGTTTTTTGGGTATGTGTGTACAATGCTCTTTGGGGGCTACAGAATGCTATTGAATGCACCATGAAACGTATGAGGAGGCTTATCGGGAGCTCTGCAGTGGATTTATAATTTTTTTTGTAGTAATTTTTGGGGGTTTAATTTAGGGGAATTTCTGTACAGGTGGGTGGCAATAAAATTTCATATAGAGGAACAATTTATTGCTGCTTTATGCTGGGTGGATCAGCAAGGTATGTACGTATGGCTTTCTGGGTGATCCTAAACTCCAATTTGCCATGAGCATTTGAGTGTTGGCAAACGGGGCGAAATAATGGAGCAAGGGCTGTGTGTGGGGGTGGAGTAAATAGTAGAATGAAAATGCGGTTCATTAGGGGGCTACGTGCAATTTCACACAAATAACTGCTAAATAATACGTGCAATTAAATGCATTTGTCACCCAAGTGCTTTGAGAGCGGTCACCCGCCCGCACCAAGGGGCTATGCTGGAACGCAAGCTCGGTCACCACATAAATTCCACTTTCCTTTGACTCGCCCCTATATGTTGGGGGTTGGTGCGGGTGCAAAAGCTCCCCCTTCCTGTCTCTCTCTAGCCCAAAAGGTAGCTTTCTCGGGTGTCTTGTCCGTGCATGAAGAAGTCCACACGTCCATTTGAGTGTGGATACCCCCCAACCCTTCATTACTCTCAAGCACTGGGGATAATTAATTTAATTTGTCTCCGTCCTGCAGGTCCGGTAAGAGGAAATTTAGGGAGGCTCTCTCTCTCTCTCTCTGATGAGGTTTTGCAGAAAACCACAGACAACCTCCCGTGACCGGACAGGGTCAATTCAACCACCATCACACAGTTGCCTCAATGTCCACCTGCACACACCCCTCAAACTCACCCCCATGAAGCACATGATTAATTTCAAGGCAGGCAAAAGAAAAAGGCAAATGGATTAATTTAGGTGACGGCAGGGAAATTTTTGTGATTTATTTCCACTTAATGTATGCCACGCAAGGTCTCCGGCACAACCCTTTCCTGTGTGCCTTCGCATTCATGCAAATCCTATACTTTATACGAATTGGGGTGGTGGCAATATTTCAAGAAAAGCAACATTTTATTGCTTAATAACCCTAAACGGCTGAGAATTGGCGCACAATCGCCCCCTGAAAGGTACTCCACCTACCCACGAGAATCCTCTTTTCTACCCTGTGTGTGTGTGGGAAAATCCAGCAGGACTCAGGAAATGGGAGTTTTTCCTCGGAATGGAGCTATAAAAATAATTTACGTGAAGAAAGTGGATGTCAAACATCCATGAAGTACAAAATCTGGTGAAATAGTGCTTTTGCAAAGTGAGTGGGGGTTGAAATTAGTTTTAAGGGCGAGTAAATTAAGATGTCTGCGAGGAAAAATCAGAAATAAAACGTAAGAAGGTCAGAGAAAAGACCAATAAAATCATTAATGAGTTTAAGAGGGGTTCCGTGTGGTTCTTTCGAGCTTTCATTGAATTTAATCTGTTTAATAAAATGTTAATAAAAATGCAAGAAATTAATTTTTTTTCTCTGTGTTAGTATGAATTAAATTTAACCACTATGGGATTTTTTTAAATCAACTTTAACGAGTTAAATGTTTACTTTAAATCAGAATAATTCTACAAATTCATTGTAAATAAATTGTAGGCTCCGTAAAATGGGGTGAATAGAATCAGTTTTCAAGTGTGAGAGGCTGTAACTAAAAACTATTTGAGCTAGACCTATGAAATAAAAACGAAATTATTGGTCTTTCCTTCTACTTTAAGGATATTATTTTACTTTTTCAACTTTATGTTGCTCCTTTTGGTTAATTTTGAAAAATAGTCCTGATTCTATTTACCCCAACCTTGGGGTGAATGGGATCACCTATTTTATTTGAAATTTCTTCCTAGAAAATCACTAATTATTGTAGGAAAAATCATTTTTAATAAATTTCAATGTATTTTTAACTAGTTTAGCCAGGCCCTGTGTAAATTGATGACCCTTAACCGGTTAAGGATCGATAAAACGTTTTAGTCCTATAGCTCGTTTTTAAAAATGCCTAATTTTGGCAAGTAATTTATTCAGCTAGAAATAATGAAGAACTATGTCTTAATCGTCACTAAACATTTTGAGATCACAAAAGGACATCCCCAAGGACTCACAGGATCAAGAAGGACGAAAAACCGATAATTTCAAAGTTGGGATTTTTGGTAAAAAATGTCATACTTACGGTATATAATTTCATCGGTCAATTTAGAGTATACCAAGGCAAGTACGAAGCATTTTTTGCAAAATATCGTGTATTTAATTTAAAAATTGCCCCTTCTAAACGACCTGGCACCCCGGAGGGCAAGCGAGCAACTGCAGAAATGATTTGCGTGCTGCGAATAGAAAGGTTCTCGCAGTCAGAAGATAATCATTCCTACACGCGATTAGCGTATTTATTGTGTCTTTCGTACAAACCAACACCCAAGATCACTGTCCTCGAGTGCGACGTGCCTCAAAGAAAAAAGAAAAGCGAGCACATAAATCAGCATCCTGAAGGTGACATAGAAATTTATGCTTCTATTTATTCTCTGGATGGGAATTTTTGTCCATGAATGCGACAGCATCTCGGTTTGTATGGAAATTCTTAAGGCGAAGAAGCATCGGTGTGGTTTCACATGACAAGACGCTTGCCTGGTGAAAATTTTCGGGGGTTTCCTCAAGGAAAAGGGCGAAGGCGGCAAAGGAGTTTTCTCGGCAAAAGCTTCTGCAGCCACATCAAAAACAACTTGATGGACGGTTAATTTTCCAAGGGAATTTACGTATCTCACACCCGGATGAGTTTTCCCGGCTGGTAACCTGGCATTTATCTCCCCTTTGTTCTCACACACACCACACAGTTCAAATCTAAGTTACATGAAACTTTGCACATACTTGAGAAGGATTCCAAGGGATGAAATTTAAATTCTCTCCCACCCACCTCCTCCTGGCTCCGGAAAACTTGATACACAACCAGTTACATTTCTCACTGGAAGGACTCAAGCTCCTTTTGGATGAGAGAAATCTTCCTTTCAAACTATCTCACGAAAGGCATAACTCCTTCAAGGAAGTTTTTAGCATAATGCTCAAACAAATTGGGCAGTAGCGTGTGGAATTTCATACACAATTCAAATTTACTTCTGTTTATGGGGCATTTTGGGTAGTTTCTCTTCCCATTTATGGACTATTTTGGAAGGATTAGCAAGGATTTCTCTAAAGATTTTATTGTTCTTTGTTAAAAAAAAAACCTTTTATTTACAAGAAAATTTAAATAGAAACTTTTCCTTAAAAAAAATTGTTTTGTCAATGTACCAAAACGTCGCTGGAAAGCAAAATCTGGAGCCTTTCTTTATATTTAAAGAGAAATTTAGAGAGTTATTTTAATCTTTGTGTTGAGCTTGGTGTGAGACAATTTTCTGGGGTAGACAATTTCGTTCAAAAAGAAAGACGTACTTTCCAAAGCTTTCAACCCTTATCCCTTCTTCAATGGCTGGAAGTGTGTGAATTTCTTTAATTAACAGCCACTGAGGAAGGCTCGGAGAAGGGTTGAATTGAAAGCTTTGGGAAGTACGTTTTTCTTTTTGGACGAAATTTCCTACACATAGCGACGACCGGAAAAGCAAAGAAAAAAAGTCCTTTTAATCCTTTCTTTCTGATTTCTGATTTAAAATATAAGATGCAGATAAAATGCAAATTCATTAAAAAAGAATCTCTTGAATTCTTTAATTAGAATTTATCTCTTTGTTCCATCTACTTAAAGATTTCTCTCTGCAAGTGAAGCTTGAAGCTCCCTCTTTCTGCCTCTCAAACCACCCAACATTCCGCAAGAGGAATCCCCCAAACCCACCCTCAGCAACATACAA
The DNA here is from genome assembly GCF_024334085.1 of Lutzomyia longipalpis. Lineage (NCBI taxonomy): Eukaryota > Metazoa > Arthropoda > Insecta > Diptera > Psychodidae > Lutzomyia > Lutzomyia longipalpis. The sequence goes on from NC_074708.1 coordinate 25,784,447, forward strand.
CATTCAGTTCTAAGTTTCATATCCCCCGAGGTGTGCGGAGGGAGAGATTAATCTGCCTTTCTCGCTTTTTTTTAATAATTCTTTTTTTCGGCTCTCTATGAAGTCGCCTTTTCTATATAATAAAGAAAGGTCTGTTTGTTGGTAATCTTCGTGTCTGTACAGCTATACAAATCTACACCGTTTGACCGATCGTGATGAAAATTGGTACAGAGGCCCCTTATATCAGGCGCTTTCGAGTGGCCGTATCCATTTCCCCCCCAAAGCCCCCCTTCAGGTAACCCCCATATAACTTTCATGTATTTTTTGCGAATTTTTGAATTTGGCGCCCGAAATGTTGTATGAAAATGATTTCTTCTCTTTGCAAATTTTTTCTTTTGGGTTCGATGAGTGCTCTCCATCTATATAATAAAGAAAGGTCTCTCTAAAATATGGTGTCTGTTCAGCTATGCATTTCTACACCGTTGGTCCGATCGCGATGAAATTTGGTACAGAGACTACTGATACCAGGCGGTTTCTACCAACGGCATTCATTTTCCCCCCAGAGCCCCCCTTCACATAGCCCCCATATAAAAATCACGCTTTTTTGACTACTTTTTGAATTCGGCGCCATAAATGTTGTGTGAAATTCACTTTTTCCATTTGAAATATCTGTTGGAGGTTTTTGCGTGGCCCATCTATATAATAAAGAAAGGTCTCTCTAAAATATGGTGTCTGTTCAGCTATGCATTTCTACACCGTTGGTCCGATCGTGATGAAATTTGGTACAGAGACTACTGATACCAGAGGGTTTTTACCAACGAATAAATCTTCCATTAAATATATTTCAATTCATCACAATTCCTTTCTCCCTCTAAAATTTGCGCGAAGCGCAAGAATTCCCCGCGAAGCGGGGCGAGGTAAATTGGAGCGAAGCGACAATTTACCTCGTTCTCCTCATCCACGAATCCATCGTGACTTGTTGAGAATTCCTTTTTTCTACCTCTCCGTATCATTCTCTCTTAGCTTTTTTTTGTCTGTGCCTTAGGAGTGCATGAATGCAAAAGGACTTTTTTTCCTTCTCTATACGGACATACATTGGAGTGGATTTTTCACTGTAATACCGCCTCTTGACGCCGGGACGGGCGAGGCTGTGCGGGGGCTCTCCAGGATGGCGACGCTTTAAAATAAAAGGACACCCTGTGAAATTGTGGTTCTTAGTGCCCGACTTTTTGTCCTTTTTTGCACTTCGTAGCCGGATTTTTTTGCACCGCATCCTCCGCCTCACGTTGGGTGTATAAGCGCAGGTTGTCGCCCCCGGGTTGGGGGTGGAAATTATGCAACCCCGTGAAATGATGCTGCTTTTTTTGTGCTGAGTCGGGATTTTTTTTGTTGCCAGGTGCATGGTCAATGGCTCCGTCGGTGCAGTTTAAGTGTGTTTGCTGTTTGTGGGTGCCACCGCTGTGTGGGAGTGGGATCAAGAAACTTTTTCGAGCTCAACATACACCCAAATCCTCAAATTCATCCTCTACCTCCGCCCTCCCACCCAGAAGGATGCACTTGAGTGGGTTGCCAGATGCTACGGGAGTCAAGTATCATATTCGAGCAGGTGTGGGTGGTTCAGGGGTATTTTTTTTTACAAGAGGGTTTGGTTAGTGCGGTATGTTTCGAAGCCAGGGAACAAATTTTGTCGTTAACTTTTGTCGTGAAAAACTTTTTCAATTCAACGGAATTTCCCCGAGGTCTGTAAACAAATTTAATCGGTAGATTGGGGTCAAAAAACGGTCAAAGCCACCTCTTGCGCGCGGGCTTCCACTTACGCTCCATCTCTCGCTCTGTGTCCAATTGATAGTTATGTGCCAAAAAGGTTGAATTTTGCTTTTTGTTGCCCCGCTCTGTGTTGCCAAAAACTCATTGAATTTCCTCCACAAGAGGGGCCAATGGCCGGGAGATTTTGTAATTTTTAGCATTTTGCGGCATGTGATGGTTTTTGCACCCCCACAATTATCTCCAATCTCCAACCTTCAATCTGTCCCTCTTCCATTCTTCCTTCGTTTCGGACCATGCACAAATTTATGACATCATCGAAGATCACGCGCGCGGGAAAAAAAGGGGTCTCGAAGAAGATTTTTGTGCCCAATTCCTTCTGCCTCCAGAGGTTGATTTACAGAAATGGAACTTTTCGAAAAATGCACCACAGCAATAAATCCACTTGTCCGCCGTGGATGGGGGGCAAAAACCCCCTTATCTCGGCGGACGGTCGCCCGAGTAATTGCTTTCTAAAATGCAATTGAATAAAGCAATTGCAAGAAAAGTTGTTTCATTGGGAATATCCGGGATTTTGAAAAGGAATTATTTCTTTAAATATTTTTAATTTCTTTTGGCTCCATCTAAACGTGACTCAGAGAAAATCCAATGGTGACTCAATTCCCTTATCGCGACTTAGATAATAATAATAATTTATTAAGTTCCTTATACAGACTGGTGTATGGGACTCGCGACATAGATTTTGCTCTGTTTAGACTCAATCTTTACCTTATGTAGATTCAATTTTATTAACTTATCTGTACTACAAAATTAGTTGGTATACCACAATCGTGGCATACCAAGTATTGTAATCATCGGAAAAACAGACCACCTCAGATCGGGCTCAAACTTGGTATGAGCACGTTTTAGACATCCCACATTACGGAAATTGTAGTGGAAAATTTTTGATCCGGCCGGCCTGCCGGCCTGCCGGCCTGACGTCCGGTGGCCCAAACTTTGGCTTATAGCTCAAGAACGGTAACAGATAGAGATTTCCGGTTTGAAGTGTTCTATAGAAATGTGGGTGTAAATTTTCATTTTTTCGCATTTTCAAAATCCAAGATGGCCGCCGTCCGCCATTTTGAAATATCGTCAACTAGTTCCCTTATAGCTAGAGGACTGAAATTTTAGTATGTTGTAGAGCTCAGTGAGACGTTTTCATCGATAACTCATACTTGAAAATCGGTCAAGCCGTTTAGCAAATATGGCGGCCTAAAGCAAAAAGTGATTTTTCGATATAACTCAAGAACGGCTTGACAGATTTTGACCATCTTGGTATCAAATGAAAGGTATTGAGAAGCCCTACAACTGTCTAGAACATTTCAAGTTTCAAAAACATCCGCAAGAGGCGCTAAAAATAAAAACAAAAATTGCCTAACTTTAAGGGGCAATATCTCCCAACATCTGTTATCGTTTTCCTTTAAATTTTGATATATTGTAGCCTGACTTAATAGCTTTCACCAGTCCGAAAATGAAGAAATTCTATGTCGCCGTTTAGAAGATATGGCCATTTGAAAAATTCTTGCATTTGAAAAGTTCTACACACAGAAAAATTTTTCGCATTTTGTGAATGCGAGTGAAATGGTTCGCAGTTTCAATCTGCGAGCCTCAGGTAGACTCGCACATTACTATTACGAGTCTATGGTAGATAGTTTCTTTCTCACTAACATTTGACAGGTTTTTTTTTGACAAGCTCCTTGTTTATTTTCAATTTGCCCGTTACCGCAATGCCTCATCTAAAGAACACTGACACGATTTTCTAGAGACGTGGTATATGAGATATTCAGTCCAGAAAACGTTTTTACACGTTTTTTTTCTGGTTTTCCTGCAACAAAAAAGCATTTTCATCATACACGTATGATTTTGGGTCATTTTATAAAAGATGTTACACCATTGAAAGATTAACTTCTGCAAAAAGATTTCGTGACGACATGTCATAGGATAATCCATACCTTTTTCTCTTTTCGTCATTGAATAAATTCTTAATATATCCAATCATTTACAAAATTTTGCAAATATTTTATTTATAATTACAAAAAAGAACCCAAAAATTATTTATAGAAAATTAAATTAAGCTGTTTTACGAAATCTTATGTCGCAAAGTGCTACTTTAAAATAACACGAGCTACTTTAGAAAGGATTTTCAGTCGGGATTTCGCCCTCAAATTCTTTTGACCGCCATCTTGCATACCAAACTATTATTGATTTTTTTAAATTCATATCTTTGATTCTACAAAATAGGGCTTTATAACGTTTCATAAGAGCTATATTTTCCTAAATTAAAACAAATAAATTAATAATTAAAATAAAAAAAATAATATTCGCGTGAAAAACAAGTTTATGGTTATGGGAAATGTGAGAAACATCATCCAAAAAGCGTGGTTGTAAAATAAAATATTTATTTTACATTACATTTGTTGGAAAAAAGTTCGGATAAAATGGCGGCCATTTTTGAATTGCTTAAAAATTTTTATCTAAAATTGATTAACGTAACCATATTAATATACTTTCATATTTTACCATTAAGCTTATAATAAGCTTTAATATTTATGATCGGACATTTCGGTTTAGGATTGTTCGTCCGATTGACTTAAATTTTATTTTATAAAGTTAAATTAATGTCTTATGAAACATTATCAAGTTAAATTAGTTTTTGACGATATTTTTTAAATATCCTTTCTAAAGTAGTTCAAGTTATCTTAAAGTAACCCTGCGACGTAAGATTTTGTAACACAGCCTTATTTCAGGGTCTATTAATTAACTTTTGTTTTTTTTTAATTATAAAAAATAATTCAAACTTTGAAAGTCATTATGAAATTATTTAATGACGAAAAAAGAAAAAGTATGGATTATCCTACGACATATCTTCATGAAATTCTGTTGCAGAAATTATTTTTTCTATGGTTGTGACATCCTTTAAAAAATATGCGAAAATTTATGTTTTCGAGAAGAAATTTTATTTTTGTGGACCTTTACATGAGATCAGATAATGATTTTTGGTGTTTTAATAGTTTTTCCAGATGAAAAATTAACAAAATAAAAATCATGTGTAAAATTGGTAATTCCGCCCAATTTCCGCGCGGCGCTAGTGTTTGTGAAAGAAACCTTTTAAATGTTTTTTCTGCTATAACATTTGCTTTCTTCTCGTCAATTTTATCAATTAATATTGTATTTTTATTTATCTATTTTGGGCAAATAATGCTATTTATGGAAGAAATATTGCTTTTAAATTGGTGTAAGTGATTGAGTAAATCAGTATTTATAGAATTCAATGTTCAATTTCGGTCCAATAAATGTGAAAATTTTCGAGAAATAGTGCGAATGAGTGCGAGTGAAATATTCGTATTTTGTCTATGCGAGTGGCCCACTCGCAAAAATTGACGATTTGACTGCCACTTTTTGTCATTTTTTTTCTGTGTGTAAGAGCAATATCGCTTGAACCGCTTGTCCGATTTTGCTCAATTTGGTATCAAATTAAAGGTTTTGCAAAACTCTACAACTTTCTGGAACATCAAAAACCTCTAGGACCATTCCTTCAGGACGAAAAGTGCAAAAAACTGTTTGTGTTGAACAAAAATCCGCCATTTTGTGTTCTGGAGGTGACCTTGAAATGTATCGAAATATATGTCAGATTATAGCTTATTTCAATACCTTTCCATAACTAGTCAAGAAATTTCTGTAGGTCTTATAGAACTTCAGATATGAGCATTTTTATCTTTCATATTGATAAATTTCATAAAAAATCAACTTTGCCTACTAATTCTGCTCACAAATTAAATTACAACGCATAGACTGACCCATCCGCGTTGTGGTATACCAACTTTAATAACTGGACGCGTTATGATTGACTTTCCTAATGTAGCCGCGAGTGTTAACTTAAGGAGACGTTAAAATAAGTAAGACTGCGAATATTTTAAATGAACAGAATCCTATTAGTGGAATATTAATCCATCAAAGAAAGTCTTTTTGTTTGGTTATGACTCGCGGCTACATTAAGTATTTTGTAGTATAGATAAGTTAAAAAAAAATTAGGTAAAGATTAAGTCAAAGCAAAAGCTGAGTCTAAATAAGGGAAAATTTGAGTCGCGAAAAGGGAATTGAGTCACCATTAAACTTTTTCTGTGTCACAATAAGGTAAATTTGCGTCAAAATTAGTTTTAACCAATTTCTTTTGGGGTTAAAAAACGATGTAAGAATATTTGAGATTTTCCAAAGAATGGGGGATGATTTTACAAAAGGAAAGTTTGAAAAGTTTTCCTTGGGAAATATTGAAATATATTTTTTTTTTCAAAATGAAAACTAAAACTAAATCAAAGATTCTTTTCATTCTTTGAAAAACTAATTAGGCTTTAAAGAAATTGAAAATTAAAAACAATTTTTGAGTTTTCCGGAAGTCCTGAAAATCTTAGAAAAACATATTTCACTCGGCTTTTTTAAGGTCTTTCAATTCATTTGAAAAATATATTCTAAAACAATTATTAAATAAATAAATATTTTATTTTTATAACGATATTAAATTAATAATAAAGGAATAAAAAATAGTCAAATAACCTTCAGTTCAATCTAAATCATCAAAGGATCTTTACAAAAATTCTAAAAACACGAATACCTTCATCTAAACTTCTTAAGAACTAAAGACTTTCCTCCGTAGCTTTCAAAATCTCCGTATTAGCTTTCAATGCTATATATTTTCAGCTCATTATTTCCCCCCATAGAGTCGGCGGCCCTTCACATCGGCAACCAACTTTATCTTTTTCTTGTGAGAAGTCAACAGATGCCTTTCGTTAATTGGCTCGGAAGATTCATGATCGGACTCTTTTTGGAGAAGTTTGATGGATTGTTTGGATATATTGGAAAATAATTTTTTGGAAGAAGTACTCTTCGGTGGGAAATGGGATTATGTATACCTCCTCATGCTACTTTAACTTCTCAAAATGTCATTAAGCAATTTTTCTTCTTGCGTTTACTTCTGAGAAATTCAATATCGTCTGCACCATGTGCTGTCCCATTGAGAAAAAAAACGAGGAAAAGAAGAAAGATTTTTTGGAAGCTCTTGAGGAGTTTATGGAATCCCTGTGCAGATTCCGCCTTGGTATATAAATTGTTTTTCTCCTCGTGGGTCCAGCGGGCAGAATAAATCGTTTCATCAGAATAATTCCAGACAATTGACACATTCTGCCTTCTGAATTTTCTTTTGTACGCTCTCTGGCTCTTTTTTCGTACCACCAAAATTCTTGTCCTCATTGTGAGCAGGAAGATAAATTAAATGCGAAGATTTCGGCTATGTTGGAAGATACTCCACGATGGGACAGAGAGACAAAAGGCACGCGAGATGGGGGAAAAAAGGTGAATGAGTAGCCCTGAATCAACAAGAGAATTTCTCTATGTTGGATGAAGTTTTTTTTCTGGTTCCTTGTTGGCACTAACAACGTATGTATGTATATAGTGTGCAGCCCCACGTTGATTGTAATGAGGAAACGACAGGGCGGATCTCAAGAGGACACCCAGAGCGAGTGACGCGGTAGCAGCAATCAAATAGAAATCATCATCAAGTGGGAATTTGAACCCCTTTTCGGTCGCCAGCCAAGCACCTCCTCGTTACCATCCAAATCACCGTGCGACCCATAGGATGATTGAGACACACCACCGGCCAAAGATGACGATGCGTTGGCCAGGAGGACGCGCACAGACAAAGAGGACTCTTTGGGTGCTATGCAGCAGTGCTCTTTTGCCACCCAAGCGGATAATAGTTTTTGAACTTTTTCTCCATCAAACCGGTGACGATTGCCTTTTGTGTAGAGCCTCACCAAATCACTCTCATTCACCTAGTGTTTGATTTGAACCGCGTGTCCGACAGATACACTCGCGCGGGACTCTTCTTGCTCTCGAGACTCATCACCGTACTTGGAGCATTCACGCAGAACAAGCATAGAGTTGATGGGGGTGGATAGAATTGAAGATTTTTCAATAAATTTCGCGAATTTTTAAAATAGTTTTTTTTATTAAGAAATTGCGTTTCTATCTGATTTCTTGTTGGCCAATAAAATTTAAAGGAGATTGGGATAAAAGTAAAGAATTTAAAAAAATTCAATCTTGAAAAAAAAACGTTAAAGATAATTTTATATTTAAGTGTTTTTCGTAAGAAATTCCGCCAAATCTTTAAAAAAATCAGACAACGAATTACTCTTGCCCCAGTTTCCCTTTAACGTAACGTCTTCCTTAACTATAAAATATAATCTTTTAAAGCGCAAAACGTGTCGAAGCTAAATATATTTTTTACTCAATTTATGAACCTAAAAAATTTTTAAATCTAAGAAAGTATTTAAAAAAAACTTTAAACAGTTTAAAAACGTTTTTCACACACCTTATGTTAAAATCTATATTATGTTTCTTTATCATTTCATTTATAAAATTTTATTTATTTTTTCACCTACTTATGGGCTAGGTCCTACACCTCTTTTTCTAGGATTTCTTTTTTTTTAACTTTAATTTATTTAGTTAACGTTACGTCTTCCTTAACTATAAAATATAATCTTTTATAGCGCAAAATGTGTCTAAGCTAAATATATATTTTATTAATTTGTAAATATAAAAATTTTCAAAACATTTTTAGAGAATAAAAAAAGTCCTTACAACTCCTAAAAACGTTTTTCTTACATCTTATGCTAAAATCTATTATCTTTTTTTTTATTTCAATTAAGAGTTTTATTAATTTTTCAATATGCTTAGGGTCTAGGTTTTCGACCTGAAGATCTAGTTCCTCGAGTTCCTCTAAGTCTTTTTCAAAGAGCCCTAAGCACTAGTCTGCAAAGGGCAAAATAAAAAATTTTATTATATTCTTTTTCAAAGATTTCTTTTTTCTTTAAACCTTAATTTATTTATATTTTATTTTACCTACAATTTCACAAGAATAAAAGAATTGTAAAAATTTTATTTATTTTTCAATCTACTAGGTCTAGGCCTGGAGATCTAGTTCCTCTAAGTCTTTTTCATTTTTTGATTTGTTTTAGGTATGTACCTACCTAAAATTTCACAAAAAAAACCTTTTCTCTTCAGTTCTACTTTTTATTTAATCTAAAATCTAAAATCAAACCTAGGATACCTTCAACTCTGTGGAGAGAAGCACCTGTGTGTGAAATTGTTGTGAATTCGTCCACACTGGAGGAAATGCAATTAAACCGGACGATTTTTGTGTAATCAACATTGAAATGACGGCGCGTATCGAATGCGCGGGACTCCAAGAGATCCACTGGCTGTGAATCAATCACGGTGTGCCCTCGGATAATATTGGGTATAGAAATTGTGTCGGCAAAATTGATTGAACTGCGATTGGACTTTTTTTTCTCTTGGCGTGTCGCGCTCGTGAAAAGGCCGTGACGGAGGAAGAGGAAATTGTATTGAATACCTTTTTCCCTTCATTCACCTTTGCGCTCCTTTTACCTTTGAGCTCTTTCTTTTTTTTCCTCTGTTGTGTAGAGGGTGAGTTTGGGGAATGTTGAGGGTGTGTTTTGAGGGGCAAGGGGAGGGAGCTGTGAATGAGGTGTCAATGAGTTCCTGCGTGAAATTCGAGGGGTCCTTATGAAGGGGAGTGGAGGTGTGGCCAATTGATATTATTTATATGCAAAATATAATTCCTGGCGTGTGGATAATTTTCTTCTTAGCAGGGGAGGCTTTAATGGGTCTCGTTTACACCGATTTATGCCACCAGGAACATGTGTAGCTCGCACTCCTTCTTCCCCAGACAGACCCAACTATATATAGCCCAGAGGCAATCGCGGTCTAAATGCTCTCTCTCTGTGAATAATTTAGGGCGATTGAAACCAATAAATCCCAGAAGTCACGCAGAGTTTTGCCTCTGAGAATTTTCTTTTACATTCTTTTTATTGAATTCAAAAACTTGCTGACAAAATTTCGAAAATTTAATTAGGAATCTACCAAATCTCAAAACTTGATCTCAAACATTTTTTTTTACCTAGAAGGGGGAGCTAGAACCTTTAGTAGGCAAAAAATAGCATTAAAATTTCATAGCTTCTGCTCCAACCACAATGACTTTCATGCGGCAGAAGCCTTTTCAGCAAAATTTCCTCCCGTAAAATGTTGTTTGACACATTTTCTATTGTTTGCCTTCTTTCACCTCAGTTTTCATAAAGCATGGGTGGGGGGTTGTGTGTAAAACATATCTCTCAAGCCCACCCCTATTTTTTGGCCCAATCAACGATGTCCACATTGGGGCAAAAATGTCGGCAGAATTTTCTGTAATCTGGGTTAACCTTCCGGAAAACCCCATTTACAAAACTTCCGGCCATTATAGCTAGTCCACTGTGTGTGGTAGCTGCTACCCTTGTGTCCTTTTTTTCATCCCCATCATAGTGGGGGGATGAAAAACAAAAGGACAATGTATCGACGTTCACATATCGCTAAAATCTTCCAATTATAAAGTTTCTCTCTTCCTCGGACTTCCGCCATTTGGGCGATATTGCTTGTGGAGGGGGGGGGGTTGGTTGGTTTTTCCACACACGTGCTCCCTCAGAAAATGTATCATTCCATGGACAATTGTATTTCGAGAAAGAAAAGCCACACACTGCCATTGCTGGGGGTAGTTCTGCAAGAGAAAACATCGCCAAAAGAAGCCATTTGGGAGGGGATGGAGGAGAGAACCATTTGAGTGCTTTTAAATTCCAATTTCCGTCTCGTTTTTCCATTTGGAACTTCCCCGAAAATGTAGCTTATTTGACAACGGGGTAGATTTTCTCATTGTGATTAAATTAACCCAATTCATGCGGGGGCGAGGATGGATATGCCATTCCATTCCGCCCCCGCGCTCGCATGGTGAACCAATTCAATTATGCGCCGACAAAATTTACAATTTAGCACTTAATTGCCCCATTTTCTTTTCCTTCCACCAAAGAAATCCTCGTTCTTTCTGAGTGGTTTAAGATGGAGGAGAATTGGTGAAAGTTCAAAGTGCAAAAATGAAAAATACTTCCAAACCGAATTACACCACCATGGTGAATCTTTGGTCATTTTTCTCCAAAATTGCCCTCATTTGGAATCAAGATGGAAATCCGGAGAAAATCCCATGGAAATCCTCTTTTGTGTCAGAAACTCTGACCGCCACAAAACCTAATCAAATATTCTCTATTTTGCATTTTTCAAACGTAAAAGAAGCGCCATGAGATAAGATGGGAATGAAGAAAAAAACTAAAGAAAATTAATGTTCTCTCGCTGAAGCTGTGGAAAATCTTTAAAATTATGTCACAATTTGACCTGAAACTGTCAAAAGTTTCGCATAAGAATAAATTTGAAAAATTGGTATTCCTAAGGAAAATTTCTTGAATTCTTAAGTATACAAGAGAGAGCTTTTTCACCATGTGAAGGAAATTCATTCATGTGAAAATGACTTTATGAGCTTTTCCCAAATATGACAGTATGATGAATTAAATAGCACCAAAAGTATAATCTTTTCCTCTCCCTCTTTCTCGTCTTTTGGCTGCCCCTTAAAACAGTCGTATTTATTTTTAAAAGAAACGAGAAAAGTTTGTTTTTAATTCTCACTCTCTCTCAATTTTAGGGGTAGTTTTTGGGCTTTTTTTGCTGTGATTTATCAAAAAGAAACTGTTAAAGAAAGGTTGGATAAATTCTTCAAGATTTAAATTCTAAATATGGAAAAAAACGCAAAAACATTAAAAGAATAATTAAAAATAAATAATTACCCCAAAAAATTCCATTCCAATTTGTTCTCCATGATACATAATTGCTGTCCAAAGAGAGCCGGCAATTTAAAGAATTTAATTCATTCAGGAAGAAAATGCAACAGTTCTTCGTAATTGCAAGATGAATAAAAACTATATATAAAAGTATGTATATGTTGGGGCAATGTTTCGAAAATTGAGTGAGATTCCATTTGGCGGAAATGATGCACATCGCATGAAAAATGCTCGTAGAAATTCCTCATTCGTACGACCACGAAACTGCGGTGAATTATGCAAATTTATTGTCATTCACCGAATACCACCCACCGCATAATTATACATAGCTTTCCCCCACCCAAAAGCAGCCTCCACAAGGGCAGCGGAAGAGGCAGGGGAGGAGGATTTTTGGCATGGAATCTCATGAAGAGAGAGCAGCGCGCGTACCTCACACAGCGTGTGACAAATTGGACCTGTGGCTGCTGAATTAAACATAATTTTTAATACGAAAAATGAACAATAATGTTTATCACCGACGATTCTAATAAAAATGCAAATCTCCTCTCATCGATTTTTTCCGCCACTGCGTGACTTTGAGCGAATGAGACATTTTATCAGCATCACACAAGAGTGAAAAACGGCTCCGACATCTTCGTTCTGCGATGGATCTCCACCCAGAAATTCCCACAGCAGAGTTGTGAAAAGAGATAGATTGAAGATTTTTTTTTATAAAAAAATATATATATTTAAAAGAGAAATTGTAAAGAAGTGTTAGAGAAATGTAACAGTTTTCCCTTCCCTAAGATTTAATTACTTTTTTGGGAAGAAAATCCGAGAAAAAAATAGACAAAATTTTGGGCAAAAATTGCTCTTATTTTCGTTAGTTTCATTCCATTTTTTCATAAGACTACACACTGCACCTTTTCTTTGTCTGTGTAAGAGCTTTTTTTTTGACGAGAGTAGTATAAGGGTGAAGTTAGGAGGACAAAACTCCTTCCGGTATCATAGGCTGGAACAAGACTCAGGTTCCCTGTCGACGCTCCCGGAAGGAGTTTTGTCCTCCTAACTTCACCCTTTTCATCATTTTTAAAAATAAATTTTTAGCTACAAAATTCAATTTATTCCATAGATTGATGGTTGCACAAAGTCATCAAAATTCAAAATTTCGAGATCATTTCCTGTCGATAAAAATGTCTTAAAAAGGATTTTATCATTGCAATTTCAACACCTAAAAAATTAAATTTTGTTTAACCCTTGGTGGGCTTTTCTGACCACCATGGTAAATTCGACTTTTTTTTCAATCGCTAAAGAACTAAAATATATTAAACATTCTGTGGTAAATTTTCCATCTGAGTGAAGGAATTTTCAATTAATTCAATATCATCGAAAGGAAAATTTGGAAAAACATTTTCTTCTTTAATGAGAAGTAAAGTCAAAGTTTTGAGGTTAGAAATCTCGATCCTCCAAGGATTAAAGATAATATAGTAAAATCTGACGAAATTTTAATATTTTTGATGGTATAGGATAAATCCTTCTGATTGTATCAGCCAAGGGACGGTAGGTTAACCCAAACGCATCCTTTCGATTTTAGGGTCAAAGCTTTCGACGCTTCTGTGCGTCTTCCTCAGTGGCTGCAATTTTTCTATTAACATTTCTTCTAAATTTTCTTTCTTATTACAATATTGGATACAATACAATATTATTACAATATTACAGTATTGGATTTATCCAATACCAACAAAAAGATTAAAGATAATACATAGGATTTTCCTTTAAGGAAATATTTTTACAGCCTTGAAAATAATTTCCTTGTCAATCTCCAATCTATCAAGATTTTCATTCAACTCTGCTTTTCTACAATGTTGAAGATAATTATCTTATAATCTCCTGATCTATCACTGAAAGTTTTTTTATTATTATTATTAACTATCGATTTTGTGGACTTCTGTTGCTCATATTTGCCTCGAAATGGCTTTCGATGTATACCTAATGTTGAAAAATGTCCCCATGAGATTGTGTCCACACATGTTAGTCCAGGTGATGCATTTTGGTGGTTAGTACACATCAGACATTTTTTTTTAATTTATGAAAATTATTCAAAACATCACCCATCCCCTAATGGACACCGAGGGTCGTCGTTATCGTGATGGACACGATTGTATCTAAATGCAAATTTTGGATGACATCACTACACACAATTTTATTGATTTATGCACGCGAGAGTGCGAAAATGTACTTCGTGGTGGACCATTGAGGGGTTGCCGTGTGAAAATTTGTGTTGGCAGCATTTTAGAAAGTCAAAAAAAAAACGAGCAGGAGAACATGGGCTTGGACAAAAAAGTCCACGTGTTTCCCCCAAAAAAATGAAACCATCCAAAACATATTAATGTTGTTGCCATTTGAAATTTATTGAATTCCCACAGCCCGTATGTGCTCCATATTTGCAGCGCGAGATACTCAGCAAGAAGTTAGACCCTGGACATGGCAGAGAACTTTGCACATATTCACATCGACCTCTGCAGGAGAGAAAAAAAAAGGGAACAAAAAGGCCGTGTTCAATAAAATTTATTAGATACACTGGGGCGTCTCTGGTAACAAAGTGTCGTGCATTGTGTGTGCAAAGAGAGCGCGGACTGTTGGGATATCAATGGGGGGTCCTCCTCCTTCTTCATTTTTTTTCCACCGCACGGCCCCCGGGCAGAGAGAGAGAGAGTTTGCGGGGCCCCAAAGTGACAGAGAGCCGTAAAATTGCACAAACCTTTCGGAGAAGAAATTTCACAGAGACACATCGCGCCTCGGAGGTGTCTGCCGGAACTCTTGGCTGTGCACCATCTTCTTGCACATTGTCCCACCATGCCACTGCCCACTCGAACCATATTTATGTTGAAACCCAAAATGTAAGCTGTGGACCAAAAAGCACGTGCGAGGGACCCCCTGAGGGGCGCAACATCCCTCTTTTGTCAGCAAATTGCTGGTAACTTTGCACTGTTACTTGTAAGAAGTTCACGAGAGGAGGAAAATAAAAGAAAGAATGTACTTCCGTTCGCCAAAAGAAATCCATGCTTCAACATTCATCATGGTATTTTATGAGACTTTTGAGACTTGCAAAATGATAAAAGAAACGAATTTTATTAATTTTTCTCATGTACATGGTTTGCTTAATAAAGAGAGATTTTTCAAAATAGATCTTGTGTAAAGATTTGCGGGATTTATGGAACATTTTTAAAAAAATCAGCGAAAATCACTGAAGAAAATTAACTAAAAATTAAATTTTTCAAGATTAATTTGAAATTATTTAGTGTTATGAAAAATGAAATAAAGGAGTTCATGCACGTACCATGTAAAAACTTCCTTTATCGCAGGACTATTTTGACTCATTTCATCTTGTAGAGCATAAAAAAGAAATAGAAAAATCGCGAGAGAAACTCCTTGATATCCACTGGGATCATAGAGAAAAATGCCGAAACATTATGTCGCCATTTGCCCCATTTGCAGTTTTTGTCCCTCTGAAAAATCTATCAAAACTTTTTTGTAAATTTTCGCGCATTTTCCGCTGAGGTTTATTCTTTTTCAAATTAATAATTATAAATAAAATATATAAAAAAATATTTTGGCGCTACGTCCCATATAGGATCAGGGCCGGCCGCCCTATATGATGTTGTTGTTCTCCTTGCGGAGAAGTAGTGGGCGGCTTTGCTAGACTACACTACCACGTGTGGGCCATTTTACGGATAGGAGTGTATCAATCTCCTGATCCAACCGGTCAACGTGATCTAATTGCACGTTGGCGGATGGGGCGCGTTGCCGGGTTCTGTATTTGAACCGGCGACCTTTGGATGCGCACTCAAGCGCTCTATCCACTGCACCCCAGGCCCACAAATTAATAATTAAGTCTACAAAAAAATTATGAAACATTTTTGAAAGGGAAAAAAACTGAAAATTGCGTCACAATATTTAAATTTTTTAGCAATCTTTATTTACATTTTTTATGTGATCCAAGGTGATATCAAGGACAGATAGATTTTTCTATTTTTTCTTATTCTCTACAGTATGAAATGGGTCAAAATTGTTCTGTGAAGGAGGAAATTTTTGTGGAACGTGCATTAACTCCTTTAAACAGTTAAAAGAATTTGTTATAATTTTACATTCTGACAATTTCAGTCAATAAATGGGTGAAATTCACTAGTCAGAGAGACTTGGAGTACATACTTAAGATTCCTTAAGAAAGACTTAAATTTCCTAAAGATTCTTCAGGGGGGCAATAACTATGGCCTAAGGTGAACCATGAACGCAAGATTTGCGATCTTTATATGGAGTGAACGCAAGTGAACGCAAGATCGCAAGTGTGAGCGCAAGAAATGTATGGGTGAACGCAAGTGAGCGCAAGATCGCAAGTGAGCGCAAGTGTGAGCGCAAGAAATGTATGGGTGAGCGCAAGTGAACGCAGGTGAGCGCAAGCAACTACACCATGAACGCAATAGTTATTGCCCCCCTGAGATTCTTTAAGTTTTCTTAAGTATGTCTTAAGTTTTCATAAGATTTATTAAGATTCTTTATGAAATACTTAAGAATTTCTAAGAGAAATTTAAGATTCTTAAGTTTTTATGATTTTTACAGTATATTTTTTATGATTTTTACAGCCTGATTTAGCCTGACTGAAGACATCATAAGTTTCGATTAAGAAAACGTAAGAATTTAAAATTTTTCTCAGATATTGGGCCTAATTCAGCGACCAAGAAACCCTTGAAATCTTTAAATTTTGTACTGGAATTTCAAGATTTCAAGCGAATTTCAAGGGTTTCTTGGTCGCTGAATAAGGCCCATTCTTAAGTTTTTACTTAAAGAATCTCAAGAAATTTTATGAAAACTTAAGTGATTCTTAAGTGTATCTGACTAGTGAATTTCATCCTATAATGAGTGAAAATTCGCAATTTTCTTAAAGAAAATTAATCCCCAACAAAGAAATATATTCAAATTCATCTGAATTTTTCATTATTTAAATACAAAATTTTCATTTTAATAATTAATATTGCATCTTAGGGTGAAATTTAATTAAACCTCCTCTCAAGTTAAATCAATAAATCGAACAAAAAGGTTCCCATTGGATGGGTTCTCTCTCCTAAACTCTACTCTACCTGACATTTAGTCAATGTTTGAGTTTTCGGTATCAATCTCGCACACGGCAAAATGTTTGCTGAGAGGCACCTTAAGGGTTTTCTCTATAAATAAACCTTCACCCATAGCTCTAGTGAAGTTTTGTCTTCTCTTGAAGGCCCTCGAAGCAGCAAAGAACGGGGTATGGGAGATTTTATGGTCGCTCTATGTTCCCATGATGGTATGAGGGGACCCCAAAGGAGGAAATTTGGGTCAACAATTACACTATTAAATCGATAGAGTTGTAGCAGAATGTTGTACAAAAAGGGAAAAAAAAGGAAGAAAATGGAAGAAAAAGAGCAGAGATCGAAACGAGGTGTACGCAAGAAATTGCCCTGGAAAGCAGATTGAGGTTTTTCGTGCTTGAGACAGCGCTATAGAAGAAACTCTCAAGAGTCTCGGGGTAATAGCACCAATTAGATGAGTCCATCAACCATTCAATAAATATGCCCTCAAGGGGAGAGTCTTTTTCGCTCAGGTGGAATTATATTTTTATAAATATTGTTATTCTTTTTTTTTGTATGTTGACTATGTGGTTAGCTGAAGTGCCCTGACGGAGGGCTGAAAACATTTCCGAAAGGTTCCTCCAACAAACTGACTCATCATTTTTTTTTTCTTTCAATTTGAATGCTTCAAGAAAAAAAACTTTACACCGTTGTTTTTTATCTCACTTCATCGTCGCGGGTCTTGGGGGGTTGAGAAAATAACACAAATTAAGGAGTTTTGATGTCTCACAGCCACAATAAAATGCACTTTAAGAGGCTCCTTCTTCCCATTTTTTTTCTTTTGAGGCTGATTGCTACTCACCAGCCCCTGGGGATGGCGATAATCTTCCACCCAGATCAATAGAGTACATGGTGGGCTTGATAATTTATACATAGAGGGGCTGTTTTTCTTGCGAAAAGACCTCGTTTGCGCCTTGAAGGGCTTTCAAGGAGCGAGATATGTATGTGATAAAAGAATGTTGATTGATTTTAATTTTATTACCTGAAAAACGTTATGAAATTTTGAAATCGTTCTTTATCCGCTCAACAAGAATTATTAGAAAAGAGAATTTTTAAAATTTTTTTTTTCATTTTTTTTTGAAGCTGTTAAGAGCTGTTAAGAGCATTAAAACATCATGAAATATTTTTATTTTCTGTACAGCAGTTAAAGAAAATTGAAAATAACGTAAGAATTTTTGGAGTCAATAAAGAGTAAATCCTGGAGTAAATGAACCAAAGAATTTATTTAATTTACAATAAGGGCGTTACACTATGGGGTTAGTTTTCTTTTCAGCGTAAAACATTTTCACATTTAAAAAAAAATTGTGAATTTTAATTAAAGACTTTTAAATTGATACAATTTTGAGACATTCTTTTACATGCTTTCAGAATTCTTCTTGCTCGAAAATGCTCTAAATTTCTTAAGAATATTAAAGGAAAACCTTGAATAGGAATTTGAGAGAAAAGATCACACTAAATTAAAAAAAGGCACGATATTCAATCCCACACTCGATATTAATTGCATTCTCATCCCATTCTCATCTCTCGGTCAACGCAATTAAGGTTTCACATACAAGCTGAAATTCTCCGTAAATCTATAAATGATTTTCCCGAAGAAGTGTGATAAGGAGAGTATTTAAAGGGCCCATGCTGTTTTGCATAAAATTTATGAACATCGTCCCCCCACCGCCACCACTTCATTGGCACTCTGGTGGACTCAATTTTACGACCCATTTTACGATCTCTGATAGAAATCTCTCACGTTATAAATATTTAAAGCACTATCGCTAATATTTACCTTTAATTACAAATATAAAACAATAGATAAAATCACACGGGAATTTTTACTGGGAAATGTGGATTTGCATTTATACAGCGCTGTGTGTGTGCTTTGGTTGGGATGCATTGAATTCTTGTCTGAGGAGGGGAAAGGATTGTCAAAGATGCTGCTGGTACACAGGCTGCTGTGAGAAGGAAGTTGATGGGTGCATGAGAGAATGGGATGACCTTCCGTGGACCACATACTGGGCATTTTTTCGCGTGTGCAATTCCCATAAACATTCCATAGTAAAACAGATTGATTTATCTGCGCCACATTCGGGCTCTTTGCCGAGGTTTGCCCCTGAAAATAATCAGCAAAACATCCCGCGCGAGACTCTTGCGGATAAATTAATCGCAAACCACAAGCCAAAAGCAACAAATTGAGAAAACCTCTCCAGGGGAAGCAGCACAAGAGACCACCATCTTCCACAGGACAGCATGTGAGGCTATATCTTCGTCCATTTTGGCATACAATGAAGGATGATGCAGGGAAATTTTTTAATGAGATATTTGGATCTCTAATTGCAAGAATTTCAAATAACACAATGTTGCATTTTTTTTATCAATTATCTCCCTTTTCTTCTCTATACCCCAATCGTTGTCCATTTGTTGCGGTTGTTTGGTGAAAAGAAGCATTGCATTTGGGATGCATCGTTGATTACAGTTTTCTTGAATTAAATTATGGATCAATTGTGATGGGCAACAAAAAGGGCCATGCGGCGATTGATGATGGGGCCATTGATGGACACGATGAATGTGGACGAGGGAAATTAATGCAAAAAGGCAAAATGACTTTTGTATACATGCAGAGAAGTTGCCTTGTCACTGTCCTCCAGTATACCTATTGCTATATATGCTGGACACCCCAAAACGATCTGTGTGATTGTCCTGCAGGCGGGAGTTGCGTCCCCAGGAGATGCAGCAACATACCAAATGGTCAACCACTTTCCAGCGCAATCATCCTACATACCTACACCATAATGCCAACATACATAGCATCACTTGAGTGGCCCCAGATGAGCACATGATATCTCAATTGTGCAGCGCACATTCTCCCGAAATTTGCACGAGTGGACGTTATCGCGTGGAAAATGATAAAATTCCCCAATGATATTTATTCAATCGCGATAAAACCCAATTTGGCCACCGAATCCCACCCGGAATCGCTATTGACAGAGCACTTTCGCAGCTCCAAAAGCGGAAATGCGTTCACTCTGGGATTTTGCATTACCTACTATACATAACTTTAAGCGCAAATTGCACTTTTGGATCATTTTGCTGTAATTTCCACTCACGAGGGTGACACACAAGGCCCATTAGCACGGTACACAAAACCCCTAACTAGGTACACACTTTTATTAGTGGTAGGTAGGTATCTGGAATGCCACCCTTGCGTATTGATAGCGAGATTTTCACGCATTTTCACGCAAAAGCTTTTAAGCTCCTCCATGACATTAAATCCCATTTAAACAAGATATTGGACAGAGAATTAAAAATATTTAATATGGTGTAGTAAAGAGAATTAAAATATTAGAATTTTTATAGCACAAGAGTGTGTCTCGGCTATGAAATTCAATGATTGAGTCGACAATCAGCGCCTTCATCTTCCATGAACGTTTGTTGCGATGGAATTTTAGAGATTAGAATTTTAAATTAGAGCTCATACATAAATTTAAATTTTTCAAAGCTCTTGCGAGAAAAATTCTAGGATATTTTAAAAGTCAGAAGTAACAGGAAAAGGTTTTTTACAGAACTATATAATCCCAAAATCTCAATAATTTTCCGCTTTAAAAAATCCAAAAACTTTCAAATAATTTCAAGAATTAAATTAGTCTTCTAAAGGAAATCCCTTTAGTCCTCCTTTTAGCCTTTCCTACCCAGATTTTTATCCCTGAGATAGTACCCTCATGGATGCCTCTCAATGCACCATCCCACTCGATTAAACAAAAGACAAATGCAATGAAAGAAGCTGCAGTGAAGTACGAACGCGCGGGGTATTGAATATCACACAAGATGGTTGTTTTATGGTATAGAAAATAATGCAAAATAAGGGACTGCAGGGGATTCAAGAAGGGGGTGGTGTAATAAACTCGAATGGCAAAATGGCGCAATAGCGCCAAGAGGAGCGTTCCTTTTGATATTTGAACCCTTTTGTTGTTGTCGTTCAATCACCCATTTTCTGCAATGCCAAGACTGCAGGGAATGCAAATTTCGCATTCAAACCCCCTTTCCAGCAAAATGCCACCCCTCGTTGAATTGTCGAACCGAGGTTTCCACCCACTCTGCGATGCAACACACTGACTATGTGCGTAGTTGCACGCACTTCTGCCGGCACAACGTGCGGTATTGGAGGAGCATTTTGTACAGTGAAGAATCCTTCCGGGTGAGTTGCATCCAATGCATAAAATGCATTTCTCATCCAACCAGCACCCTCCTTCAGGAACTCTTGTGAGTTTTTGCGAAATATAATCGCGGAAATGGAGTCGCAAAGTGCGTCAGGGTGACGCGCAAACATACTATTAATTCTCTCATAAGTCCTTCTCATAAGTAGAGTGTAATTATGTATGTATATAATAGGAGAGGCGTAGCTAGGGGGTGTTTTTTATATTCCATTCGAATTTGCAGATTCTTCGAGAAAATGGGAAAGAAAATTCGCTGAAGTGATAAGAAAATGAGAATTTTCGGTAATAAATTCCCAAGGGGTGTTTTCCAAATCTTACCGAATAATCTGTATTTTCTTGACGAATACTCGAATTTAGAAGAATAAGTTGAATCTTAACAAATAATCCGAATTTTAACGAATGATCTGAATTTTAACGAATAATCTGAATCTTAGTAAATACTCTAAATCTTCTCCAAGAATAATACGAATCTTGGTGAATAATCGGAATCTTGACGAATAATCTGAATCTTGAAGAATAATCTAAATTTGACGAATAATCCGAATATGAATAATCTGAATCTTGAAAAAAAAAATCAAATGTTCTTCGAAAAATCTTAATCATAACGAATAATCCTAATTTAGGCGAATAATCAGAATTTTAAATAATCCGAATCTCAACGAATAATCCGAAGATTTTCACTTAGCTAAACACCCCTTGTAAATTCCCATAATTTAAATTCAAACTAATCTCATGATTTACACAGCTCCTAACAAAATATCTCTATTTCAATGCTAAGTCGTTGAACAAAATTCGCCCAAGTAGGTTGGATCATTGCACCGAGAAAAATGCATAATGTTGATGCAAAAAGTCAATCGTGTTCAATTTTGCATGCCCTTTGGGAGGCCCCCCTTTGCCAATCAAATTGGTAATTACATATTTGCTGAAGTTTAGTCCACATGCTTTAATTATTTTCCTCACCATTAATCACGTCAATTACTCCGTGCATGTTTTATGGGTTGCACAAGCAACAAAACATATTCGCCCGAAATCCACGTGAGACGCCGCAAAGTCATGAGACTCCCAGCGATGACCTCGACGACTCACCAAGAAGTTTTCTCATGATGATTGCTAAATAAAGAAGCAAATTACACAATTCGGGGAAGATTTTTTCCACTCATGGATGCATATCGAATTGCGCGAGAGTTGCGCTACCAAAATTAGCAATTTCCGGGGTGGGAGACCCGTAATGATTGTGCCCATTGTCTTGGACATAGGAGCGAGTCTTTCATAGCTTTCGAGCAATTTTTTCCCGTGACAAATTCACTCTTAATCGAATTATATTGGCTCCGACAAGGTGCTGCCGTGGCGCATGAAGAAGTAATCGCAATGTTGACACACCATTAATAATCCAAAGTTGGGTGATGTATTTTTCTTAACATTTTTTGTGTGTTGTTTCCAGTAGTCCCTCATGCACGTTGTGTCACGAAGGCGCGCAAAAGAAGTAGCAGCATGGAGTTTTAGTTTAGAGAGGATTTCCACATTAAATGGTTTCTCTGGTGTGTGGTTGATACAAAGTTAATTTTTTTTCTTTATGAGAACCAAAAATCAGTCCATTAGGACGGAAATTCTCCTCGCATGTTGCTGCAACTGTGAGATAATTTATTTACATTTTTCCTCTCATAATCAACACCGAAATGATGAATGAGTCCACTGCTGGAATGAAGGAATTACCCTCAGCAAATGCACGAGAGATATACCAAAAAGGAGGAAGGTAAAACCTACTCACCTTGTTGAGTTTGCCCAGTGCCGATGTGGAAGCATCTTGATAAAATAATCATTATGTGTTCATCTGATACACAATAAAACCCACCACCTTATAGTGCCGGCACATCCACAATTGGCCGCGCGATGAAATACCAGAAAAAGAGATGTGAGGAAGAGAAACTCGACGGTCTTGTTCTCCACATATCCACCAAACCCAAGTGCTCTCATACCTATATAGGTATGCACCACAGCATAAGCCGGCAAGACGCGGGAAGGGGATGGAGGAGCGAAGATAAAGTGAGTCCAGTCAATTAGTCACAAAAATACCTTCTGATGATTTATTGCTCTTGCGTCTCGAATACATTATATTTATTTTAAAATCACTCCAATGTACAAAAAGCCAAAGAAAATAATTCCCCAAGCTTCCATTCAGCAAATTATCTCACTCCATGGTGATCCAGTAGCTCGACTTTCCGGCAATCGTCTCAACATTGCAATGTGTACTCCCCAATGGGGCACCCAGGGGGACACACATAATAGAAATAGTTCATCACAATGCATTGTCTATTTGGTGCTCCATACCAAAGGAAGACGAGCAAGGTGCTCACATGGGGCCGTCTTTTGTTCAATGCCAGTAACATCACACCGAGATGTGGGGAGAGCACCATTTGTGCTCAATTTGTGCGTAACTTTTGGCCTATTATTGAAATATTCTTTTGTTATTTGCTACACTTACCCGCAATAATCTCGGAAGATCGTCTTAGATGTTTGACTTTAGATGGACCCGACCTCGCTATTGTCGCCTAATTGATGCACATCTATCAAACATTCACGCTATATGTTGTATACTGAGCGATACAGGCCATAGCAAACATTAAAGCTCTGTACATAAGTGCTTGAATAATTTCAATTTTGTATCCTATTGTGTGGTTGGTAATATGTCGGGAGAACAGTGCAGACGCTACAAGTTATTGAAATTTTAATTGAATAAGCAAGGATAATTATAGTAAACTAGTCAACCCGAGCCCCCAATCACGTGTGAGCAAACTCAATTTTAAGCTGTAAAAGGGGGGCATATATTAGGGGGGATGAATACTACGGTACCCCGAAAAATTCTAAAAATAAAAAAAATCCCGTTATCTGACCCTTCAGCGGGTAGAAAATGGGAAAAAATCAGTTTTTCTGTGGGGGCGCTACAAAGGGGGGTTGGGGCGGAATCCCATATAGCGCTTGCAACTCGTATTGACCGCCTCTACCCCCATACCAAATTTCATCCAGATCGGCCCAGCCGTTTAGGAGGAGTTCATGTGCCACAGACAGACAAACTTTTCAGCTTTATATATTAAGATTGTTTAATATTTTAAACGAGTTTGATTCTATAGTCTATAATTCTCAAGATTAAAGGTTTATCATGAATCAATGGGACTTATTCAGCGACTAAGAAACCCTTGAAATTTGTATTAAATATTGAAATTTCAGTATAAAATTCGAAGATTTCTAGGATTTATTGGTCGCTTAATTAGGCCCAACATTGATTTAATATACAAGGTTGAAATTCAAAAAAGGTAGCTTAAGTTTTTTTAAACTGAATAAAAAAATAAAAGCTGATGATTTAGAAAACTTAAATCGTGGCGTAAGAAACTTAAAAAAAAAACAAAAAAAATCCCATAAAACTTTATTTTGACTTTTAAATCTATACTCTGTTTACATGTAAGTTTGAGCCCAAATAAAAAATAAATAAATCTATACTAAAAAAGTACTTTAATTTGGCATAAAAACTTTATTCTGACTTAAAAAACCTTAATCTGCGCGAAAAAAGTTAAGGAGTTTAAAAGCATAAGCCTACCTCCTCACAAAACTTTTACCTGACTTAGAAAATATAAAGCCTGGTTTTAAATAAATTGGAGTCTTACTTAAAAAATTTAAATTCAGCTAAAAGAAAACTTGAATTTCTCTTAAAAACTAACTGCTGACTAAAAAAACCAAAATTATCCCAAAGAAAATATAAGCTTTATTCCAAAAGATTTGGTCTACATTACAAAACCTAAGGGAGTTAATACACCTAAACTCTAAGCAGCTGAAAAAAACAGTATTGTCGTCTCTCTCGTACTCACATAGAGGTTATGATGCTCAAGCACTTGGACCTTAAGTGTGATAGTAAGTCAGACTGAAAAATATGAAGCTTGACAAGAAAATAAGGAAAAAAATAATAAAAAAAACTTGCATTTGGTTTAAAAAGATCTTAATCTTTACTTAAAAAACCTAAATCTGGTTCATTGGCCTTGTGGCTTGAAAAGGCTGGGGCCGTAAAGCTTTAAAATAAAAAAAAAATCTGGTTCATTAACCTATACACATATTTGATTTAAAAATTATCCTGAACCCAAAAAAACTTAAGCCTTAATTAGTTTTTTAAAAAAAATTGCTAAAATTTTTCTATTATAATTTTTCCAAAATTGGCTTGGAAAAGAACCTTTCAATAACTTTTTTCATCAAAGAAAATCTGAGAGATTCCTAAAAAAAAATATTTCGACAATGAATTTATTTGAATTTTAAAGATTTTTCTCCAAGGAATTCTAAAGAAAAATCAGCGTTGTTAGCCCCCTGGAAAAATTCTCGTTTCCCGCAAATTTGTGCCATTCTCTACATCATCGTTAGATGGACTTGGGCGAAATGAGTCTGTTTGTGAATTTCTTTCTCTTGAGAATCACGGACGAATACATCATCTTTGCAGTGCGAGCTCTTCATACAGCCGGTAGTCACTTGGCGAATGACATCAAAGACGGCAAGATTGAATAATTTATTGGGATTGCAAACTTTCCGTTTAGACTGCCCCATACTTCATCCCACCATGTGATTCCAGATCATTTAGTGCGGGGCAACCGCACGGGGGGATTTCACATTGTATGTGGAGCATAATTCAGTAATATGCAATGCAATTTAGTCCCTTTCGCGACTCACCACCTACACTGTGTTGTGACCATCAATTGGTAAATGAATTGTGTAATTAATTTCCCCAAAGCATTAATTCACACACTCTGCTTTTCGTGCAATTAATTAGCATTTGCTGAGGATGAAAATCCCACAAGAGATTTTATGTTTTTGACGGAGGTGATGCGCAGCATATGAATTAATTTTGACTGTTTCAATTTCACCTAAAAACAATTTTGTCCTGCGCTATGTACATTTGTAGTGAATTAACAATGACATTTTGGTGGGAATTTTCAATTAATCCCATTTTAGGAAGAGGTGTCTGATTGTGTTTTGAAATATAGCCCAGAGACAGAGTTTTTTCGCCGGGAAACGAGCTGCCGACAAAAAAAATTTAAAAAAAAAGTAAAATAGAACCATTTTAAGCCGGAAACCAATAATGATTCTTCTTCCATCAGCAACCAAGCACCCGTATGTTTGGTGGCGCACAACTCAGTGGAAAAAAAAGAACCCTCCGCCATCCGCCTCACACTTCAGTCATCAGGAAATTTTGGTAATTCTGTTTGTTTAAAAGACAACAAAGTGCTATTTTGTAATTATAATCGTATTAGTTGTAATAGTCTTTCCGGATGAGGTGTTTGCCGGGGCACGTCTTCACATTGACGTTACACTACCTCAACACACGGCTTGTGGGCAATGTGTGATGAACAAGGCGCGATGGGATTTTCTTGTATATTGTGTAAAGCTGAGAAATTGCTGCAAAAGTCAATCAAATGGGCCTTAAGTGATCGATTAAATCCGAATTACGTGTATGAGGAAAACAACTCCCAAAAAAAAACTTAGAATATCTGTGTGCCTTATGAGCCCAACCGAAGAAAAAAAAACCCAAGAAAAACCTTTTGTCGACTAATTCCATCAATTTTGAGCATTTTGTGTGTTGTGTGAGAAATTCCAGGTGGTTTTGGTCTCCATTCTCATCGGAAACAATCACCCAGCAGCACTGCTGGAATATCAAAGAGCAGAGAACATCTAATGAGCTCCTCGTCGAGTGCCATGGCGGATTCTCAAAAGGCACCACACAAGAATAGGTCTTCAAACAAAAGATTCTTCTCTTGGGAGTAATCTCCAGCAGAAGCTATAATATGATGAAATCCAGAAGAGAGAGAGAAGAGGGATTCATGGTAAGAATTTGCAAGCAAAAAGATAGACGAAATTGCTCTGGCGAATTTTTTATTCATGCAGGAAGGAAAGACGGTGAGGGGCATGAAATTAGGGACAAAGGGGTCGATTCTATCAAAAATCTTTTTATTTTTTACAACTTCTTGGGAGATCTTGAGAGATTTTGACTAGGTCGTTTCATAATTGAATTATTAATTTTCTTTTTAAAATCTTTTACTTTAATTTAATTTAATAAAATTAGTATTTCTAATATAAAATATTTTTAAGAAATATTGATATTAATCACGATATTCGAAGTAATTCAGTCATGATTTGAATTTTTAATATTTTGTCTAACTCAGCCTGGGCTAGAACAGTTTCTCAAGTTCTTTAGTTTTAAATACTTTTAAATCCAATAAGTAAATACTTGGTAGGTATGCCACGATTATGGTATACCAAATAATTTTCTTTTAAAGACCTAGACCTTCGACTGTTCTAATATTTTAAGTCCAAATATTAAAAAAAAAATTCTTTCAGAATAATTTTTTAAAACATTTTCTTTAAATCTTACCTAAATTATCTTTGTCCTTTAATAAAACTAATTTTGCCATTAATTTTTAAAATTATTTTATCGAATCTTTGCCAAATCCTTTGCTTTCTAACCTAGTCTATCCTAGATCTGTTTTACTCTAGTCTTTCAGTTTATTTATATGTAGGTTTTTGTTAAAGAGTTAAATATTGTATTTAAATTTTCGGATTTGGCTTTTCTAATTTATTTTTTAAGCGTAAAAATATTTAGCAAAATAATTTATTAATTTAAAAAAAATATATAAAAACTATGAAATATATTTTAAACAATTTCCTTAAATTTTGCCTGAAAATTGAATGAAGAAATGAATTTTCTTACAGATTTTCTATAATTTCTTTTACGGAGTTATCTGAGTTCAGAGTTCAATTCCTTGAAATAATCGCAGAGAAATTTTCAGGAAAATCTCAAATTATTTCCTAGCGAGATGGAGAAAATAATTTCCCCTTGACCTTAAACTTCAACCATCTACTGTCTTCCGGCAGAAATTAGCCTGTTCTCTCAAAATCTAGCATAAATCACACGAATCCCGGCAAGGATCCACAACATGCACAAAAAAAATCCACCTTGCAAGTCTCCAAGAACAAGCTAAAGAATTGATTGTTCGCCATCAAAAGCAATGAAACAATCAATTCCCAGCCGGCAATAAATTTCATCTTAATCGCCGCTATTATATTCAAATCAAATTAATTTGTATTAAATATTCCGCTCGATGGTTACGTTCCTTTTTTTCTGCACAGAGTCTGCATTGAGCTCATATGGCGAGGTGTCTGTATGAATACCAAGTATCGATGGAATAAAAATTATATGGGATTGTTGAATTTTAAATTCACGCCATCGGAAGATTTACCTCTTGTTTATTGGCGGCACTTCAGTGGGGATTTTATTGCATCGTCTGTGTGCAGAAAAAGAGGAACAAAATCTTTTTTAATTTTCACAAAGAGACGTTTAGCACTTGCCATTGAGTATCATTGTGTGCCTTTCAGAGCACCATCCACCTCTTTTTTGCAACACAATCAAATTAATATCGCATTAAATCGTGTGATTTACACACAGCCAGCTAAAAGAAAATGGAGGTAGGTTTGAGAATTTTCTCAGAATATGCATGCCTTTGGTTGATTGGAAGAGGCGGAAGGCAGCTATTAAAAATTTATTGAGAAAATTTCATCTGTTGAGCGAGATATTTCCCAATTTTCCATCAATACGATATTTTCATTGCTCGTGCCCACACCCACGTGGCAGGGTCTTGCCTGGTACATATAATGCTATTTTCGGAACATGAGCTTGAAACGGCGGACCCATCGAATAAATAATTCAGTAGTTGACAAGTCAATTAATCAACAAGATTTCATACCTTTGCAGCATGAGCACCCCTGACCTTCTGACATCATCAAGTACAACCAGATTATACTTGAACCATTCGCTCTGCAGGTTCAGCATTTTCTGCATTTTTCACGAAATCTTTCAGCAATGCTTTTATTCTTTCCTCTGCCCCCTGCTCAACCCCTCTCTGGGTATTTTATTATTAACGAGGTAAATTGTCGCTTCGCTCCAATTTACCTCGCCCCGCTTCGCGGGGATTTGTTGCGCTTCGCGCAAATTTTAGAGAGAAAATAAATTGTGATGGTTTAAAGGCAGATTTGGGCCACTTATCAAACCCAAAAGAAAAAATTTGCAAAGAGAAGAAATCAATTTCATACAATACTTTAGGCGCCAAATTCAAAAATTTGCAAAAACTGCATGAAATCTCTATGGGGGCTACCTGAAGGGGGGCCTTGGGGGGAAAATGAATACGGCCATCTGAAACGGCCTGTTATAAGGGGCCTCTGTACCAAATTTCATCGCGATCGGACAAACGGTGTAGATTTGTATAGAAAAGTCGGAACGACGATTACCAACAAACAGGCCTTTCTTTATTATATAGATGACTCCCGAACGTGGAGTGATGGGAAGATTTTGGCAATAAATAAATTTTGGAGAATGAACTGCCTCAGAAGTGAGGTAACTCTCAAATAGACAGCTTTTGCGGAAAGAAGCTAGACGAGCTCAATAAACCACGGAAGAGTAATGAATAGCCAGGATAAGGAAGCATTTGTCTTGGTTAGAAAATTTTTAGATTATTTATCAGATCTACTGTGTGAGTTATCCTTGAGTTTTGCTTGAAAAATTTTCCAAAGAACTATCTGGGAAGGATATAGAACTTTATATATAAAAAAAAAGATTTTTGAACTTATAGTGACTTAGAACTTAGAATTTCAGCTCTAAACTTATATGTGTTTTTATTTATGAAAGTATCCTGGCGATATTCCAAACAAAACCTTGTAGATTCCTAGATAATTCTGGTTTCTAGAAAAATTTTCTAGAATTATTTTTTAAAAATATTTTTAATTAGGTACAATATTAAGCTACATGTTTTAAATTAACCAAAAAATCTTATTCTTGAACTTCTAATTAAAATTCTCAAATGATTTGACTCCTAGACCTAGAATATCTAGGTCTGAAATTGAAGAATTAGAAAGAAATCAATGCTAAGGCTAAAAATGCTAATTTATTATAATAGAAATTAATAACATTTCTTTAATAATTTCTTTATTTTTCTCAAACTATAAATCTTACTACGCTCATCCTGAGTGACACTTCTCAATTATTTAATTTAATTTTTTCGTAAGAATAAGATTTCGTATTATTTTATGAATATTAAATTTCATGAATATTCGCAAATATTTTAAAATATTCAGTATACAAACAATAAAAATCATTCAACATTATTCACCTACTTCTTGTGCAGCAGTCAACGCCTCATTCAACACAGAGAAAATGTCCATATAAACCGTCTTTATGATTGTGAAAATTTTCATTTAAATAAAATGACATGCTTCGAAGTTATGTTGTGTCCAATGCTCTTGAGCGAATTCCTTGAATTCTTTAATTTTCGCCTTTTAGATGTCCCCCGAAATTGTCCATAAAACTTGCGAGATAATCGTTGGGGAATTGCAGAACCACTTTGGCGCCAAAAGAGTAATTCACACGGAAATTTCACATTGAACCCTCTCCCAATGCTGGGAGGTTAGTCCCTCTCAGTACTGAAGGGTTAAATCATGTGCAAGGAGAGTTGCAAAAATTGAAAAATATTTTTTTCGGCAAAAAGTGGTACTCACGAAGAAAAACTTTGTGTGCCAGGAAGGGAAAACTTTGAAAAGTCCGTCTGGAGAATTTTAAGCATCAAAATGGTAAAAGTTCAATGACTTTCCTCATGTCTGAGGGGTCTATGGGGGTGTGGGAGGGGGGATACTTTTAACTTTTCATTAGTTTGATGACATCATCATGAACTTAATCGTGGGAGCGTTGGATTGAGTTAGAGAGAAACGATGTCATATTGAGGAGCAATGATGATGGAAAAACTAGCGTTGGCATCCCCATAAAAGACATAGCCCATTAAAAGTTCTCTAATGAAGTTAATGGACGTTGTCCCGTGGATTGGAAATGCCGGCGCGTGGGGGTTAACTCATTTTCACGATATTATAACATAATTTCCAGGATACTAAAAGTCCCAAACGGGAGCTGCCGTGTGCAATAATTGAATTTGATTAAACTAAACCCTTAGCTGTGTTGGTTTCAGGGTGAAATTTATAGCACAATAAAATGCTTTTTATTATTAACCTTATTTTCTTTTCCTTTGCCTTCTGTATGAAATGAGGCGTATTTTAAGGGGTTCCACCGAGGGTGGAATGCAGGGGTGTTGGAAATAGTTATAGAGATAAAAATTGAGGCATTTGTCGGGTCTCTTTAGGTGCCTTTTTGTGTCTTTTCTCTCCAGGAAGATCAAAAGGTGCGTGCAAGGTATAAAAAAAAGAAATTCCCATTGAGGTCACATGCAGTGTGCAGCGTGGCCCAGAAGGCCGCCCCAATAAAAGAAGAAATTGACCCGAAAAGAATCCCCCGCGCTGGCATAGAATGTTTCTATTGTGGGTTAATTTTCCCTTTTAAAGCTGAACCAAAACTAATCATATATCTTTGATGATCCCCCTGATTGCCGCTATTTATCACGATTATACCTGTGTGTGCCCTACCCCAAATAATCCACAAAGAGCAGGTTCAAACCGCGAGACTCGCGGGAGTCCTAAGAAATCTTCTTACTTAATGTGAGGAAGGTACCAAAGAAGAAAAGAACCTTCACTTTGACAATACTTGAGAATTGATTAGACTGATTAGTTGTTTCTTCGGAAATTCTGGTTTCTCTCCGATTTTCTTTTCTCCTATTTAGAAAATCATTTTGATTCATTTCTTCATACGTGGTCTC
This sequence comes from Lutzomyia longipalpis, assembly GCF_024334085.1. Taxonomy (NCBI): domain Eukaryota; kingdom Metazoa; phylum Arthropoda; class Insecta; order Diptera; family Psychodidae; genus Lutzomyia; species Lutzomyia longipalpis. The sequence continues at coordinate 25,815,997 of NC_074708.1, forward strand.
CGGACGACACATGTCGAAGTTGACCAATTAAGTGGGCCTCAATGTGTGTTCAATCGATTGTTGGAAAAGACGGAAAAAGATGGGATGAGATAGAGAAAAAGCAATAAAAAGTTTTAGTTATTCTTCGCCGTGCTTCTGAAATACGGCAATTACGGGATAGAAAGGAAACTGAGCCAGGTAGGGCAGAGCATCTTCTGAGATTGAAAGATTTTCTTGAATGAAACATTTCTTTATTTGAACATTTTCGAGGAAAATGTTTGGAAAATTTATTAGAAATTGATTAAGAATTAATTTAAAATTTAAATTTATTGTTTAACTATTCAGTGACTCCTTGACGCACCCTTTTATTGTCCTACACAAGTACACATACAGCTTAAATTAATCTTAATATATAAAGCTGAAAATGTTTGTCTGTCTGTCTGTGGCACATGAACTCCTCCTAAACCGCTGGGCCGATCTTGATGAAATTTGGTATGGGGGTAGAGGGGGTCAATACGAATTGCAAGCGCTATATGGGATTCCGCCCCAACCTCCCTTTGTAGCGCCTCCACAGAAAAACTGATTTTTCCCATTTTCTACCTGCTGAAGGGTCAGATAACGGGATTTTTTTATTTTTAGAAATTTTCGGGGTACCGTATTATTCATCCCCCCCTACTCATATACGCCCCCCTTTTATAGCTTAAAATGGAGTTTGCTCACACGTGATTGGGGGCTCGGGTTGACTAGTTCTATATAATTTCAATAACTTCTACATTTTTCTTTTAGATTTTTGAACCAAGCATCAAATTCTTATTTAAATTACAACAAATCCATTTAAATTTTTTTTTTTTAAATCTACATAGCTAGACTTGAAAAGTATCCCGAGCCGTATCCCAAAAACGAGAGAATCTCTCCTCTATTTCTTAATCAAGGGCAACAATATTCTTTGAGGTTGAACACTTTTTTTCTTCCTCTAGGGCATCACATCCAGCATACCACCCCCATCTCCCCCCCCGCACACTCACGTCCCACCCAACCATGTACAGCTTGTGGCATTAATTATGGTGAAACGGCGTCTCAGGACGGCGTAGGATTAAATATATATAAAAGGGACGTGACATAAACTTTGCAATAAATCACTGTACCGTACAAGGAGTCACACGTACTCACCGCTACCCTGGGCCACATCCTCCTTCTATTTTCTCCCCCTTCCCATTGGGGGTGGTGGTGGAGTTTCGTGCGGAATCAACGATGTGAGGACTTGAAGGCGGCGGGATTAAATATTTGGAGGAATTTCAGGAAACTTGACTTTTTTTCAAGGAATAAAACATCCAGCACAGATTCTTTTTTTCTCTCTTCATCCGCTATATGAAAGAAATTAGTTTCGGTCCGATGTGCAATCACCTTTTCGCATACGCCTTGATCTCCTAATGGGGCTACTGAAGTGGACACAAGGCCAGCAGAGGGAGAGAGATAAAAGGACGAGATTAGCCTGAGGGATGGAAAGAAAATTTGGTGTACCTGCTTCGGGGCTTCCTTTGAGTGTATTTGAAATTAGATTTTTGCCTAAAAGGGGGTAATCATGCTCAAAAATATAAAGCCAAAGGAATATAAGAAAAATTCTTTTTATTTAATAATTTTTCTGATCTTATAAAATCTTTTAATTGAGAATTTATTGGGAACACTAGGCGCCTCCATTAAGCGCGTTGTTAAAAATCTATTAAAGAGAGTTTTTTCTAACGTTTGACGGTGATTTTCTTATATTTGACAATTCTTCTAAGATTTGACGTCTCTCATAATGTCACATTGTTAATCTAACGTTTCACGTTTCTTTTCAAAGACTTGACATTTGTTCCAATGTGCCTAATTTTTATTAATACGTTTGACGTTTCTTTCCAAACTCTTGACCTTTTTATTACAGCTTTATTATTATATACTAATTTTATTTTAAAGTTTGACGTTTATTTCAACGTTTGATATATTTTCTAACGTTTGGAATTTCTTTTTTACCCCTAGACGCTTTTTTCTGGAGTCTAGCGTTTAATATTTATTTTGTTTCCCAAATCACAAAATAAAATTAGGAATCTAAAAAAATTTTGTGAATTTCTTAAAGCATCTTCATTTTTCTTAGAATCTCAATAAACCCGCGAAACATTTCACAAATCCCATGAATTATTTCATAATTTTCCTTAATTTATTGCAATTATATCCCAAAAAAAAAAAACGTTCAAAACTCCATTAGATACTTTTAATTGCAAAATGAATACCCCGCTGAAAGTCATCTCTGTTTCACTCTCAAATTCAGCATCATCTTCAACTCTCGGAAGACCTCCGGATCGTACCATATGGTGGACGAAAATCATTTTTATTTCATTCCACCCCCTGCGCGCATCTCGAAACCCCCATGAGAGTTTTATACATTGTTAATGATACAACTCGACGAGGAGATGGCTCAGGATATGCAATTACACACTCACCAGGATCTCTCAAACCTCCTCCGCGTATTATACCCATTCACTTGCACCGCAATTAATTTGAGAGCATAGCCATGGAGTCAGTTGGCTATCTCGGAATACGTCGGAGTTTGTATGCGCTTAAATCTGAAAAATTGGTGATGGAAGGGCGAAGCATAAAAGCAAATCCGCCGACGGTTTCATTTTTCTCCCAGCACAGGGGTTCTCGCCAGAGCGTCTTGACTCTCTCCATCGAGTTGGGAGATTTAATCCTCGCAAATTGGGGTGAATTTCTTTTGCGCTTCAATTACGCCAAGATAGATATGGATGTTTTTGGAGCATGTGGTTAATGATGGAGTATGCACGTTGTTAATTGGCTTAGAAGGATTGTCACTTAGATGAGGAACTGGTGATGACCACGCGTGCTCCTCTGGCAAAAAGGGTTCAAGTGAAAGTCAAATGAGAATCCTCAATTCGTGATTTCGAGAAGCCGCTCCGGGAATTTCGCCTCAACAGTATTTAACCACTAATCCGACTAATAGAAGTTCCCAAGCCTTTCCTTGTCATGCCCCGTACTCGGCTCATAAACCGCACACCCGAAATGCTCTGGGCTGTCCAACATAAATTCAATGCCAGATTGAATATCCTCACATGAGGGCGCGCATATGTGCACTCTGGAGCGGAAAAGCTCCATCACGGGGATGACAGAAACTCCAGCGGCCACGGATGAATGGGTGGATGCATAGTGGCTTCCAGGAAGGAAGGTGTGGCCACCCCGTAGCCCACCAAAGGATGAGTTAATGCGGTTTGCAGCTCACTCTCGTAGTCCTCGAGGGGGTGAGTTGCATAAATGGGGCTGCAGCGAGGGTGGAAAATTTCTCTTCTATATCGCATAAACAGCACTCGCGGCTATGTGGGGGTGGATGCATGAATTTTAACTTATATAATTTTGTCCAGTGTGCATCGTCAAAAAGAACTCGTCTCAGTGGGAGCAGGCTAATAGCATAATTGGGGGGTATTTAATATGCATGTCGCAAGAGTAGTTAAAAATGATTTTTTTCACGTTTATAATTTTTAACTGATGTACTTTTTAATTTACTTACTTCCGGTCTTCGTTGGATTATATATTTTTACAGAGTCAAAGGAGGATTATATACATATATATTATTTTCTTTTTTATGTTCAAAGGCATTTTGCAATAAAATAATCTTTGAAATATTTGAGCGCATATAGCGCAAGTTGTTGCGCGCTGTGAAACCTACTACATAGTGATGATGAAATATTTAAAATGCATTTTAAATCTAAAACTAGGAAATGTTGCAAAATTTTCAATATTTTTAATTCTTTTTTAACTTTGAAACTTTTAAAATTAATTAGAAAATAGACATTTAACAGTCATATAGTCATATATTCCAGAATAAACGTTAAGGAATAAAAAACCGTCAAACGTTAATGAAAGAAACTTAAAACGTTAGAATAATGTTTATTGTATGTATGTAATTATTGTAAGATGTAATGTAAGACATTAGAATAAGCGTATAAGAACATAAAGGGGATAAGAAACGTAAATGAAACACCTAGAAATAAACGCCAAACGTTTGGAAAAATGTCTTAAGATATGAACGAGACGATAAACTTCAAAACGAAACAACGAGCTTTATACAATAAAATAAAACTTTAACTTTAAAGTAAGCATAAATTGCTAAAACAAGAGTATTAGACGAAAGAAAAATGTCAAACGTTAGAATTACACAATAATTATGTCAAACGCTACAAATTCAAATGCAACAGCCGTTAAATAATCGTTTTGTAAAAAAAAACGATCATTCTCAATTTTATCGCCCTTTAATTTGAAATGAAAAAAAATTCCCTAAAACGCTCTTTAAACATATTTCTTACTACGCTCCTGCCACTTAGAATTTTAAAACTTTTCCCAAAAAATGTTAATGAGAAAACAGTTCGTTCTTTTATTTAAGAATTCTCTGTACATGAGAATAAACAGAATACTCTCTGGGATTCCAAAATAAAGAGGGATTAATTAATCCGCCATTCTTGTATCTCAAACTCAATCACTTTTGTGAGGAGACCTCCAGTGCGTTCGTCATGGCAGTTGTTTGGGGTATAAAGTAAATAAAACATAAAAAACGGTGAGGCGCATTATTTTCTTTGTTTATGCTCAGTGGCGCCTGCTTCCGTTTAATTAGCATCATCGGAGAATTTTTCACAATGGCGCACTGAAGAAGTCATCATGCACACGTCCAGATGGTTGGTAGAGCTGAGAAATGCAGGCGGTGCTCGCAAGTTCCCCCCCTGGAGTGGTTAAACCCTTCGTTTGGTGCAACAGTATTGCAACCGGATGCACCAATGGCGCCATGCATTTTGCAATCTATTGAGACTCTTTTGTCTCTTCTGGTTTAGAGAAAATTCCCAACTGCATGAGATGATGGATGAAAAGTTCAATAAAAAAATCTCTGAGAGAGAGTAGAGAGGGCTTAAAGGGGAGGAGGATGTACCTACCTACATATAGCATACATGTGGGCCATGTCAATTACAAATGCAACCTCACGCTCCATGCTCAACAAGCATTTTCCCGCAATGACGGAGGCAGAGGGTGCTCTACTCAGGATGCGTGCTGGGATCAATTTTTAATCGAGAAATTAATCTGGCCCACCCCTTATGGATGGAATCAACTCAACCCCATTTCAGGGACGTGGAGAATTTTAATATCCTTCAACTCATCGGGAATTCACGGATTAAATTCGACGAAATTAAATTCCACTCAACTCGGAATCTTCTTATTAACACGCCTCATTCTTTTTTTCTCTCCTTTCTTCCTGCACAGGGTGGTTTTTTTGCCTCTTGTGTAGAAGGGTTTCTTTCGCGGGTATCCCAAAGGAAGTATTTCTTCTTAAGTTTTTAAACATTTCAACTGGAGAAACCTCTTTTCTCTGTGAGTTTCACAGGCGAACTTTAAGAAAACTTCTTTTGCACAAGAAATGCATAAAAAAAACCTTTTAAAAAGTAAAAATCTCCTGCACTATCGGCACGTACAGAGAGAAATTGAATAAATAATGAGTCACATAAGGGACTGAGAATGACGTGAAAGTACGAGTGTTTAATAAAGCGCAAAGTCTTCTCAAGGGGGTGGTGTGTGTGGGGAGGAAAAAGTTGGAGAAAAGCTCACCATTAAAAATTTTTCCTTCAATCTAACACCAGGGTGGAGATTCTTTCAGCTTCTTTGGAATTTCTGCGATTTTTTCTCACTCTTCCTCCTCCCCACGCTATGCGAAATCTTTCGTCAGCATCATCAAAGTTTTCGCGCGCGCGAATCGATTGCAGAAATGAAGGATTTTCTCCTGAGAATTTTAATTGCACACCCGCCGAAAAAAAGGAGCCGCAGCAAAGGCAGCATAGCCAGCAAAAGCTTTGAAAGGTACACCGTACAATGAGAACCAATTTTTAATTATTCACAGGCAAACGTGCTGATGGGAAAAAAAGACTTTTTCGCGGCGAGGAGGAAAGTCTACATCCACAAATAGACCTCAAATGGAACAGAAAAATGCTTGAGAAAAAATTGCGCTTGTTCTATGTAGTGGAAAATCTACACTGCGGCGAAGTTTATCCTCAAATTAAACCGTGAAAACTCGTGGAAAATAAATTATTGTTAGAGGATTTTTTTTTGGGAGAAGGTGCAGCACACCCCAACCAACCCCCTTCGCACGATGAAGCTTTTTTTCCTTTGGCACATGAGGTTTTTTTTTATTGTTATTTTCCAACCTCACTCACCCCCTTGAGGCATGTAAACAACGGCATACATTAAACCTCATGATGTTCTCCATCTTTTCCCCATGAATAAGTAATTATTATTGTTGGCAAAATTCAGAAAGAGCCAGCCCACACCCCCCAAAAAGTATATGGCGAAATTTCTAAGCTGAGGTACAAAGTTGCATGCTTATTTATTAAATTCTCATACAGGATTTTTTATTGTTGTATACCTCTCGTGTAATTTGTTGAACATTTCCTGGAGGTGAGTCCCCGACAGTGGACTGCAGGAGAGAGAATTATATTGCACAGGAATAATGGAACATGAATTTTAATCAGCAAATTTCCGGCCAGTTCCGGAAGAAGAGGATACCGAAAGCAATTTGGAGGAATGCAACATACATTTTGGGGTAGAATGGTGGTCAGACAAAAAAAATCTAAAATGCTCAAGAAGTAAAAAGTCTGAGTTTTTGGGAAATTCTTTGCATAAATTAGTTTGGGAAAAATGTCTTTTTAAAAAAAAATCTTATAGGTTTTTTTTCTTTAAATCAATTCTTTTATCTTTAAAAATTCAAGCCAAATCTAAAGGCAGAAAAAAAATTAAAAATAAAAATTAAATTCAATAAATTCTGTTAAATCAATTTTTTTTTTACAATAAACTAGCATTTTTTGCCTAAGCATAAATATTTTTCTAATAATTAATTTCAGAGCTAGATATTCTAGAAATTTAAGAGTCAAATCTTTAAGAATTTTAATTAGTTGTTCAAGAATAAGATTTTTTGTTAAAAAAGAATCAAGTGACTATATATTGTACCTAATTAAAAATATTTTTAAAAAATAATTCTAAAGTGCTCAAGAAGTAAGATGCCTGAGTTTTTGGGACACTGAAACGTCCTCTCATTTTACGCAACTGATTTCCAACTCATCTCAATGGAAAGTTTGAGGAAACTTGGGAAATCTTCTTAGTTTTCCTCCATTATCTCATAACGTCCTGCAATAACAATTTATTTTTTAAGTTTAATATCTTTTAAGCCTGAAAATGAATAAAGTCCTTTAAAAAGGATTTAAGAAGCATGCAAATTTTCTCGTTTTGTGTGCTTAAAAAATTTCCATTTGCAAATCCATGTCAAACATATTGGCAAACGGGTAGTTCCGTGCACAGGGTGTTTGATGGTACATAGAGAATGAATAGTCGCATATTGGAATCTATAGAACATTTGGCTTAGGAGGAGCTATGTTGGATAGGATAATGTTGCACCACACACATCCTTTCTCCAGCCAGGCGGTATTTGGAGGCTTGTCGATGCATATGCTGAGGCGGTGGCATTGATGGTCCCATGTGGACTGGGTGTGAGGGCCACGTCGCATATTTAATACAGAGCTTTTGGGGCAAAAAGCAAGTGGCTTTGGATGGATGCAATTTCCATGTGGATGGAAAATATGCGGGGGGTGTGTATCCTTGCCACTTTCGGGGCCATGTCTCTGCCTCACCGACTGCCATGGATTATTCATGAAGGCGAGTGACGAAAATGTCATGCGATGCTAATGCCATACAGCCCGGACGCTGTGTGGTCAAATTTTATCTCGTTTGTACATCACCCAGAGATTGTGCACTTGCAGACACTCGCTGGCCTTTTTCCTGATCTCTCAGGGGGAGGTTTGGGGGTGATGTGGCGATGGTGCAGCTAAATAAAATGTGATGTGCGGCGGTGGTGTTCTCAAGGGGATCACACAATGATGGTTTAGATTTTGTCATTCGGGGTTTCTCATGTGGTACACCCTACCCACACTACGTCGGCACAGCCCCCCGCATCTTCCACACATACAACGGGTTTTCCTGTGGTGTGTCAACGGGGGATGTTTCTCTTGTGTTCCATGCGGTTGTATTCTCGATGGAGAGGAAATCATGTTTGTCACCCACGCCCTCATCATCACCAGCATACTTTCCCCCAAAAGCACACACACACACCACCCCGCAAAACTTTCTAATTACATTTGGGATGCGGAGCTTTTTGAGTGGGTGCGGCAAACTTTTGGCTCGTGTTGTGTTATATATAATCCCAATGGATGGAGTTTTAGCTGAAAGAAAGGCCATATGAACACCCATCATCAAGGGCTTTTTGTCCAATTTACTCATGGGCGCCATTGTGTGAAATGCAATAAAGTATGCGGGGTGTCGGAAAGTCAAGGAAAACACAAACTATTTCATGCAATTATTAATAATATATATATACAAATTGATAAGTCGGACATGGGAATTTAATAGCGCAGCTCAGGAAACCCTCTCCGCGCTCCGCATCACCACACCGCCTCATTGTATTAAATGAAGTCAATAAATATTTAATAAAAGCTCGTAAATTCAATGCAATGCACTCTCCATCATACAAGTGATCACCTTCACGGGAGGTTCAGTCAATGAGTGTCAGAATGGGGAAATTCTTTTGAAATTTTCTCTCAAAATTTTTACAAAAACTCCTAAACTTATAAAGGAAATTCTAAAACTCTTCTATTAATGGAATATATCCATCTTTTTGTGAAAATAATAAAGTTTTAAGTCATTTTTATGCTTTGAAAGTAAAAATAGAGATTCTTGAATTTGCTAAATAAGTTTATTTAATTCAAGGGGAATTTATCTGAATAAAAATATTCGGATCTTCGGAAATATTCGGATGATTCGCAAAAAAATCAAAATATTAGACAAATAAACATCCCTTAGTTTTTAATCTTAAATGAATGGAATAAGGAGTGAAAGCACAACGATACTAAATTCAAAACCAAAAAGTACTAAATTCTAGGCTAGAAAGTACTAAATTCCACCTGAAAAAATGTAATTCGAATTTCAGCTCAAAAGTCTTATATTGAGGAACAAAATCATAGAAAGGACTAAAAAACAAAAAAATAAAGTACTAAATATAAGCTCAAAAGTACTAAATTGAAAGTTCTGGCAATTCACATGTTCTAATGCATAATTGAATATTATCCGACGCTTAATGGAGGAAAATAAAAGAAAAAAATTTCACATTTTGTTGTACTAAATTGAAGTCTAAAAAATACTAAATTTAACATGAAAAAAAGTTATTCGGTTCTTACCTTTAAAAAGTCTTCGATTGAGGATTAACAGCTAAGAAAGTACTAAATTGAAACCTACAACGTTGTACAATGAAATCTAAGAAGTATTAAATTTAAACAGAGTAAAATATTCAGTTGATTCGCCTAAAATATCAAAACATTTGCCATATAAACACCCCTTAATTTAATTAATTCTTTGCTAATTTAATAATATTTTTTTGTACCTACCTAAATGTTTTTTTTTCTGTAGATACTTTTACAAGTTTTCCTATTATTTTTTTTCTTAAAATTTTGTCTGTGAAACAAAGGTTTCTGCCTTTGAATTTAATTTAATTTTTTAACAGAAGAAAATTCGAATTTTTACCTTCCATCGCAAGGTGTTTGAGACGACGATCCCATTTTTCGAGCCTTAGTGCGATTTTCCTCATAGCGCGAACTTGCTATTTGGCGTCCAAGATGCTGTTGTTATTCACATCTCTCCTGGGTTCCCCCATGTGTGCCATTTGTGGATGCCTAGACCTGATAAGCTTGCGTGTATATGCACAAGAACTTGAGCCCCAATTAACAATTTATCAGACACCCCGAGGGGCATGCTGCATCATTTGCGATTCACATTGCGAACATTGATTGAGAGCCCGGCAAGTGCGCGGCCAGCTTGGCAGCATCCTGTGTTCTCTTTGGGCATTAACATCTGTAATATAGCACTCCCATGGAATCCCCGGCGAGGCGCTCCTTCGAACCCCGGCAACATCACTCAAAATGCGGTGGCAGCACGATATGAGGTATCTCCGGAGATTATGTGGAAAATAATGGAATTCCCAGTGATATTTCACGAGTCATCGCACTGAAGGATTTTTCCTACCATCACTTCCTCGCCAAAAAGGATTTCCCGCACCTCTCTTACAAGGAAAAGATTCCTACATGTGTGGTTGAGCTGATAAAAAATTCAATCTTCCCTTCACTTTCATCACGACTTGAGCACAGATGGAGTCGTAAAAAAAGAGTCTTTGACGACTTCTCGTGATCTCTCTGATAATTCCATACTTTTGCTCTTACACCGCATTCAAATAATCCCCCACACATCAAGTAGGGATGGGGGAGGATTTTCCCAGAGCACGAGACATCCTTCCATCGGTGTATTATCGCTCCCCTCCCGGATATATCGCTTAAAATTTTAGCAAATTCCCAAATGGGTAGAAATTTTTGAACGAAACTCTCTTTTTATTTGCCTTCTCCACCCCACATGGCTCAATATTACTTCCAGCAAATCAATTTTTTAGGGGTTGGGTAAATGTGTGCGGCGAGAATCCTCCGAGCAATTTAACCTTCCCCCATACACAGCGAAATATATTCATGGTGAATTTGTTGAGCAAACTTCCTCAGAAATAATTCACCAATTACCTCGTTGAAACAAGCAAAAGCTCACCGGAAGAGCGAAAACTACGGCTTTCGCTAATTGCTACGCGAACATGGGGCGCGTTTGTGGAGGATTTTTCGCCTGAAACTTCCTTACAGGTCAGAGGAGTCTAACAATGGCACCCCCAGCGAAAAGGTCTAATTTGCATGGTCCCAGCGCGTAATTACATCCTTCCATGTTCCTTCAGAACGCTATCATTCTTCTGCTATGTTAATTTTTGGAAAGATTCTCTCACTATTTTGCTTCAAGCCCCCTTTGCGTTTCTTCCATAGAGTTGTGTCTCTGTACGAGAATATGATGAATTTACTATCTAGGTTGGGGAATATTGTTCTTTTTTAAATGAAATAATGGGTTATGTTTGCGTTATGTTAATTTCGGGAAAGCTTTTACAATCTTCATGAAAATCTTATGCAATTTCTTAGAAAAGGATTTTATCTTAAGCTTCGTTGCATTCCTTAAGTCAACGATGCTGTAATTTAGTTTTCATTCACATTCTATTATTCAGGAAAATTTCATGTAGAGTTCAAAGAGATTTTCGTGCAATTTTCATGAATATTTTATTTATTTATTATGCAGGCTTTTAGGCAATTTTGTAATTAATTCTCATGAAGATTTCAGACAGTTTTCTTTTCAAATTTTTATTCTTATTTAAATTTAATTTAATTTTCTTCTTTTCTTTAAGCAATTTTCGCATTTCCTTTAATAATCTCTAACGTAATTTAGACTTTTTGGATTTCTCCTTTTCACTAGCAATCCTCTTTATTTTATCCTCTAATTTCTATCAATCAACTTCTTCTCCCGAATAATTCATTTCATCTTCCCAATTCCCTGAAAATTTTCTCTCCCATCCTCCATGAGGAAATATATGCAAATTTTCTTTGTCCTTCGACATACTTACAGTTCCCGCATCCCCCGCAAGGCATTTTCCCCCATCATGGTGAATTTTCTCCCCAAATGGGGATGATTTTGATGAAATTCATTCCCCAATTGCCACTTAATATTCAATAAAACTCCAATTCTCATCTCTCATGCTTCTGCAAAAGGTCGACAATGTCTTATAATTCAGCACCAGCACACAAGTCGAAGTTCTCGTGAGTTATTGTAATGCAAAACTTATTCATTTTCCCTCAACTATGCCACATCTTAACTCCCGGCGATGATTTGTTCAGCTCATTCATTCAAATATCTAACGTTCAGTCAAATATATCTCACAGGCTCCTCTGGGACGTTGAGAACGTTCCCATTTCGTTCCAATATCCGCAAATAAAATTTAACTTTTGCAGAGAAAATTATTTCTATGTTAAAATATTTAAGCACACACACCGTCCAGAAAGTTCCTTTTTGAGAAGTTTGTAAAAAGGACTTCATTCCTTGAAGAACGTCCTGCGGAGAATGGTGTGTTATCTACTTAAATATTCACTCTCATCAAAATCTCCTTCCTCGGAAAATTCATCTTCAGAGAGAACGGGAAAAACCTCAAAGTTGGTAAATTTAAAATCTGGACTCAATTTCATTTTTTAACACATTCCCACATCAAAATTTATTTGCTATTCATGGAATTAAAATTATTTCAAATTAATTTAAAACTTCCCCGGATGAGGGAGAATTTTGTGGTGAATTTTTGAATATGAACATCCGAAAGCTTGGCTGCCGAAAGTTTATTTTGCGCTTGGACTTAAATCAGGTACGACTCATTAACATTTCATTCAGCTCAAATGTTTAATATATGGGGAAAATTTGTAAAGCATAAAATGAGGTCCTACGTGAAAATTTATGTATGAAATTTTTGCCTTTTTGTGTTTATGTTAAAATAATCCGTTGATTATTGTTATACGAGGTAAATTGTCGCTTCGCTCCAATTTACCTCGCCCCGCTTCGCGGGGATTTGTTGCGCTTCGCGCAAATTTTAGAGGAAAAAAAATTGTGATGGTTTGATTGAGGCCACTTATAAATCCCGGAGAAAAATTTTGGAAAGAGAAGAAATATCAATTTCATACAACACTTTAGGCGCCAAATTCAAAAATTTGCAAAAACTACATGAAATCTCTATGGGGGCTACCTGAAGGGGGGCTTTGGGGGGGAAATGAATACGGCCATCTGAAACCGCCTGTTATAAGGGGCCTCTGTACCAAATTTCATCGCGATCGGACAAACGGTGTGGATTTGTATAGAAAAGTCGGAACGACGATTACCAACAAACAGGCCTTTCTTTATTATATAGATGGGAAGCTCTCATCGAAGGAAAAAGAAAAAATTTGCAAAGAGAAGAAATCATTTTCATACAACACTTTAGGCGCCAAATTCAAAAATTTGCAAAAACTACATGAAATCTCTATGGGGGCTACCTGAAGGGGGCTCTGTGGGGGAAATGAATACGGCCATCTGAAACCGCCTGTTATAAGGGGCCTCTGTACCAAATTTCATCGCGATCGGATAAACGGTGTGGATTTGTATAGAAAAGTCGGAACGACGATTACCAACAAACAGGCCTTTCTTTATTATATAGATATCAAGGACTACATTACATTGTTTAAAATAGCTAAGTCGGTTCGGAGCCCATACAAAGTTAGCCGACTTAGCCTAACAATAACGTTTTTACAATGTAGCCCTCGATATTTTGTATGCCCTCAAGTTCGGTTTAAACGTTTGGGGAAGGGATAAAGAATTAAGGGATGATTTTGGAAAATCTAGAGACGAAATGGCCAAAATGTGAAAACTTCAAATAATTTATTTGATTCTAAAAATATTTTTTTAAAATAGAAAAAGTTCTAAAAAGTGAAATTCACGCAGGTTTTCAATTTTCTTTGTTTCAAAATTGGCTGGAAAATCGCTTTTGAAATACTTCGAGTTTTCAAAATTATTTGACTTTCCTTTACTTTAAACAAGGGGGGTTTATGTGGAAAAAAATATTCGTATCATCGGATATATTCGGATTATTCGCTCGGATGATTCGCCAAACCTAAAAAAAAAGCATAAAAAACACTTACAATTAGATAAATCAAACCGAAGAGTAGTAAAAAATTCAAACTAAAAGATATTAAATACAACCCAAAAAAGACTAAAGATAAGCCGATAAATATTTTGTTTTCAGTCCCAAAACAGCACAGATTGACGAACAAAACCTTTAAAAAAAATCATTAAAGCTTAAAAAGGATTAAATTCAAACCGAAAAGTAGTAAATTAATTCTAAAAAGTAATAAATTTTAATTAAAAAAAGACTAAAAAACCAAAAATTCCTAAATACGTTTTTGAATTTTTTTTGGTTTTGAGTTGTTCAATTTGTAGCCTAAGATATTCATGTGAAATCAAATTAGATCTTTGAAAATATTCAGATGAGTCCCCTAAAAAACCAAAATATTCGCAAGATAAACGCCCCTTAACTTTAAATCTTAAGAAAAATAATAATTTTTCTTATTGAAGTTGCAAAATAATCTAAGATATGGATATTAGTTTAATTTCTTCCAGAAGGTAATACAGTGAATATTACAAAAAATATACGATGAAAAAATCTAATCAGACCGTTTCTTTTCCTTAAAATTGAACAATTTTCTTCAAGAGAATTTCAAACAATCAAAGCTAAGTATATTACACATAGAAGATTAAGTTAATTGGTGTAAAGGAAACCACAAATTATCGATTTAACAATAAATTCAGTACTTGATTAGCTACCTCCTGAATATTGTATAATATCTATAAATCACTAATGAGGTCAGGTTTATTAGCGTCTTGTGCAAGATGCTAAATGTGGGAAGTGTGTGTGTTGTGGTCTGAGAGACGAATTAGTGGCAGGAGATGCATAAATTAGTGCTAAAATATTCTGCGTGTAATTTAATAACATACTCAAAACGAATAAATAATGCCCCATACACAATTCGATTTGGACATGGAGCGTGGAATCTCCCCACTCTCTCGTGGATCTTGGGATCATCTGCGGGTATTGTTGGATAATTTACAAGACTGCGCGAGGTCCCCGTCGTGGGGGCATAACGTAATAATTTAATTCAATTATCGATTGTTTATTGACTCAACCCGCCTCGGTGCACCCTGGTGGATACCTTTCTCCATGCGCCATCACTCTCACATTTATCTCGTCTTTTCTCTGGAAAGAAAAGTCAATTGCACAATAAAATCTCCACCATCCAATGACCCCATGATGCCAATAAATAATCGTGCGCCCAATTTGGGGAGATCTCGATGGAATTGTATCTCCCAACGTGCTTTGGGTCTCACTTTTGCACAAGAATCTCTCTCGCGGAATCACACATATTTACATAATTTCTCAGTTTTGCTATTCCACCAGCCAGTGGAATGGTTCATGGGAAGAAAAATAATATATATAGAGATATATTAAATTGCAATCGTCGGCACATTCATCAAAATGAACCTTTCGACCTTCCTCGTATGCGACAATGGACACCTCGCGCGAGAGACTTGGCTTTGGCACATATTGGATTTCTCTTGTGATGCGCTATAAAAGCCGCATTATATAGTATTGGCGGATTTATGGGTGGTGGTCTTTCATAAAGTGCAATTGATACTCGTGTAATCAAAACCACCGTCCAAATTGCTGACAACAATTTTGGGCTATCAAACACAGTTCAACCCAATTCACGTCATTCCCCTGGAATACTATCCATCCTTTCTCTCTCTCTCTCTGCCATTCCATGGTTTGGAATTTCTAATTAGTTCCAAAACATCAAGCTCTTCTCACCCCCTTTTCCCCCCTCAAGCCTGGTAAAATGTAAATTTATCATTCACATTGGGTTCCAAATGCAAAATATTTAATTGCTGCAAAAACACTTCAATCGCTTTATGATTGGAAAATCGACCCGATATTTGCCTCTGGGGTTTCCGAAACACTACATCAACATACAGATACGCGAGGTTCATAAAGCTGCACCCCTCATCACGTGAATATTTAAACATTTTAATAAAAAGAGATTTAATTTAAAGGAATTTTTGAGTTCAATTTTAATGAGAAAAAATTGTAAGATGAATAAAAATTAACAAAGAAGCCTCTTAAAGTAGGAAAAAATTTTATATTCATTTAACCCTTGGAGGATTTTGCTGGCCACCGTGGCCAATTCGATGTTTTTAAATCGTCATGTTTTTACCTCTATTTTTAGGGAATTAGTATCAATTACTTCAAGTTTGTCGAAAGAAAACTTGGAAAAACATTTTATTTGTAAGAGAAAATTAAAGTTAAAGCTTTGAAGTTAGAATCATCAATCCTTCAAGGATTAAAAAATGTTAATTTTTTTTTAAATTGGATAAGTTTCAAGTATATTCTTTGGTTTTAAAAGAAATTCTAATATAATACCTAATAATAAATATTTTAGACGTAAGAGCGGGACAAAAGAGTCACTTAAGGATTTGAAAAAGCTCAAAATATCATACCCAAACAGATAAAATCGAAATGTAAATATATCTCATTACTTTAGGAAAATTTTAACCCTTCAACTTATTCTCAGATCATTTTTTTTGTTCTATCTTGCTAGGAAATATTTTGAGCTTTTTCCAAACCCCTAAGTGACCTTTTTTGCCCCGCTATTCCCTAAACAATCATTAAGTATGTATTTAGAAAACAAGTCGGACGCTTCGATGATGAATATAAATTATTCGAAACGTCGCTGATTACTGAAAAGTTGCCTTTCTCTTGCCCCTTCCACCGCTTTTCCGACGAATTTCCCTCACATTGACTAAAGAATTAAATTTTAATGCCTTAAGGATGCATTAAAAAAATAATTAATTTCTACACAGATTTCATTAATTTTCTTACGTTAAGGGGTGAAGCTTGTTGAACCTCCACAACACCTGTGTGAGGAATTGTGATCTTGATTGCTGTTGATTTATGCGAAATGAAAAAGTAAATTGATGTTAAATAAAAGGATGCATTCAATTTGGGTCATATTCAAATTTCAGATATTTGTTTGGGAAACAAAGACATTTTGCTCTTAATTAATTTATCTAAATTGTTATAAAATATCATATTTTGATTAACAATTTCATTCCCATTTATTTATTTAAAATTTTATTATCAATAAACATAGAAGCATTAGTTTAACACCCCCACAGGGGGAAGTGGGGACAAGAAATCAATTTATCCACTTTTTTCTAAATAAAGAAAAAATCAACCAATTTATCGAATTTAGCAAACTTTTCTCTCTGCAGCTATAAAATTGTCTTTCTGCTGAATTTCTCTGGAAAGTTTCCTTGGGAGGGTGTCTGTGGGGAATTTTCTTTAAAACACCAACCGTGTGTGACGCAAGGGGATCACTCACCACGAACTAATTAAAATTGAATGTGAACAAATATGAGATGGTGCTGCTGGTGAGAATCTGATTGTCTTCTTCGTGGAAAATTCCACACATGAGAGTGTCTAAATTAAATCCATATTAATTCTGCATTCTCTTGGATCTTCCCCTCTTCTATCGTCTCTGGTGTGTGTCCCCCCGTACTGCGTGAAAGTTCCACGAAGGAGGAAAATTTGTTTAATTTTCCGAGTAACAAATGGGCTGAGCCAAAAATAGATTTATGTAAGATAAAATGTTGGAGAGAATAAGTTTATATATTATAGGTGCTCCGGGTCATAAATTTTCATTCCTCATCTAATTAATATTAGACTAATTCTGTGAGCAGCATACTGAGGGGGGGGGGGCTTGGATGGGGGTGCACTTTGGTGGTTTGTCGCTGTGCTTGAGCGAGAATGTCATGATGAGGTGAAGGAGCTGCACCCACGGGGGAGTTTTAATACACTTTCAACGGTTTTCTTCATTTTACCACCCACACCTCGTGGTGGGGAGGCCAAAAAAGGGGGGTCTCGTACACAGGCGGAATATAGAGAGAAATTAGCATCTGATGGCAGGTGATAAATCACACGAATCCTCCTTCATATCCACTGGGAGAGCTCTTCCTCAATCTTTCTCATCTTCCACAATCGCACCCACTCTATTGTGTATTGCGTGGAATTCTTTAGCTCATCTCTTTCCGTGTTTTTTTGCGCCCTCTGCGAGCCACAAATTGCTCAATTATGCATCTTCCCGCGGTGTTGGTCTTTACGGGGAATCATTCACTAAAAGTTGCGGGTAATTAATAAATTAATTTTAATGCGCTTCAGGGGCAAGAACCGTGTCATTCGTTAATGTATGGCCTGGCCAAGCAGAGAGAGAGAGTCACATCATGTCTTCCTCAAGACAACGCGAATGCTTCTCTCCCATATTCATCATCCTTTTCCCACACATAAGACTTTTTCTCCAAAAGCCACATAATCAAACTGATGATGATTATGATGATAATGGGCGATGTCTGCGACGATAATGATGATTGCGGCAATTAGAATAGTTTCAGGATTTTTTATATACACCGTGAATTTTTTATCCCCCTCCGCCGCCTTCTGGTTCAACACTTTAATGGGGAGCTCTTAAGAGAAAAACCCCCACTTCTCGCGCGAGATCTCTTTCTTAGGCAGCAATGGGTTGTCTTCATCAGCAAATAGCGAAAGTCTCTTGTGGATTGAAGATGATTTAAAAAATTAAAATTTTTGAACTAAAAAAAATGATTTGATAAATGATTAGCTTTAAATTTAAAAAAAAAACTGCCCATAATGTTTTAGCTGTGATTCTTTCGAAGAAAAGAATAGCACAGCTTCTGTGTACCTACCACATAAAATGCAAAGTCGTCACATCTTTATGATGATGATTTTTATGATGCGATATTTTGGGAATTTGATTTTTTTCTTCTGAGCTACGGAGTTGGAAAATGGATGCATGACACTTTTTTTTGGCTAGAAGGCTTTGCCGTAGAAATGTGAAAATGTAACGTAAACGTCAAAAATGAATGTTAAAAAACAAAATTTCAAATAATTTTACAGAAATATATTTTAAAAAAATGTACATAATAGATTAAAAAATAAGTAATTAAATAATAGTCAGAAATTATCAGAAAAGTAGGTTTAAAATTTTTAATAAAAAAAAATAAATTTTGAAAAATTTTCACCACTTCATTTTCCCTTGCTCCCTGTTTTAGAATTTCAGGTAAGTCAACAATTATATTAATTTTCACATTAAAAGCAAATTAAAAAAAAAACATTCAGATAAAAAACATATTTAAAAAAATAATTTTAACAAACTAATAAATAAAAATCATTTTGATCATTTAATAGCTTTTTTAATAATTCTTCTTTCCATGATATCTCAGCTTCTGTCACATCTATAGATGGCTAAAATTAAATTTAAAAAAAAATCTTTGAATTTTCTTTTATTTCTCCGCAGATCTCAATTTTTTCATAGAGTTTTCTATGAAAATTCTAAAGCAGAAGATTCTAAAGCAGAAGCCCAAGATTCTTAACCAAAAATTATCAATCTATACTTTTGTACATCAAAAGAAAACATTTTTATATCCACTTCCAGCAAGTGTTGAATGACCCGTCGAATCTTCTGTCGCTCTACAATCACTTTATACTTTTTAAGCAATATTGTGTGAGTTTTTTTGCCGGACAGAGCATAATGACAAATCATCCATTTATACAGTGTACACTCGAATAATCTTCTCTCGGCTATGTGGTGGATGGAGGCAAAAGAAAAGAAGAAGTGTAATCAACATGAGTCGAAAAGGAGAGATGAAGTAAAAAATCTTTCATCTTTTTTTGCGATCCTCGCTTCCTCGTCTTTCTTATGAAGTCATTGAGGCCCTCACAGTTCTTGTCTTATCTCCCTTTTCACTTCACTCACAGACGGTTGTTTATTATTTTGGAGGGTTCTCTTTTTTCTTCCTTTCTCCTCTCTCAGAAAATACAGAAAAAAAGGAAGGATTTCTCATTTGAGGATTTTTTTTCCAAAAAAAAAAAAAAGAAAAATTAAGCCAAGTCAAAAAACAAACTTTTCAATATCCTCGTTGTGAATTTTTAATGAAAATCTTCTCTTTGGGGATGTTTCAGGATATTTTCTCCCTTACCCTGAAAGTTTCTCTTTTGGTATGTTGTTATTTTTTAATTTCCCACATTTGCAACTTCATTGCGTTCTTCTAATTTCCATCTTTTTCTCTTCTTTTTTTTGAGGGGGCCATTGTGGTTTTTCGTGTTGTACCTTTCTGAGGGTTTCTATTGTTTATCATCTCTCGCGGGAAAATGTGTTCTTATACACAGAATTTGTCCTCGTCAGAGATAAGAGATGCTGTGGCAACATCATCCCCCCCTGGAGGAGGGATTTTTTTCCTCCTCCAACTCTCCAAGAAGATAATTTCATTATAAACTTTTCATGGGGAATCATGAAGCGTCTGTGTCCCTGGCAAATGATGGTACAAGACGAGATATTGAAATGAATACAAACGAGAAATGAATGAAATTTAATTGTTGACTAATCTCATGGGCTTGTCCCATTGAATTTAGAGAAGATGATTCGCTTTCTGACTTCTCTATCATTTCCCTGTGTTGGATGTGATAAGAAAACAAGCACAATACGTTGGTTTTTTGCTGCATTTCTTCTATTTATCTTTTGGTCGTCTACGCGTGTTTCGTATATTTTCTTGGTCCTTACGTGCGGCACCGTATGGCGTGGAGCATCAGCCCTCTCACTGGGGGATGGCAGTATAATTAAATTTTTAATTGGAAGTCCTCAGGAGGAATTTTTTCTCGTTTGTGTCGCTTTATTTGAATAAGCGCGCGGTTGATCGCTTCTGGGCATGAGAGCGTCATGAAAATTTTCAACCATTATTCCAGTGCCCATCCGCATGTCATAAAACCCATGGAGGGGAGAGACATAAACGTTTTTGTTTGAATATTGAAATTAGAATTTTAATGTCTCTGCGGCAGCTCATCCCGACGCTCGTTTCTCCGTGGACAGAGACGGTGAAGGTGTCACAAGAATGGAATTTTCGTCCCTTAATTGAACACCGATCACACCGTGATTCCATTCTGTCTGCTTTATGTCAATTAGCACGTTTCAATTTTGCAACACACCAAATTCACCGTCGTTGGCAAAAATTTCTTCACTCCATGGGAAATTCTTTGGATACCTTTTGGGAGAACAATCGCACACTTTATCACAATTTGAATTGAAAGTTTAGGCTTGAAAGTTTTCTCAGAAATTTTTCTTTAAAATTTTCATTTTCCTTTGAAATTTTAATTCTTCATTTTACATTAACTTTTCATTCAATCAACATACCTAACAGCCTCAAAGATAAGCCAATAGGGTTACCACCTCACGTTACATACATTCTGACCCGGAGATCATATCTACCCCCACCCCACCCCCTTTCATTTTTTAAAAGTTCATAGTAGGAACTGAAAATTACGTCGATCACTCGATAGGCAATGAAATTTATTTTTATATAATTTTTTTATTAAGAATTTTTTTATTCAAAAAAATTTATATTTGTTTTTGTTTATAAGTTTCGTTTTTTCGCGAACTTTTTTTTAGCATAAGTACTTGAGGTTTTTTAAACCAGGCCTAATTTCACTTAAACTACACTTCAGTTTTATTACATGAGCTTAAGTTTCCTAAGTCATGCTGAGGAAGGCCTGTTTTAATTATTAAATCCTAAAAGCTTTATCTTCAAAAATTGTAAATTGTGAAACACTTAAAAAAATGTAAGTTTGATTTAAAAACTTAAACTTTACTTAAGAAACAAAGCTAAGCCTTTTATTTAAACCAGATCTATTTTTTTAAAGCCGAACCCTAATTCCTTTAGATCACACTTTCAAATCGAATTCGGCCTCAGTTCAGCCTGATTTAACCTTAAAACTTTTAAACGCCTGATCTTAAAAAAAAACTTAAGTCTAGTCTACAACATAGGTCTTGCTAAAAAATCTTAAGACTGACTTTAAAAACTTAAACCTAGTTTGAAGAAAACTGTAGTCTAACTTAATGAATTTTATTCTGGTTTAGAAAAACTGAGATCTAACTTACGGCGATTTTCCTTTAGTTAAAAAATTGAAACTTCCGAAATTGCAGAGTCTATTCAATTTCCGATTTTTTAGTTTTCTGATACTGCCAAAAATTAAAGCAAAAAAAAATAAAATCGTGTGACCCGTAGAAATTCATCCTAAACCCGCAAAACCAGAGATCATACCCCGAAATCCAAAGTCTCCGGGTGAAACCCCTAGAGGTGGTAATTCTATAAGCCAATGAACTTAAATTCACCTCATAAAAAAGAAAGACTCCCAATTGAAATAAGAAAAGCAAACAAAGATGCGACTTCATTAAAAGCAAAGAGATCACCTCCTTCGCACCAAAAAGATCTTAAGAGTTTCAGCCTTTCATGAGCCCCGTGTGCATGTCAGGTGGTGCGCGGGAGATGGAATAATCCTTAAATATTGCTTAAAATGCGTGCATGAGGAGTCTTTTTGATGTTTTAATCTCCAACACTTGTGGTTGTGCCCCGCGTGAGTGTTTCGGCGCTCTGGCCCCGTCGAGATTGGCAGCTTGACAAACAAACAGACAGACGCACCAGAGTGCAAATTGTCTCGAAGATGCCTCCATTCCACCCAAAGAGAGGACAAAACGTAACGATTCCCAACCACATCATTTCCCCAAAGTGACTGGCAGAAGAAGACTGGTGAGGAGGGAATCAGAGTGCCTGTCATAGGTTTTCTTTTAAATGTTCTGGAATTGGTGGCAAGAGGAGGGATTTTTGCTTGTGAAGCTGACGGAGCCACTTTGCTGCGGCGCGCGAGCTACTCGCGTGTGTGGTCCGTGGGTCCATGCGGATTTGTAAGAACTTAAGACGATTGCGCGCATTTTGTTGTCTCTCTGCCGACGTGAAATAAGAGCTCTTTTGCTCGCTGAGAGATTTTAAAATACAAAAATCCCCTCTTTTACCCATCAAATGCAAGGAAATCTATCAAAAGTCTCACAAGGAGTGCACGCAGATGAAGAAACTTGGGTGGTTGGGAGGGTGCCTCAAGCAAAAGGCCTTAAGTCAATATGTGAGTAGTTTGCATATGAAATGCAATGTAATTAAGAAACAAGTTGAAATTTTATTGCAAAGAAATCTTCAGAAAAAGGCTAAACTGTAGTGCGATGAAATCATTTATTTCACTGCAAATAGGGGGATGTTCATTTATGGATTTTTATGTATTCTTTATGCTTTAGAATTAAATTATTTGCAAGGAGAAAAATTACTTGAAAATTGCTAAAAGACCTCGGCCTCCAAACACGTGAAGAATTTAAGTTTTCAAAGATGCAAATAAAATGAATTTCTCAGCCCCTCAGAGTGAAATTTATTTAAATTTTATCCATTCCTCAACACATAGCAGGAGTTATAAAATTTTTTATGCACTTTGTGTGGTATTTTCGGGTGGAGATATATATTATTTCGGAGGCGACATACCAACCATGCAAAAGCCACAGTGTTTCTGCAGAATCCACTTGACACTTGACATGGAGAGTTGGAGCGGCATCGGAGAGGTATAAATTTTGCTGTGTGCGGACCATTTGGTTCCTCATTTTCTGTTGGGCACACATCCCGCCATCCCGCCCTCATGTGCCTGTAAATTTCACTTTACGCACTAACAATTCCATGGCAGAAACAATTAAAGTGCTGTTTGCATCTGTCTTTTGAAATGGGTTTGACTTTTTAGGCGGGTGGGTGGGTGGCAAGACGATGGACCTTTTTGGGACAATTAAAATTTTTGTCACACATCATAAATTTACTCCCAGTGTGTGTGTGGGAAGCACAGGGAGAATCTCTTCATTATTTATGATTTTATATGCGCAAAAAGGATTCCCCGAGAATGTTGTGAGTAGGAGCGTGCTTTTGAACCCACTCTCTCGGTTTAGTTATTGCCCGGAAATGAATCAAAAATGCAGAGTGGGGTAAAGTCCTTTAATTTTCTCGGTAATTTTCCTATTTAGATTCCATCGTACCTCTTCAAACCCACCCGCTTGATTCTGGGAGAAAGGAAAGCTATTTCTAGTCCTTGTTTACCTGTTTTATACGTGATCATAAATACATGGATGGATTAAAAGCTCTCTGTATGCTCTGTGAAATTTTCCCACAAAAAGGGGCACTACATGCACAGGAATGAAGCGACATTTTAGGGTTGAATGCTTTGAAAAAGCTTCGAAATTTATTTTAAGTTATTTAATTTAAAAATCTTGTTTCCTCTCAGAAGACATTCCTTGTATGAAAATTT
Source organism: Lutzomyia longipalpis (assembly GCF_024334085.1). Classification (NCBI taxonomy): domain Eukaryota; kingdom Metazoa; phylum Arthropoda; class Insecta; order Diptera; family Psychodidae; genus Lutzomyia; species Lutzomyia longipalpis. Next base: position 25,839,809 of record NC_074708.1, read on the forward strand.
TAGGGGGGTAGTTAGAAATATATTTTATGGGGTCAAAAAAAAAACTTTTTTCAAATCTTTTTTTAAAAGATAATAAAAATGACTCAAAACGAACAATTTTAACGGTTAGGAAAAGGCATCGGTTAACAACATTTAACAGTTTCTTAAACAATTTTAGAATTTTTCTTTCTATATTTTACTAGACCTACAAAATATATTAGAATCTTATTTCAAATTTTAAGGAATAATTTTATTATTTGAGATAATTTTTTTTAAGAATTACAAACTAATAAATTAAATAATATAAAGATCGATTTGAGCAGTCGAGATATATAAGAATTATGATTAGGTGGTTAAACTCAATTATTCTTTGGGTTATTCCAACGTTGAAAAATCCGATTCTAACAATCTTAGCCCTTTCTCTATCGTTTAACGTTTAATTTCTAACATTTGGTGATTATTAATTTAAAAAAAAAATACAAACTTTATCATTTAATGTTTCTTTTCTAACGGTTGAAGATCGTTCTCAAACGGTTCTTTTTTTACGATTTTGACATTTTTTTTAACGATTTTGACATTTTTTTTTAACGATTTTGACATTTTTTAACGATTTTGAGATTTTTCATTAGTTTTAAGATTTCCTTTTTAATTTTTTTAACGTTTAAATCCAGAATTAATTTCTTTTGGCTCCTAAAATAGAACATTAAACTATGACTCAGACACTAAAAGTTTAATTTAAAATTCTTTAATTATGTTATTCTTCTAATAAATATTTTTGAAAAGCTTTTTAAAACTTTAACCTTAGCCTCATAAACAAGGAATATTCGTCTAATCACTTTTCAGGACATTTTTCATTAAATTAACAAACCCCTTTGAATACATCGTTTACATAGAAAATCCATGGAAATTGCATCAAAACCTATTTGCCCTTAACTCTAGTTCTAATAAATTTTAACACCATAACTGAGGGAGACATGGAAGACTTAAAGCCAAATGCACAAATTAAAATTTTAAAATCTCAATTATAAAACTAATCCATCCCGCATAGAGAGAATTTTAAATGGGAAAATTTCGTTGGGAATTAATGTTTGAATCAAACGACACATAAAACATAATCAATCCTTAGAAATTCTAAATTATATCCGCATTAAAATGGCCCAAAATCGCAGTCATTTAGACTTCCTCCCACGCATCACGGGGGCAATTGAATGTTCACAGCAATCCCTCAAAATCCATCAAAACATTTCCAACTAATTAGAAATGTATATATTTGCCGAGGAAGACAGATGTGTTTTATGTTGCGATATGGATGTGGCATTAAATTGGAGTTTTCTGTGAGCTGCCATGCTCTCATAGGGTGGGGAGAGGGGATACGAGATCTGAATACTAAAGTTCATTAATGCATTGTTTGATTTAAAGACACTTTAGTCAAATATCTAATGCTGCGCGCATGGGGGAGGACACCCCCTAAAAGGCCTGAGGGTTGAATCCTCTTGCTTGTCATGCGGTTACCCGAGCAATTTGGGAACGTTTTAGAGAGGATGTCGCTCGAACTGCAAGTTCAAGGGGGCACCATTTTTGGCATCTTAATCAGATACCAAAAGTCCACGCCGAGGGGTTTGCAACTATTGAATTTTCTGCAATTTAATTGTTTCAATAAATTAAAAAATTTAAAAAAAAAATCTCAAGGCAGAAAAAAACGTTAATAATTCATTCATCCTCTGAAGCACTGTCAGGTCCTCCCTATATAATTCTCCCCACATTCACATGGTTCATATGTAATAAAATATAAAAGCAAGAATAAAGCATAACTTTTTGCTTTTATTACCCAAATTTCAACTAAATAAGTTTATTTTCTCAAATTCCCCCCACTCTCTGTGTGTTGGACAAATAAAATTTATCTCTCGAGACTTAATCCAATTCTATACAATCTCCTTTTGACAAAAACTGGGGGATATTAAAACAAACACACTGCTGAATTTCTCACGTTGTTTTTGGCACTTTATGGTTTTCTGTACAAATGACGATGCCCAAAACTTTGGATCCTCTTGGGGGGGAAAGGCGAGAGTTTTGCATGTGAGATAGCAACGCGGGAAGGGCCATAAAAACGGCGCGATATTCAAACATATAATAAAACTGCAACACACTCCATCTTTTCTCTCAAAATTGTTGAATTGACAAATTTGCCGGTGAGGGGTGGAAATTGTACATTTTAACTGCCCCTCGTTTTGTGGAAAGTTTCCTTCCATCTATTCACCTCATCTAAATCGTAAATCCACCCCCTCCTATCGTACTGAGCACAATTTTCCATGGAATTTTCCCGTCAAAAGAGCGCACACACACCCCCGTTGGCTATGCAAAGAACGCCAGAACGTGAAAGACATAAAAATTGAGTATTTTTCCCTTACCCCACGTGGGTTAAATTCCTACCTTTGATGATGACGAGCATGTAGATGTGGGGAGATAATAACACACACTGTACCCAATTTGGGGGGGAGCCCCAAACCCCAGTGGGTTCCGTTTTTGTGGTGCAGGATGGTGGATAATTCGCTATACCTTTTTTTTTCGGACCTTCAGCATCATCCGCATCTGCTGCCATCTGCTGAAACAGACAACATCCCACTTTGTGGTGACCGTCTGTTCGTTTCTCTATAGAATCCGTAGAACCTAAAAGAACCCAACTTTGTGGTAAACTCCCCCTCCGTCCATACAGTTGTGGGGCTTTTCCCGTTCCCACCCCCTCGTGCATTGGGAATTAATTTATGTAGACGAGGATCGAAGGGTGGTCACATCCCCCAACGTCCTCAGCATCCAACAGTCGAGAGTGCGGAGTTTGTTCTCGTTCAATATTGGAATGGAAGAGCACATATCCTTTGAATCAAAGTGTTTTATGTAATTTTTTTTACCCTCCATATCTTATCCTGTTGAATTCAATTCCATCCCAGTGGGGGTTTAGCCTCCCAGCAGTGAGATGCTTTCACTCCCAAAAGCTCCTCCACAGACTTTTCCTCGCCGTACCAGCAGGATGATTCGGACAATGGTATGGGCATGCGGGGTGTGGGGAGGAAATCAATATATGAGTGGAAGTCTCTCTGAAATTGGTTTTAAATAATAAAAGAAAGCTCCCCCTAAAGCTCTCTGTGTATTGGCAAGCATGCCCATTGAGAAAGCAAGTGGGATTTCCTATAATGCTACGTTACAACAAAATATCAACTTCTTATGTTCGGCCCTCTTGGAATATATTGGCTCAATATACAAACCGAAAAAAAAGGAAAGAAGATTGTTTGATGAAATGGAAGCTTTCTCTGGGCGTTCTCTGGTTTAACAAATTTTTATGCTCAAACATGAACAAATCGCATGATTTTTTATATCTGTCCAATTTCAGTCAAGATATTTGTGAAAATATGTCACGGAATTTCCGAATAATTCATACAACATTGTATCAATTTGAGGGGAAAGGAAAATATATATTTTCTTTTATTTTGTATATTTTTGGAGATTTATTTTCTTTCTCATTTATTTGGAATTTTAGGAGAAAAAGTTTTATTGTGGTTGAGGGAAGAGAATTCTAATTTTAGTAAAAATTTTCTAAGGAAGAAGGAAAGCGAAGAAAGCTTCAGGTTTGTATAAAAAATCACACAGAAAATTATATTTATTTTAATTAAAAATATTCATATTGCTAATCCGAATATTTTAGAATATTATAGTTCTAATAATTCCGAATAATCTATAAAAATTCCGAACATATTTTTTACTCAAGAAAGTTCATGATTGAATAAAATTTGCAATTATTGTCGAATAATGTTTAATATTTAATTAAATTCACTGTATATTCCGGATATTTGATTTATTTTTAACTAATAATTTCTCAGTTTAAATAATAAAAAATCTAATTTCTACAGAATATTTTTCAATATTTTAAATAATTCCGAATATGTTAATTAAATTCAGAATACTTCTTTTCTTAGCCCAAAAAAAATTATTAATTTAATTATTCCAATATTTCAGCTGATTCCGAAGGTCTTCTAAAAATTAAGAATTACTTTTTCTTTAATTCAGGAAAATTCTTAATTAAATTAAATCTTAATTAAATTAAATTGATTAATTTTTTTTGTAAAATAAGGAATATTTCTAATATTCCAGATTATACCGAAAATCTCATAAAAATTCCGAATATTTCAGTTTTTCAACTCACATTGGTTTAATTTTTTTTCCCAAGAATATAAGTCCGTAATTATTCGCGAACAGTTTTGCTGATTCCAAGTAAATTCTAATAATTCTGATTATATGTGTGAGAATTATAATTCTTTCCTCACTTATTCTGTAGGTATCTATTTTCACTTTGAACATATCCATAAAAAAATTATCAAAATAAATAAAAAAAAAACTTGAAATTAAAAAAAAAATAAATTCAATTAATCGACACAACTTGAAAATAAATTACATCACCCTGTGATGAAGATAAAGAGATGAGAAAGATGTAGTTTAAACGATCACTTCCGGGTCATACCCTTTTTCCTTCCTCCATCCAGCCAGAATATCCAAACCGTTCTTACCCAATATATCTATGTACCTATATATAAAATGTTCTGTGGCATCTGTATGCAATATACTTTAGGAGGCGCGCACATGGAGTCCGTGAATGGAATTCGGAATTCGTATGGCCAGAACAAAGTTAATTAATACAATTGCTCACGGACCCTCTCGCGTAATTTATTTTCGCGCTAAGTGCTAATAGATGTTCGCCTCTTGCGTAATTAAATTCAACTTCATGTTCACGGGGTGCATGCGGAACGTGGAAAATGGCGACAAAACAGAAATCAGTTAATAAAATGTTCGTGGTGACCGCCACAATAGTTTCATTGTTCAGCTGATTCGGATTGTGAGCATTTTTGCCATTGAGATTCTTGTCTATTTGCTTCTGCAGAATCTCCACTTTGTCCTTTTTTCCTCCCACCGTGTACCCCCTCGCGCTTTAACCAACCTAACCATCCTTTCCGAGCATGTGGTGTACATTGTAAACCCATTCGAAATAAACATTCCCGAGCACCGCTTCCATTGAAGAGTTCTCGTAGCTTCGCAACTAGATGGGAATTTATTCGTGGATTCCGCCGGAGTGCACTCTATTTTGGACATTTTGCTTGAAGAGAGAAGTTCACGCTTCCATTTTTCCGTATTTGGCACTCCAAAGCAGCGATCTGCGTGCCCAATGATTTGTTAAAGTTTGCATTTGGGGATTGTTTCTTGCTACATATATGTAGGAAAATGGTTAAAACACAAACTTGACTTTATATACAATGTTCTAGTCTTTGTTGTACAATGTATGTTGCATTAGTTAAACGAAGTTGAGATTTATCAATGATCTCTTTTTTTGGGATAATGGAGATTTATGAGAACAGGCTACATATTGGTTGAAGAAAGCAAATAAATGGAAAATGAATAAAGATTTGACGGGGAAATAAAATGTAATCATTTAAATAAAATAACCAATAACGGACAAATAGGAATTTACAAAAATTAACGAAATTAGTGAGCAATGAGCTATTTAACGGACAAGTAAAGCTCAGTCGTTAAAACAATATAACCAGCAGTTAAGTCAAACTTTCGTTTGCCGATAAACGGAAAGATAACGAAGAGTACGAATAAACCTTGGGATAAATGAATAAACAATTAAATTATTTATTCCATAGATAAATAGGAACAGAACGAACAGAACGAATAAAACGGAATATTGAAAAACTCAGTTAAATTTAAATTAAACGATTAACGGAAGTAAAATTCGCAATAATTAACGAATCTAGTGAGCAAACGGGCAAATTAATGAGCAATAAATAAGGAAGATTAAAACGGCTGTGTGGATGTCGAAATGACGTACGGCCCTGTTTAAAAATAAAAAGAAGAAGAAGGATGAATAAAACGAAATAACGTTCAAATGATTAAACGTTACTTGTACCTACCGATTAACGAAAAGATTACGAGAAATACTAAAGAATTAACAAAAATAGTGAGCAAACGTAGAAAATAAAATCAAACAAACGAATATAAGAGTAAACAAAAACTAAACTTCTTAAACGATTTAACGAGCAAAAGAATTAGCAGACTTATAAAAGAAAAATGTGAAATTCAAGGGGAAATAAAAATGACAACGAAAAAGCCAAAAAAAAAACTTACGTTATAGCCTCGGGTAACCAAAAAGTCAATAGAAAATCCCCAGCAAAAATTCAAATAAATAATTTTTTAACGATTTTTCTCCCAAGAACATGAACCTTCTCAAATTGATCACAAATTATGTAAAAATATCATTTTCCTGTACGTAGGTAGGTACCTTTATTACCAACATAATTTTAATGTGAATGTATAAAACAAAATTATGCAGCTCGTGTAGAGCTTCGTTGATTACAATGAATAATCTATTTTTGCGAAAAAAAATTGTGTACTAAAAATGAGTGACAAGTTAAAGGGGCGATAAAATCAGTCTCCTGCTGATTAAATTGATATTGCTCAGATGTAGAAGCTTATCGGGGAATCTTGTGAAAGTACGTTTTGCAAAAGGAGCATCTTGTACCTCAATTTTTATGGCAAGTACAACACGATGTCTTATCTTGTGAAAAAAAATCCGCATCTTCCCAAAAAACTTTTCCCCCGTGCTTCTGAATCGTCCAATGCGCGATTTACGGCGACTTGGATGCTCGTCATCGACAGCATGGAATGAAAAAAAAAGTCGAGAGAGAATATTTAATTTTACAGCAAATATTCGATTAAGAAACAACATTTATTTAAATATATATAGACTGAAAATTTATTTTATTGAAAATTCTCATGTTCAATTTCAGGCGCAAAAATATTTATCACATCGATTTTGTCCGTCTCGGCGATAATGTTTATGTCTTTCAGAGATATTTTTTCATCACTCGTCTTTTTTTTCGCTCTCAAGTTGTTGTACGCGGCGTATATATGCATGCCTGTCGTCCTCTTTAATTTCTCTCCAAACAACACAAAACAGCATTTAGAGCCGGGGTAATATAAAAATGTCATCGAGTCTGAAAATGACACCATTCATTTGTAATTTTACACAAACGCACCATCATGGAAGGTTTTCTCTTACATTTTGGCGTGCTGTTGTGATGTTCGTTAAATGGCGAGACGATAAATTGAGAGCGAGAAGAGGTAATTTTTGGTGTTGAAATATAAGCAAAGCCCAAAACCAAAAGTCTGCGTTTTACGTCAGAAATTAAACTTATTTCCTTAAGTGACAAAATTTAATTTTCCCGCCTGCAGTATGCGACATCTCGCGGGAAAATTAATTGAGCTCATAGAGGAGGGAATTTTTTCTCACCATTCGCACCACAAATCTCTGCAGAATGGATTAAGAACAAGGAAAAAAATGAAGAATTGCAAATATCCTCTGCTGTGATATAAAGGAAGTTATATAGGAATCGTTAGAGCCAGAGAGGAATTCTTCTCTCATCCTATTATGCCCCCTTGAATGGTTGAAGGGTTGAATTTAAGGATCCTATTACAAATTTATAAGCAAAACGTTTGTAGCTTTGATCCTGGTCCGCCTTGCGAATTTCTTTTGAGCACCCAGACCAATCTCCTTCTTTTGCAAATTCTCTCCCTCTTGCCCTTGCTTTTGCCTTTCCGCCTGATATATATACCATTTCATAGACTGGCTGAAATTCACAAAAATGTTTTGTTTTCTTTTACCCTTGCCATTGAAGGAGTTTTTTTTTCACCATGAGCACGGGAAAGGAAAATTTTTATTCAAACTTCGTCAAACACAGAGACTTGTGTAGCGTGACGTTAGGAAATTTTTGCATGATGAGCACACAGAAGAATTTTGCCACTACTATGGATTTGTCAGGATAAATAGACATGGTGCTCGTTTCCATTCCAGAGGGGGTGGAAGGCGACAGAGTAAAAGTAAATCATGGAAATTGAGTGTAAAGGACGAAAATCTAGACAAATTTTCTTTAGAACGAAAAATCTCTCTGACATTGGCAGTGTTTGTCATTCCCATCACATGAGATTTTCTCCGCAGCCAACATCAAGAGGTTTTTTTTTCTTGATAAGCGATGGCGGGAATGGAAGGTGTGTGAGGGTGGATTGAAGACGCTACTGGGGTACACCTGAAGAGTCCTATTTTGCACATTGAAGGGGAGAGATTCGCTTACAATTCACACAAAAACTGTCACACCAATACCTCCAAAATACCTGAATTTTGCAATTCCATCTCAATTGGATTCTTCGTCACATTTAGTTAGCTCACTGAAGCCCTAAATTTACTTCAAAAATTAATGATTAATGCTTCTAAAATTAATTAATGAAGGAAAAAAAACTCAGTTAAATGTGGATTCGAACCTAGGTATTTAGTCTGAAAAAACTATGTTTTACGCGCTGTACCAATTGTTCAATTACTTGAAGAAAAAAGTTTATTAAAAATTTTCCAGTAATTATTAGGACAAAATTTCTAGAATAGAATAGACACAAAAAAGGCACGTGCGGCTCGTAAATTAGAAAAATCTGCTAGACGTTTTAATTTATTTTTATTTAAGTTCAAAGTAATAAAATTTTACTATACTCTTCAAAAGAAAAAAAAACTTAAAAGATCATTGAACGAAAACTTTTTTTTATATTCTTATTTATAAAGCCGCTTTACCTATTCCGCATAGCAACAACCAATCCTATTTAGTTGTGATTCTCCGAAAGAACAAAGCTTTTTCACTTCTTAAATAAAACTTTAATAACCAATTAATTTAGAACAGAATTTCACATCAAGTTCTTTTAAAAGAACGCGTATGCCATGTACGCCTCAGTACAGATCTTACAATGAATCCATCAAGACTGTTCTTAGAAGGTCGAAATATTCTCCTCAGAAGAGGCAAGAGAAGTGACTGTGAAAGTGTTCTAAAGTTCTTAAGAAAACATTATCGTAATGATCCTTTTGGAAGCGCTGGACCCTACAAGAGAAAATCCCGAGAAGACGAACAAATGGAACTGGATGCAATTGCATGCGGAACATCAGTTCTAGCTCTTACGGACGACTCCAGACAGGAGCTGGTTGGAGTCTCACTAGGAAGGAAATTCACTGAAGAAAGCGTCAAGGAGAACATCCATCGATTGTTGGGAATTTCCCTCATTCGTGGCTGTCCAGATATTCTCGATGGAACAATCTTCATGGAAGAGTTGAAGCTACGTTCGGAAGTTTGTCGCAAATTTAACGTCTCAGAAGCTTTCTTTCTCAGTTCTGTGGGAGTTAGACAGGATTTTCAGGAGTCTTCTTTGGCTAAGATCATTGAACAGAAGAATTTGGAGTTTGCCCGAGAATTGGGATATCGGGTAGTCTTCGCATTATCTTTTTCGCAACCTGAGAAGAAGCCCAGCAAGTTCATTGACATGAACAAGGTTTATTCCATCAAATTATCCGAATACAAAGACTTCAGAGGGCTCAATGTCTTTAAGGATTATACGGAAACATTTTCTCCAGATGTATCAGCACACATTTGGGCCAATAACATTTAATAGTCCGTTAAATTTAAATTATAGGCTGATGTTTTTTTTTAATCTGTACCTAGCAGATGTTGATAGCTATTAACATACCTTAACTATTACAAAAATGTTTTATGACTTTATCACCTAATAAAAGTTTATTAGCCCATTAACCTAGATTAAAGTCTAAAGTTTAATATCAAAACATCAGATTGAAGAAAACGAATGATTCAGTAAAGCTCTGGCAATGATACCGTCAAGACTTTGTTTAAAAGGCCAGAAAATTTTCCTAAGGAGAAGTGATAAAAACGACTACGATAGCGTTCTAAAATTTCTGAGAACAAATTTCTACCCCTACGATCCTTTTGGCACCGCAGGACCCTACAAACATCAATCTCCGGAAGATGAGCAAATGGAAATGGAATCTGTGATGAATGGAACATCAGTCCTAGCTGTTACAGATGATGCTAACAAAGATTTAATTGGCGTTTCTATTGGGATGAGATTTAACGAACAAATTTCAACGGATATCCTTCGTAAATTGCAGAGAATTTCTCTTTTTAGAAGTTCTCCAAATAATCTAGATGGAATAATTTTTCTTGAGGAACTAAAACTACGTTCAAAAGTTTGTCAAAAATATAATGTCCCTGAAGTGTTTTACTTGAGCTCGATTTGTGTGAGAAAGGAGTTCTGGAGGCTCTATCTAGGACCAACTTTGGATTTAAAAAATCTAGAATTTGCTTATGAAATGGGATTCCGCGTGGGCCTTGGCATTTCCATTACTCATTACGGATACAAGCACGCTGCATTACTGAAAATGAAAAAAATCTTTTCTTTGAAATTCTCAGAGTATGAGGATTTTAGAGGAATTCGAGTCTTCAAGGATTACACAGAGGCTTTTCCTCCAGATGCAGCTGCAGCAGTCTGGGCCAGAAATATATGACATGTTTTTAATTTTATTAATGAGTTTTCAATAAATAATTTTTAAAAGGGTGTTGCTCGTTGCACCTAGTTTAATGACATGCTCTAACTGAAAGAAAAAATGCACTACAATGTATTCTATAATTAATTAAAATTTAATGGTTCATTAAGAGAGATTTTAAAGCTGGAAACCACGAATTTCAGTAATTTTCTGACAATGATTCTGTCTAGACTTTGCTTAAAAGGCCGTAAATTTTACCTCAGAAGAAGTGAAATAAGTGACTACGACAGTGTTTTGAAGTTCCTCAGGAAAAATTTCTACCCTTACGATCCGTTTGGCGGTGGTGGGCCATACAAACATCAATCTCCAGAAGATGAGCAAACGGAAATGGAAGATGTTGTGAATGGTACATCAGTCCTAGCTTTTACAGATGACGTCAGAAAAGATATAATCGGCATTTCCATTGGAATGAAATTTACTGAAGAGACTTCAAGGAAAAAACTCAGCAGTTTGCAGGAAATATTTCATACCAGAAATTCTCCAGATAATCTTGAAGGAATAATTTTTCTTGAAGAACTAAAACTACGATCAGGAGTTTGTGAAAAATTCAACGTATCAGAAGCTTTTTACGTTAGCTTAGTTTCTATCAGAGAAGATTATCAAGGATTATATCTCGGTTCTACGTTGGAGCTGAAGAATCTAGAAATAGCACGAAAAATGGAACTATCTGTTGTCTTTACATCTACAATATCACAGATCGGATACAACCATGCAAAGTTGCTCAAGATAAAGAAAATCTTTACTATGAAATTTTCGGAGTATGAGGATTTTAGGAGAATCCGGGTCTTCAAAGATTACACGGAGACATTTCCTCCAGATGCAGCTGCAGTTGTATGGGCTAGAAATATTTGATTTTTGGATTAATATCTCAATGAATCTAATCTTTCAGCAAATCTTCAATATAATTTACATCTAGATGGATTGTAGTTTGTTGCACCTATATTTTTCAGACACATCGACTATGACAATTTGTATAAATTAAGCACTATTATTTTTGTCTTAAGTACAGGTATAATAAAAGTTTAATGGCTCATTAACCAAGATTTAATTTTAATAATTATAACTCATAAACCGCGAAAAGTCTCAGTAAGACTTTGGCAATGATTCCGTCAAGACTTTGTTTAAATGGTAAGAAAATTTTCTTAAGAAGAAGTGAAAAAAGTGACTACGATGGCGTTCTAAAATTTCTGAGGATAAACTTCTACCCCTACGATCCTTTTGGGAGTGCTGGACCCTACAAACATCAATCCCCAGAAGATGAACAAATAGAAATGGAGGCTGTTAAAAATGGTACATCAGTCCTAGCTGTTACAGACGATGCTAGAAAAGACTTAATTGGCGTTTCCATTGGAATGAGATTTGACGAACAAATTTCAAAGGAAAAATTACTACAATTGAAAGAAATTTCTCTATTTAGAAATTCTCCAAATAATCTAGATGGAGTAATTTTTCTTGAAGAATTAAAGCTACGTTCAGGAGTGTGTCAAAAATTCAACGTATCAGAAGCGTTCTACTTGAGCTCAGTTTGTGTCAAAAAGGAATTCTGGGGGCTCTATCTAGGTTATAATTTAGACTTCAAAAATCTGGAGTTTGCACATAAAATGGGATTACGTGTTGCATTTGCTAGTACAATTTCCCAGATCGGACACAATCACGTTAGATTACTTAACATGAAAAATATATTCTCTATAAAATTCTCCGAATATAAGAACTTTAATGGAATCTATGTATTTAAAAACTACACAAAAACATTTCCTCTAAATGCAACCGCAGAGGTCTGGGCAAGGGAGATTTGACAATTTTGTCAACTTCATATTAGTTTTTCAATACTACTTCAACACATAATTTGAATATAGGGGTGTAGTTCGTCACATCTTAATTTTTTAAGCACATTAACTGTCGCAAATTATACAAAAAGCACAATGAAATGATTCCTGATATAATAAAAGTTTAATGGAAAAGTAACCTCCATTAAACGAGATTTAACATCAACAAGTAATTAAAAAACCTCGAAATGCTTTAGTAATAGTTCTACAATGATACCGTCAAGACTTTGCTTAAAAGGCCGTAAAATTTTTCTACGGAGAAGTGAGAAAAAAGTGACTATTGTAGTCCAATTAAGTTGGGCTACCTAGAAATTCTATTTGAGCAGTAGGGCGCGGCTAACTAAATGCCCCACATGCGCTCCTGACGAAACTCAGAGAGAGACTGACTCATACCGGAGCGTGCTGATGGACGACGCTCACACGTACATCCACCGCCTAGGACATTTAGCTCGCACATTCCCTCCACCCGCTAGCCATGAGACTAGGGTCTGGAAAAAATTAGGACTACACTATGATAGTGTCTTAAAGTTTCTGAGAAAAAACTTCTATCCCCACGATCCTTTTGGCAGTGCAGGACCTTATAAGCATCAATCCCCAGAAGATGAACAAATGGAAATGGAAGCTGTCGTGAATGGAACATCAGTCTTAGCTGTTACAGATGACGCGAGAAAAGATGTAATTGGCGTTTCTATAGGAACAAAATTTAAAGAAGAGACTTCAAGGATAAAACTCCGTAACTAGCAGGAAATTTCTCGTCTTAGAAGCTCTCCTAATAATCTAGAAGGAATAATTTTTCTTATAGAATAATTTTTCTTGAAGAAGTAAAACTACGTTATGGAGTTTGTCAGAAATTCAAGGTATCAGAAGCCTTTTACTTGAGTTTAGTATGTATCAGAAAAGATTTCTGGAGACATTCTCTAGGCTTTACGTTGGACCAAAAGAATTCGGAATGTGCTCGTAAAATGGGATTATCTGTGTCTTTTGCCACTGCAATCACTCAGTTCGGATACAATTACGCCAAACTATACAACATCCAAAAGATCTTCTCTATAAAATTCTCAGAGTATGAGGACTTTAGGGGAATTCGGGTCTTCAAGGATTACACGGAAACATTTCCTCCAGATTCAGCTGCGGTTGTCTGGGCTACAGAAATTTGATATACTTTTTGTTTAATTTCGAAAAGATTTGGAAACAAATTTTCTTTAATTTTGTAGTTCATTGCACCTTAATTTCTCAGGCACATAAAACTGTTAAAATTTTTTACAAAATATGGATAATAAAGCTTATGAATTATGTTGAGAAATTAAAGTTTAGTGGAACATTAACTGAGATTTAATTTAAACGAATTTTCAACTACAAAGTACTTCAGTTAGACTCCAGCAATGGTTCCGTCAAGACTCTGCTTAAAAGGCCGAAATCTTTTTTTCAAAAGAAGTGACAAAAGTGACTACGATAGTGTCCTAAAGTTTCTGAGGAAAAACTTCTATCCCTTTGATCCATTTGGCAGCGCAGGACCTTACAAACATCAATCTCCGGAAGATGAGGAAATGGAAATGGAAGCTGTTGTGAACGGAACATCAGTCCTAGTTCTTACGGACGATGCTAGAAAAGACCTAATTGGCATTTTCATAGGAATGAAATTTAACGAACAAGCTTCAAAGGAAAAACTCCGCAAATTGCAAGGAATTTCTCTATGTAGAAGTTCTCCAAACAATTTAGAAGGAATAATTTTTCTTGAAGAACTAAAACTACGTTCAAGAGTGTGTCAAAAATTCAACGTAACTGAAGCCTATTACTTCAGCACTACTTGTGTCAGAGAAGACTTCCGTGGCCTTTCTCTAGGTCCTACGTTGAATCAAAAGAACGTGGAAATTGCTCGTAAAATGAATTTTAATGTGGAGTTTGGCATTGCTATTTCTCAGTTCGGGTACAAGCACGTTAAGTTGCGCGACAGAAAGTTGATCTTCTCTATGAAGTTTTCGGAGTATGAGGACTTCAGGGGAATCCGGGTCTTCAAGGATTACACTGAGACGTTTCCTTCAGGTGCATCCGCAGAAGTCTGGGCCAGTTGTATTTGAACTATTTATGATTTTTTGTCAATAGTTTTTTGTTTAAAGATTTTAATAAATGGGGTGTAGATGGTTGCACCTTAATTTTCAGACACCATATTGTTCGAAATTAAAATTTTCTTTAATTTTATTAAAAGTTTTTTAGTTCATTAACCAAGACACTGGATTTCTTTTATTTAATCTAAAATATTTTTACTTTTTAAAATTAAAAATAAATACAGGGGAGGGCGGGGCTAATTAAGTCACTTAGGGGTTTGGAAAAAGCCTAATATATCATATTTTCTAGCTAGATAGCACAAAATGAACTGAGAAAGAGTTATAGGGTAGTAAATCACCTAAAGAAATGAGCTGAGCTATACATTTTGCTTTATCTATTTGGGAAATACGATATTTTGAGCTTTTTCTAAACCCTTAAGTGACATTTTTAACCTCGGTCTCCCCTAATCCTAATAATTTCTTAATTACTTTAATTAGTTTAAAAATGTAATAAAATTTTATTGAGAAAAAACTTTAGAGCTTCCTAAAAAAACTGTCTGACGATTTAATTCTCGAACAATTAGTTTTAGGTGGATGAAAAGCTATAGTTTCTTTGTGTGTGCCAGAGACGAACTATGCCAGCTTTTGCTCCTGAAATTGCTGAACATTTGCACGACACTCCTAAGCTTCCGTTTTGCAGTTTTGGAAGCGCACTGAGTCGCGAAATGATTGTCTCTTTTCAATTAAAACTTGCACAGGGTGGGGGTGTGAGGCAGTGCAAACAATCGAAATTTCGCTGTTCACCCTATTTTCACTCTATTGTGTTATTTTTCAATTAAAAACCCAATTTCCATACGTTTATCTATTGAAATTAATGTGCAATGCGTATTGATGGGAAAGCGCTTATTGCAACCCCCGGACTACTTTTTCAATGTCCCACATCTCTACCCCCTCAGGGGGTGTTTTGGATTGCGGGGAGACATGCCAGAGAGGAAGGACATGGGAATAGTTGTGTATGGGTGATGCTAAAATATTATGTGGCTCCTGTGGCTCTCGTGGTTGGATCACAACCTCAAATAAAAGCTTCTAAATTACCTGCAAATGTGGCTTTTGGAACTTTTTGCAAATTTGTTTTTTTTTTATTTCGACAAAAATTTAAAATATAAAAATTTAATTATTTATTATATTCAAATCAGATTTGAATCTCAATAAGGATAAAGCTTAATTGAGATTAATAAATTTTCAAATTCAACGAACTTTCCAGATAACCTTTGTGCTTTGCATGAGTTCGTTGAACTATCTATAAAATGTTTATCACACTACCTATAAAATGTTTATCATATGAAAATCATGACCCTTCACACAACATAACATGCCACGGGGTCCTATGTGGGCAAAATCAATTGAAAACCCATTAAATGGACTCATTTACTTCTCTCTTTTTTTTGGCAGGGGTCTCTCATTTCCAAAAAGCAAATTTCAGCGCAAATTCCCGAATGTGCAATGAAGCAACATTTCAGTATCGTTAAACCAAAAGCATTCCTCTGTGGCGCCTTGGGCAATTCATTTGTAAATTTCATCAAATTTCAATTACATTCCCATTCCCCCGGAGGGCCAATAGTTTCAGTGAAAGATGAGCTCTTTGAGGGGGATATACCCCTTTGGTGTCTGCTCGATTCATGCATAAATATCCCATGAATCTTCTTTGACTGTTGATTCAACCCCATAAGGTGGAGTCTTTTGTGTGGAATTTCAGATGTGTGACACCGGACCTGTGGTGCACTGCTGTGAAGGGTTAGAAATGGGAAAATTGAGAAGGTGAACAGGAAGAGAGATACTTCCAACCAACACCTACATATGATCTATACGATTCGAATTACATGGATGATAAATTGATGGAAAGGACAAAGATGTTATACTTTGTTGCATTTCTATTAGAAAGATTAGAAACCAATTTTATGTGGGTAAAAGGATCAAAAGGAACATTTAGGAGATGATGGGGAAAAAGGTTTTCAATTTTATTAAATTGTCCATAAAAGATTAAAAAGTTTTAAAAGAAACTTTCATATTTTAGAAAATTTAAAAATTCATTTAATAATTCACAGTCACTGTTCTTCATTAGGAACGTTTAACTTAATTTTTTTTTTAGATTGTTCGTTATCAATATGTTCAATATCTGAATTACTCAAATTGATTTTTTGGAAGATAATTTTTCCTGAGTTCTGTGGAAATATTTGAATTTCCTCATGACGACTATCTTATAGAAAATTTTCCGGGCTACAACTTTGCCTCAGACGATTTCTCTCTATCTCAATGGGAAAATGCATTTTCAGACCATTTTCCAAACCCTTTGCCTATTCCCAAAATCCTGGGGTAAAATGGTGAATTGCGATTTTTTGTACCCTAATCTTAATTTAATGAAATAATTTTAGCAAGGCACTATAACATCTATTGAGAATGAGAGATTTGTGTGCCAGTTAAAACTTTTTTTTTAATATAAAAAAATACAAAAAATTAAAAAAAAACGTTATATTTAAGAAATTCCTTTATTTATTTATTTAGTTTATAAAAATTGGTAATAGTGATGTGATCAAATATCCTAAATTGTATGTAATAGTTATACTGATTTAAGAAAAATATTTTTTTTTCAAAAATTTCAAAAGTTATTTAAAAAAAAACACAAAATTCACCATTTTGCCCCAATGGGTAGTTTTTACTATCAGTGTTCTACGGGAAACTTGGATTTTTTTGGACAATTCAGATGAGATTCGTGTTTAAGATCACAAAAAAATTGTAGAGAATTTCGCTAAAATTTTTGAGAGGTTAGAGTAACTTTGAGGTTCGAAAATTTGTTTTTCAAAAAAAAAGGCAAAATATTGGATCAATACGAAACCTTCTAGGTAAGCTTATGAAGGGGTATGAAGTGTATGGTATTATTCTGCAACCCTGTGTTACACACTCTCTGACACATCTGTTCGGAAAACTTATGAAATAAAATAATATTTGAATTTGGCGCGCACTCGAAGTGGTGAATTCGTGTGGTGAAAATAGAGAATGTAGGGAAAAAAGAATGATTTGGCGGCAAAAATGACAGATCGGTTTTGGAAGGCAAGGAATACGGATGCAAACGTGCCTGCTCCGTAATAAAGTGTAATTTATCGCGTATAATTCGGGGAATTTCGCGAACATTTATGGTCCTTCGCAAGAACCAGGACCTATGGAAGTGCAGTGAAGTGATGGTGCTTGGAATCGGCTGCAATTGGGGAGAGAATTGAGGAAGAAAATTTGATTAAGAAAAATCAAATGGCGTCCTCATGATTCGTAGAATTGCAGTTCGATTCCAAGAAGAAAAATTCCACAATGGGTCCTCTGAGCGGCTGTGGGGCCGCAAATAAGGAAGTGTGTCACTCCCGGAGAGTGATATGGTAAATCTGTGAGTACAATTAGGAGTAAAAGACTCCAAAGTGACAAATTTGGCAGCAATTTATGTTGCAAATTTGACACGGAGGAACAAAATAGGGGACTTCACCTTTTTTGTCAGTGAAGTAAAAAATTAATAGGGGACGTCACCCATAAAAAGTAAAGTAAAAATTGTGTAAAATAACCGATTTTACAGCCAGAGTTAGAATTATTCGAAAGGATGCCTTAATTTAGGCACAAATGTTGAAATAATTTAGATGCATTTATTATTAATTGCATATAGAAAGGAAAGGTAACTTGAGAAAATTAAAATTCAATTTCTCATAATTTATAAAAAGGAGATCGTAAAATTATTTATTAATTTTTGCGCTTTATTAAAATGAATGAAAAATCATGTTTTGAAAGGTTATTGAGTGCCTGCTAAGGTACTAACTATAAATAAAATGAGATTTACTCTTTCAAGGGTTGTCCTAAGTACTGGACAAACTCATGGGGCCAACGTGCAGGCCAATAAAGGTTATAATAGTTTGTCCTAAGTACTGGACAAACTCATGGGGCCAACGTGCAGGCCAATAAAGGTTATAATAGTTTGTCCTAAGTGCTGGACAAACTCATGGGGCCAACGTGCAGGCCAATAAAGGTTATAATAGTTTGTCCTAAGTACTGGACAAACTCATGGGGCCAACGTGCAGGCCAATAAAGGTTATAATAGTTTGTCCTAAGTACTGGACAAACTCATGGGGCCAACGTGCAGGCCAATAAAGGTTATAATAGTTTGTCCTAAGTGCTGGACAAACTCATGGGGCCAACGTGCAGGCCAATAAAAGTTATAATAGTTTGTCCTAAGTGCTGGACAAACTCATGGGGCCAACGTGCAGGCCAATAAAGGTTATAATAGTTTGTCCTAAGTACTGGACAAACTCATGGGGCCAACGTGCAGGCCAATAAGGTTATAATAGTTTGTCCTAAGTACTGGACAAACTCATGGGGCCAACGTGCAGGCCAATAAAGGTTATAATAGTTTGTCCTAAGTGCTGGACAAACTCATGGGGCCAACGTGCAGGCCAATAAAGGTTATAATAGTTTGTCCTAAGTACTGGACAAACTCATGGGGCCAACGTGCAGGCCAATAAAGGTTATAATAGTTTGTCCTAAGTGCTGGACAAACTCATGGGGCCAACGTGCAGGCCAATAAAGGTTATAATAGTTTGTCCTAAGTACTGGACAAACTCATGGGGCCAACGTGCAGGCCAATAAAGGTTATAATAGTTTGTCCTAAGTACTGGACAAACTCATGGGGCCAACGTGCAGGCCAATAAAGGTTATAATAGTTTGTCCTAAGTGCTGGACAAACTCATGGGGCCAACGTGCAGGCCAATAAAGGTTATAATAGTTTGTCCTAAGTACTGGACAAACTCATGGGGCCAACGTGCAGGCCAATAAAGGTTATAATAGTTTGTCCTAAGTGCTGGACAAACTCATGGGGCCAACGTGCAGGCCAATAAAGGTTATAATAGTTTGTCCTAAGTGCTGGACAAACTCATGGGGCCAACGTGCAGGCCAATAAAGGTTATAATAGGTTGTCCTAAGTGTTGGACAAATTCAAGCGGCCAACGTGCAGGCCAAAAAGGGTTTAAAAAAAAAAAAAAAAAAAACAAGGGTTTGAATAGACTGTCCTCAGTTCTGGACATTTTTAAAGGCTATGGTGCAGGCCAAACCAGTTCCTCCGGGAACAAACTGTCATCGATGCTGGACATCAACAGGCCTAAGCGCTGGCCATAATATGTCCTACGAAGGTTGAAGGTTTCGACTAGTCTTTGATGTTGAAAAAAGATTATTCGAAGGTCTACGAAGCTTACAAATAGTTCCTTCGGGAACGAAATGTTAATAGTGTTGAACATTTAAGGTGGTTTATTGCTAACCGTACAATCTGTCCGTAGTTCCGGACATTTAAAGGGCGTCGTGCTGAGCAGGATGTTTCCTTTGGGAACACATTTATTCATTATGGAAATATAAAGGACTTAATTGCTGGTCATCGTATTTCTTTGGGAAATTGCTTTCTCAATGATGGATTATTGAGGGCTTTCGTTTTTTATTCATAATACCTTCAGCAATATATTTGAGGGCCTATGTACTGGCCACAATGTGTCCTGTGGGACTGGGAAAGAGTTTAAAGGTCATGAAGTTTCCTTGGAAACTTATTTGTTTAGTGTTTCCTTTCAAATCAAGAAAATGGACAACTGATTGAACGTCGGTTTGAAAGAACGTATGAAAAAGTGGCTTCGTTTCAGAGCAATAGAGGGTCTCTGTGCTAGCCAAGAGGATCGTTTCAGTGCCATTGCAGTTTGGTACATCAAGTTGATTGGTCTTAGTACTGACCATAAGTTGTAGCTGAAAACAGCGATCATAGGTTGGTCGTTGTGAAGGTTTCATGTGGGCCTCGAAGCTCACTCGTCAAAGGTTTAATAGATATCCTTCGGGTTTTCAAGTGCTCTTGCAGTCTACTAACTGCATGAGGGGACATTTGACACATTAAAGGATAGATTGAATTCAGAATCGAATGAAAGAGTCGAAGCATTGGCCAAACAGAGTGTTACTTTTCATGGAAACCAAGAAGGTAAATTATAGTAAAAGTACTGCATCGTGGTATCCGAAATAAAAAGAGCATATTAGTCGTGTTCTATTGAAAGACATATGATCCAGAGAAGGATACACTCGATATATGTTGATTGTTGAACGAGTGCAGATGTTTAAGGTGTCCCGTCTGCATAAGATTTCGCAAACAAGGTTCAGGTTCTGCACTTTCTGGCTCATACTCTGACTTGATCAGCCTCGCAATCGACGATTAGAGATCTAATGTCACGAGTGACTATTAAGTTTAAGGTCGATGGTGTTGTTTTGAAAATGTCCTGATGAAAGTTTCATTGGGGACAAGTTCCCAACGAGGGAGAAGTAAGGAGTGTCGCAAAGGGATATGCAGATGCGCCCACGGGGGGACAAGGGACGGTCATCAAGGATACATACGTAGATGTTGATTCACTAAAGGAACTGGATAATGGCAGTACGAAAGGGATAAAGTGCTTGGAAGAGTCGTACGTGCCAAGGGTGATTCTTGATTAATCTCAAAAGCCCCACGGGTTAGAATAGAATAGGAATGTGATGTTCCGGGTGGATATACGAAAATCTCCATTGTCTGTCTAATGAGGAGATGAAGCTCTCCAGGTTGTCTGAGAACAGCTGATGATCGTGTTATGAATAAGCTTTAGCCAGTAGAGACGCAGTGTGAACTGTTATTGGAGGAGTTGTAGCAATTAATAGAGGTATTCGGAGAAAGGAATGAAGCCGCAGTAGAAGAATGAAAGCTGTTATAGTCATTTGAATGTTCTACCATCGAAATGAGAAAGCTATGAACTTAATGAATTCCTGGATAGGGTTGATCAAGTTTAAGCAGTGTCACCTTTCTTTAAAGTGGACGTGATACGAGTTGCTCACGTGATCAAGAGTTCTTGTCAGAAGTTGTGGTAGCGTTTGCCTCACCGAATTTGGCTGACGCAGTCAGGGAGTCCGGTGATTGTAGAAGTGCGAATGTCAGCAGAATTTATGTTCTGATCGGAAGAAGGAATCAGTCGATTATAGCATTGCTCGAGTTAATTATATACATATTCAGCGAGTTCAGATTGAACGGAATGGCCGATATTGGTGTCGAAGCAAATCTAAAAAGAGGCTAAGGTAAAGACAAGTTACAAAGGCAGAATTAGCATCTCGTTGATCGTAAGAAGCATTCGTATAATTGGAAAATGAACGAGAATCTGTAGTGACGAACTCCCTTATCAACTGCGGAACTCCCTTATCAACTGCGTTCTAATAATAAGAAACATTCAGTGAAGAAAACCGTAGTTGAAGGTAATTAAATGACAAGGTGTTAAGTCACAGATCCGGATGGAAGTAGCATTTGTGACATGAGTTGCAAGATTTCCCGTAGGGTTCAGACAGGAGGCGTGTAAGGCAATTAAGCAGATTTGCATTCGTAGGCTGATGCTTTTAGAAAATAAATCCGATGGTGAAGTATGCTGCGATTCATA
This sequence comes from Lutzomyia longipalpis, assembly GCF_024334085.1. Lineage (NCBI taxonomy): Eukaryota > Metazoa > Arthropoda > Insecta > Diptera > Psychodidae > Lutzomyia > Lutzomyia longipalpis. The sequence continues at coordinate 25,861,632 of NC_074708.1, forward strand.
TGAAGCCTTTAGGAAGATGTTAAGGGTCGGTGAGTAGACCTCCCGAGTAGCGGTTCGGCGGGATCGCTCCAAATAATGTTGCAGTAAGAAGATCTTGCAGGTTGGGAAGTGGAGCCTGAAGTTTAGCATAGCGTCAAACGTGTAGAAGAGGATGTCAAAGAATTCTAAGTATGGTTGGCACTGGCGTTACAGTGGCAGCCCTTGTAGATGATATCAAAGTACGCAGTGGATAAGATTGACAATAGCGTAACTGTGGCTATCGCTAGAGAATTTTACAATAATTACATGAGGTAGATCTATAAATTTAGGTTCTAGAAGATTTCTAAGGGCAAAAGAGACATATTAGAGCTCGTGGAGTCAGTAATGTCCATTGAGCTGAATACATCGAGACATAGTGGATAAATTACGAATTAGAAATTCGACAGCTGGAAGTTGTCGAGAAGCAGTAACATCATTGGAAGCGGAACTCAATAGTAGCTGGAAGCTGAAGAATTTAGTTGTAGAGTGTCAACAGGAACTATGAGGTAATAGCAGTTGCAGAGGAATTTTTTGTAGGGCTCGGACTTTCGATCTGAACATCGAAGCTTCGGTGATTCGAAGCATCGAAGCGTATTCGAAGCACTGCAAAAGAACTGCTTCGTTTTTAAAATGCTTCGATTATTCGAATAATCGAATAAGCTTCGAAGCTTCGAGTAATTTTTAGATATTCGAAGCTTCGAAGCTTTTTGAAATATTCGAAGCTTCGAAGCATTTTAGGTATTCGAAGCGGATGGACGACTCGTTTTAAAAATGCACAATTGAGCTGCGCTTATTTTTGTGAATTTGCATAGCTTTAAGAACTTTTCTTATAAAATTATCCTCAAGCGCGAAGCGTCTTTAATAAAAAGTAATGTCCTTAAGAAAATTATTTTTTTTAAAAAAATCTTTTTTTTTAAGGTGTCTTCAAGCGCGAAGCGCCTTTAATAAAAAACTGATGTCCTTAAAAAAAATTTTTTTAATCTTTTTTTTTTAAAGGTGTCTTCAAGCGCGAAGCGCCTTTAATAAAAAGTAATGTCCTTAAGAAAATTATTTTTTTTTTTTAAATCTTTTTTTTTAAGGTGTCTTCAAGCGCGAAGCGCCTTTAATAAAAAACTGATGTCCTTAAAAATTTTTTTAATCTTTTTTTTTTAAGGTGTCTTCAAGCGCGAAGCGCCTTTAATAAAAAGTAATTTTCTTTTTGCAAAAAAAGCGAGTGAATGAATATGATTTTAAAGATTTTTTTAATTACCAATGTTTTTTTTTTCGGAAAAATTTTTTTTTCTAAACGAAGTTTTATGTTTGACTAAATTGTTTGTAGTTTTCGCGATTTAAGGACTTTCGAGCGCCATTTTGAATTTTTTAAGGGTCACAGGGAAAAAATCATTTTATATTTCTCAGGTACCTCCTACAGAAAACCGAATTTTCAGTCAAATAATAAAAGTCATTGCGAGAGACAAAACATTTTTTTAAATAGCGAATGCATGTTTTTTTCAGTAGAATCGGCCCAGTTGTTTTGTAGAAGTTTATTTGCCACAAACAGACATTCTTTTAGAGATTAAGTTTAGCCTATGTCTATCATTCAATAGGATTATAATGGGTTTTACAATAATGACCATTTAAGAAGTCATTATGCTACCCTCATTATTAACTCAATTCAGGTAGATATCCTGCTTGTCTTGTTTTAGAAAGAAAGTTACAATAAAATATCCAAAATTCTATTCGACCATAACTAAAAATATGTATGCTCCCATATTATATCTTCAAGTGCAATTTGCTCGCACGTGATTGGGGGCTTATCTAGTACTTTACAAAACGAAATGAACACGAATAATTTCTTAAAAATTGTTTTTTTTTACAATGCACTATTGAAAGTAATCTTAAAAGCTGAAAAGTTTGTTTGTGGCACTTGAACTCCTTCTAAACCGATGGGCCGATCTTTATTTTCCCCCAAATTTGCGCGAAGCGCAATAAAGCTCCGTGTTTGTTACTATATTAAAAAAAAATGTACGGGTAAGCTGACCAAGCTTACGAGAGCTGTGTTTCTTTCAGTGTACCAATTTTGTGAGAGCAAACTAGAACGCGAATTAGTTTAAATACGCTCAAAATCGGGGAAAGTTGAAAAGTCATACCGTAAGAAATCTTTAAAACGCCATATCTCGGGAACGGCTCCATAGATTTTCGAGTTTGAGCTATCGTTGGAAAGGTCTTAACCTCAACTATAATATATTAAAATATGAAGTAAATCGATAATAGCATTTTCGAAATATTCGAGTTCGAAATTTTCGAAAATTTTTATTTTGACTTTAGCACCTCTCGCGGTCATTTCTCGAACTTGCAATGTTCTAGACATTTGTAGGGCTTCACGAAACCTTTCATTTGCACTTGAGTTGATCAAAATCGGACTGGTAGAACCCGAGATATGACATGCCAACTTTGAAAGGCTATATCTCGAGAACGGAGACATAGATTTTCTTCATTTTTGGCATGGAGCTAGATAATATAGTCAGCTATAACATATCAAAAAATGAAGCAAATCGATAATGGCGTTTTCGAGATATTCATCGAAAACTCATCGAAAATTTTGTTTTTGATTTTTGGCCCCCTAGCGGTCATTTTTGAAACTTCGGATGTTCTAGAGAGTTGTAGGGCTTGTTGAGAGCTTTCATTTGAGCCTGGGTTGATCGAAATCGGTCAAGTCGTTTTCGAGTTATGATCGATTTTCGATAAAAAATTGTGGCGGCCATATTGACTAAACGGCTTGACCGATTTTCGAAAATGAGGTATCGTTGGAAAGCTCTTGATGTCCCCTACAACATATAAAAATTTCAGATTTTTAGCTATTACAGGGGCTGAGATATAGCGAAAACAAAATTTTGAGGTTATTCAAAATGGCGGACGCGGTGGTGGGGGGGTGGATATGACCTCATAATCGGATGTCTTCCGGTCGATATTTAAACTTTGCCGTTTACCGCAAGTCTCTATCTATCACCGTTCTCTCGCAATTTAGCGTTATACTCCGGACGGCCGGCCGGCCGGAAAAAAAAAAATTTTGGCGCATACGTTTTTTGGAATGTGGGGACCCTAATTCGTGCTCATCCCAAGTTTGAGCCCGATCTGACGACTTTCGATTTTGCTCGGTACACAAAAGCTGTGTCTGAAAGAAACACAGCTAACTAGTAAACCTAAGCCCCCAATCACGTGTGAGCAAATTGCACTTGAAGATATAATATGGGAGCATACATATTTTTAGTTATGGTCGAATAGAATTTTGGATATTTTATTGTAACTTTCTTTCTAAAACAAGACAAGCAGGATATCTACCTGAATTGAGTTAATAATGAGGGTAGCATAATGACTTCTTAAATGGTCATTATTGTAAAACCCATTATAATCCTATTGAATGATAGACATAGGCTAAACTTAATCTCTAAAAGAATGTCTGTTTGTGGCAAATAAACTTCTACAAAACAACTGGGCCGATTCTACTGAAAAAACGTGCATTCGCTATTTAAAAAAATGTTTTGTCTCTCGCAATGAATTTTTTATTTGACTGAAAATTCGGTTTTCTGTAGGAGGTACCTGAGAAATATAAAATGATTTTTTCCCTGTGACCCTTAAAAAATTCAAAATGGCGCTCGAAAGTCCTTAAATCGCGAAAACTACAAACAATTTAGTCAAACATAAAACTTCGTTTAGAAAAAAAAAATTTTCCGAAAAAAAAAAACATTGGTAATTAAAAAAATCTTTAAAATCATATTCATTCACTCGCTTTTTTTGCAAAAAGAAAATTACTTTTTATTAAAGGCGCTTCGCGCTTGAAGACACCTTAAAAAAAAAAGATTAAAAAAATTTTTAAGGACATCAGTTTTTTATTAAAGGCGCTTCGCGCTTGAAGACACCTTTAAAAAAAAAAGATTAAAAAAAATTTTTTTAAGGACATCAGTTTTTTATTAAAGGCGCTTCGCGCTTGAAGACACCTTAAAAAAAAAGATTTTTTTAAAAAAAATAATTTTCTTAAGGACATTACTTTTTATTAAAGACGCTTCGCGCTTGAGGATAATTTTATAAGAAAAGTTCTTAAAGCTATGCAAATTCACAAAAATAAGCGCAGCTCAATTGTGCATTTTTAAAACGAGTCGTCCATCCGCTTCGAATACCTAAAATGCTTCGAAGCTTCGAATATTTCAAAAAGCTTCGAAGCTTCGAATATCTAAAAATTACTCGAAGCTTCGAAGCTTATTCGATTATTCGAATAATCGAAGCATTTTAAAAACGAAGCAGTTCTTTTGCAGTGCTTCGATTTTTTCTCAACACTTCGAAGCATCGAAAAGTTCGATTTTTCGGAGCCCTAATTTTTTGTCAGCTAGGGATAGTAGCGTTTGACAAAAAAAAAAAAAAAACAGTTGAGAAGGACGCTACACAATGAATAGGTCGAGCTATCGAAAGGAGATCATAAGTAGTAAAGCAGGACCGCCAAATCTTTCCATTTTTTGTGGAAATCGAAAAGAAGAGATGTTTGATGCTCAGCGGTATGCTTCCGCTCAAAGAGGGGACTGTTCGGAAAACTTATGAAATAAAATAATATTTGAATTTGGCGCGCACTCGAAGTGGTGAATTCGTGTGGTGAAAATAGAGAATGTAGGGAAAAAAGAATGATTTGGCGGCAAAAATGACAGATCGGTTTTGGAAGGCAAGGAATACGGATGCAAACGTGCCTGCTCCGTAATAAAGTGTAATTTATCGCGTATAATTCGGGGAATTTCGCGAACACATCTGTCTCTCTCTCTCACTCTCCACATCCAGATCACCACAAAGTGCAACTACTGACAAAATTAGACAGATTAGTAGCCACTACTTTTTGAAATGTAAATTTTAATTTTTTTCACGTTCACCATTTTACCCCAGTTACCCCTAAGCATAATTAGAAGGCTTTAATAATACGGAGTAATTATTATTGAAATCTTAAAAATCATTTCTAATGGAAAAATGACGTCATTTCTTTATTTTTTGCGTGTTTATAGGTTAAGTTTTATCCTATATCTTTTTTCCATCATCAGTTAGATTTATTTGGGGTTTATTAGGAAATGAAACTTAAAGAAAATAATTCAACTTATTAAAACCTTCGTAAAAATGCTAAAGACTTCGTAATATGGTACATCTACTGTATAAATCAAAAAGATAATCATTCGCTCTATTTCTCAGCACTTTAATTTATTTTTTCCTAATAAAAGTGACTACAGAAAAAAAAACAAATAACTCTTCGCGGAAGCTCCTCTTCCACATGCTTGAGAAATTCCTTAATCCCTCCTTTTGAGGTGTTTTATGGTTGTTTATTTTCTCTCACCCCTCTGCCCAAAAAAAAAATGGATAAATTCCTGTCGAAAGGTTAAAGAATTGCCTTCGAAAACGATCGAAATTAGTGGGAAGAGGAGGAGTTAGGGGGACCAATTGACTGGGAGAAATAAAAATTTCGAGTAAATTTATGGGAATTGATGGCATCAATCGAGTTGAAAGGATCTCTCTGCGCGAGGTGAGATCGACGAGATATGGGATGGAACGACGAAGGAGGGTTGCAGGGCACAGAGGGGTGAGGATAACCAACTGGACGCTGTAAATCAGTCCTTCTGGTCAATAAATTACTCCCCAAAACCAATTGTAAGAGCGACACACACACGATGGCTGGGAGAAAAAAGTCCCTCTGTGACACGCTGGGTGTTTAGGAACTTTTGTCGCTCTTTTTGCCTTCGCGTTTCGATATTTTCCTCATTCTTTTTTTTCTGTGGGTACCTCGCCATTCATGGTTGTTCCAATCCACATAAGCTCGTGTTTTTTGGTCAGAGCTCCCATGGTTGCGCTTCTTTTTGTCATCCTCGTGTGGCATTTTGCCGGGTGGAGGGATCCTTTTGCCATGGGCCAAGTGCTCAGTGTCTCCCCGCCAGAGAACATGAACATGATGAAATTAATGATATATCGATACGGGAGAAGATGAGCACAAATGCACGGCCCTGATCGAGGAAGGCATAAAAAAACGAATAGATGTTGTTGGGAGGAAGGAAGAGGGAAAAAAAAGAAGCCATTAAATTGATTTCAAACTGACGATAACTGCCAAACGCAAAGATATTGCATGTCGAGATGTCAACGGCGGGAGTACATAAAGTTTATCCATCCCATTGACGGATTGCCTCTCCCGCGTGTGATCCTGAAATGCAGATAGAGGCAGCTGTCTCGGTGACGACTGCAAAGGAGGACCGAAGCTGCCAAAGGTTGTTGGCGCGCGGGGATGGGTATCCCACGAGGAATTGAATGAGTGGTCTTGTCATGAAGTCTCGAAATAGCATTTCAAAGATGATGGAAATTTCATTCTAGCTCGACTTCTTGCAAGTGGAATCCGTTGAAAAGAGCTTTTCACAGCACCACACAGAGGGAATTTCAATTAGAAAAACCCCTTTCCTGGGCATTTTGTATTTATATTCTTTTTGTGGTTTGAATTGTAATTGTGAAATAAAGTAGATATCGATGGAATTGATTTTTTTTTATCTATAACTTGTTATTTATTAATTTTCCCTTCTTAAGAATTTTGTTGTCTTGAAGAAAATATTTGAAATAAATGGAAAAAAAATTGAAAATCTCAATTAAAAATTAATTTCATCGTGAAAATCTCTGAAATGAAATTTTCACAAAATTTCCCAATTTTACATTAAATTCAATGAAAATGCTGGGAAAATGTGTGAAATGGCGTTAAAGGCGTTAAATAAGAAAATCTATTTCCCCCAAAATCGTCGCATTTGCATAAAATCCGCAAAAGTAAATAGAGCAAAGAGCAACAAATATATATTTTAGTTAGTAAAATGCTCTTCGTCGCACACAAAAGCAATATGGTAGCGATGATGGGTCCTTGAGATTATCCAAGTGTCTCCATACTACACCATAAATGACCTGACCTCATTTGCAAGATGAACTTCCACGCCATGAGTGGTGGCAAAAGGAAAACTTCCGGCGACGTTTTTGAGAGAGTCTATTCTCCTTTTGTGACAGGATGGTGCTAAAAATTAATGAATGCCTCAGTTGGGGGCTAAAAAGGTCAAGGGGCGTACACAGGGTGTGTGTGTGTGGAGATATCCGGTGTGGGAAAGAAAAACTCCTCACACAAGACGATAAGAATCAAATCTCTTGTGAAAAATAACACTGAAAGAGATTTTCTCTCTATTGCTCAATGCGATAAGCTTTTTTCTTCCATCTACTTGACTTCGATTTGGGACGATGAATGGGAAGGTCCTTTTCTTGCCAATTTCCTAAGCTCTATTGCGGAGATATTAATAAATTAAATTTGATGGCAAAATTGGGGCTCTGTGCGAGTGAATTTAATTCAGGGTGGATGAGTTATATATTTTAATAATATATAATATGTAAGTAAGTAGTACATACAGTGTGGTAATGTAGAATAGTTATAATCCAATGGTCGTTTTTATCAATTTTTACGTTCTTTTAATAATAATAAAATTCTTTTAAAAAACCCTTTAAATCTCTGAAGAAGACTGCAAAAATCGCGAATTTTTGTAATAAAAAATCTGTAGAATTTTTTTTTTAATATTATGAAAGAGTTTAAGAATAAAATAATTTATTCCGAAAAATATTGAAAAAGTAATAAAATTATGAATTCTGTTAACTTTTGTCTCTAACAAAAATTATCAAAAATTTCTTATAATTAAATTAACTTCTTTAACAAAATTCTTTAAGAAAAATTGTCCAAATTAACTTCCTTCCAAGAACAATTGAAAAATCAATATAATCCGACCCTTAAAAAAAAAGAAAAGAAAATCTCCTCATTGTTTGAAAACAAACTTTCCGTGGAAGAAGAATATTTATAAATAAATGAACCCCGAAAGCACCAAACAAATGAAACAGAAGCGACCCATCACACCGTCCTTTTAATTAGAGCTAATGGGAGTGAATGCTTGAAGAGAATCTTCTGGGTATATCAAGATGGTGACAGTGTTAATGAATTGCTTAACAGGTCAACAGCCCTGCATCACACCGAGAAGAGATTTAGCCCAAATTTCTCTCACAAAGAAAAAAAAATCAAACCATCTGTCCTCTATTTGGCCTTGAAGATGTTCTTCAAGACATTCAGCTGATTTGAATTTTATAGAGAGATAGAAGTTTGGGGGGAAAACGTGATTTCCTGGAAAGAAAATTAATTAATTAATTAATAAGAATGTTTCTTATGTGGAATACCTCCAATATAGCCCTGTTTTTGTCTCAACAATCACACACAAATTATAACATTTTATGACAGTGATGAATGCATTATGGAGCGTCTAAAAAGTCTTTTATTCCACATGGGGAAGACAATAAACAAATAAACAATCGTAAATGCTAATAAACCCCTCAACCTAAATTCTATTTCATGAGGATCGAAACCTTTCAGCACTCACGGAGTCTATTCTATTAGCTTATGGCTCTATTTTCCCGCCATCCCTCCTTTTAGATTCCCATTTTAACGGCCTCTTGCATCACATTTTTGGTGGCATTTTCCTTCGGCGTGTTTTTGTGAATTTTTATACGTGTTTTGGGAAATAAAAAAATATAAATTTGGAGGCTCACAGTGTGTGTAATGTTGCTCGTATGTCAATAAAACTCAGCGTAAATTGCTTTATTACACTAATTAGAAAAGATGAGATGATCAGTGTTCTCCTGTTTACATTTTCTTCAATTTTTTATTTATTCTTCTTGATCACAAGGTTGTGTGTGCTGGGAATTAAAGACACGCAATAAGTTAGGTGAAAAATTCATAAACGAGCCTTTAAATTAATTTTAAGCAGCACGAAGGTATTGAGACCAATGCTAAAAAGAATATTCTTCAGGAGGAAGTTCTGCAATTTCAAGGGGTGTTGTACTCAGAAGTCTTGTGAGATTTTTTTGTTGATTGAAAGAACACAAGAAAGGTGCATCAAACCCCCGGGAATTGAGAGTTCTCCTTGGTGGTGGATTCTCTCTCCTGGAAAAGTAATTCAGAATTTATTCAGTGTGTGCACAGAGTTCAATTGCTCGTGGTGTGTGGCGAAGACATGCAATATTTCTGCACAGAATTCTTATTCAAACACACACAGAGAGTGGTTTGTGCTCATACTTGGTGGCAAATGGCATAAATTTTCCAACCGTGCAAGGAGAACCGAGACAGGGGCTGCCAAGAAGGGCTGCGATGGAGAAATAAATTTTCGAGAAATTCGATTGGCCACATGAGGTGCAAAAAAAACCAAATCCAACAGAAAGTCTCAATAGAGGAGAAAAGAAAGAATAAGAAAAAAAGGCCAAGCCACTTTTCTCGTGCATGACTGACTCTCGAGTGTGTCACACTTGACGGAATCCAGCCAATAAGCAAGACCCCGTGGGGCTCCCACAGGAAGATGGGCAGCCCGGGAGTCGCATGTCCAAGTCAAGTGTAGCATCGTTACAATTGTCTATTGGAATTGCAAATGAGGCACCTTCGCTTCTTCTTCTTCCCTCACTCAACTTGTACATATAACTCGGTTCTTCCACGCTTTCCCACCCCGGATGTCATTTGTGGGAGATTGAGGTGACTGTGAGCGTCGTGTTGGGAGAGATGGGTACCCTCTGGGCCATTGTCTTAATGGTACTATTCGCCTCGGGAGTGGGGTCAAGAAGAACGAAGGAAAATCTCATAAGAAATTCATCGCAATTTCACATACTTTGTCTCTTTGCTCCACTTGAACCAACCAACTTGCTAATTTTATTTTATTTAATGAAATTTCTCTCTTTCTCTCTCTCTTTTTAATAAAAAGCCTTTTCTTGGTGCTAAAAAAAATTGAAGTGACCAAAGAAAATTTTCCTATGCTTCACTGAACTCAACATTTACCAATATTTCGAGAGATAATTTTGTAGTCGGTAAACTAAGATATTTGGTAGAAAATTTTATTTTACATCAGTAAAAAAATATTTCTTGTATGTTTTTATAATTTTTAATTGTATTATTCTGTAAGCAATAATTTATTCTGTCAGCACATTAACAAAATGACAAAATGCCAGCAAATAATTATTCTATTCCGTAAATTAATGATTTTATTCTGTGAGCAAAATTTTTTATTCCGTCAACACACTAACAGAATGACAAAATGCCAGCTACTAATTATTCTATTCCATCAATTAATAATTTTATTCTGTCAGCAAAATCTTTTATTCTGTCAGCAGATAATTTTATTCTGATTGAAAATACTCATTCCACCTTTATTCACTTTTCAATCGAATTAATATAAGTTACATATTTATTCTTATTCTATTTTATTTAAAATGCTGTCAGAATTGCTCTAAAACCATCTGAAGAATCAGAAAATGCAAAAAACATTTTTTGGTCAAAATTACAATTGTTCTGTAAGCAATATTTTATTCTGCCTGTAAATTGGTTCGTTGAGTGAAACGGAAATTTCTATCCTTTCTGTTAATTATTGCAGAAAATTTCTTAAATTTGAGCTAAAATAAGTTGCTGACAAACTGAATAAGTTTACTGACTGAATAAACAAAACAGTCTAAAGACAAAATTTTATTCCGAATTATTTCCAGCAAATTAAAATTCATTTTAATGTTTTTTTCTTAAGGTTTAGTCAAATTATTTCTTTAAAACATTAACAAAACAAAAACTATCTTTGTCAGACATTTAGCTGTGTTTCTTTCAGACACAGCTTTTTTCTTGCTTTATTTAACTATTCTCGGTTAAAATGAGCATCATAATTCTAATATTTAAAATTTCTCTTAGCCTTTGTATTTCATTTTGTAGAGTTTGATGTGTCTTATTTTACATTTGACATTTAATTTTTAATACCAGAGATTGCTTTTAAGATTGAACGTCTTTTTTTTTATAAAATGCTAAACATTTAATTTTTCGCATTTTTAACATTCCAGTCAAAAATTTAAATTCTTTCATTTCACCTCATTTTCTATTTTGTATGTTTCCTCTTTTAACATTTAACATGTAATTTCTATCATTTGACTTTCTTTTCTAATTTTTAATGTTTCTTATATATTTAACGTTTGTCGAAATTTGACGCCTAATCAATATAGTCTGTGATTTATTTACTATTAACGTTGGAAAATATTTTAAAGTTCCTTCTAGTTTTTAACTCGAAAATAATTTCTTTTATTCCTTAATTTTCTTATCTAAACACCTTAATTTTCTTCCACCGAAATTATCTGTCCTTTAAGGTTTTTTTAAACCCAAAACAACTCCCGAACCACACCACTGTCTTTTTTTTTAAATTATTCTCAGCTTCTTAAAGCTCCTAAAATATTTGCAAAATTTAATCTTTAAATAATTCTCAGAAATTTTCCTACACAAAACTCTTCTATTCTGGAGAATCTTCTTCATTCGCCATTCAAGCAATTTTGCGAATAATCTTGAAAAGAAATGGAAGGAGCTCAATAATGAATTTATATATTGTTAAATGGCACCATTCGCGGGGAACAAAGAGAGTACCATCACTGTAATCCACCGCGAGTACATTTGCGCGACGAAATTTAGTCTTTCGTTGGATGTTTGTCATAAAACTCAACGACATTGCTGCCTTGGAATTGGCAAAATGTAAATAAATATTGATAAAAGTGTAATTTTGGGCTGTTGAATATCCCATGAAGTATATCCTTGCGAAATATCCTTATGTGGGGGGAGTGGGGTGGTGGGTGCGGGTGGGAGAAAAAAAGAAGAAGGAAGCAAGTAAATTTTGCCCCGCACGTTGTGCTTGAAAATTCAACAAAAATCCCAAAGCTGGGAATCCATTTCGGAGGGGGCGGAGTGGCGAAATTTGCATCATGAATATGAATTCGTGTTACAGAAAGTTTATCTGGAATGAAATATTTATATTTGTGTAACATAATTTGGAATTGGCACTTCATGGGGTAGCATCATGGGCACTGTTGAATATTCTGCATGATTTTCCTCTCCATGTAGCTCCTCTCAATGTCGTCGTATTACATTTCGCCACCCCCGCGCGCGCGTCAGTCTTTCTTGCATAGAGAGACGGAAAATTCATTTACAGCAAATGCCATGCTATAAAAATAATAATAAGGAAAATATTTCCGCCCACACCATCATCCCCCACGGTCGAAGTTCTTCGCCATGGGGTTTTTCATTGAACTTTCCACTCTGTGTGCTATGTATGTGCGAGAAATATTCGTTGGGGGTGTGTGGTGGTTGTGCCCTTTTGCTGTGCGAGGTTTGTGCGAAAGAATGGAGAAAATGGGACTTTTTGGCAAAGTGTATAAGCTCACAACCCCCGCCACCCCTGCAATCGAGATAAGCGGGATGAAAAGTCTCGGGGATGGGAGGTCAAAGACAATGCTCAACATGCAAGAGTACACACAGGCGGGGTTATTTGAGTTCGCAATCTCAATGTATGCGAGATTTCTCGCTCAATGGCAAAAGCACCGACAGCCAGAGTAAATAATTTATCGTTTGAAATTAATAAAACTTCTTATCTCTCGCCCTGGAAGATTCCTTCAACCCTCGCACACCCGCCCCGGGGGTTGGAGCATCACAACTCATGAACGAAGGAAGGGGGTGTACTGTACAGTCAAATTTACTCCTTCACTCCACTATGTAACCCCTCGTGGCAGTAACACACAAAGGGACCCAATTATCGAGAGGCTGGAGCTAAGGGAAGGAGTGAAAAAAAGTCACCCAGAAGCTACACTCCATCAGCATTCTCTGCATCCCACACCATCACCGTGGGAGGAGACCAAAGAGGGGATTTATAGAGCAACGCGATGAAGATTATTCCCAGACACTCTTCTTCCTATCTTAATGCACAAGACCACCAAGACCTCCGGCGAGGTGATGCGGCGATGAAGAAGCAGCTCAAGATAATGGACACAGAGAGAGAGTCTAAAAGCCAGAGTCAATTAATTTGTATGTTGGTGGAAGCAACCTAAAATTTCTACCGTAAGAAGCGTAAACGCTTCCATGTCACCCATTTTTATTCTTCTCCTTCTCCGCACCGCCAAACAATCTTCTTTTATACCTGGGAGAAGCAGGTGTCGCGGAGTCAACGATGGGAGGGTTTACAGCAACAGCAAAAAAGGGAAAAGAAATCCAATCTACAGGCTGTGTGTATATTGAGGATAAGGGAACAAAAGAAAGTATTTAATGTGTGTTCTTTTGACCTCAGCAAAGAGGGGATTAGCATTGAGAATTTTAAGGATGTCTAAGGCTCAAGAAAAACGATTTTAAAAAGTAAGATAACTTTTAGAATTTTTAACATAAATTTTAGTTAAAAGAAGATAAGTTTTTTTCAGTTTTTTTTTATAATCGAAGAGAATTCAAAGTTTAAAAAAAATTTTAAAAATAAACTTATGAACATTGAAAAGTCTTTTAAATTGAATCATTTCAAGTTGCTCCAAGCCTACAATTTTCCATCGAATTAAAAAAAGGCAAATTTGAAAAAAAAACAAATAGGCCTTAATAAAAACCTTGGGACCAAACTAAAAAATCTTAGACCTAGCTCAAAAACTTAAGGCTAGATTAAAAAACTTAACTTACTTATTTTACCGGCGCTACAGCTGATCTCCAGCCTTAGCCAGATCTAGGATTCTCCTCCATTTGTTGACTGCGGAATTGTCTTCCCTCACATGCTGGGCCAAGGATCCTTCGCAGAATTCTTTTTTCGAATACGGACAGGAGTTCGCATTCGCTTTTGCTAAGAAGCCATGTCTCAGATGAGTATGTGAGTACTGGCAAGATCATGACCTTGTACAGCCTTAACAAAAACCTTAGGACTTGATTAAATAATCTTAGACCTAGCTCAAAAACTTAGGGATAGATTAAAAAACTTAAGTCTAATTTAAAAATGTTGTGCCTGCATTACAGAACTTAACCATTCTTTAAAATATTTAGGCCTAAACTAATAAGCTTAAATCTGGTTTTAAAAACTTAAGCCTAAATAAAAAACTTATGTTGAACCTTGTAGAAAATTTCGCTCATTCTCTAATTTTCATTTAAAAGTGTAGGGAGTTTGAATGAAGAAGAAATTTTCATTATTAAAAATGTAATTAAAACTTCTAAAATATTTCCAAAAAAAATCATTTCAATCAAAAAATAAATAAATATTAAATTTTATTAAAAGAAAAATAAAGAAATCCGGTATAAAAGTTCCCTAAAATGATTACCCCCTGAATCAGCGCTGCGATAAAAATCCATCCTTGTCAAAAGGACCACAAGGAATATTGTAATTAGGGTTAAAGAAGATGACGCATTTCGTGTCCATCAGAGACTGTTCCCTGGTTGATCCTGCTCATGTAATCTTGATGGATTTTGTGCGTAATTAAGTGAGAAGTTGCGATGCGAGAGAAATAAGAAGAAAAAAAAAAGAAAAAACCAATTCGAGCTTCACGACATGTCCTGGTTGAATGAAAACGAAATTTTCATGGCAATTTTGCGCTGAACAACTTCCTTCGTAAAATTATGCGTTGAAAAGGAAATTAGATCATTATAAAAGTTCTTCTCTAACTGGCAGTTGAGTGAGGAACTTTTAATGGTAGCTGTTTAAGTTTCTCTCCAAAGTTTCATTCATTTCCTCCCTCTTCTTTTGTGTGCCCTCACCTACGTGTTCGTTTAAATATCCCCACGAAAATCGTCCTCCTTTTCGATTATATTCCTTCACATTGCGACCGATCATGAGTACCGCTCTGTGGCCCCAATCCTCACCGGGGGGGACTCTCAACCAGAAAACTTTCTCCCAATGAGCCCTAAAGGAGCATCGTACTGTTCTTTCATCTCACACAGCGACATTTCCCCGCATTGCCCGTGAGCTAAATTATTCACTGAAAGTTGCCGAAAGATTATCCGTGTGTCTGTAATTGAATTTAGAAAATAATTTTTCGCCAATTACTTTCGGTAATTTAATAAAATATAAAATATTTCGCGAGCAGATTGAACTTAAAATTTTAGTAATTTGCTCCATGAACCAAAAACAAGTATAATTAAAACGCTAATAGGGAGTCTCGGCGTGGTTTTTCCGCGCCAAAACCAATTAATTTGCGGGGGTGAAAAATGAAAAATAATTTTAAAAAAACTTGTCAGAAAGCTAAATAAAAAAAAATCATATAAATTTCATCTTTTGCCAATGAAACGCAAATAGAATCTCTTTGAGTGCAAAAACCAATCAACTTTTCAGCTTCGGGGGAAAAAGAAGTATATGTCATCGTATGATGAAGAGCAGATTGATAAATTAATTCGCTGATATCATCCTCATCAAACAATCCAGATTTCAATTAGGAAAATCAAAATGAATTTGTAGAATGGATGAGCAGAATGGGCTGTTCAAAAAGTTTGAAATTTGTCGTTATAAAGATTTTTTTTTCAGTAAAAATTATTTTTAATGAAACTATATTCATCACTTTATGCAACATATGCTGCACGCGTCATATGCTACATGAGCTCTTTACAAGCTGTTGATCAATTTTTACTTTATTATTGTAAAATCTTATGAATCAAAAGAAAAAGATCTAAAAGTATACAGAAAATTATTTGTTGATTTTTTGTGCATATTCATCACTTTGTGCAACATATGCTGCACGCGTTATATGCTACAAGAGCTATTTACTAGCTGGTGGAAAATTTTTACTTTATTATTGTAAAATCTTATAAATTAATCAAAAGAAAAAGTTCTGAAAGTGTAGAGATAATTATTGATTATTTTTTTTTAACATATTCACCACTCTGTGCAACAAAGAAGCATATGCAGTACCATGTAGTCTTTAATAAAATCTTATATTTTTTGTAGCAACCTTTTAACCCAAACAAGTTTAATTAATTTTTTAATCTAAAGAAAATTTTCTTTTACCCAACATTTTTCCATACTCATCACAATCTTTTATAATCCACTTCAACCCCATTACTGTGTCTCCACTCTATTCTCCAGCATTTTAATATTCTTTCTGAACAACCCTTCATCTCATGCCATTGAGCAAAAAAGTGATATTAAATTTTCTGTATATCCTCCTTTTGCCCTCATTTCAGGGCCCATTTCAGCGGGGAAAACTTGTTGAATATATTCTCCGCCGAGAGCGAATCTTTTCTATTTGCTTACGGGGCAAAGATAGATGGGGAACTATTTAATCTTCAATGGGGAACTTTTCTATCAAAAAAAAGGGAGCGGACAGTTGAAAAATTCCATTTCAGCATCTTTGTAGATTAGTTTGCTCAAGAATATCGCTGAAAGTTTTAATTGATTCTTAATTTCTCTTGGATGAAGATTCAGTGAAAGAAGAACTCTCGTCCGACGGTGGAGATTTTTTTTTATAATACTTGAGTTTATTTAAACATGAATGCCGCATTCCATGCATGATGACGGGCTCTCCAGCACTACGCATCGGTTGGGAATTTCGTTGATAAATTCTTAGGAAATTGAGGAAGGTTTGCACGATGAGGGATTCCTGTGGACGCCATGGATTTAGTTCTTTTAGTTCCTTTAATTTTTATTTATTTGTTTTAACTTTAGATAAATTTTTAAAGCTCGTATCAATTTAGAAAATTTGTTATCAATTTACTTGAAAAAATTGATAAAAATTCTATTACAATATCTACGTTAGCGCCCCCTATGTTACTAAAAAATAAGAATTATTTATTTTGGAAAACAATTTCACTTATTTTCATATTTCTAATGCAACTTTTTCAAATTCTTACAAATAAAAATATGATTTAAGGTCATTAGGTCTTTGTTATTCAATTCTAACTTTAAACTAACCTAACTTTTGCAAATAAAAACTCATTTTCTGAAACTTCTCCATAATAATTCTACTTTCTTTCATTAGAATAATATCATAACGTCAAAAAATCATCTTTAAATGGGCTTTAAGATCACAAAGAAGCAAAACAAATAAAATTCACTTCTTCAGTCAATTACAATATCAGTGATTCCTTCAAATGAGCTCAATGGATTTTGTTATGTGTAGAAAAATATTTCCTTGTATGATCTCTCGCGATCCCAAGGAATGGCAGCCGTTGAGCACGGGGGTGGGAGGGCACCACGCTGGACGTTTCTCTCACTTCTGTGTGGATGGTTTTTTTCACACATTCCCGCGTCCACGGGGCCGGGGCTCCTTCCCGTGTTTGTGCACACGGCGAACAGCAAACGAAACGTGACTTTGCATTCGATTTCCTCCAAACGGCACACACAGTATTCCCCGATTTGGG
This sequence comes from Lutzomyia longipalpis, assembly GCF_024334085.1. Taxonomy (NCBI): domain Eukaryota; kingdom Metazoa; phylum Arthropoda; class Insecta; order Diptera; family Psychodidae; genus Lutzomyia; species Lutzomyia longipalpis. The sequence continues at coordinate 25,878,850 of NC_074708.1, forward strand.
CTCTGTTTGCTCAGCCATGTGGGTACACACGGGGACTGGTTGCATCGCCACATCCTCCCATATTTACCCACCGAATGCCCCCCTGCTCATTGCACATCTTCCCCCACTCCGGGCCCCATATACTCAATGTGTGTAATGTTGTGTTTATGTGCTGCAGCACCAAATTGTTCAATTGGTTGTTTATTTTAATTTGAAATTCATGTATTTCATTTGTATCATCTGGCACCGTTTCCATGTTCAGCATCCACCGGGACATGCTTGCCATTGCACGCGGCTTCGTGGCCACCACTCCGCGCGCACCGGGAAAGTACTCAGGTGCTGTATAAAATTTTCTCTTTACCTCCCCCGTCCACAGAGACCCCACATGTACACCTCTCCCCTCACCGTTAAATCCAAGATGAGCATCAAGAGAAATCTGAAGGTGCATTTTGTTTAGAGATGAACCACAATTGAATTTTCATAAGGAAGAAAGCTTTCCTGGACCATACGGTTGAGTTCACTTGAATTAATTTCTAATAAAGTTTCTCCATCCTTCGGTTTGCTTCTTGAGATTAAGTGGACATGGTGAGGGCAGCTCTTTTCAAGTATTTGTCGATTGTTTTAGAAGAAAAAAGAAAAAAAGAGCATCCACTCAGTCAGGATTAAATATTAATTCCGTCTGAAAGTTCTTTTTTTTTGCAAAGTCATCTGGGGTGAATAGGGTCGGGAGTTTTTGCTTCTAGAAGCTCAATTCTGAGAGAATTTTGAACTATTTTTAATAATTTAAACATTTTGTAGGAAAAGAAAGATTTTCCTGATAATTTATAAAATTTCTTTAACGGATTTTACACAAAAAATAAAAAAATTTTACACAATAAAAATTATTTTAAGCAAAAACGCACGAACTGGCACTCTACGTTATTTATGAAAAACCCTGAGAAAAGCTCAAAATATCATATTTCCCATTGAGATAGAACAAAATGATCTAAGAAAGTGTTTGGAAAATAATCGAAGATTTATTTAATACATTTTCGGCTTGAATTTAGTACATTTGATGCTTGAATTTAGTATGTTCTCAGGCTTAAATACAGTTTCGGCTTAGATTTAATAATTAGTTGGATTAAATTTATTACTTTTCAGGCTTAAATTTAATACGTTTTCGATTAAAATTTCATAGATTTCATGCTAGATATTATTATTTTCAAGCTTAAATGTAAAACGATTTTGGCTTAAATCCAATACATTTCAAGCTTGAATATATTAATTTTTAAGCTTAAATTAAATATATTTTTGGCTTAAATTTACTATTTTTTCGGCTTGAATTTATCACTTCTTAGGCTTAAATTTAATTTAATTTAATAAACTTTCTATATAAATCATTAGGAAATATGAAATTCCGGGATTTCCCTCACCCTTGATTGTCTTTTATTGCCCCGCTCTCCCATAACGATTATTTAAATGAAAAGAACCTTATTACTTTTCTTCTAAGTTTTCCCTAATAAGTGTGCAGCAAAAAACCGATTTAATTCGAAAGATGGTCATTAATGAGGCCTCGGAAAAATAGAAACAAAAATTCAGAGCGATGGGAAAACCGTGAAAATTCGCTTTGAAAATTTTTTTTAAGGGTGTGGAAAATCGCGATTTTTCGTATTTCAGAAAAGCTTTAGAAGCCAGATTTGGCGCTAAGACTGTCCCTTAGGTCCCCCTCTACCCTATGTATGCGAATGATTTTCCAACTCCAAAGGAAAATGTGGAAAAACTATGTAAATGTAAGATTTTCCAATTTTTTTTATCTTCATTTCGCTATTTTGAATCACCCTCAAAAATGTGCAACCTAAAAATACATCTAATATGTTGCATTTTTAATGCTCTTTCACATGGTACCATGATTTCCCGGAAAATCGCATGGGAAAATGGTGAAAAATCAATAATTCTTCAAAAAAAAATAATCGAATTATTTTGGGAGAAGAAACCTGTCAAATGTTTTTTCATCATTAACATTTAAAACGTTTGACGAAGTTTGTTTACAATATTTTGTTGAGTTTTGTTTACAATTTCTTTTTTTTGATAAATCCGGCGCCGGAGTACCCAATGGTGAAGTCCGGGGTGCCCCAAAGTGGTGCCCCATAGTGGTGACCAGGTGCTCCATAAGTTTCAAGAAGTGTGAAAATGTAAAATAGATAAAATGGCATGTAAGTACATAACAAAAGCTTCCCGGAAGGACTCATTTTGTGTTAGTGCGATTTTCCTTTATTTTAGAAGAAGAATCTGAGGACACAGTCATCCATCACCTGACCACAAACTCTTTTAAGGCATTAGCGGAGTCTTCCGGCAGATTTTCAAGTAGCCAGGATTTTATACAGGTAAAAATATTGCTTCAAGTGTTGATGTTTGGTTTATTCATCTTTTCCATAGTCTTCGAACTGAAGTGACTTCCCATGATCTCTACAGAGAAAGACTCATCGCTCATTCACAGAGCTTCTACTTCCGGTGCCCCATCAGGTGACTTCCAGTGAAATCCCCAAATAAAGGTTCATCGCTCTCCTGAAGAAAGGAAGTGGTTTTTGTGCGTGCTGCGTGCCCCCGTCAGAAGTATTCTAGTAGGCACTGCTTTTGGCGAGGACCAAGACGGGTAATTGTTGAGTCTCCAGGCACATTTTTACATTCCACAACACGGGGAAAGAGCCACAAGGTCAAGGTCACAGAAAAAGTGTGGATTCAATTGTTTTGTAAGTTTTATTCTTATTATTCATAAAAAATATTTTTTGAAAAATATTTTTTGAAAAATATTTTTTCCTCAAATATTGCCTTATTCATTGTCTTTCTTTTTACACCTGAGAATTTCTTTTTTACTAAAATTAAAACGGTCAAGCGCGTAACGCCCACGCAAAGAACCAAACTACCCAAAAAGAATTTTCTTTTAAGGCTCCAACAGATGGACGAGAAATTCCTCGTGCGGTGCGGCGCGGCGAGGTTTTCGGCCAATCAGAACCGAGAGATGGCTCACACACTCTCACCGCACCGTGCGAGAACGTTTTTCGGCCAATCCGAAGCGACGAAGGGCCACGAAATCCTCGCCGCGCCGCACCGCACGAGGAATTTCTCGTCCATCTGTTGGAGCCTTTACTAAAATTAAAACGGTCAAGCGCGTAACGCCCACGCAAAGAACCAAACTACCCAAAAAGAATTTTCTTTTACTAAAATTAAAATGGTCAAGCGCGTAGCGCCTACGCAAAGTACCAAACTACGTAAAAAAGTATTTTTATTTTACTAAAATTAATATAGTCAAGCAAAAATATTTGAAAAATATTTTTGGAAAGATTTGTATGTGGGCTTCATAGTTTCTCATCTCATTCACAGAGCTTGTTCTTCCGGTGCTTTCATACATGGAGTGACTTCCCGTGATATCCATAAATAAGAACTCATCGCTTTCCAGAAAAGGGAATTAGTTTTGGCAGATGCCCCCGTCAGAAGCATTCTTAAGTCATTTCTTATCATGAGGATAAAGATGGACTAATTCTTGAGTCTCCGGGCATCCTTTCACGTTCCGTAATACAGAGAAAGAGTATTCAGGTCACAGAAAGAAGTGGATTCATTTTCTTTGTAAGTGTTATTCTTATTATTCCAAGGTTGAGGAGCTTTTTTGGAAAAACTTGTACCAAGGCTTCATAGTTTCTATTCTCATTCACAGCTTCTTCTTCCGGTGCTTCCATACATGAAGTGACTTCCAATGATCTCTACAAATCCACAAATGAAGTTCATCGCTCTCCAGAAAAAAGAATTAGTTTTGGCAAGAGTTTTGGTGGGTGCCCCCGTCGGAAACAGTCTCAGACCGGAAAAATGTAACATAGCTACAATAAATGACTGATTTTTTTTTTATATTTTCTTTCTTTTATTCATAAATTCTCAGTTTTAGGGTAATTTTGAAAAAAAAACTCAAGATTCTATTTTATTATAACATAATTTTTTTGTTACAAAATGTAATGAAAATAAAAATAATGTCGCACATAACATTGACTTTATTCTCAATCCTGGTTTTCTAGCAACACTGTACGGCTACTATCAGCGGCTACCGAAAAACACATCTCTTCCAAATTATTGCCTCATTCATTATTTTTTTATTTTACACCTGAGAGTTCCTTTTTTACAAAAATTCACATGGTTAAGCGCGTAGCGCCTAAGCAAAGTACCAAACGTAAAAAAGTATTTTCTTTTACTAAAATTAAAATGGTCAAGCGCGTAGCGCCAACGCAAAGTACCAAACTACGTAAAAAAGTATTTTCTTTTACTAAAATTAATATGGTTAAGCGCGTAGCGCCTACGCAAAGTACCAAACTACGTAAAAAGGTCTTTTCTTTTACTAAAATTAATATGGTGCGTAGCTTAGTTTTTTGTGTAGGCGCTACGCGCTTGACCATTTTAATTTTATTAAAAGAAAATACTTCTTTCCGTAGTTTAGCTTTTACGTGGGCGCTACGCGCTTGACCATATTAATTTTAGTAAAAGAAGACTTTTTTTTACGTAGTTTGGTACTTTGCGTAGGCGCTACGCGCTTGACCATATTAATTTTAGTAAAAGAAAATACTTTTTTGCGTTATTTGGTACTTTGCGTAGGCGCTACGCGCTTGAGTATAATAATTTTATTAAAAGAAAATACTTTTTTACATAGTATAGTTTTTTGCGTAGGCGCTACGCGCTTGACCATATTAATTTTAGTAAAAGAAAATACTTTTTTGCGTTATTTGGTACCTTGCGTAGGCGCTACGCGCTTGACCATATTAATTTTAGTAAAAGAAAAGACTTTTTTACGTAGTTTGGTACTTTGCGTAAGCGCTACGCGCTTGACTATATTAATTTTAGTAAAAGAAGACTTTTTTACGTAGTTTGGTACTTTGCGTAGGCGCTACGCGCTTGACCATATTAATTTTAGTAAAAGAAAATACTTCTTTCCGTAGTTTAACTTTTTACGTGGGCGCTACGCGCTTGACCATATTAATTTTCAGGGGGATGCCCAACCCCGAGAAATCAGTGCTTTTCGTGAGGCAGCACGTTCTTCCGATCAAAAGAAGGGATCAGTTTGCACAATTCCACTTGCAATCGAAAGTACATTTAATTAGCTTTCGATTGATCCCTATCTCATTATCGAAATAACATTATTAATATAAAAAAAGTTAAAGTGTTTCTCGGGAATCGGTCGAGATTGAGCGAGATTCGAGAATTCCTCATACATTTTGTTCAACAAAAAGTGACTTTTCTTCACAGAAAATGAGGATATACCATCCCCTTGTTAATTTTAGTAAAAGAAGACTTTTTTTTACGTAGTTTGGTACTTTGCGTAGGCGCTACGCGCCTAACCATATTAATTTTAGTAAAATAAAAATACTTTTTTACGTAGTTTGGTACTTTGCGTAGGCGCTACGCGCTTGATCATATTAATTTTAGTAAAAGAAAATACTTTTTTGCGTTATTTAGTACTTTGCGTAGGCGCTACGCGCTTGTGTATAATAATTTTATTAAAAGAAAATACTTTTTACATAGTTTAGTTTTTTGCGTAGGCGCTACGCGCTTGACCATATTAATTTTAGTAAAAGAAAATACTTTTTTGCGTTATTTGGTACCTTGCGTAGGCGGTACGCGCTTGACCATATTAATTTTACTAAAAGAAAAGACTTTTTTACGTAGTTTGGTACTTTGCGTAGGCGCTACGCGCTTGACCATATTAATTTTAGTAAAAGAAAATTCTTTTATTGCGTTATTTGTTACTTTGCGTAGGCGCTGCGCGCTTGAGTATAATAGTTTTAATAAAAGAAAATACTTTTTTGTGTTATGTGGTACTTTGCGTAGGCGCTACGCGCTTGACCATATTAATTTTAGTAAAAGAAAAGACTTTTTTACGTAGTTTAGTTTTTTACGTGAGCGCTACGCGCTTGACCATATTGATTTTAGTAAAAGAAAAAACTTTTTTATGTAGTTTAATTTTTTACGTGAGCGCTACGCGCTTGACCATATTAATTTTAGTAAAAGAAAAGACTTTTTTACGTAGTTTTGTTTTTTACGTGAGCGCTACGCGCTTGACCATATTAATTTTAGTAAAAGAAAAGACTTTTTTACGTAGTTTAGTTTTTTACGTGAGCGCTACGCGCTTGACCATATTAATTTTTGTAAAAGAAAAGACTTTTTTACGTAGTTTAGTTTTTTACGTGAGCGCTACGCGCTTGACCATTTTAATTTTAGTAAAAGATAATTCTTTTTTTGCGTTATTTGGTACTTTGCGTAGGCGCTACGCGCTTGAGTATAATAGTTTTAATAAAAGAAAATACTTTTTTGTGTTATGTGGTACTTTGCGTAGGCGCTACGCGCTTGACCATATTAATTTTAATAAAAGAAAATACTTTTTTACGTAGTTTAGTTTTTTACGTGAGCGCTACGCGCTTGACCATATTAATTTTTTGTAAAAGAAAAGACTTTTTTACGTAGTTTAGTTTTTTACGTGAGCGCTACGCGCTTGACCATATTAATTTTAGTAAAAGAAAAGACTTTTTTACGTAGTTTTGTTTTTTACGTGAGCGCTACGCGCTTGACCATATTAATTTTAGTAAAAGAAAAGACTTTTTTACGTAGTTTAGTTTTTTACGTGAGCGCTACGCGCTTGACCATATTAATTTTTGTAAAAGAAAAGACTTTTTTACGTAGTTTAGGTTTTTACGTGAGCGCTACGCGCTTGACCATATTAATTTTTGTAAAAGAAAAGACTTTTTTACGTAGTTTGGTACTTTGCGTAGGCGCTACGCGCTTGACCATATTAATTTTTGTAAAAGAAAAGACTTTTTTACGTAGTTTAGTTTTTTACGTGAGCGCTACGCGCTTGACCATTTTAATTTTAGTAAAAGAAAATTCTTTTTTGTGTTATTTAGTACTTTGCGTAGGCGCTACGCGCTTGACCGTTTTTTAATTTTAGTAAAAGAAAATTCTTTTTGGGTAGTTTGGTTCTTTGCGTGGGCGTTACGCGCTTGACCGTTTTAATTTTAGTAAAAGAAAATTATTTTTGGGTAGTTTGGTTCTTTGCGTGGGCGTTACGCGCTTGACCGTTTTAATTTTAGTAAAAGAAAATTCTTTTTGGGTAGTTTGGTTCTTTGCGTGGGCGTTACGCGCTTGACCGTTTTAATTTTAGTAAAAAAGAAATTCTCAGGTGTAAAAAGAAAGACAATGAATAAGGCAATATTTGAGGAAAAAATATTTTTCAAAAAATATTTTTCAAAAAATATTTTTTATGAATAATAAGAATAAAACTTACAAAACAATTGAATCCACACTTTTTCTGTGACCTTGACCTTGTGGCTCTTTCCCCGTGTTGTGGAATGTAAAAATGTGCCTGGAGACTCAACAATTACCCGTCTTGGTCCTCGCCAAAAGCAGTGCCTACTAGAATACTTCTGACGGGGGCACGCAGCACGCACAAAAACCACTTCCTTTCTTCAGGAGAGCGATGAACCTTTATTTGGGGATTTCACTGGAAGTCACCTGATGGGGCACCGGAAGTAGAAGCTCTGTGAATGAGCGATGAGTCTTTCTCTGTAGAGATCATGGGAAGTCACTTCAGTTCGAAGACTATGGAAAAGATGAATAAACCAAACATCAACACTTGAAGCAATATTTTTACCTGTATAAAATCCTGGCTACTTGAAAATCTGCCGGAAGACTCCGCTAATGCCTTAAAAGAGTTTGTGGTCAGGTGATGGATGACTGTGTCCTCAGATTCTTCTTCTAAAATAAAGGAAAATCGCACTAACACAAAATGAGTCCTTCCGGGAAGCTTTTGTTATGTACTTACATGCCATTTTATCTATTTTACATTTTCACACTTCTTGAAACTTATGGAGCACCTGGTCACCACTATGGGGCACCACTTTGGGGCACCCCGGACTTCACCATTGGGTACTCCGGCGCCGGATTTATCAAAAAAAAGAAATTGTAAACAAAACTCAACAAAATATTGTAAACAAACTTCGTCAAACGTTTTAAATGTTAATGATGAAAAAACATTTGACAGGTTTCTTCTCCCAAAATAATTCGATTATTTTTTTTTTGAAGAATTATTGATTTTTCACCATTTTCCCATGCGATTTTCCGGGAAATCATGGTACCATGTGAAAGAGCATTAAAAATGCAACATATTAGATGTATTTTTAGGTTGCACATTTTTGAGGGTGATTCAAAATAGCGAAATGAAGATAAAAAAAATTGGAAAATCTTACATTTACATAGTTTTTCCACATTTTCCTTTGGAGTTGGAAAATCATTCGCATACATAGGGTAGAGGGGGACCTAAGGGACAGTCTTAGCGCCAAATCTGGCTTCTAAAGCTTTTCTGAAATACGAAAAATCGCGATTTTCCACACCCTTAAAAAAAATTTTCAAAGCGAATTTTCACGGTTTTCCCATCGCTCTGAATTTTTGTTTCTATTTTTCCGAGGCCTCATTAGTGACCATCTTTCGAATTAAATCGGTTTTTTGCTGCACACTTATTAGGGAAAACTTAGAAGAAAAGTAATAAGGTTCTTTCCACTGAAATGCAAACTAAGAGTAAGACTACAACATAACCTGCTCAACATGGAGTTGACGAACCTCTAGAGAGGATTTTGAGATGGTTTAAGACCCACAAGAGCTTCAGCGGCAGAGACCAATCTCCAAGCATCTCTCAGTCAGTATTGTTTACCTAAAAGAGAATTCTTGTGCTGCTTCAAGTCAATGCGGTGTGGCTCTTGTCCAATCGAAATCTCAATGGGGAGAACGTTAAGAACCCTCTATGCCGTTCACTTCTCGTCCAACCTCTTCAGCAGCTCCTTTCATCAATACCCCCCGTGAACTTTGCAATTTTAGGTCACCTCCCGCAGCCCACTCAAAATGCATTGCAGAGTACTTTGTATATAGCGAGAGCAACCCTTTCGTGGGAAAATCCACCCTCTCTATGTTTTTTTTGTGGGGAAAGGGGGTCGTATAGGGCGGAAGTTCATCAAAGGATCGCTGAAATATTGACAAAATTTTATCTCGCTTCCATGAGAAAATCTAATTATGAGCTTCCACTGCAATTGAAGCATTTAGCATGGAGGGCGCGATGATTGTGTTATTATTGCTAACATTGTTATTAGACCGTGTATGTGTGGATTTTTTTCGCATTGCAAAAAGGGCGCGATAAGTAAATTAAATGTGTGGAAACACCTAAATTGAGCACAGCGAGATTCGCGTACTGCCTACACATTGAGGCACTTCTCAAATTGCAACAGATTGCATCGCTCTGAGGCACTGAAACGTTAATCATTGCAGCCGATCGTGCCATTTTTGTCGGCAATTTTTGTATCGCCACACCAAGAGGAGGTTTCTCTGCAAAAGTACTTAACCCCCTTGAGAACTCAATGTACGAGACAAAGAACAAACGGGGTTATCGTTTTATCGCTCCTTAAGATGTGTACGAATAAATGTTTATTGATAAAGTTGAAGATTTTTCTGTGGTAACGTCTTTGTGCTCAATCTGCGGATTTTTCTTTAATAAAAATCGGCTTTAATTTGATTTAAAATTACTCTCAAATAGCAAAATGAATTTTCTGTAGAAAAATTAAAGAAATTGACTCAAATTAACTCCAGGAAATCAATCAATTAAATTAATTGAACAAAGTGAGAGGAAGAAAATGCGCGGAGAATTCCCTACGCATGGGAGTTATGATTCACCTCAAGTCACTAAAAAAGGAAATACCTGCAGTCTTGTACACCTATCTCAACACCTCTAACTTGCAAAACTTGTTGAGCAATAAAAATTCTCAGTGGTGTGCCTCTTCAGGAAGATTCGTCACACCATGTCGATAGAAGCGGTGCTAAAAGCATCACCATTATACGGCACTATTATCGCAAGACTTATTTGCACTCTCGTACAGGTAGCGCTAACTTGGAAGCTGCTCCTGATTCCAGGTACGTATACAGCGCATCCGGCACACCGGGGGCATCGCAGCGAGAGATAATGAGTCCCAAGTGCTTATGATAGTAGCAAAGCAAAGCAGAAAAAAATAAGAAACATCCCGCAAGGTGTTCTGGACTTTCCGCGCCATTGTTTTTAAGGCTATGAATTTTCCCAAGTCGTGCTTATAAGTGTGAGCACAATTATGTTGATTTGTTTAGTTAGTGCGCGCTTTACATGCATTACGGTGAATGCTAGAAAACACACACAAGATGATGCTCAAGGAAAGCATGAATTTCTAATCACTTCACACTTCAACACTTCGGGCAAAATTGATTCAAAAGAGCGGGGAATTAATTCAGGTGGCCGCTAAGAAATCTAACATAAGATTAAAATAAGAATAATGATTAAATTATAGACTTGAGAACAGAATTTTAAAATAAGATTTAAAATATTTTTAGAAAAAAAAATTAATTGTATTCCTCAAAAGAAAAAAAAAGATTTTCAAAATTAAATTCTTATTTTAAAAATATTTTTTCTTCTAAAATTTTCCCTTTTTATTTTTTTTAAATTTAGACTGAAATTGAATAATAAATTGAGTTTAAGTTTATTAGACTTGAGATAATGTAGGTTTTCTTGAACTAGGCCTTAGTTTTTAAACTATAATTAAATTTTTAAAACAAGGTAAGTCTAAGTTTCTTAAACGGCCCTTACGTTTTTTTCCAAACCTGGCTTAAGCATTCAAGGCTGAGCTTAAATTTTCTAGGATCAGGATTTTAGTGTTTTAAGGTTAAGTAAAGTCTGAAAGAATTTTTCAGTGATTTTTTTCGTATTCCTTTATACGAAAGTCAATTCAGCCGCAATTTAGCTAAACTGAAAAACTAAAGTCCAGCCTGAAAAAAATTAAGGTTCGTTTTAAAAGATTAAGCCTTACTAAAGATTTGGAATAAACCTGACTTATTAGTGAATTTTACGTTTCGTTTTAGTCTCAGGGTACATAGATTAAATTAGGCCTAGGTTATACTAGGTTATAGAATAAAATTGTTTAATCAAGCATTGTTTTATTTAATTAGGGGAATCATCAGCAATGATGGCACCCCCTTTATTAAATAAATAAATAATTAGAGTCAAAATGAAATTTAAAAAAAAAATTAGAACCTTTTCAATTTAATCCTAAATTAAGATTTTTACATAAAAGTAGGGGAAATTGTGGTGAAAAAGTTTCTAAAATTATTGGGAAAAACTATGTCTTTGTTCAATAAATTTTAGTTGAGAATACTTTCTCTAACAGTATTGAAAACAAAGCATCGTCTTGAAGATTCAATAGAGAATAAAAGAATAATTTTAAAAAGAAATTAATTAACCCAACCCCATCTTCCCCTAAAATGAAAAAAAAAATCTATTTTCAATTGAAAAGAGTAACAAATGTTTACCCATTGCAAGGGCATGTCATTTACCGGATGCACGCGGAGAAGGAAGCAATTAATTTTTGTCAGACAATGGCATGGCAAAAAGCGCACTGGCAGTGCATTACTCTTGGTTCGATTAATAATTTGTCGCAAAATGGCGCGAGACAATGGGTGGGCGCCGTGGAGCAAAATTAATATCTCAATTTCATATTACAATGAAACTTTAATTGCACACGATTCACGTTCGCGCGACAATTGAATTTGTACGTTTTGCACAAGAGAGAAGCATAAGAATGCGCTGCTCAAGTTGATGGCACGAAGGTGGGCGCGGGGGAATGGTAAGGATGGATTTTCCAAAGGCATGAATTCGACGACATTCGCATGGAACATCTTCTCCATGCAGCGTTGTGCATATTTTAATTAAATATGCATTTATGACGTATGTGTGCACCTTCCCCGGGAGCAACATGCTGCTGCTGCTGCTGGGAAGGTGCAGAGGATGTTGTTAAACATTAAACAAATACTCACTTCCATGGTACATGTGAAATTTTCAGTAGATCCAACAACTCCCTGTCGCAATTGATCCAATTTATCCCTTTTCGTGGCAAAAGACCTCATTCACCTTCCCTCTCTCTCTTCCTCTCTCTGGCAAGATGAATTTCCCTTTGGAATTTTGCATGAAACATTCATTGGAGCACCTCAAGAAGCAGCACCTGAGATTGCACCGAGATTGCATGCTTATTTACCCAAGGTTATGGGATTCACAACACATTTTCTCCGGCAGTCGGGGGGAGGAGATGTGGCCGAAGAAAATGATAATCGTTGTCATACTTAAATAATAATTATTTAATGAGTCCTTCCCGTTGCACATGGTTGTTACATTCAATTTTTAATGTATTCGAAACATACAAAATTGAAGCACTTGCAACGAATGAAGAAATAGCCATTGGCAATCTCGGCAGTGCAAGGTGGAGCAGCCACAGCAAATCGGTGTTCAATCCACGCTTCAATCATCAGAGATGAGAAAGGAGATGGTGCTGGAAGAAATCTAGATAAGATTGCGCAACTCTGCGTGGAATTTAAATGTTAATTTTTATTGATAAGTATCTTTTTTATAGAGTCTTTGACTTTCAAGAGACATAAGAGGTTGTATTTTGCATACCTTTGAAAGGAAATGGAGACGCCTGGTGATTTGGCGCCTCCATCCAATCCATTTGGATTTAGGTTGATTTGTGATTGATCTCATTCAAATAAATTATTTGGAATAATCCGCATAAATGTTGCTAAATAAAAGTTTTTTTTTATTCTGCCTAATTAAAAAAAATTCTGAAATTCATTAAATCATAAAATAATATTAAATTGGTACTTCTTGCATTGTTTGAAGCTTTTTTTTTTAATTAAAGGCAAGTAAGAATAAAAAAAAATTGTTTAAAGAAAAGAAGAAAGCTCAAATATAATTATAAAAAGTAAATATTCCGATGAAGAATAAGAACAAAATTCTTCCGAGTTTTTCGTACCACAAAAGAGTAAAAGAAACCCGAAAGAAAAAATTAATTGTTAAAAATTGAAGAAAGTAAAATAATGAAAATGATTATACCTAAATATATAGTAACAAAACATAGGTAATAGTGTAGGTATGTCTTAATTGTAAGCTCGTGTAATTTAACCCTTTCAGGTCCGCGATCAATATAGCAAGCTAATTACACTAAAAATAATTTTTATGGGTTCCTTTGGGCTCAAATAAAACATTTTTAGCAAAAAATCCTAACTGAAAAATTTTCGGTTTTTCGTCCTTCCTGGTCTTGTGAGTCTTTGGGGATGTCCTTTTGCGGCCGTAAAATGATCAGGCATTAAAAAAACTTAGTTGTGTACTAATTTGAACTCAATATTCATAAAATACAGTCGTGCTCTCGTGGTAGGACCGTCGTCAAAATGACTTCTCCCCGGTAAAACGGCTTCAGAATGAAGTATTTTGCCTTCGCAGTGGGACAATTAGTACTATTGGAAATTGAGCCTCTGGGTTAGCCTCTCCCAAGTAACACATTCTGCCCTAAATAGGGAAATGCCGAATATATCTCGAATATTTGTCGACATCTTTGGCCCTATTTGCTGGGAAATGCACAAGTGGGCAAATATTCGACAGATTTCCTTAATGAGTGGCCCAATAATTTCCCCGTCGAAGAATATTGGGCCATTTTTCGAAAAATTCCTTCCCTATTTTTTATGCAAGAAATAGGGCAAAACATGTAGACTATCCGTCGAAATTTTTTCCTCACAATTTTCCTTTTTCTGAATTGGGCAATGAGTGCCCACCAAATGTCGAAAATTGTCCCTATTCTAATTCCTACCAAATAGGGAAATCTTTGGCCCTATTTCCGTCGAATATTTTCCCTATTTCTCTTCCCTAGTTCTGCCTACCAAATAGGGAAACTGACGGCCCTATATCCGTCGAAGATTTTCCCTATTTCTGTTCCTTGGCTCTGCCTACCAAATAGGGAAACTGACGGCCCTATATCCGTCGAAGATTTTCCTTATTATTCTGCCTTATATTTGCCCACAAAATAGGGAAACCGGTGTCCCTATTTCTGTCGAAGATTTTCCCTATTCCTCTTTCTACAAACTGTCGAAGATTTTCCCTATTCCTCTTTCTACAAAATAGGGAATCAGGTGGCCTTATTTTCGTCGACAATTTTCCCTATCTTGTTTCCTTAGATTTTAATGCAAAATAGGGAAGGAAGTGCCCTAAATCTGTCGAAAATTTTCCCTGTCATATTTTCCTAAATGCAATTATCTCTAAATACAAAATACCTATGCATGTAAATTAATTTTTTCCATATTCCTATATTGAAAATAGGTATAAAATAATTTAAAAATATCAAAAATATTGCAATATTTTAATTAAATTAATCTGGGCAAATTCAAGTAACATTTTAGGGCAAATCTTCGACGATTCGTCGCCAAAGACAGGGCAAAAATTGGGTCTGGTGTCGACACACCGTCGAAAGTGGGGACAAAAAACCCCAATTTTCGGCCGACGAATCTTCGACATAAAAATCCCTATTTTGGCCTAGTCCTCTACCAATTTTCTATATGCAAAAATGCACCCTAAACTATTATTTACCCAACAAATAATGTGGGAAATCGATAGATAATAAAGAAGCAAATTAATTTCTATGCTAAAATCATGAAAAATTAATTAATTTGCATAATTTTTTTGCATCAAGGTAGTTGATTTCCCTATTTTGGCCCTATTTTAGCCTTAAGTGACGTCATCCATCCATGGTCCAATCACATTACACCATTACTGTACATTTCACAAATGGTTTCAACTTGGTGGAAGTGTCGGAGTGATATCGTACGACAATTCCTACAGAAATTATTATTAATTTTAAAAAAAATCAATTAATTGGAATATTTTGCAAATTCTTATGTACATAATGCTAATTCTTTAATCACTATTTAAAATTCCTTTATATTTTGACAATTTTTGTTTAGCTTGAATTATTAATAAAGGAAAAAAAATACCTTTTTTAATGTTCTTTGACTATTTTTAAGCACAAAGCGCCTAAAAATGAACAATATTTTTATTCTTAATAATAATAATAACTTTGTTATTTCCATACAAACTGTAGTATTTTAAATGACAATATATAAAATATTTTAAAAATTCCGATTTACAAAAAAAAAGACTTTACGTCCTTTTTTGTAAATATTGCTTGCACCACAAAATGCCTATATTTTTTCTATTATTATTACGTTTTGTTTTTGAAGCACATTTGGTCTTTAAAAACACACATAAGGGCGATGCCGAAGAAAAACTCATCTGTATCCAGCACTCAAAGTCGACTATTTGTCAAAAAATAATAATTATCTTATCATTTTCTTTTAATTTATGAAAATCTCAAAGTATCTTATGAATTTAAAAATACAATTTACTTAAAAAAATCTAATAAGTTAATCTTAACCACCAAGTGTACTTTGAAGAGAAAATATGTTTCTTTTCGTTTCAATCTATTTCATTAAGAATTAAAATGTAAAACTCGCGATGAAGAAACTAGCTTTTTTTTAAAAAAAATTTTTTTTTATGTACAAGTTCTCAGACGCGAAACGCATTACAAAAAAAAATATTTTTAAAATATTTCTCGGGCGAGAATCGCAATTAAAGATTTTTTAAAATTTTTTTTTTTATAATCTGTAGACCTGAAATGTGAAACTTCAACTAAAAAACTTTTTTTTTTTTATAAAATGTAACTATCAGACGCAAGATGCCTAATGAAAAAAATTATTATAATATAATATATAATTTTTTATTATAGGTATTACTAGCTAATCCGAGCCCCCAATAACGTACAAGCCGATTTTTTTTTCGTTTTCTTCTGCGCATGGTTAGCTTAAAGAATATTATTAAGATTCGTATAGTCTTTAAGAATTTTATTTTGGAAATTTTAATTTCATTGGCTAATTTTGAAAATGTCTCAAAATTAGCTATGATTTGATATAATTTCGGTAATTTTCAAGGTCACATCTAGGAAACAAAATGAAAGATTTTTACATATTTCACAAAAAGTTTTTCATATTTTTCGTTTACAAGAAATAGTATTTTTGAAACTTTTTTATGTTCTAGAAAGTTGTAGAGCTTCTTATAACCGTTTAATTTGATACCAAGTTGAGCAAAATCAGTTATGCCGTCCTCGAGTTATATGGAAAAACACTTTTTGTTTTTAGCCGCCATATTTTTTTCAAACCACTCAACCGATTATTAAGTATGAGTTATCGATGAAAACGTCTCACTGAGCTATACAACATACTAAAATTTTAAACTTCTAGCTATAAGGGAAGTGGCTGGTGATATTTCAAAATTGCGGACGGTGGCCATTTTGGATTTTTAAAAGGCGAATAAATAAAGTTTGTCATCCACATTTCTATAAAAAAATTCAAATCGAAAGTCTCTATTTCCAAAATTTTTCCACCATCATATTTGGAATGTAGGTTGTTTAAAATGGGCTCGTACCAAGTTTGAGGCCTATCTAAGGTAGTCGGATTTTCCGACCATTACTTATTGTTCCCCACAAAGTGGAACACCAACTGATAATAATAGAAAAAATATAGGCGTTATGTGTCCCAAAAACACTAGTTTGTATTAGGCAAAATAAATTATGGCGTTGTGATGCCAAAAAAATTTTATTATTCATTATTTGAAAATATCAATTATCAATTGGAAAGTTTTTGTTGGCGGTATGGTTACCTGTGAATGATGATGTACCCTGTGAGATGACTGCGCTGCTGCTGGCAGTACCGTCACGACGCACACGCACCTGTGAATGATGATGTACCCTGTGAGATGACTGCGCTGCTGCTGGCAGTACCGTCACGACGCACACGCACCTGTGAATGATGATGTACCCTGTGAGATGACTGCGCTGCTGCTGGCAGTACCGTCACGACGCACACGCACCTGTGAATGATGGTGAATGAGAATGCTGAGGAAATACTATACGTCAAATGTCCGGGTCGAAGCGACCGCGATTGAAGATGCTCAGTCGGAGAATTTTCACGTGATTTCCTCTTCAGCACGTCACTTTGTTGAAAAATTGCTTAGATTTTTCCCTTCATTCGTTTAGGTTCCACGTGGAACTTGGAAAAGTTCAATTTGTTCACGCGGGAATTGTGGAAGAGTTTTGGCGGCAATTTTTTGTGGAAAAATGAATAAATTGCTGTCACTTGTTTCACACAAATTTTAATTTATTTCTCAACTTAAATTTTATTATAAAAATCAAATAATTAACAATTTATTTCAGAGATAATTCAAGGCGGCAATGAGCCGTACAAGTTATGTAAGAGTTGAGAGCAAAGTGATAGTTGAGTAGAAAGTGAGTCCCGTTTCAATACCGACCACTATTTATAAGCTGGCGCTGGGGAGCCGTGGCGGGCGTTGATTGGACAGTTGGGGGTTTCGATGATCTCATCGAGTTAACACTTACATGATAAAATTAATTTTATAGTAAATTTGAGAAATTGGGTTTTTTAGAAAATCATGTAGTGCGTTCATAGACAGTTTTTATAAACAGCTTCTAAGAAAATAAAAATTCCAATGACAGAACTGCTCTTAACAAGTACGAAAATATATTTTTTTTCTTAACATTTCCATTAAAAAATTTATTTTAAAATTTTGGAGTAAAGTAAATTTAATTTTTCCACTTCAAGTTGTTTCCAAAATATCCCTCTGTGTTTTACAAAAAAAGAATTAAAATTTATTTTACATTTCATATAAATGCAATAATGCATAGGAAAATAAACTGTGGAGTATGCCAACATCCATGGACTTTTCTATGGAATTGTGCAAAATAATATTTTAATGGGTCATATGGCGCGCGATCTTCCCAAGAACTTCAAAGGCGCGAATTCAAATTTTTGGGTGCAAAATTAAAATTTTCATCCTTAATTATCTGAGGCATCTGCATCCAAAATATATGGACCAATATGTTATAGGATGTATGAAGAAATTTTAAAAATAGTTTTAAAAAGATTTTGGGAAATTTGATTTTTTAAACCCAATTTAAAAATATTTAATAATTAATTTTTGGAAATACATTGTCATTTTATCTCCTTTTGTTAATTTTCCTATCTGAAAAGGGATATGGCATAATTTTCCAATGATCAAGAGTCAGGAAAATTCGCGATGTAAAATTATGGATAATTAATTATTATTATTGAGATCCATTTCATTTTACCATTTTGCATGGCAAGTAACGCCACCATCCATGAGAAAGTAATATTATTCTACATAATAATATGATTCCCATTGAAAACCATTGGAGAAAAAGAGAAAAAATATTAAGGAAATTGGGTAAATTTTTGTCGGCTATCCGTCGAAAATTTACCCAATTTTTACCCTAATCCTTCGACGAATCGTCGAAGATATTTCCACCAAGTTTCGGATGAAATATGGATTAGGGCCACAATAGGGATTCACATGTCGACGATTCGTCGGTCAAAAAATTGGGGTTTTTTGTCCCCACTTTCGGCCGTGTGTCGACACCAGACCCAATTTTTTGCCCTGTCTTTGGCGACGAATCGTCGAAGATTTGCCCTAAAATGTTACTTGGGCTGGGTCTGGTATGACCCAATGGACTTGAAAGGGTTAACATGAAATTTATGTATAACATTTTTAATTGAAAAGTAAAAAAAAATAATATTATTTTAATTAATGATTAATAAAATAATAAAATTTAATTTAAAAAAATAAAAGAAAAACGAAAGAAATAATTTTATATTTTTAATAATAATTATTTTTTAAAATATTTAACTCAATAAGAACCTGTATAATACTCCTAAAATCCTTTTTTTACGCGACATGTAACATTAAACCAGCCATGTAATATTTAAATAATATTTGTATGCCAGCCGATTCTTTAAAAGTCCTATATGTATGTGCAGCAAACTATCAATGACCATCCAGAAGTGTCCAGGTGTCCTCAAAATGATAATTTTAATTTAAAAAAAAAATCTCTAAATAAAAAGCTGAATTAGCTAAAATTTATATTCAAATTTCCTCCTAATTTAATGACCTTTAAGGCAATTTTTCAAGCTTAACATGAGTCTTTAAAAAATCCCTAAAATATTTATCTTTTCTACTCACAATACATAAGTTAATTGCAATCCAATTGCATTAGACTCACATCATCTAACTTTCAAATTGATTTTAGGCACTCCTCACATGCAGTTAGTGCGCAAAAAAAATTGAGGCAGACACGTCTTTCGTGAGAGTTATAGCTCACAATGTTACAACTCAATTAATTACGCGCACTCCATATAATGTCACACTACATGTAATTAATCGTCAAAACTTTCTCATTTCCCTCCCCCGAAGGCTGTCTGCGGGCTTTGCTTTCTTCTCTATATATATTTTGGGTGGTGGATGGAAGGATGAGAGACGAGCTATGGAGGAATCTGTGAATAATAAATTGTTGTGTCGCCATTAAAATAAATGGGACTGAAGGATGATAATAAGGAAATATTCCTATTATGCGAGCGTAATCTTTCAAGAGCAGACAAAGGACTCGCACATCTGACTGTCAGGCCGGCTGTCCTGGGGCTGTGTCGGTCGGCGGCTGCCACGGCGGGAGTGGGGGTTAGTGGATGAATTTTTCCGCAGACGGAATTAAATGAAAATGTCCCCGTCTTATCTCCATCATCTTCTCCCAGCGAAGGTTCGCCACATGAGTACGTCACGTCGTCGTCTCCCCTGAGTGGGCGCACTCAGCCACCCCCATTTCGGTGGTTTTGTACGCCCTTAATGAGAAAACCAAGAGGGTAGACACAATATTTCTCTTTCAAATGCACTTTCTTTGCTTCGAGACAGTGCACTGTGCGCAATAATTTATTTAGGAATTTCCAGCACGTTTCCACAAAGGACAATGCGAACAAAATATCCCGGGAAATAGGAAAAGTTTCACTAATAAAGAATTCAGATATACAACCCCCTCCCCCATGCAATCCTATCCCAACATCCCGGATAGCTCACAACCCAACGAGAGAAATTGCTTGAAAATAGGGAAAATTTTCGTAAATCCGTCGGCAGGGATTTGTCGAGAATTGGTCAAAATCTCGACGCCTCGACGAAAATGGGGAATAAAAATCCCAATTTTTCTGCCGACAGTTCGTCGAAAGCATCTTCCCTATTTCTGCCCAATTGGGAAGCTGATGTCGAAACGTGGCCGACCATATTCCGACCTACCGTCGAAATAGGGCAGAAATAGGAAAAATTTTCGAAAGTATGTCGACATATATTGCTTTGATTTCCTCGTTATTTGTCTCTTTCTCTCCAATAATATTCAATTCAAACAACATATTTTTATATTCTTCTGCTCTTTTCACACATCACATGATTATATTGGGGCCTCCATGGCGTTATTTTACATGACAACAATAAAATGCCAAGACAAAATAATGGAACACGATATTAATAAATATTAATATTTTTATATTGCGACTTATCCTGACGCTTGGTCTTTGGAAAACCATGCCACACCCTTTTCCCGTCATGAATATTTGCCATAGGCGATAAAATGCCATTGCATTTCACAAAAATTTAATTTTTTTATTATATTTTAATTTCACTTAAAAAATGAAATTTTCCAAAACCTTGTTGAAAGTATTTTTAAAATTTCTTTACACATCCTGAAACATGTTGGTCAACATATTTTGGATTCAAAAGTCTCAGATAATTAATAAATCGAATTTAATTTTAGCAAGTAAATTTTTGATTTGCCGCGCACGAATAAGTACGCCATTGAGCTCATTAACCTCCAAACCTTAAAGTCCATCTGTTGACAAAATATGAAATCAAAAATCTGGAGAAGGGCAGAAATTGGGAAGAAATAGGGCAAAAATTGGGAAGATTGTCGAAAGCATGTCGAATATTAGTCGACAAGTTGCCTTATTTTTTCCCTAATATTAAAGGAAATGGAGGAAGGAAAAATTTCGACAGACTGTCCACACCCAATTCCCTATTGGGAAGGCGTCGAAACTTTTTCGAGATATCTTCCACTTGGGCTGCCCAATTTTTTTACTTAAAAATAGGGCAGAAATTGGGCTGTTTGATAAGGAAATATGCCGAATATATTACGAAAGATGATTTCCTTCCAAAATAGGGCAGCTACTTTCGACATATTTTGGAAATTATTTCCACAAAGTCAACATTTGGGAAAATAGTTCTCGTTGGGAAGGAGTGCACCAATTCTAACTACAACTTGCATGAAAAATTAAAATTTTCTTTAACTTCAACATTGTACATTTTCTAATTAATTTTCTTATTTGTTTTCTTTTCTTTTTCTTTTTCACCACACCGTCATTGAAGAATATGTACTTTAATGAAGTTCCCATTAGAGTGGCGCTATGTGCAGGCCAGCTCTCACCCAAAATAATAATGAGAGAAATTTTCAGCTTCTTGGAGACCTTTTTGGTGGTACACGGACTTCGTCAAGTACTAACTCAATTATGATGCCTAATTTTCCTAAATAATCTTCTTGTGCTTTTGAGACAGAGAGAGAAAAGAATGTCAAAAGAGTGGCAATTAGCAGCACTTCTTCACAGAGATGATGCCTAAAATCCTCAAGGAGGCCCCGAGGAGTTGCTCCGCCAGAGCCTCAAATGACGACTTAATGCATATTTAGTGGATGAGGGTGAAAAAGCAAAAGAGAAAGATTTTAATCCCCATGGTACAAACACAGATTGAAGAAAATTCACTCAGCACGTGCCAATACAACATGCTCTAAGAGAGATTTTAAAAAATTAAAGAAAATTTTATGAATTCATCTTTTATGTTTTTTTTAATTAAAATAAATCAAAATTATTTTTTCTTAGATTAGATTAGATTAGATTTCATTTATTAATGTACAAAGAAAAATTACATTTTCATAAGATAGGACTATACAGTTTTTTTTTATATTCAAGATGCATTGAAGCTATTAAATTACAATTGTGGTGTTTGTGACTAAAGATTTTTTTTAATGATTTGTAATGATTCTTCACGAGAGTTTTTTCATTTGTTTAATAATAAATCTGAAAAGAACTTCTAGATCAAGTAAAAAAAAGAAAAACCTAGAAAATTAATTTCCGTTGAGAGAAGCTAATTTTAAAGCATGAGAAAATTGTTAAAACAAAACTTTTTTTTAAATTTGATTGTAAGCTAATTCCAAATATTTGAAAAACAATTTTTTTAAAGAATAAATTAGAAATTCTTTTTAAAAATATTAGGACCTATATTTTACTTATCGAAAAATCTCATCTGAGGGTGAAATTCACTATTCAGAAAGACTTAAGATTCCTTAAGAAATACTTAAGTTTTCTTGAGATCCTTAATGTTTTCATAAGAATGCCTTAACCTTTCATAATATTCTTTGAGAAAAAACATAAGATTTTCTAAGAAACATTTAAGATTTTTGAGTTTTCTTAAGCGAAACTTAAGATATCTTCAGTCAGGCTGAATCGGACTAAATGCACATTTGTCGTTAATTTTTTTCTGATTTCTTTAGGACATTGAAATTCGAAAAAAATCATCAAAAATGCATTGTTCTCGACTTACTTAAGAAATCTTAAGTTTCCCTTAAAAAACTTAAGAATCTTAATTTTTTCCTAAGAAATTTTAAATTTTTTCTTAAAGAAACTTAAGGAAACTTTAGACATTCTTAAGAATACTCCAAGAACCTTCAGAAAACTTAAAGAATCATCAGAAAAATTTAAGAAACTTAAGAAAACTTAAGACTGTCTGACTAGTGAATTTCACCCTGAAAAAAAAAATGCAGAAATTCGTCTCAAATGTGAAATTAATTAAAAATTCAAATTCTCCAGAATTTTCATAAAAAAAGGAAAAAAATTATTTTACTGCAAAATATTAATACTTTTCTAGGACATTTATTTAATTTTATGGATTTTATTGCCTTTATTGATTTTATTGCAGTGTTGTCCCAATGTAAACTCTTCACCATTCGCAATATAACTGTAGTAATTTTACTACATACTTATATGTAGTATGTAGTTAATATTTAAGACGTTAATAATTTCAAAAAGATGAAATAGTAATGTTTTTAATTGAATTTCAAAATGTTCTCCATTTGATGTTTGCGATGGTTTTGCACGAGATGTACGCCATTGACTGTAGAGCAGAAGCAGCAGTTAATTACTGATATATTTTAAAGTGATGTCATGAACCACCATTATGACTTATCTCCCTTCTTCTTGTGTCTTGTGTTACGGCTTCGTCGGAGGTAGATAAGAGAAAGCAGGATGAGAGTGAGTTGTCCAAGGCAAAGAATTAATTCACATTCCACGCCGAGGGAGATGTTTGCGGCGCATATCGGAAAGAAGGTCCATTAGTTGAGAAATTTCATGGTCGGAAAGGAAATGTGACAGAAGAAAGAGATCATTATTGAAATTTATTAATTTATTCATACAGAAGTCGTACAGAAGCTAATCTCCTCAATGGATTCGAATGCATATTTGTAATGCGTCGTCATCATTAAAGTTTAACATTATATATGGAGGCAAAGAGGGGCAAACCGATGCATCCGATCGGAAGGTCAGGGCGCGTTCTCCTTTTCGGTCGTTATCTCCTATAAGTCTGGGATGGAAGTCTCGCATTCTGGCTCCCGCTTCTATACTTCTTACTTTGTTGTATAAATCTTCCGCGATTAATTTTTGAAAGAACCCAAAACCAGAATCTCCACATCTTACGGTTTTAAGGTACAACGTACCTTCCATTTCTTTTTCAAAACTACATACAATGGCTCTTCTTTCTCTATCTTTCAATTTGTTCTACTGGAGCGCAATTGTTCTTCCGAATCTCTTTTTTTTTTGGCTGCGAAGAATTAATTTTTCAACCGCGTACCCATCACATGTAATTCCAATTTGAAGTTAGACAAATAATGGTGGTGGCAGTAAAAAATGACGCTTCCCATTTACAATTCATCTTTTTCCGAGTTTTTGATATAAAAATGCTAAATGGACTCCTCATGAAAATATTCCTGTATAATTAAGCTCTGTGAGCGCACTCTTCTTCAGCCGACCACACAGAATTAGTTGGTGTTCCACTTCGTGGCCAACACCAAGTATTGTAATCGTCGGAAAAACCGACCACCTCAGATCGGGCTCAAACTTGGTATGAGCACGTTTTAGACATCCCACATTACGAAAATGGTGGTGGAAAAAAAATGTTCCGGCCGGCCTGCCGGCCGGCCGGCCTCTGGCCCACACTTTGCCTTGTAACTCGAGAACGGTAGGAGGTAGAGACTTCCGGTTTGAAGTTTCCTATAGAAATGTGGGTGTAAAATTTCATTTTTTCGCATTTTCGAAATCCAAGATGGCCGCCGTCCGCCATTTTGAACTACTGTCAACCACTTCCCTTATAGCTAGAGGTCTGAAATTTTAGTATGTTGTAGAGCTCGGTGAGACGTTTTCATCGATAACTCATACTTGAAAATCGGTCAAGCAGTTTAGCAAATATGGCGGCCTAAAGCAAAATGTGTTTTTTCAATATATCTCGAGAACGGCTTGACCGATTTTGGCCATCTTGGTATCAAATGAAAGGTATTGCGAAGCCCTACAACTGTCTAAAACATTTCAAGTTTCAAAAACATCCGCAAGAGGAGCTAAATTCAAAAACAAAAATTGCCTAACTTTAAGGGGCAATATCTCCGAATCCCCATTAGGCAAATCTTTTAAATTTTGATATGTTGTAGCCTGACTCAATATCTCTCACCAGTCCGAAAATGAAGAAATTCTATGTCGCCGTTTAGAAGATATGGCCATTTGAAAAATTCTTGAATTTGAAAAGTTCTAAGAGCCATATCTCTTGAACGGCTTATCCGATTTTGTTCAATTTGGTATCAAATTAAAGGTTTTGCAAAACTCTACAACTTTCGAGAACATCAGAAACCTCTAGAACCACTTCTTCGAGACAAAAAACGCCAAAAACTGTTTTAGTAAAACAAAAAGCCGCCATTTTGTGTTCTAGAGGTGACCTTGAAAGTCATTGAGATATATATCAAATTATAGCTTGTTTCAAGACCTTTCCAAAAATAGTCAAGAAATATCTGTAGGTCCTATAGAACCAGAGATATGACCATTTTTATCCATTAAATTACTGAATTTCACCAAAAAAATCAACTTTTCCTATTAATTCTGCTCACAAATCGCATTACAACGCATAAACAAACTTCTACACGTTGTGGGACACCAACTCTTATAACTGGACGCGTTATGATTGACTTTCATTTGCCGAGACGGACAACGTCTAATTCATTATAATCGCACACATTACAAGAAATATTGCGAGAACCATATAATTTAATGAGCAAAGGTGGACTCCATCTTCAAAAAGTAAAATGGAATACAAGAACTCCGCAGTTGTGTTGTGCATACGAAGGGGGGGAGGGGGGTACCGCCCTAGAGTGACGATTCTATGGATAGAAATAAGATGTAAGAAGTCTTGAAATTATATAGCATGGAAAAGCAATTTACAAATGAACGTTAATGGAAGCTATACGGAGACAGTTTAAGGGATCAGTTGGAGGGAATCTAAAGATTTTTATTTTTTCCTAATGCCGGTTGCAACAGTGTTGTATAATTAAAATGGTGCCAATATACATATCGAGGGCTAAATAATAAAAAGTCGTAAGTCCATACGGGCGCCGTATGGACTTACGACCTTTTATTATTTAGCCCTCGATATCTTTTATGATGTAGGTACTATCTTTGCTATTAAAAACTGAGAAATCTTCATTAAAATTCTTCTAATAAACTAAATAAAATACTCATGCTTCAGATGCAGATACTTCATATGCATATGCTTCAATCTTTTCTGAATGTTTAATTTAATTATGATTAAAAAATTAAAGAAATTAAATATCTTTTAGAAAATTCTAGAGATATAAAAAGCATTTGAATTTTTATATTATTAGTGAAGCTATCTGGAAGCTTTTGCACTTGAGAATTATGTATTATGCGCATTTTTTTGAACATTTAATATGTTGTACTAAAAGTATTTTATAATAATGCTTTTGATTTCAATTTTTATACAAAAGAAAAACAGATCTATCTACAAGGAGTTTATGCTGCTTTGACATATGCTTCATATAAACATATGAAATTGTCAGTTTTGTAGCATCTTTAACTTGAGTATAGCTTTTGTTTAAACCCCTAAAATTGTATGGGCATATGCTCTTCATTAGCTATACCACATAGTTTTCTTTCTACATAATAGATTTTCATTAGTTTTACTTCATACTTGCTTAAATCAAATGTATGCTTAAAGCATATGCTTCCTTCATAAGAATATTTGCCTTAAATTTTTTTTAACAACATTATAACTCATTCTTGCAGTCCTAAAATTTCTATAATTAAACATTTTGCGTATTAACCCTTTTGCAACCCCAGATGATGCCCCAGAAAATATTTCTTCGGCAAAACACTTTCTTTATCATTTTTTACGAAAATTTAATGTATTTATCAATTAAAAAAAAATTAATTAATAAAAATTCAAGAAAATACAAAATTTCATTCTTGGGTTAAAGTATGAACGAAAAAACACTAAGGGGTTAACTTAAACTTAAACTCCCTCGAAGCAATCGATTTATGTTGCGTATGGTAAAGTCTCCCCAATAACTCAGAATAGAACAGGAAACAGAATCCCGTGAAAAACAGATTGAAAAGAATTATATTTATTGAGTTGTTAAATGTGATAATTCCTTCGTTCAAATCTTTTCCTATATTTTTTTCTCCATCTTCGTGTTGAGATTTATTGAAGATGTCTGGAGAGATGGGGCGAGGGTCTG
Source organism: Lutzomyia longipalpis (assembly GCF_024334085.1). Classification (NCBI taxonomy): domain Eukaryota; kingdom Metazoa; phylum Arthropoda; class Insecta; order Diptera; family Psychodidae; genus Lutzomyia; species Lutzomyia longipalpis. Next base: position 25,905,519 of record NC_074708.1, read on the forward strand.
CTGATGTGTTAATTCCACTAAAGAACATGTCTTTAGTGCTTCAATGGTGGAGCATTAGTGAGAAATTCATAAAAGGATTTTAGCACCATCTCCTAATTATTCCAACTGCATTGTAATCACGTACATATCTCATAGAATTTAGTTGTGATAATTTTGTCATTGTCAGCCGTGAGATCTTTCTTCATTTCAACACATCAACGTAAGAATTTTTCTTTAGTATAATAAGAAGCAAAATATGAGAGAAATTCTTGACAAATATTTTTGGTGTGGGTCACGCTGCGTATCACGAATAATTCAATTTACACAAATCGATAAATTTTAGTGACACGTTAGGAGCTCATATTTCATGAATAGCTTTTCGCAACCGCGCGCGAAGAAATTCCATAATTTATTTGTTTGTGTGGAATTTTTTAATAAATGACAAGATTCATGGTGATTTATACATCTATTTTGGTCCACGTTGTGATCTCTTTATGCCCCCGACATACACAATTCTCCCAATGTGCGATGAGGATATATTGAGAGCACGAATGGAGGAATTTTTGCCCCCAAAAACGAACAAAAAATTTACGCCACATAATACATTGCAATTTAAGACCCATAGGCCTGTAATTCAATACATACCGTAATCATCTCACCGAGATATTGGTCGATGGCTCATCATTTTCATTTATCGTGCCAAAAGCAGCCCCCCTGTGCGGAAGGTACAGGAAAAAAAGTGAGAGTGAACAAGGGGCGCGTACGTGACAACAGTTGGCATTTCATTCACAATTCACCTTCTTAATTAAATGTGTGTGTGCTCCGTAAATTGATCATTTCTGACTGGGCACGTTCTCCCATACAGACCCCACACCCCTTTAATGCCTTCTTCATCCTCTCCGCTCAGGAGCATCCGATAAGCTCACCCCTGAGCCACAAACACACTTTCCGCTCACCAGATAAAACTTTCGTGAATAGGAAACTCCATTTTCACCCCATTTTCTCTCTTTGGTAGCTTTTGCGATGCTATCCCTGTTTCCCATCACTCACGGGGGAGCTTATTCAGGTGCCGTGCAGCCCAGCCTCCTCTGCCAGAGTTACCAAGGAGAATTTCATAAATTACAGTGCCATGCGGGAAATTGTGGAGCTGCTCTGAGATTTTTGTACGTTAAGTTTGATTTTCTTTCAAAATTAGTTTTTCATACATTATTATATAGAAGGTGGTCATTTCCCAAAAAAGCGGTGGGAAATTTATGAATTTTTTCGTTGAAGATCCAGCTTATATTGATTTATAACCTAATTAAATTAATCTAACATTTTTTTAAATCAATTTAAATTAATGTATTAAATAAATAAAATCTAGATCTATAACAATGTTTTGAGGGGAATTTAAAAAAAAATCTTGTGGATCGCGTCATATTAAGCTTAAACGTTATTTTAGAACGTTTTCAGAGAGTTTTTCTTAAGTTTTCTTATCTTTTTCACGCTTTAAGTTCTGTTGTAGTTTTTCTTTAAAAATAATATTTTTTCTTTATTATTTTTATAATAAAGACCTATAACAAGAAAATTCGTCCATTTCCTACCATTTTTCCGTAAAATTATCAGACTTTTATATCATCTTTGACTGGGTGAAATTGACTAGTCAGACAAATTTAAGATTCCTTAAGAAAGACTTAAGTTCTCTTCACATTCCGAGAGTTTTCTTAAGAATCTTTAATTTTTTAAGAATGTTTTAAGTTTTCATGAGATTTCTTAAGAATAATTTAAGATTTTTAAGTTTCCTTAAGCGAAACTTAAGATTTCTTTAGTCAGGCTGAATCAGGCTAAATACACATTTTTCGATGACTTTTTCTGATCCGCTTTGGGCATCGAAGTTCGTAAAAACCTTAAAAAAATATGACTCAATCATTTTCCTTATTAAGAAATCTAAAGTTTCGCTGAAGAAACTTAAAAATCTTAAATTTTTGTTAAGAAATCTCATGAAAACTTGAAACATTCTTAAGACAACTTAAAGAAATTTAAGAAAACATTAAGATTGCAAAGAAAACCTAAGTCTGTCTTAAGTCTATCTGACTAGTGAATTTCACCCGGTGCATTACAATAATTTGAAAACGTCATTAGGTTCTTGCCAAGGAACTTTTCTCTGTTAATGTTTTTAGAACTTCTTATCTTAAGGAAAATTCGAGCAAATTTTCTACATTTTTTTTTAATAAAATAGCAAACAAATGAGACTATTTGTGCATCAACTTTTGCAGCACATACCTGTTTTCCTAAATACCCACAACTGAAAGAAACTCCCTAATACGTGAAAAACTGAGTCACGTCCAATGTATGTATTTTCACAGTGTCTTTCCGAAACAATATAGAAGAAATATAAATTATCACCTAACTTTTGGTCGCATGCTGTCGCAAAGAATGGCAACGACATCTTCAGCATAAGTTGGGGTTTTTTCGGTGTGTGGCATCGTATTTCCATGGGAGAGATTCTTGGAATTGATGCCTTTGAGGAGAATTTCTCGTAAATTGGCACCTGAGAATTCAATCAAAGAGTCACTCACACACATACATAATACTCCAGGTAACTAACCCCCCTTTGGGCGTTCAGGTGTACAAACAACCCTCAACACGTCAATATTGGCACTATCATGCTCCACTTTTCACCATCTCTCACGGAAACCCGCACCCTAAAATCCTATATCGTACTCGTTTAAGGGTTGCATTTCTCCTCATTTCGTGTGGAATATCTCACTCACAGAAATGACGGCGGGAAATACTCCGCGTGATCGAATTTCATTGGTGGGGTGGGTGGAGGAGTTATTTTCGTGCATCTCACCAAATGATTAATGCTTTTGGTCGTGATAAGAAATATTATATGTACAACACCAGGGCAGCAATCTCTCGGCACCCGCCGAAATCAATTTGTTCTAAAAATTCTCTGATATTTCAGCTTTCGACACATGGGAGATTACCAGGCAAGTGTGGTGAAGTAATTGGATGGGTTCTAAATTAAAAATACTCTGACTTTTATCGCCACAAGATGAATTAAGGCTAAGGGGTGGATGTGCTATGGGAAATGAACCACTCTCCCGTATCACGAATTTCCGCGCACACAAAACCCAATAAGCTCAACTCAGATAGAGAAGAAGGGTATCCTGTTACCATGGAAAGGATATATTTAGTTCTCAGGAGTTGGGGGATATTCTTTTCTCCATCCCTTCCTCTCGAGATTTTCCTTTCAACTATGGATTTTTTCTAGAACTAAAAGGACTAAAAGATTGAAAAGAAATGGAAGAATTAGAAATATTTTTACCGCCAATCTTTCATTTATTTAGTTGACTTTCAATGCATAAAAATTTAATAAAAAATTTCCATTTTCATAAAAATCGGATTTGACTAAAGAAAGAGTATTAGAACTTCTTAAACGAGATTTCAAGAATTTCCGTTGAGAATTGATTTTTTTAGACACACGAAAATTTCAAAAAAAATTTCTAGGCATTTCTAGATTGATTACTGCCATCTAGCGTCAATTTTGTATTATCCCCAAAGGACAAGAACGTTTACCCGCTACTTAACGCTTCATTCTATTTTTAAATTTCTCTCCCATTCATTTTTCCCCAGAGCAGACCCTAGAATGTTGAATCAACATCCTCCCTGGTCCTTGACTCCAAAAACCAACACTCCATACTACCTAGCATTGCCCTCAATTTCCATTTAAAATTTGCATATAAAAAAAAAAAAAATAAAATAAATTTTTCCATATTTCTCCCTATTTTTGCATACAAAATACATACATAGCACAACTCCAAACAAGCATCAATTGTATTTATTTTTACCGGAGCACCGCATAGAGTGCTTGTGCATCGTGCTTGGGCAAATGGTAAAAATTTCTGCAGGTTAGTCAATTTATTGCATTGGTCGTGGAGGTAAAATAAATGTTTTGCGGTGTGGAAGGAACACATGCGAATGAAAAAAAAAAACAATCGCAGGATGAAAAATGGTTGGTTTTTTCATCCCATTTCCGCGTTAGAATGTAAATGGCAGAAGTGAATTACTCGTGAATAAAAGAACGATTGAGTGCTAAATCTGTCTATAACCCGAAGCTGAGTCGCGGCGTGAACAGGCACGATTGAAAGAATTCAATCAACCCATTGCGCGCTTCCTTCGAAGCCCTCGCGCGGGGTTTTGAAGTTCTCTGGCTCAGAACTTTTGTGATGAGGAGCGAGGGCTCCAGAGGAGGTAGGTGCACCACCAGAGAGAGAGAGATTAATTCACGGCAAGAAGAGGAAATTTAATACAGTCCATGGAGAAAATAATATAATAAATCGAAATCAAGCCATTTATGATTAATTGTCTCGAGACCTCCGGACTTGTTTCGAGATTATTTGTAATAACTTCTTTTTTTCCCTCTCTCGTTGTTGGACTCCTTCCTCCGTCGGCAGCGCGATGGTTAGAAGAATGAGAATGAGAATCTTTGGGAATGAGTTAAACATCTTCACGCGGCATGACGAGGTAAAGAAAAAAAAATTCTTCCGACGTCCATAACTTATCTTACCTTCCACGATTGTGGCGAAATGAAGAAAAAGAAAAACAAGAAGCAAACCCACCCACGGAAAATACCGAGAGAAGGGGTTTGGTGTTGAAGGAGCGACACCTTCGTAGCTTCCGCCACGAGTTCCATTCGTGATTGAGTGATTGAGGAAATGACCGCGATTACACCAACCGCAGACCACTCTGGCAATCACGAATCGATCGCCCTGACCATCCAATGCGCTAATTTTGGGACGTTCGTGTCGTTATATGAAGCTCCGGGATTGGATTGCTTTTAATAGAAATATATACACACGATGACCGTATTAGATATAGGTATCGGTTGCATGCCAAATCACCAATCTTGCCCCAACCCCCCTCCTGTTCGTTCACAAAGTGGGATGGCCAAATCGATGGTCACCATGAAAGCTGCAGGCACAATTTGCAGCATTTCCACAAGCACGTCAAATCAGGAACATTTCTATGCAATAGCATATAGCTTTTGTCTTTTAATGAAACAAGCAACATTATTGCGACTAAATGGCTTCACTGCAAATAGCTTTGAAATTGAAATTTTGTATGGGGGACACTGTGAGGTGGTTTGAATTAGTCACGCAAATGTTATACGAAGAAATTCACAGAAATTTCCATTTATTGCTTTTCTTTAAGAGTTGAATTTCTTTTAAAAAAGAAACTCTGAAAATGGGAAACTTCTTCGAAAATTTCTCTTAAAAAAAACTTTTGAAGATCTTAAAATTATTCTTGAGAAGTTTTATGACTTTTATTTGAGAAATTACCCGCCCCTTGAATAAAACATTTGTATTCAAACACTTCGGAACGTATTAAACGTAGTACAAATTAAGTATTTTGCAGCTCTATCTGGGTTAATTAGGATAAATTATAGAGCTTAATAGTTTCATCACGTTCCTAATCCCTCAAACTATTCCTTTGTTCTAACTAAAGTTTCCATTCTTTGCTCCTTCTAAGATCTTCAGCAAATAAAATGAAATCTTGATAAATCATCTAAAATTTACAAACTTTAATCTTTTAATTTTAACGTTCTAACCCCTTGAGATTTATTTAATATGCGCTGCTGTGCATAATAATTGGCTCATTTTGGTGTCTTAAATCTTTCCAAGAAAATAGCACCTTTTAATTAGTACTCACTTGCAGGTGACACCTCTTTTTAATTACCTGCAATTTATGGAAATTCTCTGATTTATTTTCAAATTTAAGATCATTTTATATCTCAACGCTGTTTTATGATGATAGTTTGAAATAACTTGGGGGATTAATGAAACTAATTGGAGAAATATTCGATTGCAGAAAAGATTTATCTGAATAAAAAAACATAAATATTCGTTTTTTAAAGAATTTATTCGGAATAATAAAAAAAATGATAAATTTATTTGGATTATACAAAAGATATATACATAAATCAGTTAATAGTAGTATATTGAAAGATATAATTGGGAAAGATTTTATAGAGCAGATTTATTTTCAATTCTATGTAAAGAATGCTAAATATCGATTAAAAAGATTGACTTAGGAGATTTTAAAAGATTGAGAATACTAAATCTTATTACATAACGGATATTGCATTCGAATTATTAACCTGTTGACCACTTTTTTGCATTTCTAACGTTAAATTTTTTTTTGCAATTCTAACGTTAATTTTTTTGCAATTCTAACGTTAAAAAATTGTTTTAACGTTTGGCATTCCTTTGGTAACGTAGAAAAATCCCTTTTTAAAATATTTTATGTTGCATAATGTTAAGAATTCGAATTCATGTCTTGATGTTTGACACATATTCTAACGTTTAACAATTTATTAAAATCAGGGGGATGCCCAACCCCGAGAAATCAGTACTTTTAGTGAGGCAGCAGGTTCTTCCGATCAAAATAAGGGATCAGTTTGCACAATTTCACTTGCAATCGAAAGTACATTTAATTAGCTTTCGATTGATCCCTATCTCATTATCGAAATAACATTATTAATATAAAAAAAGTTAAAGTGTTTCTCGGGAATCGGTCGAGATTGAGCGAGATTCGAGAATTCCTCATACATTTTGTTCAACAAAAAGTGACTTTTCTTCACTGAAAATGAGGTTAAACCATCCCCTTGATTAAAATATTTTTGATATTTATTTTAACGTTTGACGTCTTTCTTCTATTTTTGGAGAAAACAATTGTTGTTTTAGATTTTCTTATAAAAATGTTTTTTTTTTTAAGATTGACCTTATTTTGTATTCTATCGTTTAAAAAATTATTGTTTTTTTTTAGTTTCTACTGAAACTTTTAGCCTCGAAATTTTTTTTTCCCTCTAAACAAAAACTCAAAGTGTGAGAACTTTTGGAGATCTTTTTGTCTTCTCAAGAACTCTATTTTCCAAGTATTTAAAAAAAAAATTTGGCCAAGTATTTTATTTAAGTTTTATTTCTCCTAAAATATTTCTAAACTCGTATTTATTTAACTCTCGTAGATAAAAACAATAACATTAGTAATAACAGACATATTTAGCAAAATGAAAACTTCTCAGAATTTTTCAGATAAACACCCCCTGTTTGAAAAGGACCTTCTTTTTAGCTCAAGGATTCCACCTTTGAATTTGATCTTATGCTGCTAATCCTTCTTTGGGTCTTTCGCATAGAAGGAGTGGAGTTACATTTAAGGGGGGTCTCTTTTGAGAGCTGGTGAAATTCAATGTTTTTATTTTTCTTAAGGTTTTTCTTAAACTTGGTTTTCAAATGTTGGTCACATTTGAAGACTTATTATTGAAGAATAAGAAAATCAGTTTCTGCTATCTTAGGTACGACGCCATCTTGAGATTATCTACAAAACACAAAGGTAAGTTTTTCTCAGGCCGGGAATAAAATCTAATTATCCGAGAATAAGACCGAAAATCCGTTTTTTAATATATCCAATTCATCACCCACGGTCGCCCCTCTACAAATTGGTTTTTCTCAGGATCTACTGGATGGATTTTGATGGGGTAAAAAGCAAATGAAAGAGGAAATACCAATGCAGATTTTGATGTACCAGAATTTTGAATTTCCATTCTGGAGCTGAGAAAAGTGGAAAAATGTGACTTTTGGTCAGATATTTTTGACGTTTTTCCACTTTTCTCAGCCCCAGAATGGAAATTCAAAATTCTGGTACATCAAAATCTGCATTGGTATTTCCTCTTTCATTTGCTTTTTACCCCATCAAAATCCATCCAGTAGATCCTGAGAAAAACCTACCTTTGTGTTTTAAGGCAGTTCTGTGGAAAAGACGGAAAATCACAAGATGGCGTCGCACCTAAAATGGCGAAAAATGATTTTCTTACACTTCAATAATTAGGCTACAAATGTAACCAACATTGGAAAACCAGGTTTAAGAAAAACCCCCAAAAATTTCAACATTAAATATGTGTAAATTCTAACAATTTTCTTAAGAGACCCCCCTTAATTTAGGTCAATGTGTGAGAAATACGAGAACTCTCAGGAAATTCAATACAATCTTACATATTTGTAATCCAATGATCTTCCGTATTAAATCTCAATGGTGAAGCAAAGGCAAATGGTTGGGTTTTGTGCAGCGAGTTATCCATTTGCGTAATTGTTGGTTAATTTTTTATTATGCAGCTGCGATTTAGCGTGCAGAGAATGTCTCGAGGATCGAACACTTCAATCATCCGACGAGTATATTATTAGCGTATTAAATTTATTGCACACATTTTCCCGACAATCACTCACTGCGCGCGGGATTGGAATGGAGGTAGGTACATAAAACATCTACTAAAAATCAGGAAGACAGTTTGACTTATCGGTTCATGGGTGTGCTTCTGGGGTGCTTGCCGAAATGAAGGAAAAAAGTGGGAGGAGAAGGAGAAAGTCGGTGTATGAATAAATTTCCTTCGCCACTTTTGGTCGATAACTCACTTGATTGACCTTCTGATGGATGGCATTGAGTCGCGGTTGCAGTTCAGGAACACTCCTTTGGCCTCGAGGTGACTTCTTTAGACACACACACACACCGCTGAGGTAGTTTGGTCGATTGAAATATTTTTTTCAGAGCTCTTCATAAAAGAAAATTGAGAGGTCTTCTTTGCAGAAATTTGTGACGTGAAATTGCCGCGATTTTTTGGTCTTTCGTGGTGAAATTCGTGAGTGAGATGTTTTTTGTAAAGCAGCTGCATACATAATGTGCCAGGATAAATGGCATAAACTGCCTTTACAACTTGCATGTCTTTATTCTTTTTTTTTACCTTCATGTAAAGAGAATGATTTTAATTTAGACATTTTTTGTGGAAAAAAAAACTAAAATTGAGCCAGGATTTGAAATTTACAAAATTGCGCCATAAAACATCCTGTCGCTGAGGATTTCCTTTTCACCCACCCGAAAAAATTATCCTTTTGCGTGGAGGGTTTTTTTTTTGTCAATTTCAGTGTGAAATGTTCCTTAAAATTGAGACAATCCTTCATCCCTACGGCTGCCTAGCAAATCCCCCGAATGGGTGTGTGTGAGAATTGCACAACAGCATCATCTCGCCTTGTTCTCGCCACCACTTTGAGTCGCATGAGAAGAGCTAAAATTGCCTGGGCTAGGGTACCTACCTCTACCTTTGAAATGGAATACGAAACCTCGTGCACACACAGTGTTTGGCTACACATTCAATTTATTCCATAGCCAGGGTATGAGATGTGAGTTTGCCTCTTTTGTACAAACACACAGCGCTTAATCCTTAATCCAGTTTTTGTGACACACCAGCGATCCTGGATGCCTCCACCCTACCGTGCCACCCTTGGTGTGACCAAAAATGGTTCCGAGGTGTAAAAAAGTATACATCAAGGTGTCAAAATACCACACGAACGTAGCGGCGGTGTTCGCTCCATAAAATACCTGGAGATTCCCATTTGGCTCGCAGATGGAAGCAGCAGCCACCACGAGGAATGATTTAAGGGTGCGATTTATCACAAAAGCGGGATAAATAAGGATTAAGAATATTTTACTGTGAACAAAGCGCAGGGAATCATTTCTGGAGATTTAAATTTCTCTCCTGTGTGGAGTTTTTTTCCTCATTCATTCATCTCTCCTCTTCTTTTCTATGTGCTTCAAATGGTGTGGACCTGGATGAGGTGGATGTGGGGATGATCTTCCACCACGTGTGTGTGTGTGTGCTTGTGGCATAGAAAAAGTGCCTGTAAGGAAAATCCCTCTAAACAATTCAATTGAAATATGTCATTCCGAGCGATTTCCGTTGTATATCAGAGCCTTATCCTCAATAACAATCTCATCTTGCTCTAACTGTGTGCGTGTGTTTCCTTACATGGGGGGATAAGAAGTCCTTCAGGGGAGTAAATTTTCATGAACAGAACAGTGAAGGAAATTGTGAAGCACATTCACTTTATTTTGGTTATAAATGAGATCTTTATAGACAAAATAGGAGTAATTTGAAGCCTTTTAAAAGTTCTTAAAGTTTTAATTTATCTATATAACGAGGTAAAGTATCGCTTCGCTCCAATTTACCTCGCCCCGCTTCACGGGGATTTGTTGCGCATCGCGCAAATTTTAGAGATAAAGAAAATATGATGGCTTATAAGCAGATTGGAGGAACTTATCAATCCCAAAAAAAATTGCAAAGAGAAGAAATCATTTTCAAACAGCATTTCCGGCGCTAAAAAGTAATACAGTCGTTAAAAAAAGTAATACAACCACTTAGAAAAGTAATACAGCCTTTATAAAAAAAGTAATACAGCCTTCAGAAATGGTTATACAACCGATAAAAATAGTAATACAGCCTTTAAAAATAGTAATACAGCCTTCAAAAAAGTAATACAACCATTTGGAAGAGTAATACAGCCTCTAAAAAAAGTAATACAACCTTCGAAAAAAGTAATACAACCATTTAAAAAAGTAATACAGCCTTCAAAGAAGTAATACAACCATTTGGGAGAGTAATACAGCCTTCAGAAATGGTTATACAACCGATAAAAATAGTAATACAGCCTTCAAAAAAGTAATACAGCCTTCAGAAATGGCAATACTGTCTTCAAAAAAAGTAAAACAGCCATTTGAAAAAGTAATACAGCCTTCAAAAAAAGTAATACACCTTCAAAAAAAGTAATACAACCATTTGGAAGAGTAATACAGCCTCTAAAAAAGGTAATACAACCGATAAAAATAGTAATACAGCCTTCAAAAAAGTAATACAGCCTTTAAAAATAGTAATACAGCCTTCAAAAAAGTAATACAGCCTTCAAAAAAGTAATACAGCCTTCAGAAATGGTAATACTGTCTTCAAAAAAACTAAAACAGCCATTTGAAAAAGTAATACAGCCTCCAAAAAAGTAATACAGTCTTCAAAAAAAGTAATACAACCATTTAAAAAAGTAATACAGCCTTAAAAAAAATAATACAGCCTTCAAAAAAAGTATTTTGGAACAAGAACAATTTGGAAGAGTAGTACACAGCCTCCAAAAAAGGTAATACAACCGATAAAACTAGTAATACAACCTTCAAAAAAGTAATACAACCTTCAAAAAAAGTAATACAGCCATTTGAAAAAGTAATACAGCCTCCAAAAAAGTAATACAGCCTTTAAAAATAGTAATACAGTTTTCAAAAAAAAGTAATACAACCGATAAGTAAAAGAAAAAGTAATTTATCTATATAATAAAGAAAGGTCTGTTTGTTGGTAATTGTCGTTCCTTCTTTTCTATACAAATCCACACCGTTTGACCGATCGTGATGAAATTTGGTACAGGGGCTCCTTTATAACAGGCGGTTTCAGATGGCCGTATTCATTTCCCCCCAAAGCCCCCATTCAGGTAGCCCCCATATAAATCTCATGCAGTTTTTGCGAATTTTTGAATTTGGCGACTAAAGTGTTGTATGAAATTGATTTCTTCTCTTTCCGAAATTTTTCTCCGGGATTGATAAGTGGCCTCGACCTACTTATAAACCACTAGTCAACCCGAGCCCCCAATCACGTGTGAGCAAACTCCATTTTAAGCTATAAAAGGGGGGCGTATATTAGTAGGGGGGATGAATAATACGGTACCCCGAAAAATTCTAAAAATAAAAAAAATCCCGTTATCTGACCCTTCAGCAGGTAGAAAATGGGATAAAATCAATTTTTCAGTGGGGGCGCTATAAAGGGGGGTTGGGGCGGAATCCCATATAGCGCTTGCAACTCGTATTGACCCCCTCTACCCCCATACCAAATTTCATCAAGATCGGCCCAGCGGTTTCGGAGGAGTTCATGTGCCACAGACAGACAAACAAACATTTTCAGCTTTATATATTAAGATCTCAATTTTTTTTCTCTCTAAAATTTGCGCGAAGCGCAACAAATCCCCGCCTGTAAAGATATAATTAAGAAATTAAAAAGTCGGGAATATCGAGGACTTTTTCCAGTAAAGTTGTATGAATTTTCTTGATGAATAAAATTGTAGAAAAGAATTCGCTTGAGTATCTTTTTTAACGAGAAAAGGAAAACGTTGCTTCTTGGAAAATAATGCTACTTTTCTTAAGCGTTTAACCCTTTCAGGACATTTGGTCATACGCTGACCAAAGACTCGATTTTAAAAATGTTTTGTTTTGTATAGTTATTTTTTTTAAATATTGAATCCAAATTAATACAAGACTATTTCTTTACAATCTCTGATCCCAGGACTCACAGGATCAGAAAGGGCGAAAAACCGAAAATTTTTGAGTTGGGATTTTTTGCCAAAAGAGCTCAAAGAAACCCATAAAAATTATTTTTAGTTCAATTAGCTCACTAGATTGATCGCTCACCTGAAAGGGTTAATGTCATCCTTTAAAAATTTAATAAATAAATATTCCTTTACAACTCTTCTTCATTTTTTACGCATAATCTGCATAATATCAATTTGTTTTATAGAATTTCACTTAAAAACATTTTTCTTTTGTGAAAAATTTCTTCATAAGAAAATCTATTTTATTTCAAGCCTAGATAAGCCTAAAGAATACGATGATTCAAATAATTTAATAGAAAGATTCTTTTAGGATTATTTTAATCAAATTAATACATTCTCTAATTAGAGGTAATGGAGGTAATATTAAATCTTTCAAATGCTCTAAAAATTATATTTGAGCCTAAATATAATTTCCAAATGACGCTTTGATCGAATTCTTTGCGAGAAGCGAGCTGCGCCACTAATTCCCACAGGGGACCTGTTTGCAAAATCCACAAGAAAAAGAAATCCTTCGGTGTTGTAACGTGGCAGAGGAAGAAAAATAAATAAATTTAAGTAATTCCCAAAAATAAATTGTTTGCATGATGGGAAGGGAAGGCAACCACAAGGTCTTTTTCTTTTATCCTCGAGCAGACAGATGAAAGAAATTCATCTCTGCAGAAATTCGAGGGATTTCTTCCTTTCCGGAGACGTGCACCACCCCACGTCCTTTTGCCCTATGATTTTTCCCTCATATATAAACAAAAACATGAATTTTTATACGAAGCTGCGGTGTTTATTTATTGCAATCCACCCCCGCATACGAGGATGGAGGCAATCTGGCAAAAATGATGAGAGGATTCCTTCTGAATGTTGGCAGAGGGGAAAAAATGGAGATTCGGGGACGTCCTTTTTCGCAATGATTGTGGGTGATACGCACACAGGGATTGTTCTGCTTACCGCTGCAAAAATCACTCATTCGAAAAAATGTCTTCCATTCCCGCACATTCATTGCGCTATTTTGCGTCCAAGCAATCTCATTTCCCTCAAACCATTAAACAGGATGGATGCGCCTTTTGAAAATATGGCAGCAGCAGCATCTCTGTAAGAGAAGGACATGCTCATCCGCCCGTTCGATTGGACATTGTTGTCCTCGTAAATATCGTCATTGTGGCTTTTACATCTTCATCGTAAAAATCATTTTTATGCCGCAATCACTGCGGCGCATGAGAGACGCTTCAATTCACGAATCATCATCATAAACGCACAGCAAATTTCCTCCCCGCTCGATGGGAAAATTGTGACTCTTTTTCATCCCTATATGTGTGTGATTTAGTGCAACAATGGCTCATCTTCACCAAACCCTCCACCCCGCCCAAGCCCCAAAAGCCAGGATGAGATTCCGTCGTCAGAGTGACAATTGAGATTTATCAGTGATGGAGCAATTTCTTTTATTATGGCTTTTTGAGAGGATACTTTTCCACACGATAAAATCACGCCATAGCAAAGGTCAAGATCGTCAAGTCGTATCGTAATTAATGGGTCCAGATTTCAATCACAAAAGCTGCTTATCGATTATTTCGGGGGTGTTTGTTGGTATCCATTGAAATGGGGGGTTTGTGGATAATATTTTCTATATGGGTGATGACTGATTAATGGCTCCAACTAAAAGAGAGGTAACAAGAAATATGTTGGCATAAGCTGGGATTTTTTATGTGACTCACATAGTTTTCTTGGTTGATTGCTTTTCGGCTTTAGGAAAATGTTAAGTGGAAGCCATTTTTCAAGCAGGAAGAACAGAAAATGAGTTTCTTTTTAAATAATTTTTTTTAACTAAAAATTAAGCTTCAATAAACTATAAAGAAAGTTCAGAAAAACTAACAAAATTTATCTTTTGAACTCAAGGGGTGTTTATCTGGCGAATATTTTGTTTTTTTAGGCCAAACATCCGAGTACTTCCGAAGATCTGAATATTTGACTTCACATGCAAATTTTTTGCTAAAAACCGAAAAACTCAAAACCGAAAATATCCAAAAACTTTTTTGGTTTTTTAATCTTTTTTTGGCTTAAATTTAATACTACTTTTTTGCATCAATTTACTACTTTTCGGTTTCAATTTAGTTCTCTTTTAAGCTTAAATGATTTTTCTTAAAGCTTTTGTTCCTCAATCTGTGCATTTTTACGACTGAAAACCAAATATTTATCAGGTTGAATTTAGTCTTTTATTGGTTAATTTTACTAATTTTCGGTTTGATTTAATTGATTTCAGGCTTGAATTTAACATTTTTAGGCTTAGACCTAATATTTGAATTTCCTTGACAAATCATCCGAATATTAGCGAATAATCCAAATAATTCCGAAGATCCGAATAATTTCGTCCAGATAAACTCCCCTTGCTTGAACTTTTCGGTTAAAGAAGATGAGAAAAAAGTCAAAGACATTTTATGAATTAACCCATTTATGTCAACTGCTAAAATATTTGTTCAATTCCAATAAAACTTTTAGGAATATCTCTTCTGAAACTCCATAAGAATTTATGACCAATGAAGCATAAGTTTTCTTTTAGGTCAAATAGTTTAACATACAAACTTGACTAACAATCTGAAACATTTTAACTCTTTTCAAGGAAAAGAAAAAGAGATCCATCCATACTCTATTCACCCTCCTTAAATATTGTTGCAAAAATTAATCAAAATTCCACATGACGCATTGTCCTCAATTTTCGTGCAAACAAAATCTCGTATGCTTGCATAAAAGTTTCCTTGAATAAATTGAGGTCGTTGTCTTCCAAACAAGGATCTTGTTATCTCATTTCCCACCCTCCTCCTTTACATTTTACCACCCACGTTTTGTAAATAAATCCACATTTCTGCTCATGTCACAAGACATTCTCTGTCGTCGCAAACAACTCATTTATGCGTTACATCTCCATCATCCCACAAAACTGCATTTTGCAATGTGGAAAAGCAGCAAAATAAAAGTTGAAGTGGATGTGCGCGGGGAAAAATTTCCCTCCACGCAAAGTTGACTCATTATGGGGAGGAATTAAATTTAAAATGACATCATTAGACTTAATGATAATTGCTCAAGAGTGCATAAAAGATGTTGCTTTTTGGGCATCATCGTCGAAATATTCAATTTAGAATCTTCTTTTTTTGCCGCACAGTTTGCATGTTGATTTGCAACATAACTTGTCCGTCTGTGCGCAAATATTTTTCAATTTAATCCACCAAGCATACGCGCGCACGAGGAGTATTTTGCAAAATGTGATTTATGTCTCATCTAATGGTTGACGACGACGACAAACTATTCCCCGTTGCATCATTAAAATGGAAGAATTACTCTGGTGCATTTGAAAAGTTGCCGAGATGCTGAAAGAAACTCACCTGAAGATTTTTCTCCTGGAAAGTATTACTAATTATTTTAGCACAAAAATTGCGAGAAAATATTAACCCTTTCAGGTTCATTGGGTTACACGCTGACCCAAAGGCACGAGTTTGAAAATATTTTATTTTATATTGTTATTTTATAAATATTTAGTCCAAATTAGTACCTACAAGACCACAAAAGGACATCCCCAAGAACTTATAGAATCAGGAAGGACGAAAAACCGAAAATTTTTAAGTTGGGATTTTTTTTTTTCTAAAAACAGTCGTGTCTGCGTAGTAGGACCGTCGTCAAAAAAATTCTCCGCGGTAAAACGGCTTGAGAATAAGGAAATTTGCCTCCAGAGTGGTACAATTAGTATCCTGCCTTTCCAATAGTACGAATTGTCCCATCTGGAGGTAAATTTCCTTATTCTGAAGCCGTTTTACCGCGGAGAAGTTTTTTTTTGACGACGGTCCTACTACGCAGACACCACTGAATATCTTATTTCGAGCTCAAAGGAACCCATAAACATTATTTTTAGTTCAATCAACTAGCTAGATTGATCGCGGACCTAAAAGGGTTAATTGAATTTTCCTTTTAATTGTAAAAATCATAATTTCCACAACATTTTTTTTTCATAAATCTTCAAAGTTATCCCCTTATAAGTCATAACAAATGCCATAAATGCAAAAATATGAAAATTTCTTGTGCTAATGAAGCTTTTTTTTACATTTTTTTTTCGGCGTGAAGTCGCGTTTTTGTGTGGAACTCATCCCGGGATGAAGCGATGATGTTGTGGCGAATTGTCTCGGGGTTATGCTATGGGGATTATGATGAATGAAAATGAGCATGGCAGTCCATTAAAATCCACCAAAGTGTGTGTCTGTGTGAGTCCTCAAAATGATGGCTAGGGTGTTAATTTTATGCCATAAAACGGCACAGGGGGGTGAAGGAAAGTGCATGTGTGTGCACATAGTTTAATCAAATGTCGGTTTTGGGATTGCGATGAAATTTTGCAGAGTGTCAGGCATTTTGCTATATGTGAATCTCCTAAAATCCTCTGCGCTATAAAACCATGCGAAACATAATGGAATTTCTCCCTAATTTCATGTCATGTCCCCCATCATGTTAAACACTATTGCATGCGAAATTGACTGGAAAAATGACATTTCGTCCTCCCCCGGCAGAGAGAGAAAAGGAAGGGGGTTAAGTAAGAGAACCCCGAAAATTCCTCTATATTACGCATTTTGTTGCCATTTATTTTACCAAGACAAGAAATGCGGGAAGACGCATAAAAAGGGCAAAAGGAGAGGAGAACATCATTCCGGGATATGCGAAGAAGGCACACAAAAATGGCTCCGGGAGAGCGCGCACGCAAGTTAATTAGGCAAATACTCGGGATTGTTTTGCTTATTAAATTTTCAAGCGAGACGTCTCACTTTTTGGCTAGTTTTCATCGTACACCATCATTATTCATCCTCTTGTGCGCGCCTTTACGACACTCATAAATATCAAATTTACTCATAATTTGCCATCTTCGCATGGCAATTTCACGATTTTCCCTCTCACTTTTTGCCATCGCGCAATTTTCCATGCTTGCTCTACACACGCCAAAATGTTATACATGCTTAGACTAAGCTCTGATGGCAGGGGAAGGGGAATGGCACCACCAGGGGGGAGGTGGAGTATTGTTGCTCTTGATGATGATTATTACGATGACGCGATGGGCTGGGCCGGAGATGTCGAGAAGATCCTCTGTCTCTCCCAGGCGATTATTCAAAAGTAAACACACAAAACGCCAAGATGTTGGATGATTTCTTCTTCGCCAAACTCAACGTTATTTTGCGCATCATGAATTTATCCAAACATCCAGAAAAAAATTTCTTGAACAGCAGGAGGAAGGGTTTTTTCTCACTCAGAGTCTTAGTCGTGGCAATTAATTCTTCAAGAGGAAGAACATTCGGAGAGTTTTTTTCTTGATTCATTTAAAAAAGGACGTTATGCACATTAATGTTTTTCAATTCATTAAAGACTTTTTTAAATAGTAGATTGTCTTTCATAGTTCCAAAAAATGTAACCTCTGTTGCAAAATTCATGGATTATATGCAAATTTTCAGCTCCTGCTTTTTGACTGAGAGAGCGAAAAAAATAATTTATGAGGTGCTTTTAAACCAACCACGTTTTGCGAGACTCCATTGAATTTATGGATTTTTATCTCCACATGATATTTTTCATCAATGAATTTATAGTGTACCGTCCATAATTAACCCCTTTTTTCATACCACCCACCCCCCACAAAAAAAAACATCCCTCCGCCAACGGAACGCCGAAAAAAAGCTCAAAAAGCTCCACTCGTGGTGTCGTATTTCCCGCCATAAAAAAACTGCCCCAACACAATAAAAGTGGTTGGGATTGTGTGAATTTACAAATCCAATTACACAAATATCATTAATTTTCACCCCCATAGCTTGCATCATGGAGTCATCCATACCCTTTACCTGAGTGGTGCCAATCAAGGGGTGGAAAAGGTGTCACATGGCTTTGAAAACCATTTGAGCTTCAGTGGAGCCCAGCAGAGGAAGGGGTTTTGATAAAAGGGGTCCAATCACGATTGTCTCACGTTAATTGAATTGGTCGAAATTTATTGCTTTTAATCACAACCCCAAAAGTCAGCACTTTGTTGTCTTCGCGCGCCTCGAGATGCTCCGGCAGTCTTTCCCTGTGCGAGCAAAAAGCAAGCCGGAAGGGGAAATTGGATGTGATACCAAATTGAGTGTGACACGTTCAATAACTGCGAGTCATGCTCTCCAAGCACAATTATCCTCTGCAAGATTCCTCCATCCCTTCGCAACGTCTCCTTCCAGATCACTCCCCATGACTTTTAGTTATTTCCCCCCGGAGAGAGAGAGCTTGTCGAGGTATTAATTTTTGCGTGGCTGCCGTTTGACTTCCATTGCTCTCGTTCGCCTTATTGGGGCGTCGATTGAAGGCAAAACAAATGGAATTATGTATTCCCATCAGCGAACGCGCGATGAATGAAAAGCGAATATCAACTACAAGATTATTGCTAAATCATCCCCTGAATGGATGGGGGAACTACGCAGTGCTCTGGAAATTTTATCACACCCCATGCCTTCCAAGAAGGCCTCTATTAATGTAAATTCTTCCTGTTCAATCAGCCAGGAATTTTCCATCGTTCTCCATGTAAATGGGTCAAGATTACTGATTAAACATGTAAAATATTTTGCTTAAAAAATAGATCTTGAAAAATTCTTTTGGAGAAATTTTGAAGGGTTTCTATTGAATCAATAAATTTTTTAAGCATTTATTTATTTACAGATACTTCATGAAAATAATTAAGCAACTAAAAAAATATATTACATTTTACAGTCTATATGCCCCATTAAATACCTATTACCTCTAAATCAAGGGGTGTTTATCTGGTGAATATTTGGAATATTTTAGCGAATCGTCCGATTCTTGACAAATGATCTGAATCTTGACGAATATAGTAATATAGTGTTTTAATCTTCTTGACAAATTATTCGAATCTTGGCAATGATTTTGAATCTTCTTGAAGAAAAATTAGAATTTTGACGAATAGTCTGAAACTAAAAACTAAAATTTAGAAAGCTGTAAGGATTTTCCCATGAGAAGTAAGAAATGCCAGATTTTTAATTAAATGGTGTTATTAAATATATATTCAAAATAGTTGGTTTCACACTTTAGTTTGATTTTATTTGGGCAATGAGGTAGTTTGTGAAAAGCAATTTATTGGTTTTATTTGATTCTAGAAAGTCTTGAATTCAACGAAATGGCTATGCCTTAATTCTTTATAATTTATCTAATCACTACTTCTCAGGGCTTAACAAAAGGGGTTAGTACATGTAACAATTATACTTAAGGATTCGATTTCTATAGTTCCGGTGGGAAGTGGCCGTGGATCCGAGGGAACACCAGAATCCTCCGTCGTGTCCCGAATAGTTCTTCCAGCAGACAATCCGAGATGAATTCCCCGGTCGTGAGTCGGAGAGAACACCAGAATCCTCCGTCGTGTCTCCGAATAGTTCTTCCAGACGACGATCCGATATGAACCCCGAGGATGAGAGACAATGACTGGTCTCTATTCGAGGCTGGATTCCCGAACGTCTCAACAAGACGGAACAATAACTTGTATCCACGGAAATTCCCTCTGGTAAAGTATTCCGAGAGGCCGAGAGCTAAGCTGTGCCTCAAGCCAATCCCATTTAGGCGGGATAATCTCGGTATCGATCCTGATGAGCACGGACGTGGCGTCAGTGGTGTTCCTCCGGTGTATAATCGTCTCAGGATGGAGATCTTCGGCACCTGGCGCTGGTACTTCCGGTATGGCGGACTCTTCTTGCACTCAACTTTCACAATCTTCTCCGGCTCACAGACTGGCAAGATGGCCGGTGCCTCTGTGGTAAAAGATAGACACTCTTAGCGAGATAATCAAATTACGTCGCCCGGAGGACTCTATCAGACCAGACCTGGCGAGCCTCGGAAGCTTCCCCCAGATATAATCCCCACAACACAACGTACACGGCACAAATTCACCTTCCCCCACCATCGGAGCTCTTTTAGTACATGGTACATATAGTGCTATAAAATCCATTTTCAAATTCGCCCGTTACAAAGCTCAGTATTGAAACAAATATTTAAAAATTAAGAATTATGTATTTTAAAATATTTTAAATTGTATATCTTCTTCTTCTTCTATATAATAAAGAAAGGTCTCTCTATAATTTCGTTCCTTTTCATCTATGCATTTCTGCACCGTTGGTCCGATCGTGATGAAATTTGGTACAGAGACTACTGATACCAGGCGGTTTTTACCAATGGCATTCATTTTCCCCCCAGAGCCCCCCTTCATGTAGCCCTCATATAAAATTCATGCTTTTTTGGCTACTTTTTGAATTTGGCGCCATAAATGTTGTGTGATATTCACTTTCTCTCTTTTCGAATACCCTTCAACATTTTCTTTAACCCATCCACACTTTTTGTATGATATATCATACGCAAAATTGGTAATTTTTGATCAATTTTATGACGCGAATTTGCAAAATTTTCCTTCCAGAAAATCAAAAATGAATGACGATCAAAGATGAATCCGTGAAAATGTATCCGTGACGCCAAAAAGTGTATCCGTGGCGCCAAAAAATGAATCCGTGACGCCAAAAAATGAATCCGTGACGCCAAAAAGTGTATCCGTGACGCCAAAAAATGAATCCGTGACGCCAAAAAATGAATCCGTGACGCCAAAAAATGAATCCGTGACGCCAAAAAATGAATTTGTGACGCCAAAAAGTGTATCCGTGACGCCAAAAAATGAATCCGTGACGCCAAAAAATGAATCCGTGACGCCAAAAAGTGTATCCGTGACGCCAAAAAGTGTATCCGTGACGCCAAAAAGTGTATCCGTGACGCCAAAAAATGAATCCGTGACGCCAAAAAATGAATCCGTGACGCCAAAAAATGAATCCGTGACGCCAAAAAATGAATCCGTGACGCCAAAAAGTGTATCCGTGACGCCAAAAAATGAATCCGTGACGCCAAAAAGTGTATCCGTGACGCCAAAAAGTGTATCCGTGACGCCAAAAAGTGTATCCGTGACGCCAAAAAATGAATCCGTGACGCCAAAAAATGAATCCGTGACGCCAAAAAATGAATCCGTGACGCCAAAAAATGAATCCGTGACGCCAAAAAGTGTATCCGTGACGCCAAAAAATGAATCCGTGACGCCAAAAAGTGTATCCGTGGCGCCAAAAAATGAATCCGTGACGCCAAAAAATGAATCCGTGACGCCAAAAATGTATCCGTGGCGCCTGAAAATATATCCGTGACGCCAAAAAATGAATCCGAGACGGTAAAAAATGAATCCGTGACGATCAAAAATGTATCCGTGACGCCAAAAAATGAGACTACTGATATCAGGCGGTTTTTACCAACTAATAAATCATCCATTAAATCTATTTTAATTCGTCACAAATCTTTTCTATTTCAAAAATTTGCGCGAAGCGCAACAAATCCCCGCGAAGCGGGGCGAGGTAAATTGGAGCGAAGCGACAATTTACCTCGTTTTATTAAAAAAATTGGACGTTTATTTTAAAGAGCGACGTTTCTTTAAACGTGAAAAGTTTATTCAAATGTAAGATTTTTTTCTAACGTTTAAAGATTTCATTAGAAAAATAAATTTTTGTCTGGAAATAAATTCCCTTAATAAAAAAAAAAACTTATCAAAATCGGACTCTTCTTTCAATTTAAATAAGAAATGTACTGGTAAGCTGACCAAGCTTACGGGAGCTGTGTTTCTTTCAGTGTACCAATTTTGTGAGAGCAAACTAGAACGCGAATTAATTTAAATACGCGCAAAGTCGGGAAAAGTTGAAAAGTCATACCCTAAGAAATCTTTAGAAGGCCATATCTCGGGAACGGCTCCATAGATTTTCGAGTTTGAGCTATCGTTGGAAAGGTCTTAACCTGAACTATAATAAATTAAAATATGAAGTAAATCGATAATGGCATTTTCGAAATATTCGAGTTCGAAATTTTCGAAAATATTGATTTTGACTTTAGCGCCTCTCGCGGTCATTTCTCGAACTTGCAATGTTCTAGACATTTTACGGCTTCACGAAACCTTTCATTTGCACTTGAGTTGATCAAAATCGGACTTGTAGAACCCGAGATATGACATGCCAACTTTGGAAGGCTATATCTCGAGAACGGAGACATAGATTTTCTTCATTTTTGGCATGGAGCTAGATAATATGGTCAGCTATAACATATCAAAAAATGAAGCAAATCGATAACGGCGTTTTCGAGATATTCTTCGAAAACTCATCGAAAATTTTGTTTTTGATTTTTGGCCCCCTAGCGGTCAATTTTGAAACTTCGTATGTTCTAGAGAGTTGTAGGGTTTGTTGAGAGCTTTCATTTGAGCCCGGGTTGATCAAAATCGGTCAAGCCGTTTTCGAGTTATGGTCGATTTTCGATGAAAAATTGTGGCGGCCATATTGACTAAACGGCTTGACCGATTTTCGAAAATGAGGTATCGTTGGAAAGGTCTTGATGTCCCCTACAACATATCAAAATTTCAGCCCTCTAGCTATAATAGCCGCTGAGATATAGCGAAAACAAAATTTTGAGGTTATTCAAAATGGCGGACGGAGGGGTGGGGGGGTGGATTTGACCTCATAATCGGATGTCTTCCAGTCGATATTTAAACTTTGCCGTTTACCGCAAGTCTCTATCTATCACCGTTCTCTCGCAATTTAGCGTTATACTACGGACGGCCGGACGGCCGGCCGGACGGCCGGCCGGAAAAAAACTTATTTTTGGCGCATACGTTTTAGCTGTGTTTCTTTCAGACACAGCTTTTGTGTACCGAGCAAAATCGAAAGTCGTCAGATCGGGCTCAAACTTGGGATGAGCACGAATTAGGGTCCCCACATTCCAAAAAACGTATGCGCCAAAAAAATTTTTTTTCCGGCCGGCCGTCCGTCCGTCCGTCCGGCCGGCCGGCCGGCCGGCCGGATTATAAACTTAAATTGCAAGAGAACGGTGATAGATAGAGACTTGCGGTAAACGGCAAAGTTTAAATATCGACCTGAAGAAATCCGATTATGAGGTCAAATCCACCCCCCCACCCCCCCGTCCGCCATTTTGAATAACCTCAAAATTTTGTTTTCGCTATATCTCAGCCGCTATTATAGCTAGAGGGCTGAAATTTTGATATGTTGTAGGGGCCATCAATACCTTTCCAACGATACCTCATTTTCAAAAATCGGTCAAGCCGTTTAGTCAATATGGCCGCCACAATTTTTTATCGAAAATCGATCATAACTCGAAAACGGCTTGACCGATTTCGATTAACCCAGGCTCAAATGAAAGCTCTCAACAAGCGCTACAACTCTCTAGAACATCCGAAGTTTCAAAAATGACCGCTAGGGGGCCAAAAATCAAAAACAAAATTTTCGATGAGTTTTCGATGAATATCTCGAAAACGCCATTATCGATTTGCTTCATTTTTTGATATGTTATAGCTGACCATATTATCTAGCTCCATTCCAAAAATGAAGAAATTCTATGTCTCCGTTCTCGAGATATAGCCTTCCAAAGTTGGCATGTCATATCTCGGGTTCTACA
Organism: Lutzomyia longipalpis; assembly: GCF_024334085.1. Lineage (NCBI taxonomy): Eukaryota > Metazoa > Arthropoda > Insecta > Diptera > Psychodidae > Lutzomyia > Lutzomyia longipalpis. The sequence continues at coordinate 25,929,242 of NC_074708.1, forward strand.
AGTCCGATTTTGATCAACTCAAGTGCAAATGAAAGGTTTCGTGAATCCCTACAAATGTCTAGAACATTGCAACTTCGAGAAATGACTGCGAGAGGCGTTAAAGTCAAAATCAAAATTTTCGAAAATTTCGAACTCGAATATTTCGAAAATGCCATTATCGATTTACTTCATATATTAATATATTATAGTTGAGGTTAAGACCTTTCCAACGATAGCTCAAACTCGAAAATCTATGGAGCCGTTCCCGAGATATGGCGTTTTAAAGATTTCTTGGGGGATGACTTTTCAACTTTTCCCGATTTTGCATGTATTTAACCTTTGGAATGCGGAGGCCTTGGTAGTTACGTAGAATGCGAAGGTGGGGTCGTTGAACGACCCCAAAAAGAAAGCCAATTTTCTCCCAAACTATACAACCTGGAGTTGTCGGGTTAGTGCCTATAGATTCCTTATATAGTCCTCTTGCACCCTGCACCACAAATTCGCCGCCCTAAAATACTTAGAAGGAGATATTAGGGAAAAACATTTTTCAATCATTTTTCACAATTTCTTTTTGAGAAATTTGCCAAGAAACTGCAATTTTTTTTCACTCTTCCCCACATTCCCCTAACTTCCCGCAAAGTGATAAATGGCAATATTTCTCGAATATTCTTTATTGTTTTGCACATTTACATGCTTCTAATTATGTTTTATGTTGTTTATGCTCTAAAAAATTTTCCGCAGCATGGCCGTTACACCAATTTTTGAATTCCCTTCTTCTACATTTTCCTTAATAACTTTTCTTGTGGTGGTCGGATTGAGCTGAAATTTTTACACAACCTCCTCAGATAACCAAGGAACTTATTTCCAAAAGATGGTAACGCTATCTTTTATATTTATGGAGATATAACACGAAATATAGCGCTGGGGTCGTTCAACGACCCCGCTCCGCATTCCAAGGGTTAAACAAATTCGCGTTCTAGTTTGCTCTCACAAAATTGGTACACTGAAAGAAACACAGCTCTCGTAAGCTTGGTCAGCTTACCCGTACATTTTGGAATGTGGGGACCCTAATTCGTGCTCATACCAAGTTTGAGCCCGATCTGACGACTTTCGATTTTGCTCGGTACACAAAAGCTGTGTCTGAAAGAAACACAGCTAAAAGTGAACAAAATATATTATTTATGAAGGAGAAATTGTTCCTCTAATTTAAATCTATTTCAGTAGGTATTTAATCTTTACTAAAAATCTCATTTTTTTCCTTTAATTGACATGCAAAATTATTTTCTGTATTTAGTATTAGTATCTGTATTTGCACTGATTCTGAATAATACAGATGATGTTAATCAAGTGTAGAAAGTTCCTCCATTTCTTTCAAAAGCCAAACGGGAGAGAAGGTAAAATTTGCTCCAAATGTCAGCTATTGAATGCTATTTGTCACGTTGTTTTTGCTTCCACACCAAAATCCACGTCCCTTCACATTATCTGACACAATCTGGGTGTTCTCTTTGGGAGAGAAGGAGAATGGTCGTGTCTTGCAGAAATTGTCAAGAGAAAGGCACCGTGCAGCACTAAAAGTGTCACATTTTGCGCGAAAGGTGACACCCTCATTATTTTGATTCATGAATAAAATCTTCGCAAATTATTAAGGCACCCAGAGTGATGACTTTGAAGATTGCTGCTGAAGTTGCAATAGCACCAAAGAAAAGAACCTTCGTCTTTTCATCATCCCTCCCTTTTTTGTAGTAAAAAGGATGTTTTTTCGTGTAGAAAATTTAAAGAGATTGTGTCGGAATAAATTCATCCTAAACGTCTATAACTTTTAGAGATAGAGAAATATCCCTTTTTGGCTGTGTGACACAAGCTGTACCCCCAAAAGCTTGTAGCAGAATGTGTGTGTGGACAATTTAGCTAAAAGAGAATGCCTTTGACTACCCCAGTGGAATGGCATGCAAAATCCTCGCATGAAAATACTGAAATTTTATGCATTTCAAGAGACAATTTATTTGTTTGTTTTCACCGCTCAAAATTCCCCTTTGGCCAGGGGAAGCTTCTCTTTTGCATCATTTTCCACCCTCACCCCCCGGCGCAAGTTCCTCCCACCCACTCTTTGATAAGCACTGAATTCCTTGAATGGTTCTGATGTGTTTTTCGTCAGTCTGACCAGACATAGCTTGCAGATATTTTTCTTCATTATTATTCTCACAGCGCTATTTATAGACGTTCCTTTGAGTCGGGAAAATCATTTCCACGGTGTGTGTTTGGGGGGAAAGTGAAAAGTGATTAATTTGTGGAGATTAACGAGAATCCAAAAGTTTAAGAAAAGATCACGAAGATCAACAAGAGGATTTTCCAAGGAAATGTTCAAGAGAAATCCAGGGAGATTTATTTGAAAATAATATTTTCCTACAGGTATATTTAAAGCATAATGAGTGGAAAATACAGAGAATACTAATTGAAGGGACGGTATGTACGATACAGGGGAAATTCCATAAAAATTCTGTTAAAGAAAAACGTTAACAAATCCTTGGAAATTCATCAAATAAATGTCAATAAAATGTACAATCAATGTTAATGGAAAATAATAATGATTTACATAATGATTTCTTTTCAGTAAAAGTATTATACCCAACGAACAAAATAAGTTCTATAGTATTCTCATTGAATACTTCAAGTAAAATTTATAAAACCATGAATTTCCTAGAGAACGCTTGTAGATAGCTCATATATGTCTCTCAAACCATTATGAGACAATCTGGCGCACTAATAAGGGCCTACAAGAATTCTCTAGGTTTATCCTATAACAGTCTTATAACTATCTACAGCAAATATTATAAGAAAATAAAATACCTATTAGTGCCGTCTTGTAATACACTATGAGAAACTTATAGCACTGCTTATAGGAACGTTATAAAACTTACGAAAAAATTCGTAAAATTTTTAAAAAAGATTTTTAATTATTATTTTTTTCCAATTTTCTATATTATTTTGATTTTTTTTTATATTTCGTATTTATATATCATATTATTTTGTGATTATATTATCTGATTAATTCATTATGTATAATTGATGAACATATGTCTTGGATAACTTCCTCTGCATTCCGGGAACATATCTGAAAGAGTTAAGAATACACACATATCTTGCCAGCCAAATGTGTGAATTTCGTATTTAACAAAACTCCTCAGAATTTATTTCTACCGAAGTATACGGGATATTTGGTACACTTTTATACTCGTAGAACGTTATGAGAGCTCTTAAGAACCTTCTGAGAATTGAATTCTTATAACAATCTGGTTAGTTCCTCAGAAATGCTCTAACAAAATTTCGCATCTCCCTTGAGAAAGTATTGTACGTACGCGATAAATTTACTTTTTCATGTGAAAATTTGCCTCTCTGAGCTACCATACTTTTGCATGGTAGAGGCGATATGTCAAAGCTAATTAAATACGAGAAAAAATATTTTCTTTTTTTTTTCTTTGAAAAATCAACTAGATGATGTATTGTTGCGCATATTAGATCGATTAGATCTCAAAAAATAACTTATATTTAGCAATAAAAATTAAACTCTAATAATAATTTTTCATTGAGGCAGAAAGAGGTTTCATAAAAATCTTATAAGCAGTTCTATAAAATTCTTATTGAATGCTATAAGCTTTCTTTTGAGTATTTTTAACTTATAACACCCCATTATGAAACATATTTTCTTGTAGATGATTGATCCTATATGGATGGGCTGTAGGCTTTTATAAGAAGAGACTATTGGAATTATTTTCCTGAGAACAAATGACTCATATCGAAGTCCTATAGAGAACTACAATCATGGCTTATAAGAGCAAAATTCTAGTAGAATATATAGCCTATTTAATCCCTTTATAAGACAAAAAGTTCTGTGTTACACCATTATAACACCTTTTTAGAACTTTTAGTCTTTTAAGCCAAATAAAATGTTTGTTGGGTAGTTTTAATAGATTAAGAAAATTGAAAAATCATTAAAGAAAAACTCTATAAAAATTCTTTTATAAGTCCATAATAAATCTTATTTAATTCCTCAAATTCTTGAATAATATTTCAATGAATCATAAAAATATTTTTCTAAATTTTTCTATTCAAGCTGGTTAAATTTTAAAAAATCTCATTAATTTTTTAATAAATGTTTTTGAATTTTAAAAATACCAAAAAAGTGCCATAAATCCCACAATAAAGCTCCGTGCACAATTCAGCAAAAAGTGTTGCAAAACGTGAGAAAAATCTTCAATGATTCATAAATCCCATAACCACTTATTTTTTACGACTTCCTCCTCCCCTTGATTAGCAATTAATATTCATAGAAATTCACCAAATTCAAGCTGAAAAAAATCTCAACTGTGGCTAAAAAAAAAAGAAGAGAAATGAAATCAATTTCGCGACGCCCACTCGTGCGGTGAATCAGTTGCAGTCTCTCTTTTGCATTCAAATGTCCCCATTTTGGATAAATCATTTTGTTGTTAAATTTTCCAACAAAAAAAATCAACACAAAATGGGTGCGCGCTGCTGGAGGGAAAACAACGAAATATTTTATTCAATTTAGCACTATTCGTTGCAATTGCAATAAATTCAGCAACTTTGTTGGGGCGCATGCCATTCGATTTGTCCAGAATAAATCGATCGGATATTATTTAACTTAAGTTATAGCGTCAGTTAATGAATTCTCGTTTCACTTTATTAACTCCACATTTCTTTACTTAATTGATTTTCGAGGAGACTTTGTATGAATTTTTATTGTTTCGTGTTCCCGACACATAATTTCCCCGCATAGCCCCTCCCGACTCTCCGGAGGACATTGAATGAGCTTGGCGATGGCATTGACAATAAAAAAATTTGCCGGATGTGCTTGTGATGCTAATATGTTGGGAAGTCCCCGCGCTCTCTCTCCTACAAGGATATACCGAAGCTCTCTTGGACCGTTAAGAGGAAATGCTCTATATAGGAGAAAAGATGGTGTGGATTAGAAAACAATTCGCAGAGACACTTTCAATTACAAATTATATTGGAAATTACTTGAAGAAACTTTTCTTCCTCTTGAAATGTGCTCGCTGTGGAAGAAACTTTTTGCGGATGGAGTGGAGGAGGGAGGCTTTTGGGGGTGACAATGTGTGTGTGTGTGTGTGTGGAAACTGCTAAGGGGAGATAAGAATGTGAAAATTTCATTCCAAATTGGCAAATTACTTCTGCAACACTGAACAGATATTGGGCCATTTATACTGGAAGTTCTCAATATTGTGGAACTTATTGAAATCATACGAGAACTTCGGTTACTTTACTTACATCTGTTTCGAATAAGATAAATCGCGCTTTATCTTCTTTTTTTGTGTTTGTTTTAATCTAAAAAGTCGTTGAAACATTAAGATTTTAAAAAAAAATGAGTACCAGGACAAAAAAAACCGTACAACTGCACAACTGAACAACCGCACAACTGACCAACCGCACAACTAAAAAACCGCACAACTGACCAACCGCACAACTGACCAACCGCACAACTAAAAAACCGCACAACTGCACAACCGCACAACTGAACCACCGCACAATTGCACAACTGAAGAACCGCACAACCGAACCACCGCACAACTGAACAATCGCACAACTGCACAACCGCACAACTGCACAGCCGCACAACTGCACAACTGAAGAACTGCACAACTGAAGAACCGCACAACCGAACCACCGCACAACTGAACAATCGCACAACTGCACAACCGCACAACTGCACAGCCGCACAACTGCACAAACGCACAACTGCACAAACGCACAACTGCACAACCACACAACTAAACAATCGCACAACTGCACGCACAACCGCACAACTGAAGAACCGCACAACTAAACAACCGCACAACTGCACAACCGCACAACTGAACAACCGCACAACTGCACAACTGAATAACTGCACAACTGAAGAACTACACTACTGAACAACTGAACAATCGCACATAAACACCCCTTGTGGTCAAACGATCTAAGCCATTGAATAAGTCTATATTTATATTCTAGGTAGTTTGATCCTAAAGTGTTTTAAAAAATCTAAATCAGTTACAAAAAATCTAATAAAAAAATCAGAGAATAGAACATCTAAAACCGTAGTCAAAGTCCTAACGACTAAAAATCCTTATAATTTCAACTCTGTTCTCTTTTCTTTACTTTTAAGGCTCCAACAGATGGACGAGAAATTCCTCGTGCGGTGCGGTGCGGCGAGGTTTTCGGCCAATCAGAAGCGAGAGATGCCACACACATTCTCACCGCACCGTACGAGAACGTTTTTCTGCCAATCCGAAGCGACGAAGGGCCACGAAATCCTCGCCGCAGCGCACCGCACGAGGAATTTCTCGTCCATCTGTTGGAGCTTTTAAGAGCTTTCTTCTCTTAAATTTTATTTTTTAACACACTTATATGCTTTGTGGAAGACTTTTAGAGTGTCTCTATAATTATAGAAGAAAACTCCAAATAATAATTTCCCAATCTCACCACTTCTGTGTCCTTTTGCATCAAATATTCCTCCAACGCTGCTCATAATGAAACTTTCATTGCAACTTTAAGAGAAAATTCCATTGAACCCTCTGATTAGAAGTGCGCGTCAATTCAATCGCAGCTCATTTGGGAAAAGTTTTGGTGAAATGCGCTGATAAGTTGAGAGGGTTTGAGGGGGTGTGTAGGGATGGAAAAGCTCGTACTAATGAACTGAAATGAGTGGTGCTGGGCTAAAGAGGAAATGCCCATGTTCGTTTGCTGGGAGTACAATTGATCGTGCAAGCGTGGTGTGTTCGGAGGGACTTAATCAAATTTGACTTCTGGATTAACGAAGCGTCAGCAGAGTCCATTTGTCTCTTTCAGCATTTCTTTTCTTCCATCTAATTTTCCCTTTTTCGGGGAGATTTATCTCCTCGCCGCCATGCGAGGTGCTGGGGAACGGGCAGGCGGGTTGTTGTGGTGCGGGCAAAAGTCGGAAGCCCACAGGAATTTCTCGAATGGTGCACGGGGCCAAGGTATTTGAGAGCGTTGAGTAAGTGTCTGCAATTAATATCGCACTACCCGTGGTCCAGGAGGGGTCCAGACTGGACGTAACGCCCCGTCATCTCTGACGACGGGGAGACACAGTCAATATGTCAATGTCGGGGCTACGGTCACGCATTTTAACAAACTATATGTGCGCGCGTTTTCCCCCCTTCAATGCCCCCCGCACATGTTCCACACCATGGACCAGAACAACAATAAAAATACTAACACTTGTACGGACCCCACGTTTGCCCCCGTGGCCCCTAAAGCGCACACACCGGGGAGTCACTGTCGGATTACATTTAAGAACCTCACGGTGAGTGTAATTTATTCACTCGCAGCTTCACTTGAGAATGGCTAAACAATAAAAATGTCGCACAAAACGTTAGAAATTGACTCTGCGTCACCTGGGTGCTCGTCTTCAGCACCTGAGGAGATGTTTCAAAGAAGTTGTTAAGAAATTTATTTAAGATTATCAAGAGGAGGTTTTACTCGTTTAAATTGTTGATTTATTGTTGTTTATTCTATTGAAAAAATTCTATTTAAATGTTCTCTAAAAAATGTTTTAAATTAAATCATCAAATGGGTTCAAAATTAAGTAATTAGGAGTACAAGAAATATAAATTTCAAAGATTTTAGAAGTTCTAGATGTAATTCTTGATAGAAAATTCGACGTGCCCGAAGATTTTATGTTTCTAACTGCAAGTTTTCTTGAGAATTTATTTTTTGAAACTTCTTAAAAGTGAAGCCGTTGAAAAAAAAATGTCGAGAAAAAAATCGGAAAATCGTTTTTCTCCTGGTAAGCTTCGGGAAAATTGTTTCTCTATCCAGAATTAAAAACACAATTCTCTCAGAATAAGTACGAAACAAATTTTCCTGACCTTAACTGGAGAAAAAGCAATTTTCCAATTTCTCCTCAAAAAGCCTCAAAAGTTTGATAGAAAATCTTTTGAAAATTAAATTGAAAATCCTTCCCATTGAAACTTTATTTAAATCAATTAAATCTCAATTTATCGATAGCCTTTAACATCAATTCAAGCCTAAACAGCCTTGTTCTTGAATTCATTCTTGCAATCTGCACACGAATTGATACCACCACTGTGATTCCCCATTATCTTGGTACTTTGTGCAATTGTGGAATTCAACTTTGCATAAAATTAACCATTAGGCCGAGGTACCATGCGGAGGCATTTAAAAATAATTGTAGCATGTTTGTGTGCCTGGCCTGGCTTGAGAATCACGGTGTGAGATTTATCTTGAGTGAGGAGAAGGCGCGCGCGCGAGACTTTGGAGTTCAATTTGGGGTCAATTAAAGTGGAGAATGGTGTATCAAACACCCACAAAGGCACGCGGGGGGACCTTTCTATGTGAGCTCGGGTCCATCTCTGAGCCCATTCTTTGGCCGTAGTCTCTCAAGCGCGCGCGGGAACAAGGTGTTTTGTGCCACCGTGCAGCTTCGACGGGGAATTTAATTAAGAAGACACTGATTGAACTCTGTCCATTGAGGTAAATGAAAATTGCTCACCTCGCATCGAGTGAGACACAAGGAGTGGAGAAAAATTGTTGATTAATTCTCGTAATTAAAACAATTGCGTCCAATACATATTTATAAGATGATCACGCCCGAGGGTATCTCCTCTCTCTCCTTCAAATGTCATGAATATTTATATTATTATTATTTCGCTCTCGCCTCCATAAAATGAGGACGAAATGGGATGACCAACACGGCGCGATGGGCCGCCGTTGGAGGGACAACAAAAGAGCGAGAATTGGAATGGTTCGTGTATATATAGCACACAACATATATATCTGATGTGCAACAAACCAACAAGCAAAGCATTTTGCGCGCGTTGACGATGGGAACACAACACGAGACATGGAGAACCAAAATAAAACTTTTGATTAAACATACAACAATCAGCGCTTGTGGAGAGGAGAAAAAAAGGCAAATAGAGAGGCGCAATCATCGCGGGGAGAGATAGTTTTTGCACGCCGAAGGAAAAGACAACACTAAAGCCGTGGAGAAACATTAATCCAAAGTGTTGCTTTAAATATTTTAATTCGCAACTCAGACAGCAATGAAGACGCACACGGGGGTGTGGAGGTGGCACAAGAGCCTTGTAAGAAAACTCTTTGAGGGCGATAAAGATGTGCAGAAAAAAATAGAAATTAATTTTCGCAGCAGGATGCTTCTGAAGCTACTTTTTTTCTTCTTCTTCTTCTTAACTTGCCTTCATTGCAATTTAATTGCATTCAATAAAATATCCTTGAAAGCAGCAAAAGACAGAGAAGTTTGTGGTACGTGGTACTTGGGGAAGTTAAATGGTTAATTGGTTAAATATTTGAGTTTTTTGTCTAATGGTTAGCGTTGTTGGCTTTCACACGAAAAATCCTCGGTTCAAATCACGTAAAGGAATGTTCTTTTTTTAAAGCTTTTGCCTTTACGAAATGGTCTAAAAATTATATAAAATGATTTAAAATAATTCACATAATTCATATTCACAAATTTTCTTTAGTAAAATTAAAAAAAAAAAACAATTTTAATCAATTCTGTTTAAAAATTAATTAGCAACACCCTCAAAAAATCCTTGTTAGATTCATAATTATCAGATCATCCATTAATTATACATTAACTGAAATTCAGCCATTTTCAGTAAAGCTAGAACGTTAAAAATTAAAGAAAAAAGAGAAAGAATTTTTCTTTAAGAAAAAGTTTGAAAAGATTATAGATTATTCTCATTTAAGAATTTCCTTAACATTTTCAAAGAATAATAAAAAAATGATTTTAACCCTTTCGCATTTTTTAGATCTTACACGTAAACCCAAACATGAAACGTCTTATTTTTCCAATCTGTTATGAATTCAATTGTTTTTCCTAGTTATAAATACATGTAATTCACGCAGAAGAAGTCAAAGAAGATGTTTTGTCTGAAAAATGTTCTCTGAGAGCATTCATAGAATAAATATCGTGATAAAAGAGAGCATGTTTCAATGTTTTTATGTTTCACGTTGGACGCGAAAGGGTTGAAGAAAAACAAATATTTAAGAAAATTTTTGAAAAGAATAAAATATTTCTCATTACAGGGTGATTTCCTTAACATTTTCAAACTATAATTAAAAATGATTTTAAAAAAATAATTGTAATGAGAAAATAAGAATAAACTTAAGAGGTAAAAATAAAATATTAAAGAATCGCCAGTTAGCCGTATCCCCCCTAAATTAATGACTTCTCATAAATTTCTGAGAAAGGCAAGAGATTAAAAGCGGGTCTGATCACCTAATAAGAAAAGCTCAAAGATGTCCCGGTGATGGCCTATAAATGGATGCCTTCATTGCTGCGGATATAATAATAATTCAAGAGACAATTTGTCGGGTGGTATTTGAATAATTTTTGCCACAAATGATGGCAAAGGAGGTAAAGGTTGTACAAGGAGGTAATGTCCATCGGGCTGGTGTTGTGTGGATTGTTAATTGAGGAGTGGACATGGAGGAGAATTCTTGCGCGTGTTTGCCGCCCATTTGCGAAGATGCTGCAAGTCGCGGATCACCCGGCAAATAAAATCATTTTATTTGTCAGTGCGTCAGTGCTTTTATTTATCACCATCATTTGTGCAATATATAAACGGCAAAATATTCTATTATGCTGCCTCCGGGGGAATCATCATAATGCCATGGCGGTGCGAGCGCGTTGTTCGTGTATGCAAATAATGTGTAAATGCTCACGTCTAGGCATTCGCCAGGCTATCGCGCGCGCCTTGTTTCGCGTCTGCAAATTGAAGCTCAAACAACTGATGACTTTCTTCACCGCAATTTCCCACCGCCACATGTCTTCAGCGTGCTTGGGCAATGGGATTTTGTGTGTGGTGGATGCGGAGAGCTCTCCTCTCTAAAGGTTGCTTTGGGTGATGATAAAGTGCTGCAGCCAGTGAGGATTCTTCGCATCCATCCGCGTATTTGTCTGCGGAAAAAGAAGAAGAAAAGTACTTTGCAATGGTTTGAATATATTAAAAGATCAACTACGAGAGTCACTTTCATCGTTTAGGGGGTTGAGTATGTTTCATGTATCTACATACATATAACACAGAACATATATACGCAAAAGCTCTGGTGGCACCTGCAGGGCGGGAGGAGACAAAATTGATTATAATGTAAAAAGGAGTGTATGTATGGTGAAGCCTTCCAATGCTCGCACATATCTCTTCGAGCGCGTACAAATCGTAATTTTGACGAATGATTTAATTAAGAAACATGTTTACGAATCCCTCGAATTGTGTATTTGATTTATGATTGATGTCTTAATACAATTTTCCCCTTGTCGTTCTCTTACACCATCTCTTATTTTTCTTTTCTTTTCTTTCTTCCAGTGCTCCACACCTCTCTTTAAGCGTTCTCTCATTCGAAATGTAATAAAATCATCCGCCTTTCGCCTCCAACCCTAAGCAATATATTTTCTTTGCAAAAAAAATACATTGAGTACAAAATTTCACTCGAAAAAAAAGCAGCACCAAAAGGCATCCATCCAGTAACATAAAAAATTCTCCAAATTCCACACACACACACAAATATGCAAAAAAAAAGCCACAAATTGAGCTTTAAACATCTATTTCCGTCCCTTTTGCAAAATACCTACATATATATATATACATATATACATATATTTTCCTCAAGCCAATTCATTGAGACGAGAATGAATACAGAGTAAAAAATAAAAAAAAGAAGTGAGAAGACTTTCATTCAACTCCAATTGAGCCTCATGGCACGCGAAGAAAAATTACCTCATACAGTGTGGCTTCCATTTCAATGGCCCCAAAATAGATCGCCAGCACGAGCGGGCCCCAAGAATGAAATTATTCCCTCCTTTTTAGCTCCTTTTGCATAATCATCGTCTCCACAATTAATTTCACGGGGTATTCTTAGAGAGACGCGCACCCGATGGTGCTTCAGTTGATTTAAATTCCAATTTTCACGCTGCGAACTCTTCTATGAAAAATCTCTCTTAAATCTTCGGAAAATCTTTTTTTAATCTTTAAACTAATTTTTCGGACATATTTCGACATATTTTATCTTAAAGTTTTATTTCATTAAAATTAATGATTGTGGAATAAGGAGTTTATTCATTTTTTTTGAGTTTTCATGATATTACAGAAGAATTTTAAGGAATTTCTGACTGTGAAGTAGGTGCAGCTAGGGCGCCATCAAGAAGCTTTCTATACCGATTTATAAAAAAAAAACTTTATAAGGAAGAAAATTAAACTGGCATAGGAAATACTGCAAAAATCAATTTATTTTCAGCGGTTTCTTTTCAAATTTTCAATTGATTATTCTAAAAAAAAATGTTTTCCAGGCTATTTCATTTTTTATTAATTCTTAGAAATAATCTTATGTCTTCCATAAGAATCTCAAAATGAATAAAGTCCTTTTTAATATAAAATGCTGAGCAAATTTTTGTATAATTTTGCCAAATTTTGTAATTTTTAGGATTCTTTTACCAACTTTCTTTACAACATTTCTTTTTAAAAAAAATCCAAAATGTTCTAAGAAGAATTAAAGAATTTTCAATCAGGAGGAGACGATGGGTAAAATTCACTAGTTAGACAGACTTAAGATTCCTTAAGAAAGACTTAAATTTTCTTAAGGTTATTAAAGTTTTCTTAAGATTCTTTAAGTTTTCTGAAGAATGGGCCTTATTCAGCGACCAAGAAACCCTTGAAATTCGCTTGAAATCTTGAAATTTCAGTACAAAATTCAAAGATTTCAAGGGTTTCTTGGTCGCTGAATCAAGCCCAATATCTTAAGTTTTCATAAGTTTTCTTAAGATTCTTTAAGAAAAAACTTGAAATTTCTTAAGAAAAATTTAAGATTCTTAAGTTTTCTTATGCAAAACTTAAGATTTCTTAAGTAAATTGAGCTAATTGAATATATTTTTTTTAAATTTTTATGAATTTCGATGCCCGAAGGTGATCAGAAAAAAATCATTGAAAAATGTGTTCAGCCTGACTGAAGAAATATTAGGTTTCGCTTAAGAAAACTTAAAAATCTTAAATTTTTCTTCAGTTTTTTTTAAAGAATCTTAAGAAATCTTAAGAAAACTTTAGGGATCTTAAGAAAATTTAAGTCTATTTGAATAGTGAATTTTACCCGATATCAAAATTGAGTTTTCTCCCTGGGTGCAAATATTTACAGCGCCTCTTAAATTTAAAATATCAAATTAAGAGCATTAAAACCAAGCCAAAAGCTAATAAAAAAAGTATCTTTAAAAAAATACAAAAATCGTTTTAAAATATTCTACAAAAAAAACTTATTCTTCTTGGCAAAATGAAATTCTAAAAGCAGAATTAACAAAGCAAATCCAACTATTATTGAGAAAATTATTTTAAAATTAAATTCCACTGAGTGCTAGCTTTGTATGGGAATCTGAGCGTGAGATTTTAGCCTCAAAGTACCTTTTGGGTGGTGGTGGATGGTGGGAAAATCAACAAGAGATTCCATACGAAAAGTCTCCCATTTTCGGGGAATCCTGAAAAGCTTAGCCATGCGGATACTTTGTAGTGTTATTTCACTTGGTGCTCCATGCGCGCGTATGCATTGCAGTTAGATACAAATATAGAACATTTTGTTGCATTAGAAATGAGAATGGGAGCTGAGTGTTTGCAGCACTAAATGTGAAATTTCAGTGTTAAATTTAAAATGTTCCCCCCTCATGGCACGTCCCGCGGAGTTTGGGGTTCATGGTGCGAACTTCATTCATCTCTTTTGGTTGCATCTTTTGGATTATCACCAGAAATTCCTTTGTGCCATCATCAACACCGCACAGAATAATTAATTGTGTGTCCGTTGCATCGCGCTGCTTCAGCTGGCATTCTCATCTGCATGGCATTTTCCTCACAAGCGCGTGAAGATGCATCAAAACACCAGAAATAACATGAGGCGAGTTACTTAATTCAATTGCATTTTCATGTCCAGGAAATCACATCTCTTTCTCTCTACATATGTTGGTACTTTCCAACGTGCTGAGTGAAAATTTACAGAGAGAGAGAGAGTCAGAGTTGGAGTGGACAAGAAGTGAACCATTGCCTATATGTGGAAGTTTTCACATCCTTTTCCCTCGTTTAAGTATGCATCTCGCCTATCATGAAATTCTTTTTCCCTCCACACACATACATCTATCGCGGGGATACACAGAAAGCTTCCAATCCTCCCTCATCATCCTCTAAGAAAAGTCTTGAAGAATTTCTCTTTGCCATCATGCAAAAGGAGTAAAAGATTGGGAGGAGAATGTGTCAAATACGTGCCACTTTGCATGGAATAGAGGAAGTGAATGAAAATAAAATTCACACAAACATTTTACGCTTTTCTTCTTATCACGAGCACTTTTCTCCAACCCCTATACTCCCTCCAAGAAAAAAAAAAACGATCCACCTACCCGCCAACGACAATGCAAGAAACTTCCACGGACATGTGTGTATGCAACGAATGTAGATTTCCCCGTGGAATCTAATTTGAATGCAATTTTCAATGTTAAATTGCATTTCCTTCCTTTTCACTCTGAAATTGATTGCATTTCTCCTCGGCCAGACAACTCACGTGCACTCACTTTGTCTCACATTAAAGCTATCCCCACCCCCACACCCCACCCCTCCGACCGTCAGGCTTCAGCAGCTTTTCCTTCAATTCTTCTCTTGAGGAATTCCCGGGCTTTTGCATTCGCGCCAATATTGAACGATCCCCGCAAGGTAATTCCAACCATTTAGCCCCCAATGTGAGTGACTTATCTGTGCGGAGGTATCTGATTCACGGCGTGTAAATAGTGGGCGGACGGTCACATGAAAGTTCATCGTGTGAGATTTTTAATTAAGTGATAAAAGTGAGAATCTCGCGTGCGAGCATTCGATAAATAGCACACAAGCAGAAATCATTCGCGTTTATTGTCTGTGGCTCCGGAGAATGGTGGTGGAAGAAAAAGAGAAGTAAAAGAGTTGCAGAAAATGAAATCGAAAGATTAACTGACCATAGGCAAAACTTGTATTTATGAAAATTTATTAGTTCCATATGATTCAAGAACAAGAGCAAAAGATCTTATTTAGAACGCAAGAAAATCTTGATCAAGAATTTTTTCTTTTGAATTTTTTACCTGATTTTGAAGAGTTCTTGATATGATTTAAAATTAAGTTCCAGTTAAAAATAAATTCTTTGTTGAAAAAGCTTCTTAGAAAGCTCGTAAACAGTTCTTTTTTTTAATAAAATTCTTGTTAATTTATAACTTAATTGAAAACAATTAAGATTATATTACATGAGGTATTGAAGGGAATCTAATTAAAGTCTTGAAAGAGTGAATTTCTTGTAAAGAATTTTATCTAAAAAGAAGTGATTTTCCGACGTATAGCGAGAATAATGATTTTCCGGGTTTTTCGTCGATTCAATGGAGGTTTCTCACCCAGAATTCACGTTTCCCAGAGCTTTCGGTCCGTTCGGAGCCTTTTTCAGTGGCTACATAGAGAAGGAATTTATTTTCAAACATATTCTACAAAAACAAGACAATTTTCTACTCACTCAAGCGTGGGGAAAATTGTCTTGTTTTGTAGAAAATGTTTGTAAATAAATTCCTTCTCTCTGTAACCACTGAAGAAGGCTCCGAACGGAGCCGAAAGCTCTGGGAAACGTGAATTCTGGGTGAGAAACCTCCATTGAATCGACGAAAAACCCGGAAATCATTAATTTTATCTAAATCTGGCTTAGATTATAATCAATATTTATTCTTTTTTGAATTAAATTATATATTCTGTTAAGTATTTAAAAAAAAAATTTTTTTCTTCTCAAAATTCATTAGCTCACATTTTAATCAAAATCTTTTCATTTTTTTTAAATAAAAAATTGGTTAGAATTTAGAATAGAAGTTTTATTTAAAATTTAACCTAAATCCCCCCCAGATATTTACCAATTCTTATTTTTTATTAAAAATCCTTTTCATGGCTCAAGCTTAAATTCAAATCAAGCTTAAATTTAATCCAAAATACTTGTTCTCAGTTTTAAGAAAATCTTATTCTGAGTTGAATAAAAGGCGATTCTTTACCCTTTTTTTATTCCCAACAAGACTGGATGAGTCAAAATTGTTTTCTCTGTTTAAGGTACTTAGCCCATGTCAAGTGCATAATGTCCTTTAATCCAAATTGATTAAAACCTTGTTCTCAGTTTGAAAAAAATCCTATTCTAAATTAAATAAAAGGAACAAGATCAGATTTTTTTAATATTGAAATGAGTTTAAAGAGAATTTGTTACAGTAAAATACTGACCAAAACAATTTAATTTTTCCGTCGAAATAAAGAAATCTCTTCTCTTCTCTGTTTGAACGTCCTAAATAAATTTCCGGTCCTTTGAGAGAAGTTTTCTTTCTTTGGGAAGTGTTTAAATTTGCGCATAGAAATTAATTATGTTGCCTTTTTCGTGCTCCCTATTTCGTTTAGTTATTTGTGCACAAAAGTTCAACCCCTTCTTGGTTGTGAGAAGCTATATATGTGCCGAGTATAGGACTAAGAAGGGGAGCCCCAAGAGGCTATTGAGAATCCAATAAATCGCCACCACCAATCTCCATGGTTCAAATTGGCAATTGTGCGAATTTTTCTTTCTCTCTCGCTCACAATGTGTGGCAATTTATTGTGGGGCATCATTTTGGGATGTTTCCACGTCGGCCCTCCTTTTAATAACATACAAAGTACACGAACTCCACGTAGTTCCCGAAACAAGTTAATTACGGGCACTCCGGAGTGATCGCCTGAGCAAACACCAATCAAACTGATTGCGAATTTGTGCAGCTTTTTTGGGTGCGCCACACACGCTGCACAAGGAAATGTCAGTTGGAGAAAAGGCCGTCATTGTAGGACGCGCCAGGGTAATAAAATTCCCAAGCACATGGTATGCCGAAGCTGGGCCTCCAAAAGCAAAGAATTTTTGCGTGAGAGATAGTGTGGTGTGTGCAATTATTTCCTCAACTTCTTTTTCCTCTCTCCCATCTTATTCCGTCTCTGGTGGTGTCTGGGTGGCGATGGCGGAGGAAGACGAAGTTGGGTGTTTATCCTTGCTTAGTCCTTTTCGGAATGCCCCTTTTTACGACTTCCCAAATGGCTGAGAGGAAATGCTATATGTGTAAGCTCCGAAAGGCAATTTTATTAAAGCCCAAGGAATGCGAGGACATGAATAATTTCCGAAGATTCATATTAGGCACCATGGAGTATCATAAACAACTTGAGAAGTTGTACTTTTGCATGGCATAAAGAAGGATTGCTCACAAAATATATGACGTGCTCAAGTGAAGATTTCTTTGACGAAATTTTAGCACCAAACTTGTCTCTCTCTTTTAGTCTGTGTTGTGTATGTATAGCAATTAGAATATACATAACATACAGTCTGTTGAACAGAAGAGGGTTGGAGAAAATAATTTTATGATTTTGTGAGAAGAATAAAAATATTCTGAAAGATTTTTTCAAAAATTTGTTTAGGAACTTTTTTAGTTTTTCCCAAAAATTAGTTTTCATTGAGAATAAATTAAAATTATAATTCAGATTTGTTCTTTACTATGTTTGGAACGCTCAAAAAAATTGTTTGTCAGCTTTGAGGGTATTAAAGAGCATAAAAAGTTTTTTTTTATTCTTATCAAAATCGTATAGAATCGGTTAAAGAGTTTAAGAACCCTTTACACAAAATTTCAAGAATTTTGGTTGAAAATTAACCTTTTAAGATAATTTCAAAATCAGGCTTAGAAAAAAAATAAAATTTTGCCTTTTTTACGAGAGTCCTGATGAAGATTTCATTGATAAATCGAAAAGTCCTTAATTATATTAGTAAACCAAACGATTCTTCTCGGAAAAACTATTCTCCTCTTTTTGTTTTCTTTAAGAAAAAATTTAAAAAAAAAAGATTTTTCTCTCCCCACACCAACGCATATTTATCGGCAAAGTGTCTCACCAAGAAAATCCCCTTTTCACTGGACACGCTAAAAAGCCATCGGGAAAAAAAGGTATAGTAGAGCATGGAAAGATGATCTGAACAAATTCCCCGTCGGATTACACCGAATGACAATTAATAATAAAATTCCAGCCAGACTCTGGATGCTTGGCTATGAGCATCATCGTGAGTGACGGTGAAATATTTTAATTCCCTGCACTTTAATTGACACAATTAATCACCAAATTAATTCTTTCACTATTTACTCTATCCCAGCGTTATTTCATATTAAATTCCATTGTGATTGATCTCCTCCGCGGATGCCACCTACATCCTCTTTGTCACTGAATTTTCGCAGATGGATTTATTGCTTGCGATTTATCATCCTTCCAGCTATTTTATTAATTGCGCGCCCCCTCTCTCTGGCTTTTTGCAATATTGCTCACCATTTTTTTTTAAATTTTTTTTAATCTCTTATTCGTGTTAAATTTAATTGCTTCGCTTTTGGGACTTCTGAATGTACAATATTTAGTTTTAATCTGTAGAATAAAATCTCCCGGAAAAACCACTTTGAACGGAGAGAGAGGAAAAAATGTTTCACTATAGTTCAATTTTAGAGAATCATTCGTAGAATTTTCCTCTCAAATGGAATTGTTGCTGGTGGATTTTATTTTATCAACCCACCCCCATCGGCAAAAATTTAGTTGCTAGCCTCGTATTTGCATTAAGTTTTCATTGTTGCATTTTGTTATACGTTTTGCCACATTCAATAGAGTTTGTCAACCTCCCCCGTGTACGCGAAGCAATAAAATCGCTCCCTCGTTGTTTTTCCAAATGCAAAAAAAGCAAAAACATCCACAGGGAAAGGGCATCAAATGCAAAAATTTATCCAATTTTTTTTTATTTAGCTCAGGTATACCTCACAGTGTTGATTTTGTGACCTGTGTTTCATTAATTCTCTTGTACACTGCACTTCCTCCACCCCCCGTCCGCAAATCCACCCACCCCCACACTGCGATGCCTCTTTTTATTAATTTACAAACATGCCAATTTTTTTACTCCCTACAACATGCGAATTTCTATTACATTTTTCCCTTTGAAATTGTTTTGAGCAACAGAGAAATATTTGTCGTGCATATTAGTTTTAATTACAAAAATTTAATTCACATTCCATCCTTTGGCTGTTTTGCCGCCATTAAGCGGTTAAACACAAAACATTTTCCATGGAAATTTGTATGGAAAATTATATAAATCTTTCATGTCAATTTTATCTGGTGCACAGAGTTCATTAAAATATTTTGTTTGTTTATTGCGTTTATTGCTTTAAAAGCAGTGCATTTAATTGAGTTTTGGGAATATTATATAAACTAAAAACATTTTTTAATGAAATTCATAACTTAAACTAACCTGGATCTTCGAAAGGAATTTTTTGTATTTTTCATTTTCAATTTGATATTTAATTTTTAGCAATAAAAATAAATTTTATTTATAATTATTTTCCCACAAACTTTTTAGAATTGAAAACCTTTTTTTTTTTACAAAACCTCAAAATTTTTTATGAGGAAAAACTTTTTTTTTCAAGAATTGTTGCATAAATTCTTGAAGAATTCACAAAATGAGACAAGAAAAAAATCAATATTCGAAATTTTTCATTAGAAATGTTTTAGCTTCTTAGGGACCTTGGAATGGCACGTAAATTTTTAATGGTTTCTTTTGACTCAAATAAGATATTTTTGGCCAAAACTCCGATTTTTTAATTATCAGTTCTTCGTCATTCCTGATTCTGTGAGTCCTTGGGGAATTGGGATGTCTTTTTGTGATCTCAAAATATCCAGGAATCATAAAGACATCGTCTTGCATTGGTTTTAACTCAAAAATAAAAATTAACTACTCAAAATTCGGCAATTTCACAAACGAGCTATGGGTTAGAAAACGTCCTATTGGTCTTCAAAGGGTTGAGCAATGCAAAAAAAAAAGTTATATTCTGCCCGCTGTATTCGTTTTAATCCTGAATGGGTTAAGAGATAAAATTCATGTAACTATAGAACAAATTAAAAAAAATTCCTTTTTTTAAGAAATAGAAGAGAAGATTTCTTTTTTTAAATAATTTTGATACTTTTGAAATTAAAAGGAACATTCTGCTGAAAATATTTTTAGATAAAATATTTTCTGATTAGGAATAAAAATTAATTAAAAGACTTAAAATATTTGTTTTTTTTTAAATCTTTTTTTTACTCTTTAATAAATAACAGAATATTCGATCGTTATAGAATCGATTCCTTAAACATAAAAACTCATAAAGAACTTAAACACAAAATAATTTAGGAACTTGTTAACGATAATATGTATCCATTAACATGTTGCACAGCATCATTTTCTCGTTAACAAACATTCCCGTTTCAGAGATCTTTCTTTATGCTCTTCGTTTCTGGATCATTTTCATGGGGCGCACTCGATGGACAAAAAAATCCTGTGGGTGGAACAAGATCATATAAAGCATGAGGCGATAATTAATTACAATTAAAATGATGACAGATTTAATTAATCACTCTCTCACAGTCACTGTTGCCTCCTGATTTTTTCTCTCACGGGATGTTTAATAAATTTTTTTCTTGAATTTTATTTTTTCTTCTCCATCACCCAAAATACATCGTCTTATCCCGAAATCGGATCTCTTTCAACTCCTCTCATCTGTGGTGCGAGGAGACTGGAGGCTGCGCTGGAAAAAAATCATAACATGCGGCCTTTGTAATTAATGAATTAAAATCGCGAGTGAGAAAATAAATTGAAAATCATCAATTGCTTTTTTTTCAGAGCTTTTTCACATTCCCAAAAATCAATTCTCGAATAACAAAAAAAACGTATTGTTTGCTCTGGAAGAGGATGATGCAAAATGATCAAATTAAGTGACATTGAAATGTAATAAATGGCTGTTTAAGTGACACACTGAGGTGCCTCTTACACGGTGAATTTGCACGAAAATCAATCATTCTAGGTATGTTAATATGCGATATTAATTGCGTTGATTACATTCGGATAATTTATTAAATTGATTGGGGAGACAGTGATTGATAACGCTGATACAGTGGCGCGAGGGAAAGTCTTTCGTTTGATTTGAATTCCTTTTTTTATTCAAAAGAAAATCTCCCGCGCTTTTTTTACGCTAAATTGATCGGATAAATCAATATTTATGTGATTTATCAGGTCAATTTTTAGCAAAATGTTCTTTTGTGATGATTTTTTCTCGTCCCTCCATCTCCAACAAATAACATTTCACTCAAATATTTTCCACTTAAAAGAGAATCAGCATAAAATTGAAATAAAAATAAACACTTTGGCTGAAAAGAGCGATAAAGTCCGCCCCGTGTCACAAACATTCCTCAATAATACGGACAAATTGGCAGCCAAAGAGATTTAAGCTCGCTCCAAAATCCACCAAATTGCTCGCCTCCAGGTTGATTGACATTTTTATTTGGAAACTCGAAATCGTCACACACAGAGGTGAGCTGAGCACCCAAAAAAAATGTTTAAACCTGCGAATGTGACCGACTTTTAGCAATACATAAATTCCCGAAAAAAAAAATAAAACAAGAATTTTAAAATAGAACTTTATGGAGGGAAAAAATAGCAGAAAGGCGTGTAAAATTTTAATCTATTTTTAAAGAGAATGATTCTAATCCGCGGAATTTGCAGCTGACAACTCTGTGCCACCCACAATCAAAATGCGAATTAATTACTCACAGCGATGAATGACTTGAAGAATTAATTTTAATGACAAATAGTTTGGTCTGAGGATTATAAACACAACTCTTGGGCTATAAAACATAATTTAAATTGCATTAAGTGATTAAGTCGTGAGAAAAGCGGCAAAATAGGAAAATGGGAAACAGTTTGTTTAATTTCAAATATTACAATTTGTTGCTTTTTTATTTTGAGGTTTTGTTTATTTTTATGAGGATTTGAGTATATTTAATTTACAGCATAAAAAGTAACGAGAAGACATAAAAAATGCTTCATTAATTTTTGCCTTTTATTTAGATAACTTAAAGAGCACTGAAAATGTTTATTCTTTAAAAGAGATTATGCATTATTGGGTTATTTTGTTTCATTTTTGGATTCATAATTTTTAGTACCTACTGATAACTGAAAAATATACAATTAGTACACGATTGGATATAAAACGTTGCTGTTTCTTATTTGCTTTTTTTAGCTGTGATTCTTTCGAAGAAAAGAATAGCACAGCTTCTGTGTACCACCTAAAATGCAATGTTGTCCGATCGGGCTCAAACTTGGTATGAGCACGAATTAGGATCCCCACATTCCAAAAAACGTATGCTCCAAAAAAATTTTCCGTCCGTCCGGCCGGCCGTCCGTCCGTCCGGCCGTGGCATAAAGTTTAATTGCAGGAGAACGGTAATAGATAGAGACTTGCTTTAAACGGCAAAGTTTAAATATCAACTGGAAGACATCCGATTATGAGGTCAAATTCACCCCCCCTCCCCTCCGTCCGCCATTTTGGATAACCCCAAAATTTTGTTTTGCCGATATCTCAGCCCCTATAATAGCTAGAGATCTGAAATTTTGGTATGTTATAGGGGCCATCAAGAGCTTTCCAACGATACTTCATTTTCGAAAATCGGTCAAGCCGTTTAGCCAATATGGCCGTCACAATTTTTTATCGAAAATCGATCATAACTCGAGAACGGCTTGACCGATTTTGATCAACTTCGGGTCAAATGAAAGCTCTCAACAAGCCCTACAACTCTCTAGAACATCCGAAGTTTCAAAAGTGACCGCTAGGCGGCCAAAAATCAAAAACAAAATTTTCGATTAGTTTTCGATGAATATCTCGAAAACTGTACGATAGATTTTGATGAAATTTTAGTATGTTATAGCTGACTATATTATCTATCACCATGCCAAAAATGAAGAAAATCTATGTCACCGTTCTCGAGATATAGCCTTCCAAAGTTAGCATTAAATATCTCGAGTTCTGCTGGTCCGATTTTGATCAACTCAAGTGCAAATGAAAGGTTTCGTAAAACCCTACAAATATCTAGAACATTGTAACTTCGAGGAATGACCGCAAGAGGCGCTAAAATCAAGAACAAAATTTTCGAAAATTTTAAACTCGAACTTTTCGAAAACTAGATCATAAATTTTGATTAAACTTCAGTATGTTATAGCTTATATCAAGACCTTTCCAACGATAGCTCATTTAAGAAAATCTATCGATCCGTTTCTGAGATATAGCGATCTAAAGTTAGCATATGACATTTCGGGCTCTACTAATCCCATTTTTGGCAGATCTTTATTATATGAGATTTTGTAAATGAGTGTTGAAATTTTAAATACATATAAGTGTATGAACAAATAGTGGAATATATAGGCACCCTGCGCCCCGCGAAGCGGGGCGCCTTATATATACATATATAAGTATATAAATACATAAAAATATAAAGAAGAATTAAAACCGTTTGGCGCCCCGCGAAGCGGGGCGCTTTATATATACATATAAAGCATATAAATGTAAATGCAAAGTAAAATATAACGGTAAAATATATATAGCAGTATAGTATAGATTAATAAGAAAAGGGAATGTACATGGTAAGTTTCACTTACGGGCTGTGATTCTTCCTTCAGAGGCCAAGTTAAATATATGTAAATGCAAAGTTTAATAGATAGCAGCAGAGTATGGATTATTAAGAAAAGGGAATGTACTGGTAAGTTTCACTTACGGGCTGTGATTCTTCCTTCAGAGGTCAGTCCAAGTATGATATTTGATGAAGATTGAGGTGAAATGTGGCAGAAAATTCAAGTGTGTCATAAATTGGGGGTGCAAACTCTGGGGAAGGATGACTCGCGCCAGGAATCACAGCCAATGCGCGAGTTAGCCTTCCCCAGAGTTTGCCACCCCCAATTTATGACACACTTGAATTTTCTGCCACATTTCACCTCAATCTTCATCAAATATCATACTTGGACTGACCTCTGAAGGAAGAATCACAGCCCGTAAGTGAAACTTACCAGTACATTTTTTAACATTTTAGAACTTTTTCCTATTTTCTGTACTAAAATGGAAATTCTAAATATATTTTTTTACTTTACAAAAAGAGTAGTTGTGTTCGTTTTGAAAATAAATAATTGATTGTCTTTCCCCTTTTGTGAAATACCAATAAAAAAGTTTGTAAAAATATCTCCGTGCTAAAATCAAGAATTGCAATTAGAACTCTAAAATTTTAGAACACTGATTTAAGTTTATTCTCCATTGAATTTTTAATTCTAATCTTTAGTACAATACTAATACGAAATTCGCCCTTCTTTAAGGTTGTTTTAATCTCTGTACTAAAAGCTAAAATTTTGTGTACTAAAAATATCTGCAAATTTTATTTACAATCTAATTTAAGCTATCTATCTGTATCTAAATCCGTTGTTTAAGTATAAAACTTTTTTAGTACTTGGATCTTTCATTAACTTTTAAATTATCAACTGAATATTTTTACCGGCCGTAATCTTTGTAGTCTACAAGAGCACCTTGATCTATCTCACCGTGAGCGTGTTAAATGCATGAAAGATTAGCTGAATCACCCAAAATCCCTCCCATTGGCCTGGGGAAGACGCCTTGACTCAAACATCACTTAAAAGGGTGATCAATCAGCTTCTCTTATTAATATTTTCTACACACTTTTTACCTCTCTGTCTCCCCCTTTTGCCGCGCGCAATTCAAAATCACCGCCGTTTGGCTTGAAAGAATAAAAAAAGAAATCCAGGTGATAAAGCACCCAAGAAGCCACACTGTGCGTCTTCCCCCGCGCGACTGTTGGTGGGAGAAATTAAAATGCACACTCATTTTGGGAAGACCAAAAAAAGAGAGATGTGCACGACACGGTTCTAGGGGGGAGCGGGTCCGCGGGGTGGGCAAAAACACGGGCAAACTCGCGTGGAAGAGAATAAAATTACAAGACATTGTCGAAAACAAAAACCAACCACTCCTACAAATGAGTTTTGTGTCGACAAGGAGAGTGGCGAGCCCAAGCAGTGCCGAAGAATGGGATCAACACCATTGCAAGACAATCTCTGTTAAATTTTCACCAAAAAATTCTCCAACAACTTCTTGAGATTCTTTTTTTTTGGAGAAGTTTTATTAAAATAAAAAGTCTTCGCAACACTGTTGGTAATTGATGATTATTTCAAAATGGGTTTTAATAATATTTTAGGGGCTTAAAAGAGCAGGAATTAAGTGCCCCTGATAAGCCACCAAATCTCAATAAATTGTTTCTGCATTTTCGAGTGTAAAAGCTCAACGAGATAAATTCAAATCTAAATGAAAATGGTTATAGAGACTCCTTCAGCATCTTACGATGCTCAGCTTGCGGATTAATATTCACAATATCCATAAATAGAACATTTTGATATAAAAATATTCTCAAAATTATTGAAAATTCATTTTAAAAGAAAAATTTCAATATGGAGAATTGTTTTTAACGTATTTTATTTAAAAAATAATTTAAAGTCTTGTGAGTAATTCGAAATTTATGTAAATCGACTGAGAAATTCAATCATCAGGTTAGGACCATCAGCGTCCTTATCTGTGAAGAAAAGAAATTAAAAATTCTAAGATTTCGGAGGCGCTAAATGATTTTTTCTTAAGATGGCGGCTGTTCGGTTATTTAATTATTTTGAACGTTTTTGTAGATTAGAAAACTTAAGAAAAATAATTCTAAGACTTTCCTTTTATTTATTAAACAGATTTTAAAATTTTAAGATTTTAGAACTCTTTCACCGAAGTTTCTTTCAAGAAAATAAAAAATCTTAACCCGGCAGGAATTAAGAAATTTTTCTTGACCTACTAATACGGATTTTTTAAGTACCTACATAAATACTTCTTCTTAAAAATTATTTATTTAGTTTCTTTAAAACAATTTTTTTTTATTTCAACAAACTTTATTAGTCTTTTAATCATTTTTATTCATAAATAATAATAAATTCCTTTCCGTATTAACTCAACAATATGACGTAAGAGAATTTTTAAAGTGAATTTCCCGGATTTTCCGAACAAGCATGCATGCAAATTAACATTGTTCCTCTCTGAAATAAATTCAGGATGTTCAAAACCCAAAGTTGGAATGTTTGATGGTGTTGGAGTTATCACATCTGGTCAGGAGGAACAGAAGGAGCGACAAATAATGGATTCATGTTTTCCAAAGCGCATGTTATGTCGCTCCAGAAGCCCAAAACTTTTTACAAATTCTCCGGAGAATGGGGAACATTCAGTTCTATTTTGTCCCAGAATTTTAGGGATTATTCAAAAATTTGAATTTATAATTTAGAAAAAAATATCCTTTTTATATTAATTAAAACTCCAAAAGCTTAAAAATTTTAGAAGTTTATTTAAAAATAAATTTATGTACAATTTATTACTTGAAAATTTAACATTATGTACAATTTGGAGACAGTTCAAAGGAACTTCAACAATAAAATTCTCTTAAAACTAGGGCAGAGGTCTTTCGCGGCCCACATTGCAGCCTAGGGCCACTAATTCAGAGGCTCTGAGTGTAAAAAAAAAATCAAAAGTGAGTGAGTGCCTTCTGGAAATTCCTCACTGTCACCTTCTGACGGATTACTTTGGCACGTGACGCCCCAGCTGTGCTTCTCAGCGGGTGCCCAACGCGTTTTTGCCTCTTGCCCACATCAAAGCGTCGTCGCATTGCCGGATAAAACCTGCCGGATGTTCAAATTTATGCGACAATCCCTCAAATATTCATTAAATGGGCTCCAGAAACTCTTCCTTGAGCATTTTTCCCAAAGATCGCCATCCATTTCTGCCGCCAATGTAATTTCCGGAAAATATTCGGCGTTCCAGATTTCCTGACTATCTGATAATATTTTCGGTACTGCATGGTAGCACAAACGACTCTCTCTTGACATTACCACAATGTCTCCACTGTGTAATCTCAATGCAGTTGCTGGATCGTCCTTGCTTGTTCCTCCAATGAGAAAAATGGCATCCTGACCAAAGCTAATAGAGAAAAGGGGAGCCTCCAAGTCAATTTCCGAATGGTCAGTGTGTCCAGCAAGAGTACTGCCTTGTGGGTAAAAATTCACAATAGCAGCCTGTGCTCGATAATCCGGAAAATTGAGAATTTCCCCCAAAATCCCGGTTAGACTGAATAAATCTTCCGGAAAAGGATGTTTTTCCTCCTCTGTGTAGATTTTATTATCCCAATCATGATGGTACCCAAGTGTACTCCACCTTAAGGAGGATTTTAACTTCTTCCGGACACATTCATCATCTGTCGCGGTGAAAAACCCCCAGAAATCCTTCTGGGAATCTTCCGGAAGACGCTGTGTTTGCAAATTCGTCCGATTGGGGGATTTCGGAAAATCTTTTAGGCATCTTGCCGCCCAGTAGCGTTGTCCAGATGCTGTGAAAGGATTCCGGATGAATAAAAGTCCCGGATGGTGCTTTAATTCATGGATTTTCCATTCTTCCGGAGACAAGAGCCCAAATCCGGTCACGTTTTCAAGTGCATTTGAACACCGGATGGGTTTTAGTGATTCCTGGGGGAAAGAATAAGAATAAATAAATGAGAATGAGAGAAAAAAGTCATTCTTACATTATTCTGGCCACTGTGAGCGTCCACGAGGCCTGATAAATCCGGAAAAGGGTTTTTCCTTTTGTAAAATTTAAATGCTTCCGTGAAATTTGTTGACATTGCCCCAGAACCCAGTGGGGCTACTTTAAATGTTTATGCTTTTTATGTCATAGTTTTCTAGTATTTCAAAGCAAACAGTAGAGGGATTTTATTGGCGGTCTTTTTAGCATATGTGGTACACAAGTGGTACGTAGTGGATAAATAATGGGTACGTAAATAAGGGGAATATTTAGCACGCATGGTCAGCCGGGGTGGCATAAAATTCACTGCCAGTTCGAGAATTCGCGGGATTGACGAGATTTTCGGCAAATCAGCAAGAATTCCCGGGAATTTTTTCGGAAAATCCTGGAATTTATCGCGAATTTTTCGTTACTTCGTGGTGTTTTTGTTCAGTGTCATCACGACTCTGCATAGGGATGGATCGTGTCAGCTGGGACAGCTAAAAAACGTGATTTTTATCAATTTATAGCTCAATTAAAAGCATTTTCGTGTTGAAAGCACGTCAATTGACATCGTGACGCAGTGCTACATATATTTTCATGGCTTTTCCATCGTTAAATGCCCAACAAGGTAATAAAATTCATTTTATTTTGTCGTATTTTCGCACCTTTTCCCCCACCCTGTCAACTTTTGACGTGTGGGCAATTGAGGTTATGTCCGTGTAAATATTTTCTTTTGCACAAATTGAATTTCTTGTTTTTACTGCTTCTTGGCAGAATTGAATAATCGCAAAATCCTTGAGGATCTGCAGATAAAGAAGCAATTACTCCAGAAAGGTGTTTCTCCGGTCGTGACAACCATTCCCAGCGTGCCGGCCAATAATTCAGGTCTCGGATTGCCTCAGGTTGGTTCATTCCGGAAGGATTTTTTCCTTTTCATAGGTTTTAATGATTTTTTTTTCCTTTTTATT
This sequence comes from Lutzomyia longipalpis, assembly GCF_024334085.1. NCBI lineage: Eukaryota > Metazoa > Arthropoda > Insecta > Diptera > Psychodidae > Lutzomyia > Lutzomyia longipalpis. The sequence continues at coordinate 25,957,751 of NC_074708.1, forward strand.
GGTTTCAATGATTTTTCATTCATTGTTTTTTTTTGCAGTATATGCAAATGAGTCAACCGCCCTCAGATGTCATCCTGAATGCTCCTGCGAGGGCGGCGTGGAATCAGGCACACACGCAATCATTCGGTTTCTTCGTACCTCAGGACTCTGCCTTTGGGAATAGCATCATCCCCGTCTTGCCGCGCTTTGACCCGCCCCCTAAGTAGCCCCACACTCATCCCCCTGAATACATCCCCTTCCTTCATCCCCACAGAAGATCGTTTGAATGATGGCGCGAATGAAGCTGAAGAAACTCGAAGAGTACCTGCAGGGAATTGATGGCTTTGAGGATCCCAAGATCCTCCTGGAACAGTACCAGACACCTCCACACATTGCCAGCTGTATGCTTTATGAAATTCAGGTAAATTCACGTTTGAAACTACTTTACAGTGCTGTGATGAAAATAATTCAGCAAAAAATTTAAATTTTGAAAAATAACGAAAAAAGCCAAAAATGTAACGGAATAATTTTAAATTAAAAACTTTTAGAGTCAATTTGGTGATCTTGAGGGCAAAATAGTGGCTGATTTAGGCTGTGGATCAGGAATGTTGAGCATTGGGGCATTCCTCCTTGGGGCCACCCACACAGTTGGCTTTGAAATTGATCCTGATGCCTCCAGTGTGAGAAAAAAATAAATTAAAAAAAAATAACCAACTCCCCCAGGAACCTTCACCCAACAATTAATTAATTTTCCCAACAGATCTTCGTGGAAAATGTGACGGAAATGGAGATTCCGAGCGTCGACTGTATCCACTGCGACGTCTTGCGTCTTCCGGAGGCGCGTTTCAGCAAAGCTTTCGACACAGTCGTGATGAATCCGCCATTTGGGACCAAAAAGAACGCCGGAATGGACATGAAATTCCTCCAGGTGGGAATTTCACTCGCAACAACGGCCGTCTATTCGCTCCACAAGACCTCAACGAGGGACTTTGTAAGGAAGAGTGCAGCGCAGTTGCAGGTGGAACCGAAAGTTGTGGCCCAGCTGCGCTACAATCTCGATTCAGCGTACAAATTCCACAAGAAAAAATCCGTGGACATTGATGTGGATTTCTGGAGGTTCCAACTACCCAACTCTACGGGAGATTCAGTGCGAGAGTGAGACAGAGAATAAATTAATTTTATAGCCTAAGGACCATTAATGATTGTTTTAACTAGAATAAATGGAATTAATCTGAAAATATGTTTTTTTTAATGATTTTTTGAAAGGAACTCTTGGGGGTGAAGTTTACAGTACTGTGAGGAAAATAAAGCTGCAGGAAATTTTCTTTTCTGAATTTTTATTTTTTTTTTTAACCCTTTCGCGTTTTTGGGTCATACGTAGACACAAACATGAAACATTTTATTTTTCCAATTTTTTTTATAAATCCAATTTCTTGTCCCAGTTAAAAATAAATTTAATTCATGCAAAAGAAGCCAAAAAAGACGTTTTGCCAGAAAAATATTCTCTGAGAACATTCATAGAATAAATATCGTGATAAAAAAGCGCATGTTTCAATATTTAACTATGGGATCCATCTAAAAGATAATTTTTCCAATTTATTTTTATTTTTGGCGTATAAAAATACTCAATGCTGTAAAAAAACATTTCCCGGCTGGCCTAATTAAATCATTTTTTTTTAAAGTTTTTTACATTAAATTGGATAAACAAGAGAGAAAAAAAGTTTTTAAAAAATCTATGCAATTTTTTTATATGTCAAGAAAATAGTATGTAATATCGTAAAACATAGAAATAAAACAACTTTTAGGAAATTTTTAAGTCATTTTTATTGTCGTTTTTGTGTCCTTTAAAAGAACATTGAAAATGAATAGTTAAAAAAGAGATTTTTCGAAAAAAAAAAGAAAATTGAACTTTTAACTTCAAATAAGCATTTCTCTACATACTATACATCATCTTTTTTTTACGTGAAGTATAAAAAAATACTCAATGCGGTAATAAAATCTTACCCGGCTGATCTATATTCTACTGATATTGGGCGAGATTCACTAGTATGTCAAGCTTAAAATTTTAAGTCAGTTTTTTACGTAAAGATTAAAGTTTTAAGTCAGTTTTTTAAGTCGGACTAGAAAAACTTTTTAGTGAAATTAGCGAATTTCATTGAAAAATAAGAATTATGTTCGATTTAAAAAAAATGACTTACAATTTTAAAACTGACTTAAAAATCGACTTACTAGTGAATTTCGCCCACTATTTTAACGTTTTTTATTGTATTAGTAGATGGAAGAAATCTCTCAAGGGACAAAAAGAAGAAGTTTTCACAAGTCTTTCAGATTTAAAGACTTGTTTTTTATTAACAGATAATCTATTATTTTTAACACTTGGAGGACCCAGCATTTGGCACAACGCGGAGGATCAAATTGGTAATAAGTACCAGTTGATAAAATATGCTCAATAATTAATTATTAATCAGTTTATTGAACAAGGATCGAAAGTTTCACTAATTCTCGATCCCCTTCAAGCATTCCTACACCTAATTACTAAATATTTTATTGAGAAAATCGTCACTGAAAAAAAATTACGTAGAATATGCAAAATTGCCAATTCAAACGACTTTTTTAGCTACAATTTTACATAATTTATTATTGCGCCTAAGTCATCACAAACTTTGATTCTTCAAGTAACTTTTTAGTCACTTCCGGCAATAAAATTAGTCCATATTAATGATTTTCACTGAGGAAAAGTGAACAAGAGTACTTTATTTGGGAAATATGGGGAAACATAACCTCAAAACAATGACTAAAATCTATGGGATTTTGACTGGTAATTACTACCAATTTGATCCTCCGCGTTGGATTCTGACTTTGACCTCAATTATCTTCCAAAGAAAAGACTTCTCGACATTTTATTTCTGCTATCTGAAAGTAATTAAAATTCCCTACACATACTACATGCTAAATTCATCGAGATAAGTCTAATAGATTTTAACCCATGCTAACGAGGTCATAGATCTTCTGTACCTAGGACCTTCATTTTATAGAATTTGACTAATAAGCCTATAAGAAATATAATTCCTAAAAAAAAAATTTTTAGCCCCCATGGGGCGTCGGTAAACACCGTATGATATATCATACGTTTAACGAAAGGGGGTTGAAAAAATCCAATTTTTTCTCAGTGTTGAAACAACGTCTTTAATTAATATAAGTGCATAAATTACATAATTTATGTTGAAATTAAGTATTTTGGCTAGATTTTGGACCACAATTAATTAATCGATCCAATAGAACACCAATCCTTGGGTTTCATAATCAACTCACCGCGTTCTTGTAGAGTTCTAGCTCTAAGAATATAGAAACTGAACTTGTCCTGAATCCCACAGATATCCTCATCACAAACAGTTGCGTAGCCAGGAAGTAAAATAACCATCTCATGTTGCATGGTTTGCTCTAGGACGGAGACTTCTGGTGAATATGCTGACAAGTCTCCGGACAGAGCCGGATGTACTATCCTTCTTCGTTCTCAAACCTACAAAAATCACGATTTTTGCTATAATTTTTATATTTTCTGGTATTAGTTACTTATTAATACTTACGATGTACCTGATTTAGCACTTCCTGGCATTCCTTTTCACTGCAATTTATATTTTTATTCCCAAACCCTTAGATCTTCCCTCACAGAAATAAACTCGCACTTTAACCTAAAAAGTACCTCAATTCAATCAACGTATGATATATCATACGCAGATGTTTATCGCGCAAAATAATTAAATAATTTGCGGCCGGAGGCGGATATTTTGGTTAATTCACAAAGTTTTATTAATAAATAAGAGATTTTGCACAAAATATTACGGAGAAAAAGGGAATTTTCACTTAAAATACACACATTTTGGTTCCCGGACAACATTGCAATTGGATATACTTAGATTTTTGTTAAAAAATAACATTGTTTTATGTTTTTAACACCCAGGAAAATTAATATAAAGAGTTAAGGGTTTATAAAAGTGGAAAACACTAACCCGGATGGAAAATTTTGCGAATTCGCGTCACAAAAATTAATCAAAAACTACCAATTTTGCGTATGATATATCATACAAAAAGTGAGGATGGGTTAATTTGTGATGATTTTAAGGTTCAAATTGGTAGCAAGTACCAGTAAAGTCCTCCGAGTGTTAAAAAGACAATATACAATCATGATGTCATTGTTTGCATTTTCTGAATAATATTTTATGGCTTTTCTTAGATGATCTCTGTGGAAAATTTAAAAACCTTTTTTAATGATTTGTTAGGTAACCTATTATTTCTTTTATTTTTTGGAAAGAGAAATGAATAAAATCCTTTTTATCAGTTACTGTAACACTTAAAAGGACGTTATATAGGTACATTGGAGAGATTTTTTAAACAATTTTTTTTTAAATTTTAAATACATAATGTACTTTAAACAAGATTTAAAATTAATGAAATTACTGGAAAAATTATAATTAAAATTATGATCATTAATTAAAATGATCATAAAAAATAATTAAAAATTAAATAAAATTATAATTAAAATTATGATTTTCCCAGCATATTTTTTTAATAAATTAGGCATAAATTCTTTTAATTTTATGACTTTTATGATGGTTTTTATGATTAAGCACTTTAATCCTTCAACATTTAAACAAGAGAATTATCTGAGAATTTTCCTAAATTCCCACAAAAATAAATCTCTGAAATCTCCCCTAAATTCCTCAAGATCTTTATTGTTTTCCTTCCTTCCGTCGAACGCAGTCGAACGTGGATGATTTTTTCTTCTCTTATCATCCTCCTCTCTCTCTGATTTTTCTTATCAAATTAATCCCCAAGAGCTCACTCAATTGATCATTACTTAACTCCTCGCTGTGGTGTTGCTTTTTTGTGTGGCCAATTGCGTGGCAAACACGCCGAGTTGTGCCGAAGAGGCCTTTATCAGCACTGATATGGCCAATTGGCCAGGCATTCGTGGCAGCCTCGCGATACCCACTGACTCGAGCCCGCAGTTTCTGCAGCAATTTCAGTGAGTTTGCGCCCCGAGAAGATCTCTTGTGGAGGAAATCTCTCGATAAGATTCTCGCACTTTTATCACCACACACTGATAGCACTGTGAGTGAGTAACCACCTTGGAGACAAAACACTCGAGAGGAGAAAATTTTCCAGTCAGTTAGATGTCTCTCCTCGTGTCACGCACTCTCCTGGCCAACGTCAAGAGATTCAACTTTGTGCGCAGAATGTCTTCCACCGGGTACCTCGTTGATGATCCCAAATTCACCTTCCTCCGCGATCTGGGCCTCGAGAGAGTCAATGCGGGCGTCTACAGTGGCTCATGGACGGGTTCAGGGCCAGTGATCAAGTCCGTGGATCCTGCCACGGGGCAGGTAATTGCGGAAGTGAAGACCGGGACAGTTGAGGAGATGCGCAAGTGCATCCAGACTGCTGATGAGGTGTACAAGGAGTGGAGTAGCCTCCCGACCCCCTTCCGCGGGGAGATTGTCCGGCAAATTGGGGATGAGCTGCGAAAATTCCGGGAACCTCTCGGAAAGCTCGTCTCACTGGAAATGGGAAAAATCCAGGGGGAGGGAATTGGGGAAGTTCAGGAAATTATCGATATCTGTGACTATGCTGTTGGACTGTCCAGGATGTTTGCTGGCCAGGTGAGTTTTTTTTATCTTGAAAAATTGTTTTTGAAAGCTTTTACGGGAGCTTTTACATTACATAGATAACTGCGATTTGAAGTGCTTTGAAAAATATGTAGTGTTGAAGTTTGTTAAGAGCTTTGAGAGCTTTTTCTTTGTAAATGTGTGTATTTGTAAGTAGAAGAAGGGCTTAAGTTAAGCCAAAGAATTTATTTAAAGGCATTTAAAGGATAAATCTTTCAAAGAAGATTTATTAATATTGCAGATTTATGATTTAAAATTGTCATTTTCTTTCAAATGAATTAAATCCTTAAAAATAAATTTTGAAGTGAAATCATTTGGATTGAAAATAAATGAAAATAAAAAAATAAATTAAAACAAAAATAAATCAAAAACAATATGTATTCGTTTAAAATTTTTAAAATTTTAGAAACAAAAGTTCTAAAATAAAATTTTAAGAAAAATCTTTTAACTGTAAAATTATTTTTAAATAATATAAAAAGAAACTCTTAGGTCGAAATTCAGTAGTAAGTCGGTTTTTAAGTCGTGTAAGTCATTTTTTAAGTCGGATTTATAATTCTTAATTTTTAATAAAAAAAAACGCTAATTTCACTAAAAAGTTTTTTAAGTCCAACTTTAAAAAACTGACTTAAAATTTTAAGCCCGTCTTTAAAAAATGACTTTAAATTTTAATCCCGACTTAAAAAAAATTGACCTAAAATTTTAATCCCAACTTAAAACTTTAAGCCCGAATTCAAAAACTGACTTAATATTGTAATCCCGACTTTAAAAAAAAAACTGACCTAAAATTTTTACCCCGACTTAAAAAAAAACTTAAAATTTTAATCCCGACTTAAAAACTTATATAAATTTTAAGCCTGGCTTAAGAAACAGACTTAAAATTTTAATCCAGACTTTAAAAAATTTTCTAACGCCGACTTTAAAAAAAAACTGACCTAAAATTTTAAAACCGATTTAAAAACCGACCTAAATTTTTATGACAGACTTAAAATTTCAAGCTGGACTTACTAATGAATTTTGCCCCTAATCTTTAAGCTAGTTTCTTTACTGGATAATTCGGGAAATTCTCACAAATTCAAAGTTAAAAAATATTTTGAGGCTATTTTAGATTTATTTTAATACCTTTAAATAATTTTCTCCTGCTCTTCTATTTCTTATTTAAATAAATTTAAAAAATTTAATCAGAAAATAAGCCATATTAAATAAAGAAAGGAATATATTCTAGGCAGAACCTATAAGATATTCTTCCGTATCTTCAACAAAATTGAAAAATTTTTATTTACCTAAAATCTTAAATTTTTTATCTAATTCTTCATTCTTTTCAATTCATTCCCATGATTTTCCACTGCAAATGAAAGTCAGAGTGTTTTCTAATCATTTCTTATCAACCAGTATTATCTCATAAACAGCACATAAACACTTTAAGAGTTATTTTTAAACTGACTGGGTGGTGGTTTATCTCCTTCAAGCAATCTGACACACATTCCCCACATAAATTGTTGAAGAATCAGCTCATCTCTTCCAGGTCCTGCCATCTGAGAGGAATCAGCATGTGATCCTTGAGAAATGGCGCCCTCTTGGCTGTGTTGGCATCATCTCTGCCTTCAACTTCCCCTGCGCTGTGTACGGATGGAATGCCGCCATTGCCCTGGCCGTTGGAAATTCCGTTTTGTGGAAGGGAGCTCCCTCAACGTCCCTCGTGGCAATTGCAACAGCCAGGATTGTTGCGGATGTCTTCAAGCGGAATAATCTCCCACCTGTTGCCACGCTCTGTCAGGGAGGTGCTGATGTTGGGGATGTCCTCGTGAAGGATCCCCGCGTGAAGTTGGTGAGCTTCACGGGAAGTTCAGCTGTTGGCCAGAAGGTTGGTGTTGAGGTTCAGCAGAGATTTGGGAAACTTCTGCTGGAATTGGGTGGGAATAATGCCCTCGTGGTTAATGATGATGCCAACTTCGGGATGGCACTCGATGCTGCCTTCTTCGGGTGCATCGGCACAGCAGGACAACGTTGCACAACCACCAGGAGGCTCATCCTCCACGAGAAGATCTACGATGAATTCCTGGCTAAGCTCAAAGCACGATATGAAGGAGTAAGTTTTGATTTTTTTTTATTATTTAAAATTTTAATTTTATATTTTTTTCAACATTTTTTTAAAGCTCACAAAGAGAGTTGGTCATCCTCTTGATGAGAAGACTCTGTATGGACCTCTGCACAATCAGCAGGCTGTCGACAACTACCTGAACACAGTGGAGGCAGCTAAGAAAGCCGGAGCAACAATTCTCGTTGGTGGGAAGAGGATGGATCGTCCGGGATTCTTCGTTGAGCCAACAATCATCACGAATATTCCTCATGATTCCCCTGTTGTTAAGACCGAAACCTTCGCCCCCATTGTCTACGTTCTCAAAGCCAAGGATCTTGATCAGGTACCGAGAAAATCCTCAAAAAAAACGATCGAAAATTCAAATTTCTAACAGAAATAATTCCCTTCCAGGCCATTGAGTGGAACAACGAGGTCGATCAGGGACTCTCCTCGGCCCTCTTCACGCGTGACGTTGGCAAGATTTTCCAGTGGATCGGCAATCATGGCTCCGACTGTGGGCTCGTGAACATCAACACCTCCCCGTCGGGCGCCGAAATTGGCGGAGCTTTTGGCGGCGAGAAGCACACCGGCGGTGGCCGTGAATCCGGCTCCGACGCATGGAAGCAGTACTGCAAGAGGTCCACAATCACGCTGAACTACTCGTCGGAGATGCCACTGGCTCAGGGGATTGTCTTTGAGTAAATATTTGCCCAAACTGCGAATGTGAGATTATCCATCCACCGTATCACGGTGACTCTTGGATTTTGACCCAAATCACCTGCTTCTGGATCTCCGCAGCGCACACGGAATGTTCTGTTCATGATTTGAAGCACAAATAAAGCTCGTTAGTTTTTTATGATAAGCAGGAGGTTTTTTTTCTCTCTTAAATCTTGAGATTATTTTTCTCAGCGTTCTCAGCAGTGGGTAATTGACAGTGAGGTGCAAACGGAAAAGACCATGAAGAAATTCTTTAGATGCTGTGGAGCTTTTTGTCGAGTCATCGAGAAATGGGAAGTTGTTAACCCATTAATTAAATTGATTGAAAATTCTTCATTTATTTTTTTTTTTCTAACTTATTTTTATAATTGAATAAAAAATTATTAAATTTTAATTAAATTGTTAACCCTTTCATGACGTGTTCTTGTAGTAAAATTCAGTTGTTTGAAATACATGAATTGCTTAAAATATCTTTTAATGCATTTGGTGATCGTCAATGCTTTCAAACGTGTTAAATTCAGTCAAATTGTATGCACAGTTTCGAGTGAAATAAACAATCTAAATTCCGAGACATTTTCATTGGGTTTTGAGGTTATGTAATCCCGGAAACGTTTAGAAGTCTGAAAATACTGAAAATATACGGAATATTACGGAAATTGATTATAAAACTTTTAAAAGTAACTGAAAAAAAATTTTGTAATAAAATAATTACAATTTTCTCTCAAATATACAATATAATGATAAATATCCCTTAAATTCTTCAAAATGGCTTCCAATTTTAATCCATTCAATTGTTTAACACTTGGTTGATCGAGGTTTCTAACCTCAAAAGTTTAAACTTTATTTTCTCTCAAAAGAAAATATTTTTCCAAGTTTTCTTTCGAAGATCTTGAAGTAATGAAACTCCCCTATACACAGATGTAGAATTTATCAGAAAATCTTGAATAGATGATAATTCCGTGATGATTGAAAAAAGTCGAATTGGCCACTTTGGCCAGCAAAATCCTCCAGGGTTAATATAAAACTAACAAAACAAAAATCAATCTTATTTATTTTTCAATTCACCTACCATTAAAGGGGGTTAATTATAGCCAGGCCATGTACACGGTCCCTTTTTCAATGAAGCCAAAGAAATTTTGTACCGAACTTTTGTTCAAAAATCATCCCCAGTGATTGAGGCGCCACTCGTGGCGGGCATGACAACTTCTTTGATATTTTCTCTCGAACTCAGGTAATTTTGAAAATTATCTTGTCTTGTTTACGTTCTTTCGGGAATTTAAAGGAATTTTCAATAAAAAAGTCATGGAGAAAGATCTCTTGGGATACGAGGAACTGTTTGTGAAGCTAATGAAGAAGGGTGGAGCATTTACACAGAATGATATCAGAGAAATTAGGTGAGTTTGACCATATTCTTTGAAGGAATTTGAGGATTCGCTAATAGAAAATTTTCCAGATCAATTCCTTGTGATGTCCTGGTGGAATTGTTCCAGACAATGCAGGATAAAAATCACTTCCGGCAGATTATAGCATTGTATTAAGAGCTACATACCTGTATAGAAACTCCTTAATATTAAAAAATAAATAAAACAAATTTAAGAGCTATAAGGGTTAACAATTCAATTAATTTAAAAATGATTATAACTATTCCTTAAGAATTCAAAGAATCTTTATTTATAGTCAATTAAACATAATTTTCACATTTTTTTTAATTGATCATTAAACATTAAATTGTCGCGAATGGGTTAACAATAAGCTGCAAACTGGAGCACAAATATATAGTTGAAAAAAAAAAGCACGGAAAGTGCGGACTTTGAGTTTTCCAAGTCATCTTCCTGACGTGATCCCCACACACAATCAGCAGGTTCTCTCTTCTCATTACGAAGAGATAATGAGCCATAATTTACCGATCGTGCTGGGCTGAAGAGTGGGGGCAGAGAGAGGTGGAGATGGATAAAGTCATATAAGAAGCAACTGGGCTTTTGGTGCAATCTCAGTCAGTTGCGTACAAAGTGTCTGTGCATGTTGGTTGGTGAGGGAACAATTAGAAAGAAAGAAAAATGTTCACAACAAAGTACGATAGTTCGCGAAAAGTGTGGAGTGGACGGCATTTGGCGCCATTTCATCATGCAGGTGTCTCACTGGGACGCGCCATTTGCTACACTCTCACCTATGATCGTCGCAAAGTGGCCCAGATCAGTCACGACACGGGGACTCGCACGACAAATGGGGAGCTGTGCGATCAAATGCTCACGATCGCCAGCAATTTGATCACAAAGGGCGCCAGTAGGGACAAAGTGATCGCGATCGTGGCGAAAAATGGACCCCTCATTGCTCCAACGGTTTTTGCCGCCTTCTACCTCGCTATCCCCGTGAACACGCTCGATCCGAACTACGAAAAAGCAGAGATCACCCACATGTTCCGCCAAACCGAACCAGGGATTGTCTTCTGCGATCACGACAACTACACAACGGTCAAAAGTGCCGTGAATGAGATCAGCAGCAAAGCTAAGATCATCAATTTCGGCCCGAGGATCTCTGGAGTTGAGAACATTGAGGATTATCTCGTGAAGACTGGCTTTGAGAATTCATTGGAGTGAGGATCAAAGTCTAATTAATTCAATTAAAAAAAAAACATTTTTCCGCTATTTTCTATTTTTATGAGTAAAAAATTAGCAAAAAATGATCTCTGAAAAATAGAGAAATTATTTTTAGCACAATAGAAGTTTATTTTTAGGCTCAAAACTCTTTATAAAGCAGATTACTTCTTTTTTTTCTGGTTTAAAAGTGACTTATTTGACGAAGAGTAAAATAATTAGATCATTCTTCATTATTTCTTTAAAGTGTTCAAAGCGTTCAAAGTGATCTTTCTAGTATTCAAGTGATCTTAAAGGTGCAAAAAACAAATAAAAGATAAAATACTTAACCCTTTTTGAACACAAATGTTTTTTTTTTCTTGAGGAAACAGTTTAAAGTTAAAAAATCAAATTCCTAATGAAAAAAATTTTTTTTTTCCATTCTGTGAGTGATCTTCGTTGTGCTCTATAGATTGGACTAGAATGTTCATATAGTGCTTAACCCTTTCATTACTGCAAAATGTCTGTGCGCTAAAATTGAGTGAAATCTAGATTTATTTTACATTTTAGTGAGAAATATGAAATTTTGAAGAGAAATCATTTTTTTTTTTCATTCCTGTTCTGTGCTCACGATCACGTCTTGAGTGATCCTTCAGGTGTTATTGATTGCTGAAAACACAGAAGTACTTACAAGCGAATAACAATTAAGTAAAATCTCTGAAAATTCTTCAAAATCAAACAAATCAACCCTGTCGTCATAAATGGGTTAAAATATGTCATCGCTTTTGGTTTTTTTTTTTAATAATGTGATGGTCAAAGCTCTTATCAAGATCGTTGAGAATTTTCCATTTATCGCACAAAATTGTAAAGAGACAAGACAAATTGTTTTCCATTGTTTTCAAGAGGCATGAAAATTATTATTAATAAATTTTAATTGCTAAGAGACTAAACAAGATCGTGTTTGGAGTTGCGACAAGGTTTCAATAAAATGTGCAAAAAAGGAAAATTAGTAGGTTGCTAATTTTCAAATATTAGTTGTTTGATGATTTTTTTCTTAGAATTTCTATAAATAGATATTTGAAGATATACAAACAAATAGCATAAAATTATTGGATCAATCGACCAAATACGTAATTCATTCCAAAATTAATCTAAAGATTGCATAATTTTCTCCCGTTACAAATTGCTTTAAGATTCCAATATTTATTCGCATTAGTTGTTTGCCCCTTGAATGCAATTTTATCTTATCTGGAAATAATATTTATTATGTTGATTTGTTGAAACAAATATTAGATTAGATTAAAATGAGTGACAAAATTAAACAATTGCAACTTAGAAAGATGAGTTTTTACGCATAATCTCTGAAGGCTAAAGATTATTTTTAGAAATTAAATTTATGAATTAAATTCTTTTTGTGGAATTTTATTTTATTTCTTTATTCTTGAGCAAAACATAAATTAAATTAATTACTAAATCCTTGACGGAATCTTTGCAGAATGTTTTTGTATGAGTATTTTTCTCCTTCCGGGGACGTCATCATCAACTCATACAAAAAACATAAATTAAATTAATTCTATAATTGCATAAAAATCAATTCCTTAAAATACTGAAAAAATTATATCGGAAGAACATTTCAGAAACTAAAGGAGAAAATTTAAATACCCAATTAACACGTTCTAAACTAATTTTATTTATTCAAATTCATATTTTTTGCATCGTTGCAGTTCCCCAGATGTTGATGAGAAGACATGCGGACTTATTCTTTGTTCTTCAGGCACAACTGGTCTATCAAAGGGTGTCAACCTTACCCACCAACACATGCTGTACTTGTCTGGGATTCCGTGTTTTGTGGAACATCCGGAAAATGGGCTAATGCTGTGCTTCAGCTCCCTCTACTGGCTATCGGGCATCATGCACTTGCTGCTAACAACATTCTGCGGCATGACGCGCATCATTACAACGCAAACCTTCAGCCCTGAGCTCTTCCTGAATATGGTTGCGCAGTACAAAGTGACCCACATGATTTCGGCTCCGGTTCACTTGTCCAGTGTCCTGGAATGCACCTCCCTCACACCCACCTCCCTGGTTAGTTTACGTGAGTACATGGTCGGCGGAAGTGTCGTGCCGGAAGAGAAGTGGATGAGGGCGCAGGATTACCTGCCAAATGGCTTCGTTCGCATTGTCTACGGCATGAGTGAGGTGGGATTCACAACGCGACAGGACTACAGGACACAGAAGTACTGCGTTGGGAAGCTCGCGCCGGATTTGCAGCTGAAGATTGTCAATTCGAACAATCAGAATCTTGGGCCAGGAGAATCAGGGGAACTTTGCTTCAAACCACGCTACAGATTCTTAGTAAGTTCTTTATTTTAATTTAATTTTTACATCACAAATCTTCTTCTTCTTCGCTTCTCCTTCAAACTCTTACGTTGATCAGTTGTTAACGGGATGTTCTTGACGTCTTCCTACAGGGTTACATTGCAAACGCTAAGGCCACAGATGAGATGATCGACGACGAAGGGTTTGTACATTCAGGCGATATTGGCTACATGGACAACGATGGTGATCTCCATATTGGGGATCGTCTCAAGGATATCCTGAAGTACTGCAACCACCATGTTTCACCTTCTGAGATCGAGAATGTTATTTGTCGCATTGAGGAGGTGGAATATGCGGCTGTTGTGGGGATTCCCGATCCCGTCGTTACGGACCTTCCGGCCGCCTTAGTTGTCCTCAGGGAGGGTGCCAATGTCACCGCGAACGACATAACCCAACTTGTTGCTGCAACACTTTCGGATGCAAAGCAACTCCGTGGTGGTGTCTACTTTGTGGAGAAACTTCCACTAACGGCATCCGGGAAAGTGATCAAGCGTAAGGTGAGGGAGAAGGCGATAGAGCTCTACCGTGCACGGCATCAGTGATCAGCTTTACGCTTCACGCCGCGAGAACTCTCATTGCCACCTGCGTCACTTTTCTTGTCACCTCCCTCCCACAAGCTGTGCCGTACAAAACGCTTCGCCGCCGGTACATTTACGCGTGGCATCAGTGTCTTCTTGTCGTGAATTTGCTTCTGGCGGACCATTGCCTCGCGTACTCGGGCTAGTTCGTGCTTCACCGTGTGCTGTCATATGAAATGTCAATTTTAGCTTATGTGTCATGTTGAAATGTCAAAAGATAAAGATTTATTGCATGTTTTAATGTAAAAGTCTAATAAATATTATTGTTTAGTTATTGGAAATTGAATTTTTTTAAAGATCAATTTTGAGGTTGTTATTTGTCGGTTATTTGAACTTCTTTTGAGGTCATATTTCTTATTCTAGTTTCTACTGTTTTTATTAACAAATGAATAATTTTCTTGTTTCTTTTTGGAACGTAATAGGAACTTTAAAAACGGTAAGAACAAAGATTTTCAATCTAAAAAGCATCTTATGGATCTTATGTATTAAAATGTTAATTTTAATAAATAAACAAGAATAACTTATACCTATTTTTTTATTTTTTTACTAGAATTTTAGGTTATGTTCTCGTTTTATTAATTTACTTCAACTTTATGAAAGAGTCTGGAATTTTATAAAATATAAAAAAACTAATTTTTAATATATTTCTTGGCAAAATGAATCGAAAGACCTAAGGACCTAAGCTAAAATCGGTCAAACAATTTTTTAACTGTCTTAAAATTTAAATTTTTAAATTCTTTTTAAGATGACCCAATACCAAAAAAAAATTTTTTAAGTAAAAATAAAAATAAAACATTGGGCTTAATTCAGCGACCAAGAAACCCTTGAAATCTTTGAATTTTGTACTGAAATTTCAAGATTTCAAGCGAATTTCAAGGTTTTCTTGGTCGCTGAATAAGGCCCATTATTAAAGAAATGTAAGAAAATTCATAAAAAATTTCAATTTTATCCTGACCACCTTGTGTTTGTTTTCCTGTCCCTTCTCCCTTCTATTGGAGTCTGGTCACCCAATCCCGGAAAGCAAATTTCTCTGTTCTAAAGCCTAAATCAGGGCCTAAATCTACTTATTTATTAAAATTTTATTGAACTTACTTGACTAACATCTGTCCCTTGAAGCTTCAGATGAATAAAATACAAAGAATTGAGGGCGTAGGAGAGAAAAATATCGAGTTTTACTTTCTCCTCCTGAGTCAATCCTTCTTCCTTTACATTTAACGCTTTCTCAACGGCTGAATTCACTTCCTCCAACGTCTTGTCCAAATTTTGTATTTTCTCCACGAAACCTTTGTCCTTTTTCAGCTCTCCAAAATCCATTTTTATAAATAAATTAAACAAAATTCTAACGCTAAAAGAAGTAAAAAATCTTGTAAACAAAGTACACGTGCTTTTGACGTTTTGAACAAAACTTTTAGTGTTGCCAGATTGATGCCGGTTTAGTTTATTTTTTTTAATTTCTATTCTAATATTTAAAATTTTCCTAAATTAACAACTTTTAAAAATCCGAGACTCTTCCCTTTCTCTCCCAATCTCCGTAGCGGGTTGGTTCAGGTCCTCTGGGCCCTCCAATTTCTCCTGTTTCAGGGTTTGTGTTGTTCGGGAAAGGCGGGAAGTCTGAATCCTTCGGGGAGTTATCTGCCGTCTTATCCAGGCTCTCAATTGGAGTCTTTTCCCTCAATTTCTTCCTCAATTCATCCAATCGAGGGGTCTCCTTCTTCTTCTCCCCTTCTCCATTGCCCCCTGAGTCCGTGGAAAAATGCAACGTTCCCTGAAAACTCCCTTGAAGTAAAGAAATTGATTATTTTTAGCCTAATTTTCAATGACATTTAATGAAAATTACTTACTGAGATTCTTCAAAGGATTCTTAAGCATTTCCACGCTTTTTATAGACGGGAAAATTATTTTATTCATTGGAAATTGAGGAAAAAACTTTTCACAATAAATTCTTGAACGTCAAACAAAATGCATTTGAAGGGTTTATCAGTGGGGTTTAATACAGTTGAAAAGCTTCGATGTTTTCCCGCTAAAACAAAGTCAACTAAAATTCAGATCAATTTGAATTTCCAGATTAAAAATTAAAATAAAGTTCAGCATAAAAAAATATGCTGTGCATAAAAATCATTAACAGAAACAGAAATAGAAAATAATTAAAATTCAGATTTTTCTTCGTGTGTATTTGTTAGGTTAATAAATTCTCTGTAAAGGGCAACGCGGAAAATGCAAATAAATCCAAACTGGGTGCTTCATTCGCATGAATTTAGTGGTTGAATTATAAAGAAAGAAAGAAAAGAAGCAAGAAGTTGCCTTTGTTGCTGAAAGGACGCCACTGGAATGAATCAGGGCGAAGGAGGAAGAAAACGAAGGCAATTAATGTAAACAATAGTGACTTCTTTTTACAGATTTGCATTCCCAGAAATGAATGACTGCGAGGGGCAAACAACTAATGAAATTAGAAACAAATTGAATATGAGGGTTAATGACACCAAAGGCGCCAAACGATCGTGATTTAATGTAATTTTTTAATTAAAAAACTTAACATTTTCTACGTTATTTTGATTTTTTGAAGTGTTTTTTTTTTCATTTCGTGATTTTTCGAGTTCTTTTTAAAATTTTTTTTAATGGAAGTTAATTTGTCTTTTATGTTAATCTGCTTGCTTATTCTTTTTTTTTTCAATTAATTAAACTATCTAGGAAGAACTTATCTATTTTCATTTACTAGGGAAGTTTATACAAAGAATTGAAACCTTTGTTGTATCAGAAAAATTACGCCATATTTTTTTTTCAAGCAAGTTTGACACAATTTTCATTTAGTTTACCCTTGGTGCTCCCTAAGAAGACTTCTGGTCCATTTTAGAACACAAAAAAAATTTTTCAATGGATTTTTTGATGATTTTTTCAATAATTTTTTTAATGGTTAGAACCGTCCAGAAAGAGACAAAGAGTGACAATGGAAGAAAACTGGATAAATTTGACCGTTACACCAATTTTTGAATTTCCTCTTCTTACATTTTTGTTAATAACTTTTTTTCTAGTGGTCGGATTGACCTGAAATTTTTACACAATCTTCTCAAATAACCAAGGAACTTATTTCCAAAAGCTTAGTTCTATACCTCTGAACTAAAGCGCAATTAATCGTAATATAGCTCTGGGGTCAGTCACGTACCCCTCATAGCATACGGAGGATTAAAACTTAAAGATTAATTTTTCAATTAAAAATATTTTTCCTTAAGTCTGTTAAAATGTTTTTCTATATCTCATTATATATTATTTTCGTGACTTTTCGAGTCTTTTTCTACCCTTCATCGGGCATTTAAATTTTTCGCGCTAAATTCAAAATAAATTATCTAAAAATTCAGCCAAACCGTTGATTTTTAAAATAAGTTCCAACAACTAAATAACTAAATTCTTCAATAAAAAATACAAATTACACACTGTAAGCACAGAAATTGGCTAGCTATCTACCCCCAGTGGGTCATTGTGAATGCTCAATTGTGTGCGACAGCCTCAGTGAGGCCTCAGAAGTGATTGACTTGTTTTTGCGGGAAGTTAAGAAAATAAGTTTCCAGAGCACATCGGAAGTGCCCGGAAGTGTGATCGAGAGTAGTGTCACGCGATCTCTTTTTGGGCGCCTCTATTGTGCTCCCAAAGTGTGTGGGTGGGGAGAGGGGGCGTGTGAGTGCACCGGGTGGTGAAGACGTGATCCATCTATATATGGCAAAGCTTTGGTGAATTGGGGATTATTAATTGCTGAGCCATGACCTATAAATTCTATCAAATTGGATATGGGAGCTTGACTGAATGTGTGGATTTAATTGGGGGTGGTTGGGCGGGATGTCTAGGCCTCATAGTCATGAGGAAAGGTGAGTCTTGTGCATAATAAACGCGGTAATTATGCTTCAATTTTGGTTTATATATAGGGGGGATGAGATTGTGGTGTATACAGTGATTGCATCTTCACACACTGCGGCAATACTTAATTATTAGATTAAATTTAATCTCCCCTGTTGATGACATTCCAATCACAGAGTGACATCGATTGGCATGCTCTGTGGGGAGACCTTCACATCGCGTCCCGGAGTGCTAATTTTCATTGCGAATAAGCAAAAACGTGCCAGAAGTTGCGAAAATTGTGCAATGAGCATGTCAATTTGTTGATTCACTTTTTTTTTGCTATGACCTCTTTGAAAGGATTTTTTGTGATTGAAAATTCATTTAAAAAATTTTCAATTTCCGCCGAACTTCTTTGAGGGGAAATAATTTACACACTAAAAATAATTTTGGTTAATTTGCTACTAAATTCACCGTAAATGTACTTTTAGGGAAATTTTCTCTTTTTTAAACGTAAAACCAGAGAATTTCCTAGGAGTGTGGTTAAATTAAATAATTCTTCTAGTTTTTTTACGAAATTCAACTAGTTAAAAAAGAATTATTTAAAAAAAACCTAATTTTCATAGTTTTTTAAATCATTACGTAGAAATTTAGTAAAATAAAACAAAATTATAGTCTTTTTGAACATAAATTTCCTGTAAACTGAAGAAAATAGCTTATGTGATTACGAAAAATGAAAATTTATTTAAAGACTTTTTTAATAAGAAATTTAGTAAAAAAA
Organism: Lutzomyia longipalpis; assembly: GCF_024334085.1. Classification (NCBI taxonomy): domain Eukaryota; kingdom Metazoa; phylum Arthropoda; class Insecta; order Diptera; family Psychodidae; genus Lutzomyia; species Lutzomyia longipalpis. The sequence goes on from NC_074708.1 coordinate 25,976,326, forward strand.
AATAACAAAACTTATTAAAAATTTACGGTGAACTCTTAAAACAAATCTACTGAAATTTCGCAAAAAATACTAAAAAAAATTTAGGTTCTCGTACACTTCAGTAAAATTCATTTAACTAAAATTTTACTTATAAAAGAAAAAAAACTAAGACGTTCACAGAAATACAGTAGAATATCCATTCAGTAAAATTTACGGTGCAAATTTTTAGTGTGTAGTTTTTTCTTGGCGTGAAAATTTCCAGAAAAATATAATAATCCAGAAAACTCAATTAAAGTATCTAAATTACAGTATTGAGAATTAATTTATATGAATGAAAAAAAAAATTATTGAACCTTGAATCGAACCCACAATCTTGAGCTTCATGGCCCAACGTCTTAACCATTGCACTACTTGATGCTTGATTTATTCTTTTGTACGATTTGCATCAAGAATTCTTTCTAGACGAAAAAGCTCTAAATATTTCAAAGATTGAAATGCAAATTGCGCCCTTCAAACATTTCTGTTCAATTTCAAAAATTCATTTCTAATTTATCTACTTCATCCGTTGCTGAAATATTCTGTCGGTGCAATCATCACCATATATGGGTTGAGTACCAAAAGTCCCCCCAAATTTGTATTCCTATCTATGTAGGTAGGGGTAACTGGGGCAAAAAGTTAGAAAGACTATACATCTCCAATATCTCAGTAAATATTAGTTCGTGTGATTGTTCTAATTTAGTCAAAAGATTCCTTTTATAATTCTAGCTATAAAGTTTTATAATAATTTATATAATAGTTTGGGATTTATTAAAAAAACAAATTTTTCCAATTGCAAAGTTACTTTTACCTTTCATTTCAATATCATATTTCAGCGTACATATTTCTCTGTAATTTTTTTTGATCTAAATGTATTTTTAGATAGAATAACTATTGCTGAACATGAACCTAGTCTAAATTTTCCGAAAAAGTTCGAAACCGTTTTTAAGGCAGTTAACTTTTTTTAATTTAATTATTTTTTCCCTAGTCAGCACACTTATTACATACACTGAAAAAACAGTTTGTGCTTCGACTGTCGGTTTTACTACTTTTCTAAGTACCAATTAAGTTGAAAAAGCACCACTTTATTTCTCAAATATCTATATAGAGGCGCTGCTGGTTATATTTTCACACAATATCGCTTTTTTTTCAAAAACCGATTATTCAACTGAAACTTCTTCTTCTTTTTTTTTCTTAGTTTTAGGTTATATTTGTTAAACAATAATACAAAATGTGTGGTGTTTTCCTGAAATTCGGCTCTTCCGGATTAGGAACTTCATTTTTTGCTTCTTCAGGGGTTGAGATGATTTTCCTCAATTTTCATGAGAAAAGAAAATGTACTGGTAAGCTGACCAAGCTTACGGGAGCTGTGTTTCTTTCAGTGTACCAATTTTGTGAGAGCAAACTAGAACGCGAATTAATTTAAATACGCGCAAAGTCTGGAATAGTATTAAAGTCATACGCTAATAAATTTTTAGAAGGCCATATCTCGAGAACGGATCCATAGATTTTCATAAATTTTTTTTTGTTTGAAAGGTCTTGAAGTCAGCTATAACATATCGAAAAATGAAAAAAATTTATGTCGCCATTTTCGAAAAATTCGAGTTCGAAATTTTCGAAAACTTTGTTTTCGATTTTAGCGCCTCTTGCGGACATTTTTCGAAGTTGTAATGTTCTAGACATTTGTAGGGTTTCACGAAACCTTTCATTTGCGCTTGAGTTGATCAAGATCGGACATGTAGAACCCGAGATATGATATGCCAACTTTGGAAGGCTATATCTCGAGAACGGATCCATAGATTTTCTTCATTTTTGGCATGAAGCTAGATAATATGGTCAGCTACAACATATCAAAAAATGAAAAAAATTTATGTCGCCGTTTTCGAGATATTCATCGAAAACTCATCGAAAATTTTGTTTTTGATTTTTGGCCCTCTAGCGGTCACTTTTGAAACTTCGGATGTTCTAGAGAGTTGTAGGGTTTGTTGAGATCTTTCATTTGAGCCCGGGTTGATCAAAATCGGTCAAGCCGTTTTTGAGTTATGGTCGATTTTCGATGAAAAATTGTGACGGCCATATTGACTAAACGGCTTGACCGATTTTCGAAAATGAGGTATCGTTGGAAAGCTCTTGATGGCCCCTACAACATATCAAAATTTCAGCCCTCTAGCTATAATAGCGGCTGAGATATAGCGAAAACAAAATTTTGAGGTTATTCAAAATGGCGGACGCGGGGGTGGGGGGTAAAATTTGACGTCATAATCTGACGTCTTCCAGTCGACTTTTAAACTTTGCCGTTTACCGCAAGTCTCTATCTATTACCGTTCTCTTGTAATTTAGCAAAAGGTTCCGGACGGACGGCCGGCCGGCCGGAAAAAAATTTTTTTGGCGCATACGTTTTTTGGAATGTGGGGACCCTAATTCGTGCTCATCCCAAGTTTGAGCCCGATCTGACGACTTTCGATTTTGCTCGGTACACAAAAGCTGTGTCTGAAAGAAACACAGCTAAAAAGAAGAAGATTCTATATCGATATTGAATATCGATATCGATAATATCTTAAAAATCAAAAAAAGGAAGAAGAAGAATTTTGGTGCTTATCCAAGTACAAAATAAGCAGTAAAATGTCGAATTTGGTACTTGAAAAGTTAAAATTCTTTCAGTGATAATTTAGCATGTTTTATTACTCGCTATTACTAATATTTGATCTCTTAAAAAATAAAAAGTGCAATTTCGTTTTTTTTTTATTTTCTGTATTTTTTTTTATTTAAAAAAATTCTAATTGTTGCACAAATATCTTGTTCTCAATTGCTTTTATAGTGTCTATAGATAAAATAAGTTCATAAAATTCATAAAATTAAAATTTAAGGACAAAAAACGTAAACTAACATTTAGCCCCATGGTTGGGGCATAAAGTGCAAGGTTTCGGAAAATGGACTGAAAATGCATTTTCCCGTTATGTTAGAAAAAAATCGTCTGAGACAAAGTTGTAGCCTAGTGTAGATAATTGTTATAAGAAAACTCCAATATTTTCAGGGAAATCAGGAAAATGTTTCTCCCAAAAAAAGTAACTTTTTGCCCCATGTCCCCTATATGTGGCGTATAGGTATTTTATTTGTGTACAGAAGGTCTATGCTCCCCTCCCCCACCCCTCCATAGCACACCAACGAGCAATGCTCCCCGCATTTGACAATGGAATTTACAACTTTGTCGCATATATTTGTAATTCATTTTTCATGGTTCAATTCGCACCAATTCATCGGGAAGATCACACACGATTCCATATAGAAAATTCATGTTTGGCATGACGATGTTGCGGGGCGAGATATTGAATTTTTATGTCATCTTTTTTTACTGCCTCATGGAATGGATGAAGACCTCAATTGTTGTGAAGGTTTTCTCTTGTATCGAAAAGAAGCGTGTGTGCATATTTCTTCCCCAGGAGCATTCATGTTTTGCATTTGAAAAATACTGCACGACAGAGCATCCTTTTCTCACCCAAAGCCAGCATGAGCAATTCCAATGCAAAATGTTTCAAAAACCCCGCTTCATCCCATTGTTGCCCTAGCTCTTCCTGTGGGACGTCTTATATTCCGTTTTTGTATTTGGGGGGTGGAGTGTGTGGGTGGATGAGTTGGGGGTAGTTTTGAAGGAGATTCTCAAGTTATTGTGAGTTATGTAGTCGTTGAAATATTGGGGAATTTATCCAAAATACAGCCCCCAGTGCATTTCCCGCATTTCCACCCCCGCAAAAAAGATGAGAGAGAAACCTTCCAAATTGGTCTCAATTTAGGGAGACTTCTCTGCTATGACTTTGTCCCTAAAGCTACGAAAGCTCCACTCACTCTGAGCTTTCCATGATTGAGTTTGTGTTGTTGGTACAGATGCGAGGGGACATGTGGAGGGAAATCCTCCGCACATGAGCGGCCGTTTGGGGGTGGGCAGAAAAGGAACTGTACATATGAAGACGGGGCTTGAGGGGGGTAGGGGGTGGGAGTGGGAAAATAGGAGCAAACTTTTGAAGTCACGTCTTGAGTGAGAAAACTAAAAACTCCACAAAATCTTATTCCTCCACGGAATGGATAGATATGAATAATTCTGTGCTCGTATGTGGAGCCCCAGAGGAAGGTTTAACTCTGTTACGCCAAGGATGGGTTTCTTGGGTAGAAGAGGGAAAAAAAGAAGAGAGAATAGTTGCGGAATATATCCTTACCATGTAAGCACACACACTCTTCTCGAGTTCACCGACCCAATTTTGACTTAATAAAATCTCACTTTATTGTGCAACTCCCCGCGTGCTGTTACCACACCGCACCCACCCCCAAAGGGGCTAATAAATGCCAAGAAGGTAAAATTCACAACACTCCGCAATGTCCACTTCATCCATGTTTTATTCACACAGGGTCGCATTGAAATTCCTCCTCTAAATTTAAATCAGCTCAAGATAAAGTTTTATATGACGAAGATTGTTTGTTCTCACATTTTTGCTTCTTTTATGACGACGAATTTTGTGAGAAGATGTAAAAAGTAATTTCAACATTTAGCAGATGCTTTTCATTTTATTCGATATAGTTCAGATTAAAACTTCCCTGATTCCTTCTTTAAGTGGATTTAATTTGTGTAATTTTGAGTGATATTTTCTTCTAAAGAAAATTCACAGAGAATTCCTTTTAGTTCTTTTTTGAATACAGTAGGAGTCTTGCAGGGGTGCCTTTGGTTATTCTGAATCAAAGGATTGTTGTACGAAGCATTAAATATTAAAATAAATATTTAAGAAATTCATTTTAGAAATATTTCTAAGTATTTTTAAATTAAGAAAGAGTTCATAATTATTAAGTACAGGGTGGCCAGGAAATTAGGGCATGATTTTAACCGCAAATAATTTTTGATTGGCGTGAAATATCTGAAAACTTCTGCCACTAAAAGCTGCGTAAACTCAAAAAGTCTTATTTGCTTTTTATTTGAAGTCAATATCTCAAAAATTGTAGCCGCTATAGCAAAAAAAATGTAAAAGTTACCATTTGTATGGAAAACGATGAAATATACTGGATTTCATGTCTATTGATTTTCTCAAAACCTATTAAAATGACCCAAAGATCACTAAAAAATTGAATATTTGACTAAATTTGAATGAAAGAGACCTTTACAGACTCTAGGCAATCAAATATTCAAGCATTCTAAGAATATTTTTAAGTAAAAGCAGATATTGTCATCATGGACAATTCAGCATTAATTTGACATAAAAAGCAGTATATTTGTCATGGACAAAACGCTTTTTTTTCACGTTTTTTTTTTGTCTAGCGGTTACATTTTTAAGATATCAACTTGAAATAAAAAGCAAAGAAGACTTTTTGAGTTTACACAGTTTTCGGTGGCAGAAGTTTTCAGATATATTACGCCAATCAAAAATTATTTGCGGTTAAAATCCTGCCCTAATTTCCTGGCCACACTTGGTACATGCAAAATGAGTCGGCTGTACTACTGATCCCCACTGTATTTTTTATTTGAGAGTTACTTTTTTATGTTTTATGTCCTTTTATGTGCTTTTTTATTTGTTTTTAAATCATTAGTGATTTCTTTATCTATAATTACCCTCATTGATTAAAAAAAATGCAATTTTTATCATTATGCTATATCGTATTAATTTATCTTCTGGTTTTTTTCCCATACCAACTGTGAATTTTTATTCATATTTTTAATTATGATTTTAAATTAAAAAACAATCAATTAAATACCCGCGATAACGACAAATTTTTCCATTCATCATGTAAATGTGAAAACTTCAAACTATCGAGCATAATCATTTTTTTTTTTGATAAATAAATATGAAACAGAAAATTTATTTAAACGAGTATTGAGTTTATTGCGGAGGGATTCACAGTGAAACACCCAATTGAGTGGGCATTTTCGCAATTTTATACTAAAATGTTACCATCCCGCCCCCACAGTTAAAATCTCTTTGGCAATTAATCATGCTCCTCAAACTGCTGGGTGGAAAATTAAACATTTAATTAATAATTTTATGAAGCAGTTTTTGGAAAATTTTATCACCATATCGGGGCCATGTGTTGTCGTAATTCTTTATACAATTTCACACTTGCAAATAAATCCCTGTTACATTTTTAGTGATATATTGAATATTAATGGAGATTTCACTGATGTTGGGGGTGCAGCAGTGCGTAAAATGGGGGAAGTTTTCAACCCCCTGGGGTAGTTAATTTTTTTTCCACTGTGTGTGGGACTCTTTAATATAAAAAAAGAGACCAAAAGAGAAAGTTTCTTTGCCCACATTGAGGAAAAAAAATTATGTGGTTGAGTATGAGAAACTTTCTCACAACTTTCTCCGCAGATTTGTGCGAGAGCCAACCCCTTTTTTTCGATATGAGAATTATTGCTGCATATGTGATCACAAACCCTAATAACTCTGCGACTTTGGTCTGCAAAGGAAATGCTCTGGGTTGCCGAGGGAGGGGAAGAGGGACATTTTCGGGGCTTTGGGGTGGAATTGAGAGGCTTTTACTCAGTTTTGCTGCAGCACATATGCGAAGGACCTTAAGGGGGCGGTGGCCTGGTGGAAGAGAGGCTATAAAATATTATTTTAATTTTTAATACACCATCAATTGGACGGCAGAGGGTGATAAATCATCGGGGGGAAAATATTATTATATATGTATGTATTTAGAATGGGCAAAACGCACTGTGGGTGACACAGAATGCAATTTCCATGAAAAAATATTGCTCATGGCCTCTCGATAAATTATGGGGTAATTGTGACCCTCCCGAGCTTCCAAATTACGCCACATTGCCACCCAAGTGGCCCCTAAGGGAACCCATAGGGTGGGACTTTTTAAAATTAATCACGAGGGTGAAAAAAAATTGAAAATTATGGGGAATTTTTTTCGGCAAAGCTCTTTCAGTTCAATTTCCTCTTTTTCTCTCCTTTGTCCGGAGTATTTTCCGCATTTTCTCAAATTGCATACTCGCCCTCACACACAAACCGAACGATTCTACCCTGAAGTTTGCCTTGTGGTCCATGTGGGAAGCTTCAAAAGTGCAGGCAGTGCTGGAGGAGAAAAGCAGCAGTAGCAGCAGCATGGTTTGTCCATCCCTTTAATCAAATCTCCCACCCTTTCTCTTTGGGGGGGGGGGTCTAACCGCCCCTTTTGGAAAATCCACGTGAATTTCAAACATCTTCGGACGCTTCGAACGGAAAGGATTTAACGGAAGAAAAAGCTCACCGCAAGGGGAGATTAATTAGTTGATGGATGCTTAAGTATTATGCAAAATTGTGCCACCACTCGTGGTAAGGAGCTTTATATTTCCCTCTGAGGGAGCTTTTGCTGTCTTTTAATTTTCACCCACCATCACTGCGCCACTTTGACGCGAGATTGCAATTAAAATGCATTAAAAATTTGAATATCTCGACATTATTAAATGTGATAAAATGCATGAAAATGACTTTCCCATTAAAATGAGGGGGAGAAAAATAAATCTTTATGACGTTTTTTTTACTTTTTTATGTGGATCTGAGTTATTTTGTCATTTTGTTTTTTTTTGTTTTATAAATTAAAGCACATAATTTACAAATTGTAAAAAATCTACAGAAAATTCTAACAGAAAACATCTTTATTAAATTCTTCAATATCACAAATAATTCTCAAACCAACCCTTCAGGCTTAAAGAAATATTGAACCCTTTAAAAAAATAATAACTAATTAAAAGTCTCTAAAACAATCCTGAAAGCTTGTAAAGAAAAATTCATAAACTCCCTGAAATTAATTCAGATATTGTGAGCACCTTGAAAAATTGCCCAGCGCCACAGGCAAAGTACAAATTTATTCCCACTCACGAAATGATAAATTAATAAATTCTTTTGGGATTGTTTTTTCACTCTCTCCATGAAATTTATCTTTCACGTGTAAAATAAATAAACAACTTTTCCATATTTTTTTTCTCCTTCTTACCTTCAACTGCGAATTATATTTTCCTCGTGATAAATAAAAACATACACAGAAAGGAAATATTTAAAAATAGTGCAGAGGCTCTTGTTGGTGCAAATAAATTCTGATCAAAATTTTTTTCTCGTGTGTTGTTACTCCTTGGCATTAATATAATAAAGATGGAATAACTTTTGCTATTTTGCGGCGGAGCTTTTGTGTGGGTGGATGGGGGGAGAGAGCTTTTGCAATAAATTCGAGCATTTTAAAATTCATGAGATCTCTGTGAGACAATGGAAAACCCTTTTGCATGGTGGCAAACGCGGTAGGTTTCCCAGTGGATGCAGATGAGGTTTCCTCGGGTGTGCTGTTCAGGAGGGAAGGGGGACTATGCGGGAAATAATGGTATGGAGACAGTGAATGTGAAAAATGAGAAAGTAGATAAAATTCACCGTCTCGTAATGAAAACATTCAGCGCGTGCGAGGAGCTTAAAAATGAAAATAAATCGCATGGGAATGTGTGCTCCAACCATAAATATCCCCTGAGGATGGCTGGATCTTTTGGGGTACACCCAGAGTGTTCTGATTCTCTGAAAATGCTCATCGGACGGCTAAAAAAGAGCCCGATGTTGCGGGGCTAATGCACTCATTTCAACTCCGAAGCATTCCCATTTAGATAGACTCCCATTTTCTGTGCACTGTGTCCCAAGTGAAGTGCACAGAAAAAATGCAATTTAGCGAGAGATTTATTACTCCAAAAATCTCTGTTTTGATTGTTGTTGAAACTTTAAGAAAATGAAATAATTTCCTAAAGGTAATTATTCGTAAAATTTCTATAAATTCACAATATATTCGCTAAATATTTTAAATATTCGGAATAACTGTACATTATTCCGAATATTCGTTATATTTTATAATATAATTGTAACTTTTTTTTAGTATTTCTTAGTAATTAGTAATTTATTATTGAAAATCATTAAATTAGGGGGTCCACCCCTCTTAAAATGATTAAGAAAAAAAAAGAAAATGTCAGACAGAATTCTTCTCTTCTTCTTTATAAATTTGATTTAATGGGTTGATCTTTGAATAGAATAAAAAAATTGAATATTCTGGAAAGAAAACTTTAATAATTCTGTACAACGGGTTCAGCGTATGGATTCAAATTCTGATGATTCTTTAACCTATTCAAGAATTTTTAAATTCCTGAATAGTAAATTGAACAGTTTTTTTTCAATAAATTTCGTATCCCTTCGATGATTTACTTAAGACTTTTCTTTTAGGTTTCTTTTACTTCATAGACCTAGAAAGAGTAAAAGAAAATAATTTAATTTACGAAATATTCTTAAAAGAAGATTTTCTCTGTATATATACTAATTATTCCGAATACTTTGAAATGTTAAGAATATTTTGAATTAATTGTTTCCAAGAGAAATCTATCTGGATAAACAGATAATCTAATGATATCCTCCAATTTATTCAGCTTCAGAAACTGAAAGACAATTCGATGTTTAAAATAATATTCCGAATATTTAAATATTTAAGAGAATACAGCGCTGAAAATTTTGATTTCGCGTTATTTGACAAAATATTCTCTCTTTAAATTTTATGATTCTTTTCTCAATTTTCATTAAGCTTTAAAGAATATTTCTTACAGAACAAAACTCAATAAATTAGCCTGCAATGCAACAGTTCAAATGCCCCTCCATGTACCATACCGTCTTCATCTTCAACGGTCTATAAAAATAATACAGTTGTGTATGTGTAGCCAAGCAATCTCGTATGTCCATCGTTCTCACATCTAATTTTAGTAATTTTCTTTTACACCGAATAACTTCCCGATGAAGAAAACTCCTCGCCGGATGGCACTCTGAGGAGCTCACACACTGTGAGTTTTTCCCCATTGCGCTGGGGCGCTCATCTCATGGGAAATGCCGGGGAAAAGTGAGGAAAAGTGTCAGAAAAAGACAGGAAAAAAATCCACCCACGCTACTCTTGAGAAATATTTCGTTTTTCTCCTGTCGAAAAGAGAAAAAAATCCAAATAGGAATTTTCACGGAGCTTTAATCAGCTTATAAGGTTCAATACTGGGGAAAATTCTTACATGCAATTCATCTTCAACGATGAGGAGTTTTGCACGAGGGTGAGAGAGAGGGGGGTGTGATGAGTAATTTAATACACAAAAAGAGATTGTCGCGATGTGAGAAATCATTGAAAAATTTGAAGTATTTCCCCTCGCTGAGACGGTACATGTGATGAGATATTGATAGGAATTTTACACGAAGAATATTTTTTTATGCTTACTGGAGCATTTAATGCGGAAGCTTATAAATTTTTCTTCTGACTTTGACGAATGCTCCATGTCATGCTATTTTTGGCTTAAAAGTCAGCATCACGAATTCACTGCATTTCCACGAAGTTTGTGGGGAAAAATTAAGGAAGAAGAAAAGTTAAATGGGGAATTTGTGGTTTTAAGAAACATAAAAATTATTTTAAGATTCAGAATAAATATTCAGAAGATTTTTTTATTTCATATTCTGAAAGGAAAATTCTTCCAAAAATAAGTAACTAAGAAGATTCAACGAAAGGCAACTCTTGTAGAAAATATTTAGCAATGATGTAGAGCTGTCTTCTCTAGCTGCCGGTAATTAGTTTCTTTTGCCATGTAAATGATTGTATTTTTTGGCGCAACTGTGCGTTAAATTTGACTTTTTCTCTCGCTTACGCAACAATCTGTCTCGTCGATCTGTGAGAGAATTCTTGGCAACGTATCCCACAAACCAATATGAAATCATCGTTCGAATAAATAAATTTAGCGGAAAAGTGAGGCCATTTCCTGAGGCGAGAGGAAAAAAGCCGCGTGGAGCTTAAAATGCAGTTTTTCGAAAATTTACAGCAACCATAAAAGAGACTTTTGGATGTTTCCCGCCTTGGGGAAAATAAAATTTATAATTCATTGGACTCTGTTTGGCCTCATGGGCTAAAAACAGAATTTTTTTTCTCCGTTGTGAGAAATCTTATATTAAAAGGAAATTCGTTTTTTTGTGTGTTGTTGGGGAAAACTATGAATAGATGGTGAAGATGAAAAATCTCATTTGGAAAAGGCATGAGATACATGAAAATCTCTATCGTATTTCACTTTCTCTCGATGGTGTGGAAGTACGACGAGAGTTGATTTTTTTTTGGTGTAAGAAGGATGACTAAAAGTGGTATAGAAAATCCGAAATTAACAGTGTATATGTAGCGCGAAAATACGCATCGAATACATATACCAACATAGTGAAAATATAAATAGAAAATACCAGACATTTTATTTGCTTCGCCATGCCAAAAGTTCGAATTTTCGGGCTGTTTATGAAAACTTCAAAACCTCCTCACACCCGCGCTTTTCCGACGTTTTTTTGGGGCGTGGAAATTTTGAGGAGGTCCATGCGGCGATTCTCCTGCGTGGTCCGCTTTTTTTTACATTCTTCTACATACAACTCTCTCCGCTAACCGCTCTACACTCGAATATGCTTGAAATTCGACACTCCTGGTGGTATGGGAGCCCTGGGTGAGACACCGCATAGGCTTTTCCGCGCCTTCCACTCCTTAGCTGCCACATGATGAGAGCGCATTTGTAGCCAAGCATGGCAATTATTCTTAGGGGGGTTATTGACTCTTCCTCACTCAAGAGACTCACACTCATCGGATCCCCTGATTTATTTATAGACAATTCCACATGCAATAGAATTGAGAAAATGTGTAGATAAAATTCCCAAGGAACGCACTTAAATGCATCAACCATGCGTGCCGAATCATTGTCTCGTTTTTAGATTCTCTCGCCGCGCACCATCAAAAATTTCATTAGAAAAGATTAGACGTACGGATTATTTTTCTTTTTAATTTTCCCATCTGCGATAGAATTTTGTACGTAATTTGTGTAATAGAAGTGCATTAAATAGCAAAAGGAAGAAATGTGGAAGACAGAAAATACAAAAAATTGCGAAAATTCGTTCTATTTGAAGAACATTTATAGAGAGACCTAAGTTCCTTAAGGCTAAGCTTAATGAATTTTTAAACTAGGTCTAAGTGTTTAAAGCCAGGCTTACATTTTTTTTTAAATTAAACATAAGCTAGGCCTGTTATTTTTATAACTAGACCTAAGTTTTTTAAGCCAAGTTTATATTTCCTTTATACTGTCTCAGACATATTTTTTAAGCTAGGTCAAGACTTTTGAAGCTGAGCCCTAATTCTTTAACCCAGGCTTCAGTTTTTTTTAAACTAGACTCTATTCTTTTTAGGTATACCTAAGTTCTTAATCCGGGTTAAATTTTTTTAAGATAGGTCTGAGTTTTCTTTATAACTAGACCTAAGTTATTTAAGTCAGGTTTATGTTGTTTTACTCAGTCTGGCATATTTATACAAGCTAGATCTAAGCTTTCCAAACTACATAAGTCTTAGTTCTGTAGCACACGTCTATGTTTTCTTAAATCAGACTTTATCCTTTTTAGCTATACCTAAGTTTCTTAAACTGGGTTAAATTTTTTTAAGCTAGGTCTAAGTTTTTTTGTTAGAATTTTTTTAAGCAATCATAATTTTTTAGGCTAGGCCTAAGTTATTTTTAGAACTAAACCTAATTTTTAAGCCAGGTGCATGTTTTCTTTACTGAGATAATTTTTATAGCTATATCTTAGCTTTTGAATCTAAGCTTTAGTTTTTTAGCACACGCCTAAGTTTTCTTAAACCAGGCTTTAATTTTTTTTAACTATGCCTAAGTTTCTTAAACCGGGTTGAAATTTTTAAAGCTACGTCTAAGTTTTTCAGACCTAAGCTATTTTAGACACAATAGGCCGCATTGCACAGGAGATGAAAGTCTCCGGACCCCATTTAACGTAACGTAAGTTTTTTAGACCAGTCTTAAGCTCTTCAATCAAGGCTTTATTCTTTTTAGGCTAGGGCTAAGGTCTTTTAGACCAAACTTATCGACGTGCCCGAAGATTATGAACCATATTCCTATCTTTTAACACAGGAGTATGGTTCATAATCTTCGGGAGCGTCGTTATGTTTTTCTTATTCAGACCATATTTTTGAACTTGACATATTTTTTTTCTTAAGTATTTCTAAATTTTTAAAACTATGCCGATGTTTCTTAAGCCAAACTAAAAAATTTTGTTGGTAAAGTTTGAAAATTAGGTCAGGCTGAATCATGACTGAATGCAGTGTATTTTACTAGTTATCAGGTAGTCCATCAACCTGTCCTCTTTGATTCTCTGCTGAACATTATTATTAAAACATAAAACATAAAATAAAAAGAGAAATAATATAAAAGCTTTGACGACATTTAATTATCTACTCGTCAAAATTGAATGCAAATGTCGTCTATATAATCACTTTCAGTGCAGCAAATCAAATAAATTTAATCAAAAATGTCTCTTGTTATTGGTGAATTCGGAATTGAATTTAATATTTTAGCCCAATTAGTTGTACGTTTGCAATGAGAAATCGTGCAGTGACATTGCTCTGGCATATCGGTAATTAAATCACAATGACGTTGGGACTCTGCTTTGCATAAAAGTCCAATTATGTGATTCATTTACTCCCTCGGGCCGGGGGGAAAGTTCTAATTTGCACCATTTCATCAATCATCCCCTTATGTTGGGGGTCCTGCGATGGGTGGCATTGCTCCCTCGCCTTCTATACGCCACAGTGACCACCAAGGAAACAAACCCTCAAATGTAATTTAAAGCACAACCCCCACGAAGGAACCCCAAATAAATATTTTTTTATCGCCCTATGCGGCAATAAAGCAACCCCGCAGGAGAAGAATGGGCAAACGAAAAAAATTTCAAACATTCGTCGACGAATTAATTCCATTCCATGGGCTTTAATGCAATGACATTTTTTTCTTCATGTTTTTTTTTCTTTTCCCACAAATTGCGTGGGGGGTATTATTTTGCAATTCACACACATATAAGTAGCGAAGCTAAAAGTATATGGGAGTCTTATCGTATTACCGCGTGAAAGACAATAATCTCTAATATTTTGTGAAAAATGTCCCCCATGGGTGAGATTTACACCTGAGGGAAAAGTACGACGATGCTACAAAACCACCCCCGCACCCCCCACACCACCCGCCCACCAATGGGCGAGAGTATTACGTTTTGTATGGTGAAATGTGAGCAGAATATTTAATTCATCGCACCAACATTCTTCTTTCTCTCTCGATAATTCTGCGGAGAATGGGGCGCTTTAGTATGCTTGGGGCGTCAGTCCTTCGCAGCATTATATAATGCCCTCGATATCGAAGGGGTGTGGGTGGTTGTGTCGGAGAGAGCGCAAAAGAATGATGATGACAAAAGGATTCGCTTGACCCCTCCCCCCCTCATTGGGGGATGACACAGAGAAATTTTTCTTTTGTAATTCCACACGCTGAATTTATTTAGTCTCTTATCCAACACAATCCCACAGCCCTAATTATCTTGTTGCCCATGTACTTTATTGCTTTAATGTTTTGGACGAAGGAAATGTGAGATAAGCAGATGGTTTTAGGCCAAGGATTAGATTTCTGGTGTGGAAAATTTTTGGGGCAAGAGCTTTTTGGGTTCAGTATGCTGGTGGGAAAATTACGGGAAAGCTATATTGGAATGAAATAAAAAATATATAAATTTTATATAAATTCATAGGTACAGTAGATGCTACGTAGAAAGAATTGAGAGAGAGAATTTTGTTCTTGAAATTGACTAAATAAATTTTATCTCTCTTTTACAATTCTTTTTTGGCTTAGGGCCTCGAAAAAAAATTTAAAAAAATTATTAAAGGATAATTCATTTAAAATGATTCTAAAGTCATTTGTTCGTTACATTGGATAAGTAAACTTATCTAAGAAAAAATCAATCAATTTAATTTCAAAGGTAAAAAAGTCTTTTAATCACATTCTGTCGAAAAAAAATAAATAAATTTTTATTGATTAATAAAATGTTTATTTTTTAAAATATATATTTTTTAATTTTTAACAAATTTCTTCAGCTGTTTTTTAACCTAAATTGGTTCCGTTTTAGCAAGGGGATGGTATAACCTCTATTCTGTGAAGAAAAGTCACTTTTTGTTGAACAAAATATATGAGGAATTTCTCGAATCTCGATCAATCTCGACCGATTCCCGAGAAATACTTTAATTTTTTTTATATCAATAAGTCGATCCGGATGATGAGATAGATATTAATCCCTTCGTCTGATCGGTCTGATCGGTACCGACGGTTTCTTCACGTAAAATACTGATTTCTCGGGGTTAGGCATCCCCTGCGTTTTAGGGACTGGCCTCTAATAACTTGCATATAACTCTTTCAAATTTTTATTGCAATAAAAGAAGTAAAAACAATGTATTTTTCATACTTTTTCTGGGCTTTTCTGATAAAAAAGTTTTCCATACTAGCTCAACAGAATAAAAAACTTGATTTTCCCACCAGAGAGCCTTAGCCCTCATTGCGACATCTAGCGTGTATTCTAAGATTTCCTTCAAACAATAATCCAACGATCGCAATAATTTTCCTGATTTTCCCCTCCCAAAGAAAATCCTCAATTTCTAAACATTTATCCACATTGGAATAAATTTTGGAGTTCCACACTAAAGTTTTTCTTTTCCATTTTCCTTTAATTTACTTTTCAATTGCGCTTCAAGTTCGATTTGGGAAGATTAATGAGAGAAAAATATACAACACACACAGACATTTCTTGGCGATCGCTTTAGGAAAATGCTTCTAAATATAGAGCTTACCGCTCGAGGAAAAACAACCCATACATCTTAATAGATTTTCTTCTTCTTCGGTGCGAGGGGAAAAGTGAGAGGGAGAGAGAGAGAGAGTGCGGTGAAAGGTGGGATCGTGTGTGAGAGTGAGAGGGATGTGTGGTGATCTCGTTGATTTGGTGATTTTCCAAATGATATTTTTCCTGTGGCAATAGGAGGGAAAATTCTATTCTTATCCCCCCGGCACGATCGTGCGTGTATTCGGGTGGCTGGGTAAGAAGACATACAAATTTGGCGTCCATCGTGTGCCGTCTATATAGGCAAAAGTAAACTTATACCGCGATGCGGTATGAGAAGCCGGTGTGGGGCAGATTTCTGTGCCCATGTTGCGCACAGGAGTCACATGTCGGGATGCCATCTCCATGGAGGAAGAGAAGATGCTGCGCGCTTGCTGGCAGTCGTGTGTGAGTGTTTGCCTTGCGATCCTCGGGCGATCGCACGGCATGAGATCATGGCGATCGGCCATCTCCATAGTGTGGTGTGCCCATGCTCGGAGATCAAAGAAGGAGTGTGAAAAATGATGAGTTTGTGCGTCAAAAATCCACCACACCAGTGCCTCAATGATTGTGGGTATATTTCTAGAATAGCTCCGGCATACACACAGCGGCAAAGTCACGCAGAGCGCCTTCGGACCAATCGGTGGGTTGTAGCCATTTTTAGACCCCTTCTAAGTCTTCGATCTCCTGCCTCTACTAATATGCATCCTTAGTGCATTACACTTTCAGATCTCAATTAGTTAACATCATTTTGTGCCACACGGATCGTTCTCTCAAACGAGGAGGTATTAACAGTGTTATATACTCTCAGTGTACCCCACTATCATACACCCTGTGACTCTCTAAGACTGGAAAAAGAGTTTTAAAGAAAATTCCAAAGTGTTGAGTTTTCCTGCCGGAAAATGTTCATTCGCCTTCCTTTCACTTTTTTTCTTATTTTTTTTTATTTCCCTTAACTCATCCTCACTTGGTGAAGTTTTTCTATTTTATACCTTGTGTGCAAAAAGGGAGAAAAAGGACTTTCAGGGAAAGGAACGATGGAGGAGGAAGTTTATTTATTCAGGAGCATTGAAACACCATCTTTTGGGTAAGATTGTCACAAAATGTATTCCCCCATCCCTTCTAGATAATCCACATATACCGGATAAAAAAAATCCCCGTGGGAGGCATAAAAGTGTGCGGTGGCAAGATCATGAAAAGTTAAGTGATGAAGACTTTCTCTATACGTTCCTTCTGTTAAAGAAAGAATTAAATGCAATATCTCAGTTCAATTTCAATCGTTGCGAGACACAAAAATGCCAAGATTTTTTTCTCTCAAACTGAATTGTGAAGAAAAAGAAATCCCCGGCAGTCGTCTTTTGCGTCAAGAAAGTGCCACACATCTTTAAAACATGTGACCAACATACGATGATGATTTATTGGAGAGGAGTTGCGGCAGAGACTGCTGGTGCTGCTGCAAAAAAAGAACCAACATCCCGGGCAAAGCTACACAGAGCATACAACACAGTGAAGATTGCAAGAGGGAAATTAAATTGACAACTTGGTGGATTTTCGCTGATTTTCCACACCGGTGCCCATCATGGAAAATTCCTTCAAGCGCTCCTCTTTTGCCTCCTAGCTCGTGATTGCACCATCTACCCCCTGTCTAGGCTGTGTAGCTTCTCTTCTCCCCTTAGAAGATATTTAACTTATGGGATGTTCTTAAAACTTCCTCGTCTGGTGTTTGAGGAAAAGTCTTGGCGATACTTAAAGTGCACTGTTGGGGCAGATTTGCATGAATATTCTGATGAATTTTTGGTCCTAAGGGTTAAAGTTTGCGCGCACAAAAGGGGTGGCGGAGTGCTTAATTTTTAATCCGATATTCGTTCAGTTTTTGCTTCTCTTTCAAACGATTTATTTTTCTTGCGGGTTTTGAGCTTATTTGTGGATTTTATATTTTTAATTTCTTATACTAATATTTTACAGGGAAGTTTCAATTAACAAACGCTGTAAATTAAGATTAAATTATGTTTGATTTTCTTGACAAATTTCCGAATTATTTAGAAGAAGTTCGTTTTAAAATAGTATATCAAAAAAAATTAGGGAATACTGGGGTAATTTTAACTACGTAAAGGCCTCAAAAAGCTTGAAGAGAAGAGGAAAATTCTCATATTTTTAGCAATAAACTTTAGGGTGGAAAGTTTTTTTCTAATTCTATGTTCTTTGGATTATTTTCTTATCAAAAATTAGTTAAAAAAATTTTTAATTATATTCGCTCGCACCCTTTAGAACAAATCAATGATTAGATTCGCTTAAAAATTAAACAAAAAAAATTCTTCTAAGAGTTAGAAGATTCATCAATAAAATATTTTCCAAATTAATTTTAAAGATAAGCCTCAAAATTTTTTAGAATCAGAAGCAAAATTAAATCAAATGAATTTAGAATATTCAAAAATATGTAATCAAAGTGAATTTAGAACAAATTCCGCATTAGAATTGCAAAAGCTATTGAAATTGAAATTCCAGGTAGAAAATAAAAATTCCTTTGTACGTCATATTATATATCCCCATTATTTGGGGCGTTTGGGGCAAATTGCTCGTTTGTAACTCATAAATTAATAATAAATCCCACAATTAAATATATAATGAAAATTTTCATTAATAATTCACATTAATTTAATATTTTGAATTATTTTACGTATAGATATTTACGTTATTACTTTCATTGAATTGAGATAAAACTATATAAAACCGTTACAACATTTTTCAGTAAGTTTTTTTTAAAAGAAATGTTTTTTCAATATAAATTTTTGGAATTTTTAAATTTAGGATTTCGATCTTTTTAGTGAATAAGGCCTCTTGCAGACCAGAGACTTAATTCACAAATATTCTAAATTTCAAGGCTTACTTTAGACCTTTAACTTTATCAGCTTTATGTACATTTAGTTGAAGACTTTTCAAATGCTTAAGAATAAACTTTGAATTTTTATAAAAATCTCTCAACTTAACCTATAATTTGACTGAGGTTAAAGATTTAAAGTAAAATCTAGTTTATTACAAAAGAGGATTTAAATACATAAAGCAAAAAGTAGCCAATAATTTTCCTTAAATACATATCTATAAACCAATTAAAATTTTAGACTTTCCATAAAAACATAAATCTTTAGTCGAAATATATAGGAAAACCTCTTTGAAACAAAGTTCCTACAAATTCTTCATTGCAATGAGAAAATCCTCTTTGTGGATAAAATTGGGGGATCCACCACACAGTGGAGTTTCCGTCATTTCCTTTTCCATTCGGTATGAAAGTTAATTTGCAAAGATGACCAGAGGATATATGACGGGGGGGGGGGGCGGGCATCCTCTGCCACATGTGTGTGTGTGTGTTCAGTGTGGCTCCTGCAGCAAAATGGGCGAGTTGAGACACGAGATTAGGCAAAATTTCTCATGAGGGGATTTGCACATAAAAGTTAACCCGCTAAAACCCCCAAAACAAGGACGACCCAGAGAGTTCGAGAATTGTTGCAGTAGCGTTCACAATTTTGGGTGGAAGATATTGCAATTAAGATGTTTGAGGGAGATTGTGTGTGTGTTTTCACATATATGTTGTATTATATATTTAAATTACACAAGAGGCGCATATGCATGCAGAATGTCAAGATTGCAGGCAGCAGATTGCTTATGCCACAAACTGGGGGTGGTTTTGGTCCCAAGGGTGGTGGCACCGGCGAAGGGTTTGTTGCTGCTGCATATATGACAGTCTTGGAAGGGAATTTGTAACAAATTTAAATTGGGCTAATGGAAAGCAACTCGTGCATTTGTGTGCAAGTTCCACACAGGAGCAAGGGTGGGCCAGGACGGCGGGGGGGATGAAGACACGATGAAGACACCGTCGGGAATGAATTTTAGATGTGGCGGGAAACACAGCAATTATTGGTGTATTTTGGCTACCATTCTGTGGACTTTATTCCATGGATGGAGACACCACCAAGAGCTCCCAGCGGCGACACAGAACAATGTATTGCTTCACAGTGGGGTGCAATTGAAGTGACGCACTTTGTACGGAGCAAGACAATTAAAAACAAATATCTTTAAACTTATCAATAAAGTTTAGAAGAAATTCTTCCATTTTCTGGGTAATCTTTACCCTTTAACTAAAAGGTTTTAAGGACAATTCGGTTATCCGGTTATTTCAATATTTTTAAGACTAGACATTAATCGATTCTCTCGAAACTTTAAACTAGGGTCTTGATCTATTTATTTTTCTTTAGGATATTTGACATAGATCTAGACCTAGTTCAACTTAGGTTTGAAAAGGCTAATTTTTGCTCGATTTTCTAGGCCTGGAACAATCAGAAATTTTAAATTAGTGAACAGAAGAAATGGTGCTTAATTTTTATGGCGGCTTTTCAGAGTTTCTCCGCAAAACAATTTTCACAGCCGTAATGGAGCCCTTTCAGAAATTTTAAAATTCGTGTTGTCTGAGACAATTTTGGGCCAAAAATTTTAAATTTCTTAGACATCTAGAAAAGTCAATTTACACTAGATAATCCTATTTTCCCACATAGGTCTGTTGACCTATAAAGATCTAGAATTAAAGACAGGAAAAATGGAAATATTTTTTTTTTAATTTTGAAAGAAAAAAATCTTTTCTTTTTTTTTTTAGGATTTGCTGGCCATCATGGCCAGTTCGACATTTTTTTGAATCGTCACAGAATAAAATTTCTTAAACATATCGTGATAGTTTCTACATCTTTGCGTAGGGAGTTCCATTACTTTAAAATCGTCGAAAGAAAACTTGGAAAATTTTTTTTTTTGAGAGAAAATGAAAGTCAAGCTTTTGAGGTTAAAAACCGCGATCCTTCAATGTTAAGAATCATTAAATTCTAATCATTTTTATCATTTGATTCTAAGTTTAACCCAGACGTGCTTTGATTGTTTTTGGAATTTCCCCAAAGTTTTCCACCAAAATTGGCTGAAAAATCAATCATTTAACGAACTTCTTGAAATTTAAATTTTGAAACAAGAAAATTTGAGTTAGAATCTCAAGAATTCATGCAGATTATCACAAAATTGATACATCTGTGAGTTTAATGTTTTATGTTCTTTATTGTCTCTCATCATGATTCCATGAATTATTCAGAGAAAATCTTTTACATTGTATTTTCACAGCAATTACCCCACCCTGTGTACTCAATCAAACTAAACGACGATCTGCATTGCGCGATGCTTCCTCAAGAAATGTTTGTGCGGAAGCTTCAGCAATTTTCACGCTGTAATCAAGTATAATGTTTGGTGTAATGTTTCACAAAGTTGGAATTGTTCTACCGACAAGGCATTTGCGAATTCCTCCTGAGGGAGTAATTGTGGATGTTCGCGGCAAGTAATCCATTCCCACTGAAGAAGTATGGCAGTCAAGAGGATCATCATCGCTGCTCCCGGAATAAATTATTATCGCCCCATTCCCGTCGGAAAATGCAGAGTGATTGTCGAAAGTGGCTCAATTTGGGGGGCATGTGCGTGGTGAGAAAAATAATATAGGAGGGAGCCATTATGAATATTTCGGATGTCATCTGTGCAAATATTTGCCGAAGAAAGTTCCATGCTTCCTTGCATTCGGTAGTAATGTTGAGCATATGGAATGTAAAGAAGTATGGAGCACTCTGGCTGAACCAACATGTGACGTAGTGCATCCTCTTCTACATATGTACATATATTTATTAGATATCTATATAACATAAATACATATATAGCATTATAGCACCGAAAATGTGTATACCATGCAACATCTTTCGTTTCACTCCCACGCACACAAACACCATGATATATGAGTTTAGATGGGAGCGAGTGTTTACAGAAGGGGGCGAGAAAAACGAGAGGAATGACGCCAAGTGCAGACTCTGCCGGCAATCCGAAAATTTCTGCATTTTATTCCATCTCCAACGATGCGGTGATGACACCCCCAACAAAATTATAATATGGAAATTGCTAAAAGATCTCCATTACACAAATATTCTCCTTTCTTGCCAGGGCGCCAAGAGGAATGGGTTCACCTCTGCGGTGAACAGCTCTCTCTCTCTCGGCTTTCTCTTCCTCCTCCACCTCCCTGCCAGTTCTGGTGAGAAAATTTACATGCAAACACCCCCCTTCGTCCCCTTAACTGGAGTACTGCACACTTTCCCATCATTGCACATTCATACCTCCTTCGTAATCATTCATACAGACATACTACAGTGCTGCTGCTGCACCCCCGCAAAGGGGTTGGGAATATTAAAAATAACACTAAACAAGACTTATTTCCGCAGACGCTTTATTTATCTCATCGTCTCCTGCACACACTGCACCACATGTGCTGTGGGTTTAGTTGGAATGTGTCGTCGGGAACCCCAGGAAGATGCTATGGCACAAATGCCATGAGTTCTTCTGCAGCGACATTGTGAATAAAGTGCATCTCAAATGCGTGGTTAACATTTATTGCCCCTTTGCATTTTATTTGCCATTCATTGACAGGAAGCAATTTTCACTGCATTCAATGCGAGGGTGAAAGTGAAAATTGTTCAATTCTCTTCCAAGAAATGGTTCAGCTGGATGAAGAAGAAAAAATAAAACATTAGTCTTACGGCATTTGCTGTAGCAGGTGGCGCTATGAGAAGCTGAACACATCTTCCACCCAAACAGCAAGATGATATGGAACAAAAATATCTGTATCAAGGGGCTTAAAACTAATAAAAACGAAAAAAAATGAACTCAGATTTGCTTATTGTATAGGGTTGTCCAATATTTATCCGGATTTTTAACCTAACATTTTTACCATTACATTCAATGGGGGTGAATGAGACAGAAAATCAAAATTGTAGGTACTGAATTCATGTGAATATCTAAGGTTAGAAATCCATGTAAATATTGTATAACCCAATATACTCTTAAAAATTTTCTTTATTAACTTTGAATAAAAATAGAAAAAGATTTTATTGTTATGCATATTTTATCCTTTTAAAAATTATTCTGTGAGTGAAAACTATTAAATTATGGTGAAGAGTCTGATAAAAATCTTTTCCTTTCTTTTTTGACAACTTAAAAGTTGTTTTAAGATTTTGACAATTGATGTTTTTAAAACGTTGTATTATCGTTTTATAAAAGAAAAACAAAGAATTTGTTGTTCCAGAAAATATTCAGAAAGAGCTTTGAAAAGGTCTGGAAAAGTAATTTTCCTTCAAAAATCTGATTAAAAAAAAAAAGAAAAAAAATGTCAATGTTCTATTAA
The DNA here is from genome assembly GCF_024334085.1 of Lutzomyia longipalpis. Classification (NCBI taxonomy): domain Eukaryota; kingdom Metazoa; phylum Arthropoda; class Insecta; order Diptera; family Psychodidae; genus Lutzomyia; species Lutzomyia longipalpis. The sequence goes on from NC_074708.1 coordinate 25,999,297, forward strand.
CTTTTTCCCAGAATACCAAAACTCTTATAACTGACGAACTGTAAGAAAGAAAAGAATATATTTATATCAGAATCTACCCTTATGTTTCTAGATTCAGAAGTTTATGCCCTCAATAAATTTTATTGTAGGGGAGGGCGGGGCTATTTGTCAATTTGGATAAATCTCTATCTGCAGGACTCCCATGAGGCAAGAAATTTTCTTCGATAGGTCGTTCTCATAGGAAATTTCCTTGCCTACAACTTTGTCTCAGATTGCTTTTCTCTATGTCCACGGGAAATATGAGTTTTCGAGCTTTTCCTGAACCCTTACGCTTCTGACTTTTTTAAGAATCCGTCGACGAATATTGTCACTAGCGGGGGTAATTAAGTCGGTGGAATTTTCCAACATTTCCAAAGATTTTCCACCTGAGAGATTAGTTGTAGCTACTAACCAAACTCTTCACTTGTTCCTCCACGGCAAGGAATTTCACTTTTCTATCCACTAAAACACAGAATTTTGGAATTTTCTCAACCTCTACATTTTGCAACAAAAAGGTTAGAAAACATGTCAATATTTTGACGTTCCATATGATTTACATTGGTGACAATATTAGCCCCATTCGACATGTGTTGATTCGAATAATTGTGCAGAAAAATCATTAAAAGTTAGTGCAAAATACACCTTGGCAACGTTTTCTGCATTGACCTAGCTCGTGGAAAAGGCGGTGAGATTGGAAAATCGCTAAAAGAAAAGTGTCGGAAAATGAGTTTTTCTCAACACGCAAAACGTATTTTTGGAGGCCTCAAAATTTGTTTATTTTTTTATTCCTAAGCTATTCATCGGATAATCTCCAGACTACAGTCAACTATTGAGGGTAGATAGGACTTCTTATCAGAATTTTTTCAGGTGCTTAGGGGAGACCGGGGTAAAAAAAGTCAATTTGCATAAATCCTTATCTGCAGGATTCCCCAAGGACAAGAAAATTTCCTCGATAGGTCATTCTTATAGGAAATTTCCTGGCCTACAACTTTGTCTCAGACCATTTTTCTCTATCTCCACGGAAAATATGAGTTTTCGAGCTTTTCCTGAACCCTTCCGCTTCTGACTTTTTTTAAACGCGGCGGGTAAATATAGTCACCAGTTGGCTAAATAAAGTCGGTCGAATTTTCCGACATTTCCAATGATTTTCCACCTGAGAGATTGATAGTAGTTGATAGCTAAACTTCTCACCTTTTGATCCGCGACAAGGAATTTCACTTTTATACGCACTAAAACAGAGAATTTTACGATTTTCTCAATCACGCCATTTTGCAACAAATGGATAGAAAATATGTCGAAAATTTCGAACTCCCATATGATTTACATGGGTTGACCCGATCTACCCCAAGGGGTATGTTTTGATTCAAATAATTATACAGAAAAATCATTAAAAGTTAGTAAAAAATACACCTTGGCAACGTTTTCTGTAGTAACCCAGCTAGTGAGAAAAATTATCAGATTGGAAAACTGCTGAAGGAAAAGTTCGGAAAACGCGTTTTTCTCAATACGCAAAAGTTTGGGAAATGGGCCAAAAATCTATTTTCTTTTTTAACTTCCAAAGTACTTATCGCATAACCTCAAAATTACTGTCAAAAATTATAGGTTGGTAGGGCTTTCCACCAGAATTTTTTCCGATTTTTCCGATTAATAACTTCGGAGAAATTAGCATTTGAAAATTCGAAAATGACTTTTTTTACCCCGGTCTCCCCTACGTTTAATAACTTGGAAGTAATTGCCATTTGAAAATTCCAAACTGTCACAAATAGCCCCGCTCTCCCCTATAGTTTTCTGTAGATGAGCCTGAAAACAGTTTTTCGTTTGTTCTGGACAGGGTTCTGGAAAATTTTGTTTAGTGAGGTGTCATTTTTGATTCATTTCATTCAATTTTTTTTAATTTTTCCTTTTTTTCATTAAATTAATTTTATTTTGTTTATTACAAAACAAATATTTTTATTACATAAAATAGATATTAATTCTTTGACGACTGAAAAAAGTCGAATTGGCCACTTTGGCCAGCAAAATCCTCCAAGGGTTAAAGATGTGGACAATTTTTAACCAAATTTCTGACAAAATTAGCAAAAATTCTTCAAGTTTTTACAACGAAAAATCTTCAGTTACTTTGGTAACCTTTATTGTAACTTTCACTCCATTTAATAATTCCAGTCACATTGTGCTTCTTGGGTAAGTTCTATTTATTTGTCCACAAAAGTAAGTAATTTTAATTTTATTTTAAAAATATTAGCAAAACTTTCACAAACGAATTTTTCATAATTTAATGATGAAAAAATAATCCATAGAAGCGACTGTATGAATTTTAATGAAAATTAAAAATTCTTTTAATGTCATTGCAAATTAGAGGTTTGCATTTTATGTGATAAATAAACATTAGAGGTGAAGAGCATGTGAAAATTTCATCCATGATCCCCCGTGTGTGTATGTGCACCACCCCGGGGAAAGTGGAGAGCTTTTCATGGCTTTTCACCCATCTAAGGATGATTTATGTATAGCACTGTAATTATTCACTGAGAAATGGAGGGGAGAGATAGCTTGAAAAAAAAATTATTTGCATTTTTATATTAAAAATATGTTAAATACATTGAATTTTGGAGAGCCTATACCGGTGAGCCCCTGAATGTGCCCCAGGCCCTTGATTTACGTGATGTGAATAAAGGTGATTTTCCTATGAGAAATCCAACATTTGGGGGTGTGAGAGCTTTGTGAGCGATAAAAAGGAAGATGAGTCCCACATTCCCCTCGGGAAGGGATGCTGGGGAATTTAGGGGGGTGGGGGGCTGATCTTATTTTTTTTGGGAAGGGTGTGGGAGAGAGAATATGTGTTCGAAATTCCTCATTGGCATGAGACAGAGTGACTCTCGTCGTGTGCACATAAATAGGTATCATTATATTAAATTACATACAACCATGTACATGATTTAAAATAGAAACTCTCTCAGCATGGTGGGGGATAGTTTGGGGGCTCCACACAGCATCCAGGGCGTCGTGGTAAATAATTTTCCACATCTGGCGCCCACGTGACCAGACTTGGAGCTACTCGGACAGCCACGTAATTCGACGCTTCATATTGGCGCGCTGATGGCCGCAATATGCACCATCGGTGGGTTTTAGCTTCTACTGTGGTGTGCCCATCTGCAGTCACGGGATGATGATAGCAAAATTCATAGTAACTGTCACCGAGAAAAATCACTTTAAACGCGTTTGGTGATTTAAATTGCTCCATAGATGGCTCTGTGGAAGCGTTTAGCCCTCTGGGGGAAATAATTTTAGTCTTTTGTAAACTTCTCAATCTCCTGCAAACTTCTAACAGTCTTGACAGTCTTCTAACAATTGTTGACTTTAGAATTTTGCAAAAGATTGAGAAGTTTACAAAAGACTAAAATTATTTTCCCTCCAGAGGGCTAAACGTTTCCACAGAGCCATCTATGAAGCAATTTAAATCACCAAACACGTTTAAAGTAATCTTTTTCGGTGACAGTTACTATGAATTTTGGTTGTTCACAGTAATAATTCATTTTCAAAATACATATTTTAAAGTTTTAGTAGAGACACACTGCTGTTTGATACTTCCAGCGATGCTTTGATAAATTTTCTGCTCTTTTTCAACAGAACTTTTACATAATTTTAAGCATTTTTGAGGCTTTTTTTCTCAAATAAAATCATAAATAGATTTGGAACTGTCGTAAATAAATTGTAACAGATCGATTTCGAGCTTTTCTGTTCTTCTTTTTCATATTTTTAATGTTTTTCCGGGAGCTTTTCCGATCTAAAGAAAAAAAAACCTGAAAACAAAAGAAATTCTTCTCTTTCTCTCTTGATTTCTATTCAAAAAGAAAATTCAGAGAAAATCATTTCATATTCGAAAATCTCAAGACTTCTGTCTATTTAAAATTGAACAAATCCAACACACGTCAATTGAGACGAGCACCTCCAGAAGCTGCTTAAAGAAAAGAAAATTCAATGGAAAATTTTATGCGTCAATTTGGGGAACACCTAAAGTGTTTGAAGATTTTATACGTGAGGCTGTGATGGGAAAATGAATCAATCTTCATTACATGCACACAGCAATTACGGAAGCCATGTCTGTGAAAAATCAATCCCTCCCCAGTTTCACAGGATGTACCTCCATCCATACCTCACGTGGGAATTTTAATTTGCACCCCTGCAAGGCATGTTAACGAAATTAACCATCAAGGAGGAATCTGGCCACCAAGCGTGTATTTCGGGGGAAGAATTACGTTCTTAATAAGCAACGAGTAGAGACTTTACACGCGCACCCCAGCTTCGTCTCTATACCCCTTTACCTTTGGGAGTTATTGGGAAAAGTTTCATGCAACCCCCCATCTACGGAACTTTTCCTCATTGAGTGTGTGTGCCTGTGCACCAGGTGCTGAGTTTAATGGGGATGTATAAACAAACTAAATTGCCTCACGTATGGATATTGCATTAAAGTTATTAAAATTTCAGCGCTTCGCGCAATTTTTAAGGGATGCTCTGGAAGGTATATAAAAGTCTCACACCGTAATCTACTCTTGTGTGGTTGAAAATTGTGAGGGATGGAAGTATGCACCCAGTTTAATGATGGTAAAACGCGAAGGCTTTCCGCAAGAATTTTCCCCACACATAATCCCCCGGATGCTTACCACGAAAGTGCCATACTATGTGATGCACACACAGTGCTGCTGATGAGGTGCTCTATAGTGAGAAGTTAATAAATAAATTCCTATATTATAGGGAGAGGAGCTTCAAGGTAAGACTACTTTATTGATGTTCCCACACGTGAGGAAAATCCTTCATTATTGCTTCATTTAGGCTAATTGTCGTTTCTAGAACGTTAATCATCCTCTTTTTAAATGGTTTGATGATAAAAGCTTCAGATGTCAGTGGATCCTTGCAAAAGGATTGAATTTTTAATCTCGAAATGATTAAATTTTCCTTTCAGTTTCTAATAATTTATTTTGCTAATTAAATCATTCTTTGATATTCAATTTACAGACAAAAGAACTTCTAAAATTCATAACCTATAAGAATTCTTAATTAATTCCGTTGTACCCCTTTTACCTTGACAAAATCCGTTACCTTTATATGTGTACATACACATAATGAAAGCTCCTTCAAAACTATTTTTTCCTCTTATAGATTTTCTCCAAAATATTTAGACACAATTTGATGGGAAGATTTTTAGTTTTCGGAATGTTTTCTTTGAGGGATTTATAAGCTTTTTCTTCGTATTCGTGAAAAGCTTCCCGAATAGATAAATCCTCGTAGAGCTTTTTAATTTTTTCAACTGATTCTTCATCCTCTTTAGCATAGTTCTCCTTGAGGATGGCCTTTTGAGCTTCATCCGCTCGTTCGAGGCAAGTTGCAACGAGCCACGTACATTTGCCCTCTTGAATGTCTGTACCAATTTTTCCGGTTAATTTGGGATCACCATAGCAATCAAGGTAGTCATCCTGAGCTTGAAAGAAGTACCCGAATTCAAAGAGAATCTCCTTAACTTGCTCAAAGTCTTCTTCCTTCTTGTACCCCACAAGAACCATGGCAGCTGCTACGGGGAGGTAGAACGTGTAGAAGGAAGTCTTCTTGATTACTATTCTCCTATAGTGATCCTTAGTGAAACGAGAAATGTCCTGAAACTTTGTCCGCATATCCATCTGCTGTCCTAGGCCTGTGTAGAATGAACAATCCAGCAATAGCTCCCATAAGGGCACGTAGCAATCCAAATGGCTGAAATGATCCTTTACCAACTGATAGACACAGTTGTGGATCATGAGTCCATCGGAAAAGACAGAAAAGTTATTGTCCTCCTTCATGTACCAGCAGAGCTTTCCTCTACGGGTACGACTACCATCAATTATATCGTCCAAGATTAAAAACGATGTTTGCATCTACCAAGAAAATATTTAATTAGTAATACGAGTAATTAGATCTCTCTTAAGTGTCAGTTTCGTACCAATTCAAGGCACCAGGCTAGATAGGAAGCTCGTTTAAGATTTTCTTCTGTTTTCATGTTCTCAGAAGCAATTTCTTCATAAGACTTGAGCAGAATTATCGAACGAATATTCTTTCCTCCATCAACGTTGTATTTCAAAACCTTGACAAAAAGTAATTAATTAGTTTAATAAAAAATATTAAGAAAGATTTCTTTTATTTATTATTTTTACTTCTTCCAAATGTTCTCCTCCATCGTCCGGGTCATGAACTTTATATGCTGCTTTCAACTCATTTATAAGATCTACAAAAAAAAAAGCATAAAACATTTGTTAATTTTTTTCTATCCGCTTAAAGAGACAAAAAGCTCAATTTAATGGTTTTGAAATGTATAATAGTAAAAGTAATTAAGAAAAGAAAAAGTCAAATGATATAAGAACTGCAATAAATTAAAGAGAAAACGTATTACCGGGAAACATGGCCAAAAATTGTAGTTGCTTTTTTTCTAGGTCAGCCGCAAAGTCATTTTTTGTACTTTCCATGTTGGATAGAAGGCTGGAAAAAAAACAGAATTAATAAACCTTTACTCCCAACCTCTCAAATAGAGTTAAAATGATACTTTTTAGAGATTTATAAAAATTAATAAAAATGAGAAATAAAAAATACGACAAAAATCATTTTAATAAAACTTCTTTTCACTTCAAAGAAGTTCTCATACTAAGAAGAATTTTCCGTTTTTATTTATCTGGAGTTAGTTAAGAAAACTCTAAAATAATTCATTTAAAAAATACATTAGCTACACCCCTTTAAAGCACCATGAATTAATGATTTATTTAATTTATTTTCAAAAACTTTTCTAAATATTTCTCTCTGTATGACTATATTTTCATTTGACGAAAAGAAAAGAAAATCACTTTAATTTAACAAGTCTTATTTTCATAAAAAGCACTATTTGTAAAATTTACTTTTTCAATTTAAATCACTTCTTATGCTTTTTCATTAATCACTAAAGCCCTAAAAAGGTAACAATTCACCTCCTTACCTCTGTTCAATGTTTGCTAACAATATCGCTGACGGTTTTTTATGAATCTGTGAAATAAATTCACCAAATTAAATAGTTTTCCAGTCATAATTATTTTTTTTTAGATTATTAAAATATTTCCTCTCAAGGTGTTGAATAAATTTTCTCACATTAGAACTCATTTTGAATGATTTGAAAGCAAAACTTTCAAGATAATTCACAATTTTAAGCACAATTCACTGTTCACTTTAATCCTTCTGCACCACCACTGACTGAATGAAGCAATCTAAGCTTCTGAGCTGCCTTTTATAGGTACTTTGAAGAGTGAGAAATACGTTTTTTTTGGTAATAAAACTCATCACACGTGTTGCTGTTTTTAAGCCATATTGGAATAAAACCTTAAATAAATAGTTTTGAACATAATTCGCGATCTTGATTTAATTAATTAACATTTGCTAAGGTAAAATGTTTATTTTTGTTTTTTTTTTAAATAAACCTTTTAATAAAAAATTCAGATAAACAGTTTTTTTCAATAAATAAAACAGAATGAAGAAAAATGTCTTTCTGGTTATTTACTATGTAAAACATTAAATGAAACTAATTCAAACAATAGCTTCTACTCTGAGACTTTACTTTAAAATATTAGAGAAGACAGAACGACGATGTTAAATTTTTCTATATGCTATCAAGAATTTAAGAAAAGTGTGGTCATTTTTCGGAAAAGTGCTGAGATATGTACGATTTTTCCCGAAGAAGGTGTAAAGTAAAGGTATCATCCTCCACTATGTTGATTTAATTTCTCAATTTTTAGCAATATTGTAGAATATTCTAATTAAATTCAAATTTTAATGCATGTAATGATACCTTTTTATTTTCTTTGGGAAAATTTGTACATATCCCTACATTTTTCCTGATAATTACCAAACTTTTCTTGAATTTTCTTCGTTACATGCTGAGGACTTTGCCTATTAGTTTCTCTTTAAAAGAATAAGAATAAAGAAGATATTATTAAAAGAATATTAAAAACCATTTTAGTTTTTTATAAGTAGTTCTAAAATTAATAAATTCCATCCCAAAGTTCCCTTCAACCCTCATAGTCTTACAGAATAAATTTTCGGAGAAATTTGAGCAATACTATTTGGCATTTTCTTTGAATGTTACTTTAGCTAGTCAGTCCTAATTAATTTGATATTTTAGCATAAGCATCTTTTAAGTTCTCACACAGAAAGAGGGAAAGCAAACCCACCGCCGCGCGTGTGTGTAAATATGAATTTCCGTTTGAATACACAAAAAGGGAAATTTGCGTCGCTTCATTTGCAAAATGGCTCCGCTCACGCCAAGAATGCACCCCCAATGAATTTCTGTGAATCCCAGAGAAGATGAAATGCTATTTCATCATCGTGAGTAAATATCCCCAACGACGACGGGAGCTTTTACACACACAGCCCCTCATGCGAACTTTGATGGGGTTGAATGGTAAAGACACAGTGTTTTGTGCACTTTTGTCGTATAATCCAACATTATGTGCACTTCCCGCACCCCCTTTTGCCTTCTCACAAAATCCTTCACAATTTGTCTTTTGCCAACCCCTCCCCCTTGACATCCCGCCACCCCAACCCCCGTTGTAAGTGCTTCTCTTGCCATGATTACTCATCTGATTTATGAGCATCCTATTATTATACTTGAGTGAATTAGAAACTTTAAGAGCAATCGCAAAACTTTTAAGTTTCATGTCCCACACCCTCCCCCTAATGTAGTTTTAGCACTCTCTCTCTCTCTCTCATTCTGTCTTTTATTTGTTTTCATACATTTCCCAAGATATTCTCGTGGAAAATTGCAGAAATTTTCCACGAGAGATTTGTCAGGGAAGTCGCGCGTGTTTTCTTTGGGGGAAATGTGATTGCAATTTTGGTACTCATTTCCCAGAGATTATGCTGAAGTAAAGGATTCACCGGAGAGGTGGGAGCGTACATTTTGTCTTTGGCCCCACACTCTCATAGTTTTCTCATCGTTATTCCATGAAAATTGCGCCAATAAATTGAAGCGGGAAGATGGGGGAGGAAAATCCATATCGAACATTGCAATCAATGAGGAGTTAGATGCAAGAAGGTAATGCAAGAATGCAATTGATTCTTCCTTGAAAGTTTCTGCACGAGTTGCGTCTGTGAGCAAGGAAACTTTAGAGGAATTTCCAACTAATTGGGGAGCATGCACTTGTTAGTTTAGTTCACAAGAGAACATGGAATCAATTTATGGGGCGCAGAATTTGTTCAACCAAATCAATACATATAATAATCTATTGAATTCAAATTACTGTGAAAATTCATTTTACTATGTGCAAGAATTAAATAACAATCATTTGGCAACAGATGGCGTAAGCTGGACGTTGAGAATCTCCACAGAGGGCGCTAGTTGAACGCAATTAATTCTAATAGATAGTGATGAGCATTCTTCCGGTTTTTTCGTCCAGTTGACAAAAAAGCTTCATATTCGGCTACTGAATTCAATATTATTTTGTGAAATTTTCCAGAACTCCAGAGAGGGGGGCGTGAGCTTTCGGGGAAGTCTGCAAAATGTCTCTCTGAGTAACCCACCCCTTGGCTTTGCCGTATAAAAAATGATAATCCAAAATGTGTGACAACATAATATCCTTGATCCTTGAGGGAGGAAAATAATGAGAATGGTGAATTTTTTTGCGGCTAAAGATGTCACATCAAGGAATTTTCTTTAGGGATTTTTTTTCAGCCTCCGCATCATCAAAGTTTCCGGCAAAAAAAAAATTGAGCATACTGCAAAATGATTTCACATGAATGCCATTACTTTTGCGGGAAAATCTCTTTTATCTTTTTATTAAAAAAAGAAAATCTAAAAGTATCAATAACACAGGTTTATTTCATTCAAAATGAATTTTTGTGAATTTGATAAGTTAATTTTAGTTTTTTTTTAAGAAAAGAATTAACGTCTTTTTTAAGAACTTTTGTAGAAAATAAAAGAGAAAATGCATTTTAAGAAATCGTTAAAACATAATTATTCAAAAAAGAAGCCTAAAGCTTAAATTTCACAACAATTTTACCTGACGCAGGTGGATTCTATAAAATTCAAATTATTCAACAATGTAAAATGTACGGGTAAGCTGACCAAGCTTACGGGAGCTGTGTTTCTTTCAGTGTACCAATTTTGTGAGAGCAAACTAGAACGCAAATTAATTTAAATACGTGCAAAGTCGGGAAAAGTTGAAAAGTCATACCCTAAGAAATATTTAGAAGGCCATATCTCGAGAACGGATCCATAGATTTTCGAGTTTGAGCTATCGTTGGAAAGGTCTTAACCTCAACTATAATATATTAAAATATGAAGTAAATCGATAATGGCATTTTCGAAATATTCGAGTTCGAAATTTTCGAAAACTTTGTTTTTGATTTTAGCGCCTCTCGCGGTCATTTCTCGAAGTTGCAATGTTCTACACATTTGTAAGGTTTCACGAAACCTTTCATTTGCGCTTGAGTTGATCGAAATCGGACTTGTAGAACCCGAGATATGACATGCCAACTTTGGAAGGCTATATCTCGAGAACGGCGACATAGATTTTCTTCATTTTTGGCATGGAGCTAGATAATATAGTCAGCTATAACATATCAAAAAATGAAGCAAATCGATAGTGGCGTTTTCGAGATATTCATCGAAAACTCATCGAAAATTTTGTTTTTGATTTTTGGCCCCCTAGCGGTCACTTTTGAAACTTTCGATGTTTTAGAGAGTTGTAGGGTTTGTTGAGATCTTTAATTTGAGCCCGGGTTGATCGAAATCGGTCAAGCCGTTTTCGAGGTATGGTCGATTTTCAATGAAAAATTGTGGCGGCCATATTGACTAAACGGCTTGACCGATTTTCGAAAATGAGGTATAGTTGGAAAGGTCTTGATGGCCCCTACAACATATCAAAATTTCAGATTTTTAGCTATTACAGGGGCTGAGATATAGCGAAAACAAAATTTTGAGGTTATCCAAAATGGCGGACGGGGGGGTGGGGGGTAAAATTTGACATCATAATCGGATGTCTTCCAGTCGATATTTAAACTTTGCCGTTTACCGCAAGTCTCTATCTATTACCGTTCTCTTGCAATTTAGGGTTATACTACGGACGGACGGCCGGCCGGCCGGCCGGCCGGACGGCCGGAAAAAAATTTTTTTGGCGCATACGTTTTTTGGAATGTGGGGACCCTAATTCGTGCTCATCCCAAGTTTGAGCCCGATCTGACGACTTTCGATTTTGCTCGGTACACAAAAGCTGTGTCTGAAAGAAACACAGCTAAAATCCGAAGCGTATCTATTTGAATAACTATGATTTGCAAAAACATCAATGAAGTATCGTAAAATTGTAATTAATAGGAATAAGCTTATATACGTGGAAAATCATTATATATTTCGCCACACAGAGTTTAAACAAAAATCAAAGAAAAAAGGATTTCTTGCAAAAACTTTTCCAATGCGGAATTCTAATGAGCACCAACGTTCGAAAAAGAAGATATTGACGAGCTTTTATGGATGTTGGTGCAAAAATTTCCAAGAATTTTTCTTTATGTTGTTTTTCATGTGGGGAAAAGCAAAAACCGCTTGTGGCAAACATTTAAATTATGTTTTTGTTTGGGAGCGTTCAATTAAATCACTGTGCTGGAAGATTTTGTGAACAATCAAAAATTCCTTCCATCCATATCCTCTTCTCTCTCACATTTTTTTTCCTCCCTCTGCAGTTCAACGTTGCAGATCAACGCACATCTCCATGGACTTGAGGGAATGTGGGGTGGTTGGGTGTGGGATTGTCTTGGCTGCGAGGGATGAACACACAGCAGCGAGAGAAGACAACGAGAGATGGCATTATGAAAATATACATATAAAATAGCATGTTTGGGGGATGAAAAACGAGTCTATCTTCAAGTTTTTTTTTTACCTGACGCACCCACCTTTATATTTTGTCTTTAGGTATTTTTCATTTCGTATTCATCCATCTCTTCGTCTTATATCTTTTGATATTTCGGATGTATATAAGCGTCTCTGTATAATAGATGAGAGGAGCAGGAAAGCTGAGACTTTTCCACCCTCTGCTGTACGCAATTCTCATACACACAGTGGCACATATCAACAATTTATCGCGTGTTTTACTTAAATGTCCGTAACCACCCGCCTCCAGGGTCTCCAGGCGAAAAGTCAAAATTCCACCACACCCTCCCCACGTGCTACTATCCAGGAGAGGCCTCAAGAACCCACAACACTGTGATTTATGACATTTAATTTATCACCGCAACATAAACCCACCACCACACTGCAACCAAACACCACAAGAAACATCCCCTCGGCAGAGGTTGGGGTCACCACCCTCCATAGAAACTTTCAGGGTGGGTTTGTAGGCATATCATCTCCCACCCACCACCAACCTCCCCTATCAATTGATTGAGCAATAAAAATTATCAGAAACGTCCGTAATTACCAGCAGTAAGCACCATCTATTATTACAGCACTTCCGCAGCCACCACAGCATTATTAGTTGGTATACCACAATCGTGGCATACCAAGTATTGTAATCGTCGGAAAAACCGACCATCTCAGATCGGGCTCAAACTTGGTATGAGCACGTTTTAGACATCCCACATTACGAAAGTGGTGGTGGAAAAATTTTGATCCGGCCAGCCGGCCGGCCGGCCGGCCTCTGCGCCAAACTTTACCTTATAACTCGAGAACAGTAACAGATAGAGACTTCCGGTTTGAAGTTTTCTATAGAAATGTGGGTGTAAATTTTCATTTTTTCGCATTTTCAAAATCCAAGATGGCCGCCGTCCGCCATTTTGAACTACCGTTTACCACTTCCCTTATAGCTAGAGATCTGAAATTTTAGTATGTTGTAGAGCTCAGTGAGACGTTTTCATCAATAATTCATACTTGAAAATCGGTCAAGCGGTTTAGCAAATATGGCGGCCTAATGCAAAAAGTGTTTTTTCAATATATTTCAAGAACGGCTTGACCGATTTTGACCATCTTGGTATCAAATGAAAGGTATTGAAAAGCCCTACAACTGTTTAGAACATTTCAATTTTCAAAAACATCCGCAAGAGGCGCTAAAATCAAAAACAAAAATTGCCTAACTTTAAGGGGCAATATCTCCGAACATCTGTTATAGATTTCCTTTAAATTTTGATATGTTGTAGCCTGACTCAATATCTTTCATCAGTCCGAAAATGAAGAAATTCTATGTCGCCGTTTAGAAGATATATCCATTTGAAAAATTCTTGAATTTGAAAAGTTCTAAGAGCCATATCTCTTGAACCGCTTGTCCGATTTGACTCAACTTAGTATCAAATTAAAGGTTTTGCAATTATCTACGTCTTTCTAGAACATCAGAAACCTCTAGAACCATTCCTTGAGGACAAAAAGTGCAAAAAACTGTTTTGGTAGAACATAAATCCGCCATTTTGTGTTCTGGAGGTGACCTTGAAATGTATCAAAATATATGTCAGATTATAGCTTATTTCAATACCTTTCCAGAACTAGTCAAGAAATTTCTGTAGGTCTAATAGAACTTAAGATATAAGCATTTTAATCTGTCAAATTGCTAAATTTTACAAAAAATCGACTTTGCCTACTAATATTACTCACAAATTAAATTACAACGCATAGACTGACCCATTCGCGTTGTGGTATACCAACTCTAATAACTGGACGCGTTATGATTGACTTTCTCAAAAGAAGAAAAAACATCCCCTCGCTCAGGGGGTGTGAGTATGTGCACCCGGTGAAAAATGGAGGTGAGAAGTGAAGAGGAAAAACATACCGCACACTGCGAAGGATATATTTTCTCAAGTGAGATTTCCCAGGAGAAAAATTGGCGCCATGCAGCTTCCGCTGCAACCGTGCAATTGAGATGACTTCCTCTTCGTATACATATATATTGCGCAATGTAAACACCACATAAATAGATTTTCCCTCCAATTGAATTTTCTTGCAAGAATCAATACACAAGGATAATGGTCATTGCAAATCATGTGAGAAATGCCATGCAATTTTTCTCACAGCAGACTGACATACTTTCAGCACAACTCGAAGGAATTTTTTTCCATGAACTTATGGTAGTTGCTTGTATCTGAAGGGTTTGAGGGTAAAAAAATGAAGGTCAGACATTGAATTCTGAAAATGGAATGGGAGGATTGAAAAGTGGAAAAGATGTTATGATAAATGCTGGTACTTCGGGATGGCAAATAAAAGGATTTTATTGAGGAGTTTCGTAAAGTAATTGATAAAAGTTATAAAACATTTTCAATAAAATATAAAAGGAAAAGATTCTAGGGGGTGGAGTTAGCTGGGTTAAGAGTTTTTGAAATCGTTGGATAATGCATTTTCTATAGAAATCAACTAAATGGTCAAATGAAGCAGGGGCATAGCCAGGGAGGGTATTTGGGTGGCGAAATACCCTAAGAGTTCAGACAAAATGGTTAAGCCGTTAAGATTTTTATTTCAAATTTCTAACAAGATTATTTCCAGGCCAATAGTTACAGAAAAAAATTAAAAGAGATTCAAATATTATAAGAATTAACGTTAAACGTTAGAAAAGAAGTGTCAAGGTTTTGGAAATCAACGTCAAATTTTAGAAATGACAAACGTAAAAAAAACGCCAATTGTTAAAAAAAGAACAGCTAGTTAACAAACAAAATTTTAAAAGAAACATCATTCTACAGGAAAGAGACGTTAAGAAGCAAAATAAATGTCAAACGTACAAAATAAGAAATGTCACATGTTAAAAACATGACCAATTTTAGAGTTGCACAAATTTTGTCAAAACAGCTAATTCAGCAGTTAAAAAAAAACGTCAAATTTTACAAAAGAAATGTAAATTTAGAAAATAACTGTGGAACGTTAAAAAACGAATTTCAATCGTTTAAAAAAGAATGCCTTTCGTTAGAAAAGATATAACAATCATCAGTTAAAAATTGCTTATTCGAATGCAAAAGGAAATTTTAACCTCTAGGCCGCCAAGCGTGGTCGTTGAACGACCCCAGCGCTGTATTTCGTGTTATAACTCAATAAATATAAAAGATAGCGTTCCCATCTTTTGGAAATAAGTTCTTTGGTTATCTGAGGAAGTTGTGTAAAAATTTCAGCTCAATCCGTCCACCACAAGAAAAGTTATTAAGGAAAATGTAGAAGAAGGGAATTCAAAAATTGGTGTAACGGCCATGTTGCGGGAAATTTCTTAGAATGAAGTTAGTCACATCATAAATCATATGGTTGAAGGGGGTTGAAGGGTTGTGTTTACTTTCTCACTTTACCATCTCAGTGTCAGAATTATCGCGAATAAGTAACATAAACAACATAAAACATAATTAGAAGCATATAAATGTGCAAAACAATAAAGAATATTCGAGAAATATTTCCATTTATCACGGTGCGGGAAGTGAGGGGAATGTGGGGAAGTAGTGAAAAAAAAATAGCAGTTGCGGTCAACTTCGTGGCAAATTTCTCACGAAGAAAGTGTGAAAAATGAGTGAAAAATGTTTTTCCTTAACCCTTTAACGTTTTTTGGGTCATACCCTGACCCAAAACGAAAATGATTTTTTAGAGATACTTCTAGTTAATATTTTTAGATGCTTTCTTCGCCAGTATAAAGCTAAAGGATCAACCTTTCAAGACATATTTTTTTGATTCGTCCAATTAATTCCTTTATAGTCGATTTTTTGCATCAAACTTGGGAAAAATTGGTCGATTTTCAGCACTTTGAAAATCGGCATTTTTTCCTATTTTATAGTTTTCCGATAGTCTAAATCGACTTGAATCTTATAAATAGACTAAATAACAAGAAAAAATTGCTTTATGAGAACCTTGAAAGTCGAACCAATTTTCCAAAACGCTTTTCCAAACTTTTTGGGTCAGCATATGACCCAATGGACGGGAAGGGATACAAAACGCGGAATTTTTGACAACTCATTTCCCATACAAAACAGTGCGGTGAAGTGGCTAGATGAGCCACGATTTTCAGTGATTTGAGTGATTTCCTGGCCAGAATCTCTGGCCAGGATGTGTTCTGATGGAGGGATGGGTATCCTCCTTTAGTGTTGTGTTAAGTTTAATGCAATTTTGTGGTAAATAAGTGGTAAATTTAACGCAAAACCGTGACAAGGTGCGTGTTTACAGTGTGGAGAAGTGGCTGAATGGGCCCCGAATTTCAGTGATTTGACCGATTTCCTGGCCAGAGTCTCTGGCTGGGATGTGCTCTGATGGAGGAATGTGTATCCCCCTTTAGTGTTCCGTTAAGTTTTATCCAAAAATGTGGCAAATAAGTGGTAAATTGACCATAACACTGTGGCAAGGTGCGTGTTTAGAGGAACCTTCACCTGGGATGACACTGAAAATCCTGACCAAACCACTTCTGGTCGGTCTGATTCTCATTGTAGTTCATCCCAGGGTGCTTCCGAGGCATCTTGGGGGTAACATTACCGGCCACGGACACAGAGTGCCCCTTAATTGTGAATATAAAAAATCAGTGTTTTGTATCCCTTGCGGTCCATTGGGTCATATGCTGACCCAAAGCTTTTCCGGAAAATCCGTAAGTTGGAAAAATTTTTTTTCGACTAAAATCTGTATAATTACGCCCAATGAGTTGGAAAACAGCAAAATTTCCAAAATCGGCCCAGCAGTTTAGGCGCGGACCTTAAAGGGTTAATATCTTCTTCTACGTGTTTCCGGGTGGCGAATTTGTGATGCAAGGGGCAAAAGGACTATATAAGGAGTCTAAAGGTAGTGACCCGACAGTTCCCGGTTTTATAGTTTATGAGAAAATCGACTTCCTTCTTGGGGTCGTTCAACGACCCCACCTTGGCGCTCTAAGGAAGCTCCAAGGTCTTGGCGGCCAGCAGGTTAAAAAAGCAACATAAATTTCGGAACAGAAAATTCCCAAAAGCTCAAAAACAACTTAATCGCTGAAACGTCCAACATCCAACTTGGATGTTGGACGAGAATTTTGTTGACGAATTTTTTGAAATGTCGCTGAATGCAAACAATTGCATTTCAATCATCCCCCGCTTACCGAATTCCGAACAATTTTGATATTACAAAAAAATAAATTCTAAAGCACCCCTTTGAATAAATTTCTCATTACACCCCTGGGATGAAAATTTATTTATTGTGACAACATTAAATCCAATCTCATCAATTTAGAGCAACTTAAATTCTTAATTAAAAATCTTTATAAAAGCTCAGAAATATGAGTCATTAAAAGCTCATTAAATTACCTTCAAAAATAAACTTGAATAAATGAAAATTCCAATATGTTTCAAATATAAATCCCTCCATGTAAGGTAAAGCCAGGTAGTTAAGTACATTAATCTAACATGATTTCGGTTGTAGGTCCATCAGTTTCCTTTTAAAGTACCCTGCAGCACTTCCGTTATGCTCGAAAGTTGCTTTGTCAATTTGCATGAAACCGTATAAAATCATGGCTTTTCATTCATAGTCATTATCATTCTTGTATATATTCATCGCATGAACTGAAGTGAAAGCCAAAAGACTTCTTCGCCATGGAGAAGCTCCCGGGTCTTACCAGGGACTCTTCTCTTGTATATATATGGATTACACTGCAGCGATAAATTTTCCTCTGCTGGCTAAAGCACACTTACAAAACCCACCCCCTTATGTTTGAGTGGGAAGAGAGCTTTTTGCGGGAGGGGGGGGAGGAACAAGAAGTACCCTCTGTGTGCTTCCTCAAAAGCTCGCACTCTCTCTCGGGTGGTGGTGGTGGTGATTCTCTGTGTGCGAAACAATGAGGTATTCATGTGTGGTGCTCAATCCAAATGAAGCCCCATGGTGCTGCGTATGATCTCGTGAGAGATCCTCCAGCATCAGTTTAATACAAGTGCGCCATAAAGTGACAATGCTCAGGTTATAATGAAAATCCACATTTTACAGCTTTTTGGCGACATCACCGGGATGCGAAGTAAGGAGCTGAAGAAGATGGAGCTGGGTTTGTGTTTTGTGTGCTATTTCACATAAATAAGCATGGAAAGCATCTGCACACCTTTGTCTTCATCTAGCTCATCGTGCGCTATATGCTCTCCCACCCCCCTTCTCTGCTTGAGAGAGGTTTGTATTGAAAGTAGCAGCAGCAAGGCATCTTCGTATACTACACTGGGGATGTAGGATATGTGTGTACGAAGGATTTGATGGCACTGTCGGAGAGTGGTTGATGTGCCATTGTTGTACTACCATGAGATAGGGCTCTGGGAATGATAGACATAAAGTCAGGCAACCCCTGAGCCATCCCCACGTGCGACTATTTGCAGAAAATTAAAGGACTATCTTATTGAAGTGAGCAGACACATGTTCTTCTCAATATGAATTCACAACGCCTACAAACAATGGGAGACAACACCACCCCACTCCCTCATTCAGGTGTATAATGCCCAACCCCCGTAGCCTTAATTGCAACCATACACATTTTGCTAATTACTCATGGAATTTGTCTGTGTGCGCCAGGAAATTCATCACCATGCCTCCATCTCCCGCCCCTAAAATAGCGCAGTAAAGTTAATCAACAGACACTTCTTTATCCAAGGGGATTTTATCCTCTTGTATAATACAAATATCAAAAATTGAGAGCCCCTCCAGAAGGCAAATTGGGGTGGCTTATCTCCTCTGAGTATCTTCCATTCGAGAATTCATCTCTGAAGATGTTTTTCTTTGCCCGAAAAATACGCGCAAAGGGATGAGCGAATGCCGCCCAAAACTGCCTTCATTGCCAAAACCACCACTGAACAAATAAATGTTGTACATACATAAAATATTTTTCAACGCAAAAAGCAAGTCAACAAACATCTAAATCTTTTCTTATAAATAAATTTTCATATACATATCATAACAATCGCTTTTGGAAAAATTCACAGCAGCAAACATAGAGGGTGGAAAAGCTACACTAGGAGTATCATCTATATAGAAGACGTGTGAACCCTTTTGAGAATATTTGAGAGTAGTGGAGTCGTGGGGTGAAGTAGATCAACTTGAATAGATTTTTATCTTTATCTCTCATCCTTTAAATTTTCAGCATAATTTCATTGTTAAGTCAAGCGACAATCAATGGGTGAAATTCACTAGTGAGACAAACATAAGATTTCTTAAGAATGGCTTAAGTTTTCATAAAATTTCTTAAGACTTTTTAAGAAACAACTTAAAATTTCCTAAGAAAATTTAATATTCTTAAGTTTTCTTAAGTGAAACTTAAGAGTTCTTCAATTAGGCCGAATCAGGCCGTAAAAATCATAAAAAATACGCATTTTGCTAGATTTACTTAAGAAATTGAAGGATTTGCTTAAGAAAACTTAAGAATCTTAAGTTTTTCTTAGAAATTCTTAAGCTCTTCTTAAAGAATCTTAAGAAATCTTATGAAAACTTAAGACATTCTTAAGAAAACTTAAAGAATCTTTAGAAAATTTAAATCTTTCTTAAGGAATCTTATGTCTGTTTGACTAGTGAATTTTATTTTATTTTATAAACTGATTGAAAGCTGCCTGAAATGTTACGTTACGAAATATTGGGGAAAATTTTATCAAAAATCTGTTATTCTTCAATCTTTTAGAAAGTTTTTAGATGATTTTGACTGAATTGACTGAATTTTAGATAAGAAAATTAAGCAAATAAGATCCTTGAAATAAATATTTTTTTGTTCTTGCTGTTTATCTTTTAAAATTGGCATGAAAAGGCTCAAAAAAAGAAGCCAAAGAATATTATTCCTAATCTTAAAGGTAAGCTTTTTTGCTTGATTTAGCCCTTTGGTACCTAAAAACCCCTAAAATGGCTTAAAATTGAGAAGATTCCAGCGAAATTCCTATTCCAAGAAAATCTCCCAATAACATAGATCGTTGATTTTATCTAGAAATGTTTCTATTTTCTAATATCTCGCAACTTTTCGCGACATGTGAATCCCGTAGCATTTCTATTCTCGTATTAGTTGGTATACCACAATCGTGGCATACCAAGTATTGTAATCGTCGGAAAAACCGACCATCTCAGA
The DNA here is from genome assembly GCF_024334085.1 of Lutzomyia longipalpis. Lineage (NCBI taxonomy): Eukaryota > Metazoa > Arthropoda > Insecta > Diptera > Psychodidae > Lutzomyia > Lutzomyia longipalpis. The sequence continues at coordinate 26,019,324 of NC_074708.1, forward strand.
TCGGGCTCAAACTTGGTATGAGCACGTTTTAGACATCCCACATTACGAAAGTGGTGGTGGAAAAATTTTGATCCGGCCGGCCTGCCGGCCTGGACTCCACATTTTGCCTTATAGCTCGAGAACGGTAACAGATAGAGACTTCCGGTTTGAAGTTTTCTATAGAAATGTGGGTGTAAATTTTCATTTTTTCGCATTTTCAAAATCCAAGATGGCCGCCGTCCGCCATTTTGAACTACCGTTTACCACTTCCCTTATAGCTAGAGATCTGAAATTTTAGTATGTTGTAGAGCTCAGTGAGACGTTTTCATCAATAATTCATACTTGAAAATCGGTCAAGCGGTTTAGCAAATATGGCGGCCTAATGCAAAAAGTGTTTTTTCAATATATTTCAAGAACGGATTGACCGATTTTGACCATCTTGGTATCAAATGAAAGGTATTGAAAAGCCCTACAACTGTTTAGAACATTTCAATTTTCAAAAACATCCGCAAGAGGCGCTAAAATCAAAAACAAAAATTGCCTAACTTTAAGGGGCAATATCTCCGAACATCTGTTATAGATTTCCTTTAAATTTTGATATGTTGTAGCCTGACTCAATATCTTTCATCAGTCCGAAAATGAAGAAATTCTATGTCGCCGTTTAGAAGATATATCCATTTGAAAAATTCTTGAATTTGAAAAGTTCTAAGAGCCATATCTCTTGAACCGCTTGTCCGATTTGACTCAACTTAGTATCAAATTAAAGGTTTTGCAATTATCTACGTCTTTCTAGAACATCAGAAACCTCTAGAACCATTCCTTGAGGACAAAAAGTGCAAAAAACTGTTTTGGTAGAACATAAATCCGCCATTTTGTGTTCTGGAGGTGACCTTGAAATGTATCAAAATATATGTCAGATTATAGCTTATTTCAATACCTTTCCAGAACTAGTCAAGAAATTTCTGTAGGTCTAATAGAACTTAAGATATAAGCATTTTAATCTGTCAAATTGCTAAATTTTACAAAAAATCGACTTTGCCTACTAATATTACTCACAAATTAAATTACAACGCATAGACTGACCCATCCGCGTTGTGGTATACCAACTCTAATAACTGGACGCGTTATGATTGACTTTTTCAAAAGAATTCCCCGAAATTGCGCAATATTTCACAGAAATCCCAAAAAATCTCGCATATCTCCACACTTCTTGTGGCATCATCACACACATTTTGCCCTGCAGATGTAAATGGATTGAAGATACTTTGCATAGAAAAGAAGTTTGTATGCCTACAATTCGCATTTTAGCACCCCGTTGCCCCACCGTTCAGATGAATTTAAATATTTTCAATATTCATATTTCAACCCTCTGCCACACAATGGTACCTACTTTTTCTCTTGTTCACATGCGGAAATTGTACGATATGGGGGTTTCTGCCAAAACGGGAAATCAGGGTGAGATTTCATCTGTACTAGCAATGTGTGAGACGGATGAAAATTTGAAAATTGCCCATACTATGGGGGTGGCATTTTGACGGAGTTGCAGGGAGAAAGATTGGGTGAGAATAAACATACAAATGGATGACGAAAAGCGACACAGTAGTAAAAAGCTCTTAAACGATCAAATAGAAAACGTGTGTTGAGCTTTTCTTATCGAACTGAGATTTTCATGGGATTGCGGGAGGGAGGGGGGGGGTGTGGTGAGGAAAAGTGTCGTGACATGGCACCGATAGGGATCGGGGCGAGAACCATCCGACCCAAAAAACATAAAAATCCCTTCTACCGTGCGGCAGGTGGGACAAAATTGCCCTGAGGTGCGCCTTTTCCTTCTGCCATAAGGAATATATTATTTTGGCTTGTTTATACTACCATCCAAAGGCCAATTGCATGGATTCCCAAATTGTGTGTGAGTGTGTGTGGTTTATAAGTGTTCGGAATTGTGTATAGAATTGAGAGGGGTGGGAGGATGGAAAAGTGCGGAAAATGTTGCTTCAGAGAAAATTATAAAATCAATAAATTGATGAAAATGTTTTCTTTTAAAAAAATTGAGTTTCTTGTGAAATTAAAACTATTTTTATGAAAATACGAAAAAGAAAGGAAAAATTACAAAATCGAAAAAATGTTTAATAATACATATAAAAATATTCTTTTCAGTTTTTTTTAACCCTTTGGCGTGCACGTGAAACATAGAAAAACTGAATCATTCGATCTTTTAAATGCGATATTTTTTCCACAGATACTTTAAAGAGAGATTTCTCAGCCAAAATGTCTTCTTTAGCCTAATTGATTAGAATAATTAAAATTCGTGGAAATATTTGTTTCATATGAAAGTCAGTGTATGACTCAATGGACGTGAAAGGGTTAACTTAAGATTTAAGCTTTTCCCCTTTAAAGAATTAACTTGAGAAAATAAAATTAGACATTTTTTCCATTTCTGCTGATTGTCTTGCAACGATCTTTTAAAGTGCCACTATTTTCTCCACACGCCTGTAACCTTTCCGCAAAAATACTTCTTTTCCCTTAGATGGCAAAAGGGATTTCCATTTCTTCGAGATTTTTCCCCACACTCTCTGCGGTTTCTCCTTTTTGGGGCAATTTTGACCAACTTCCCGCCCAGTAGACGAGGACATTTCCCCACACAGCTTTCGGATTAAAATTTTCCACGTGATTTTCTGCGTGAACCACCCCCGCAACCCTCTTGCAATTCCAGGAGAACTAATTTATTTTCGGGTGGGTTTTTGGGGATGTTGTTCTCTGGTTATGGAATTTAGGGAAGGAACATCATGGAGAGTGTAAAAGAACCACTCCCGGGTGTGCAGCTGGCGGGAAAATGTTCCATTGGGAATGGGGGTGGGTGGATGGTTTATGCCAAAGAATCCACCCTCTCGGTCGTGCTGAAAAAGCAGCACAGCATTCGTGTGCGTGTCAAATGGTTGCCCAAAAATATTTTACAGGCCATACTGGCATTGCCTTGTTAACAATAAAAGGGTTGTTCTCTGGTCACCGGCCGAACCTTACCCATTAATAATATTTGTATTTTATGTTATCCTCTACCCCAACTCTCTCTCTCTCCGCTCTTTTGGCTTTGTCACATCCAAAAGCTCGCACCATCCCTTGAAATAATTTTCTCTTTGGGAAGGAGTTTCTGTGAGAGTGAAAGAAAAAAAGCTCTGTCGCAACTTTCTAATTGCCCTTCCGTGAGGCGACTATTCTCAGGAATGTCCTCACGTGTCACACCCATTTATATCCTCTGTCTCCATCCCTCTCCCGGAAAACATTCCAATCCCTCCGCAAAATAGTTTGCTTCCATTCAGGATTTTTTTTCGTGCTTCTTCTTCGTATTCAACTATGCTGCCCTAATGGCACATTTATTTGATTTAGGACATCGGAAATCCTTCCTGTGAGCTTTTTCTTCGTGTTTTACTGTGATGATTTTCATCTCTCAACGTTTTTACTGCTTCATGATTTTCTCAATATTGACTCTCAATCACAATAAAAGATGTCAATTTTGACAATGATTTTTTTCTAAGAATTTTTCTGCATCAAAGAATTTTTCTAACAAAGAAAAATGAGAAGAAAAGAGCCTGAAAAAGAGAAGAAAATTTTATTTTTTACCATAAAAGTGCATAAAATTGATATTCTTTTAGAAACTCTCGAAGTACTTTTTATCGTGATAAAAGAAAATGTTTAAAAATACATTTCAAATGAAAAATGAAAATGTCAAAGAATTCTAAAAAGAACTTCTATCTGTGGAATAAAAAATGATAAAGTTGAATTTTCCTTTGGAAAAATTATATATTCCAAAGATTGTCTGAATATAAAAATTAGCGAATAAAAAGTTTTCCATTTGTATTCTTTTCTGACGTTAAGGATTTGTTTTTCAAAGCTTCCGGTGTTCGTCAGAGGAAATTCCCGCTCACCCAAGGAAAAGCAGCAATTTAAGCCAAAGCTTTCGGCCATAATAGCGGGTCTTCTTCAGTGGCTGAAAGGCCACGATTAACATAGGTTTTTTAGCTGTGATTCTTTCTTCAAAGAAGCACAGCTTCTGTGTACACTCAAAAATGCAAAGTCGTCAGATCGGGCTCAAACTTGGGATGAGCACGAATTAGGGTCCCCACATTCCAAAAAACGTATGCGCCAAAAATTTTTCCGTCCGGCCGTCCGGCCGTCCGTCCGGAACCTTTCGCTAAATTACAAGAGAACGGTAATAGATAGAGACTTGCGGTCAACGGCAAAGTTCATATATCGGGTGGAAGACATCCGATTATGAAGTCAAATCCAACCCCCCACCCCCGCGTCCGCCATTTTGAATAACACCTAAATTTTGTTTTCGCTATATCTCAGTCCCTATTATAGCTAGAAGTCTGAAATTTTGATATGTTGTAGGGGCCATCTAGACCTTTCCAACGATACCTCATTTTCGAAAATCGGCCAAGCCGTTTAGCCAATATGGCCGCCACAATTTTTTATCGAAAATCGGCCATAACTCGAGAACGGCTTGACCGATTTTGATCAACTCGGACTCAAATGAAAGATATTAACGAGCCCTACAACTGCTCGGAACATCGCAAGTTCAAAAAAAGACCGCAAGTGGCGCTAAAATCGAAAACAAAATTTTCGATGAGTTTTCGATGAATATCTCGAGCACCGCTTTATAGAATTGCTTCAAATTTTGATATGTTATAGCTGGCTATAATATCTATCACCATGCCAAAAATGAAGAAAATCTATGTAGCCGTTCCGGAGATATCGCGTTTTAAAGTTAACATGTCATATCTTGAGTTGCATAAGACCAACGCCCCGCGAAGCGGGGCGTTTTATATAAAAATATACACATATAACAGTAAAGTAAAATATATATAAATGCATATATATACACATTATATATACATATAAAAATGCAAAGATAAATATATATAAACTGCAAAGATAAAAATTAAATATAGCATGGATGGAACAGTATAAAGCGAAAGAACGGTAAGTAAAACTTACGGGCTGTGATTCTTTCTTTGTCAGTGAAATGTGAAATTGACTGAAAATTGAGGATGGGCAAATTTTGAGGAAGGCTTTCGCGAGTACCGAATCACAGCCAACGCCCACGATTAAGGCATTTCACATAATTTCTGCGCGTTGGCTGTGATTCGGTACGCGAGAAAGCCTTCCTCAAAATTTGCCCATCCTCAATTTTCAGTCAATTTCACATTTCACTGACAAAGAAAGAATCACAGCCCGTAAGTTTTACTTACCGTTCTTTCGCTTTATACTGTTCCATCCATGCTATATTTAATTTTTATCTTTGCAGTTTATATATATTTATCTTTGAATTTTTATATGTATATATATTTTTACATCAAGTTACATGGTTTTTAGCAATTTCTAGAACAACAATAAATCTATAATCAACTCCTCTTCACATACTCTTGCTTATCGTTTAAAAGAAAAATAAAAGTTTTCTAATGAAAATTTTATTTTTTCAAACAAATTTTATCAAAAAAGATAAATTTATTTTTAAATTTCAAACGAAAAAGAATTTTAAAAAAAAAGTAATAATTTCGTACCATTTATTTTTCAATCCAAAATTACAAAGAACCCTGAAAAGATGAGCAAGAAAAGAAAATTAGAAGAGATATTGCAAACCTTTGCTGAATTTCCAGTAAAATGTGAAATTGGGGAAAATTTTCAATGAACGTCATGCAAAATTTGCTGAATTGGCAATTGTTGGGTTGCGGTGGAGGGTAGGTACTCCACCCAGGAGATGCATCGCGAAAGCACAAAAGGGGGTAAAATAGAGGAAAATGATTTTGGGAGAGTGCATGATGGGGGTGAAGTATGTGGAATAGTGAAAACATTATGTTGAGGGGGTTTTGCACCAAAAGCTGCAGCCAAATCGCTGCAATGGCATTATTTCGCTTCAATTGAACAAAAATATCCGCCCACTATGAGAGCCCCCTCGAGGCCCAAAAAGAAGCCCCGCACTGAATTCTCTTCCCTCTTCTTTCTTAGACCCCATCAAACTATTTGCTGAGATTTATACACTCCCTCTGTCGTCTCCACATATTGCCATTGAAGGTACATAAAAGCACTATGCGCACTTTACTCGGGCATCCTCGAGCGGCAAAAAGATTGCACCAAAAGACATTCACTTTTTTGCCCTAGAGGGAAACATCGCCTCCTCGCAGCCCCCCTCCACCCTATACTCACAGAGTCCTCGTTGGAAATTGTATAGAATTTTCGCCTTTGTATTTTGCCATTTTCCATCTCCACAGTCGTGCCTTTCCTCTCAATGTCGCTGCAACTTCCTCAGCGATGTGGGTCAAAGTGAAAAGCGGGAGTGGCGATGTATGGGGGTGGATGGGTCTTCTGAAAATGCCATGAAGGACTCAGCTTTTGTGGTGAAATCCTCTTTTCTAATTTTGTCGTTTCTCTTTTTCATTTTTTCCCATGATTGTCTAAAGAAAACATCGAAAATTCTTCAATAAAATTTATTCATTTCCGTTACAACGTTCGTTTGAATTTAAAATTTATTCAGAAAATGAAGAATATTTTGGAAAATCTAGAAAAAAAACTATCACAAGTTTATTGAAGATTCTGTAAACAATTCTCTTTGTGGGACTTAACGAATAAAGAATAAATAAAACTACCTAAAGAATTTTTGAAAGTTTTACTTCGTCTTTTCTTCACCTTTAAAGATGACAAAGAAATATTTCTCCTGCACCTTGAAAATCAAACACACCCACTCATCTCAATTTATATTGCCAAAATTGATAAATCGGAGGATATTTCTTATGCAAAATTTCTTTTTATGCGTTCTTTAAGAACCATCTCGGACAATAAATCAAATCCCATTCTAACACGTAATATGAATATTCTCGGAGATAGATGAAAGTTTTGGCGGAAATTTACTCAACGTCAAGCTGGCAGAATTCATGCATCAACCATCCAAAATCTCAGGTGAATGCGGGGGAGTTGTGTTTGAAAATCGTTTAAGTCAATTTATCCACTACCCCCCATCAAGTCTTCCGTGAAAGTGGCTTCTGGTGCATGGAATGCATTTTGAAATCCACCTCCCACCACCCTTCCCAAAATCACCTTTCCATGAACAGAGCTTTCGATTTATTTTTGATCCTTGGACGAAAATGAATAAATTCTGCAGGATCGGGGGAGGTATTATTGCATACACGGACAGAGGGGGTGGCAGGGTGATAGGCAATGACTGAGGTTGTCTCAATTTGGGATTCTAGATGCGAACAACCCATCTACACATTCAACTCCTTGTTGGAATTTTCTTGAACGCTCCATCACGCCACACGAAGTTTCTTTCACTCCTTGTCGTTCTTGGAAGTTCGCACGTAGAGCTAACAGAATACACACACACACACACTTGCAGGGTATAAAAAATAAAATAAAAAATAAACTGAGAACTTTGCTGTATGCTGAAGAAAGAATTATTTATAAGAAATTTGTTAGAAAGCTCAAATATATATATTTTGTTGAATACATATCTCGCGTATTCTCTTGGAGCTTTTTCTTAATATTTTAATTTACCTTTGAAAAAACATTTTTAACTTGATGAATTTCTTTTAAAATCCGTTAAAATTAGACAAATTCGATGGTTATTGTAGGTGATTTGAGGCTTGAAAGAAATGCAGAAATTTTCAAGAAAAGTCTCCGAAAAATCAGAAATGTTGAGACTTCACGGAAAGTTCTTTTTATTTATTCATTTATTACCTCTAAGATCATCATAATTATTTAATTAAAAAGCTCAAACAAGCATAATTTTTTTTGTACGTTGGATACTCCACCAATAGATATATAGCAGCCCCCCCCTAAAGCATTCAATTAATCAAAAGAAATCCCAACAAGTCCTACAAAAAATTTCCCAGAAAGCCCAAAAATAACAGAAAGGTTAGGCATTTCCTTAGCTCTACCAAAACAACAGCGAGCTGTGGGAAAAGTAAAAGAATTCCAACGTGCGAGTGGAAGCTCTTCGGTCTTTAATTCTGCCTCCGCACTGGGTGACAGAGTCTCTCATCCAGAATTCTCTGTGGCGCCTCAACTTCAATTTTAGCTTGTGCGGGGTCCTTCAGTAGAGCCGTGGTATTGTTTCACCACCCCCCTGTGGCCCCATGCAGGCACACAAGTGAGAATCGTGTTCAGAATGCATTCACAAATGCCACATGAATGGAGTACCAGGCGTGGAGCTTTGAAAGCTCTCCTCTCGGTGTGCCTCAGACGTGCGATGTCTTATTCCGCAGGAAAATGGAAGATGTGGCACCTACTTTGCACAAATTCTCCCGCAAAAACCACCCCCTGCCAATGAAAACCAACTTCTGGCTGAGAAAAGAATCCTGATCAAAGACAAGAAAAGGTTTAAGAAGGAGATTTCGCTGGATTCAAAAGTTCATTTCAATTATTTCTCCGTAACACTTTTGAAAAGGAAACCCACGATTACGCGCCCCCGCTACTCGGGAGTTTCAACAAAAATTCAAAGAGTGAGAACATCAAAGGACTATCTCCATCGAAATATCATCCGTACCAAATTAAAGGAGGACCCCCTCTGCTTGGGTAGGTGCGGAGGATCGAAGGAAGTGAGCCTATGCGAGCATCCTTCAGCACTACGGTGCCTTCTACCAATTTATGGCAGCCATTTATCCCATTACACACACCGAAAACACTTCTGCAAGCACCAGTGGTCTTATATATCAATATTCTGCCATCATCAAGTTTAATTAGAGCGGTCGTTTGCTCATAGCACACAATAATTCCCCTTTTGCCGTTGCCTTTAATATTCAATATTGGCGTTTCGCCCTTCGCCATACTCATATTTAACGTCCTCATTTTGGCTCCCCTTCCACCCCCGCATCACTGGGAACTTTTCCAATTGCTCCTTCATTTCTCCTTCCTACCCTCCCTCCTCCCCTCGTATCTGAGGGAACCCAAGAAAATTCTTCTGTGGTTAATTGAAATAATTAATTGGCGCCAATGAATGAATTAGAAAGTCTCTTTGGTGGCGTCGTTGGTACCTAATTTTGAGGCTTTAGAATGAGAAATTTGTAAAGCTCTTTCGTGGCTTTTTGTGAAGACTTTGAGGGAATTTTTGTATAAGGAAACCTCTCGCTTTATTACGTATTTAGGTCGCTTTACACGGGGAGGCAAGTCAAGGAAATGATTTTGATTGATTGGCCATATTTTAAATGAAAAATGCCATTTTACAGATTCTCCGGAGATTTGTTGGAAAGTTCTTGTATGATGGAATGAACGAGATGGAATAAAAATCTTTAGAGATTTTAAGGATTTGGGTAAAAGATGCGATGGAGACGCCTGGTGGTTTGCATCATACGACTATCATTAAACAAAATAACTTTCTTTGTTTTTCCGGTCGTTGCCAGGGGTAGGAAATTTCATTCAATTTGTTAAATAAAGAAATTCACCCACTTCCAGCCACTGAGGAAGGTCCGGATAAGGGTTGAAAGCTTTGGGAAGTACGTCTTTCTTTTTGGAGGAAATTTTCTACCCCTGGAGAGGACCCGAAAAACAAAGAAAATTGTCTCACGCTAGTTTCAACACAACGTTTCAAAATAACCATTAAAAGTAGCTTCATTTTGGTCGATTCTGTCAAAAAATATTTCCTTTTCTTTTCTTTAAGTTGAAAATCGTTGTAAGATTTTTATATATGCAGGTATAATGATTTTAAATCATTCTTCTGTTGATTCTTAAAAAACAAAGAATTTATTGTTCCAGAAAAGAATCTGATTTTTTCTTAAAAATAGTCCCTGAAAATTATTTCCCTTTAAAAACAGGATTAAAGAAAGCATAAGCCGTCAAAACTCTATAAGATTTTTCATAAAATAACAAAAATTTCATAATTGACGAATTTCAATAAGAGAAAAGAAAAGATTTTTACCAAAATCGACCTCAATTTTTGATTTCTTTTTTATTGAAAAAATAAGTTTTTTTTGTACCAGTCGTATCCATATCAATAGGGGAGACCGGGGTAAAAATAGTCAATTTGCGTAAATCCTTATCTGCAGGATTCCCCAAGGGCAAGAAAATTTCCTCGATAGGTCATTCTTATAGGAAATTTCCTGGCCTACAACTTTGTCTCAGACCACTTTTCTCTATCTCCACGGGAAATATGAGTTTTCGAGCTTTTCCTAAACCCTTCCGCTTCTGACTTTTTTTAAACGCGGCGGGTAAATATAGTCACCAGTTGGCTAAATAAAGTCGGTCGAATTTTCCGACATTTCCAATGATTTTCCACCTGAGAGATTGATAGTAATTGATAGCTAAACTTCTCACCTTTTGATCCGCGACAAGGAATTTCACTTTTATACGCACTAAAACAGAGAATTTTGCGATTTTCTCAATCACGCCATTTTGCAACAAATGGATAGAAAATATGCCAAAAATTTCGATCTCCCATATGATTTACATGGGATGACTAGATCTACCCCAAGGGGTATGTTTTGATTCAAATAATTGTTCAGAAAAATCATTAAAAGTTAGTGAAAAATACACCTTGGCAACGTTTTCTGAAGTAACCCAGCTAGTGAGAAAAATTATCAGGTTGGAAAATTGCTGAAGGAAAACTTCGGAAAACGCGTTTTTCTCAATACGCAAAAGTTTGGGAAATGGGCCAAAAATCTATTTTCATTTTTAACTCCTAAAGTACTGATCGGATAACCTCCAAATTACTGTCAAAAATTATAGGTTGGTAGGGCTTTGCACCCTAATTTTTTCCGATTTTTCCGATTTATATTTTGGGAGAAATTGGCATTTGAAAATTCCAAAATGACTATTTTTACCCCGGTCTCCCCTACAGCAAAAACTCAAAACTCTTTTCTGATAAAAAGAATTATTTGTAACAAATTTTCCACTAAAAAGGCTCTAGCTTTCCTACAAATTCAGTCTCAAAAATCACTGAAAATCCCACAAATCTCAATTTATTTTTAATACAAATAACTCCACGTTCTCTCTTGTTGACAAAAGCTCACTGAAAGCTCGGTGCATAGACCATGATATATCAGTAGTAGCTTGTTCGGAGCGAAGCAGGAGTACGGAATAACCCAGAAAATTGGGGGTGAACCTCTCGATTTAACATCTCTATGTTATCAACTGATTGATGGAAATTAAATTCTGACCAATTCTAAATTTGGGTCATATACACTGCAGAAGAGTTCGGGATGGTTTTATATATGTAGCTATATCTGTATGGCATCCGAATTGCAATGGATGCTGAGTGCAACTGTCGGCAAATACCAATTTTCACTTCCACCCCGCCTAATGCAATTTATAATGCCCAAGCGATGGGAAATGCGTGGTATTTTCCACTATGGAATGCCCTCACGTTATAGTGTTTTATCCCGATAGGGAATCATCGTTGGAATGGCAATAGTTGAGTGTGATTCTTCCACGGGAAATTGCTCTCTGTTACCACCATCCACCCCCATTGCTATACACCACCCTCCGTTGAATGTTTATGGATCCCCAAATAGCTGCACAAAATCGCGAAAATAGATGTTGGTTGGTAGCAATTTTCAATCGATGCCCCATTGAGATTGCCCGAGAACAATATTCGGCACATTACTCGTGGGGCTCCGCACTAGTGTTTGCTAGATGTCCCAATGAGTACAAAAAAGGAATGGAGTGGGAGGTGGGTGGCAAAGAGGGCAGAGAATTCGGCTGAAATTTCGCAATTTTGGCGGATAGCGCGGGATGCGACTTGGAGAAAATTTAAAATAATTGCTAGGAGATTGCACAGCTTGCAGATTTCATGGCAAAAGCCCATCCACTCCCCCACCCTCCCCACTGCTCATACAAATGTGTGCACTAAAAAGCTCCCACACCACCCCCGAAGCTGTACAAGAACTTTTGTAACAACAACGAAACTTCCCATCAGCAAAATATTTCCTTGTCGCTATGTATGGTGCATTCACTCATAAATTGGAAACTCCAATGTGCGATCTTTCCCGGCTCACCCCCGTGGTAGATATATACATATTTTCTTGTTATGTGGGGTTGAAATGGGTGGATGGCTGGCAGCTCATGCAAGGCGAACCCCTTCATATTTGTAATTTAACGTATACTATTCTAATGTGAAATTTCCCCCCATTTACATGGCGTGTTATGTACTCCATATGAAAATTGTCATTTTCATGCATTTGCACAAACCCATAATAACAAGAATCATCAAGGAAATCTCGAAGGACTTGAAGAGACTGATGCTCCATTAATTATTTAGCTTTAAGTAAGTTGTTTCTGAGAATGCTTCAGGAGTTCAGCTAGAAATCTATTTATAGAGAAATTTAAAGATTTTTCTTACTAAAAAAACGCTAAAAATTATTAAGAGACCGACCACTTTCTGTTCACTTCACGTTAGTTTGGCTGTAGTTGACAAAAATCCCGTTAGAGGGCTACACTGCACACAAAGAGGGACGCTTGTTCTTCATTGTCGCCATCATTGAAAAATGCTAATTTAAATCTTCTAATGCAATTTCATTGTATTTCAATGAATTCAAAACGAGAAATTAAATCAATTCTTATTTATTTTTAACCTCCGTTTAAAAAAATCGATATTGATTTTTATTCTCTGCAATCAATTTCCTTCACATAGAGGCTCAACGAATGACGATACGTGGAAGGAAGTCGTTGTGCATCTGTTCTAATTCTCACTATGGTAGTTAAGGCTAATTTAAGCTGCAAAATGACTTAATTACCCCTCTATTCAAGGCTCTCTTCATACTCCCTTTGATTGCCAGCTTGAAATTCCAGGAGTTAACTTCAGTTGCAGTTTACACGTCAAAGTCAAAATGACTCGTTATTTGGAAGAGTTTATCAATACAAAACCTCTGATTGACTTCTTAATCGCTCTTTCGACGCTAGATGTGTTTTCTGGAACACCTAAAAATCGTCTAAAAATTCTTTTTCTAACAATTTCAAACGTTTTCTTTGCTTTTTCGCTCTTCATTCACGTAAAAAATTCAATCAGTCCTCAACTTAATGTAAATTTTATGTGGACATTTCTTATGTGGATTGTTTTGAGTGTTTATCTTGTGATAATAATTTTGAATTTCTTCAAGAGAAATAAATTTTATCTGTTAATGCAAAATATTCAGAAATTATTTGAGGAGGAATGAGAAGATGAAGAACTTGAAGAGATTTTGAAGAAACATCTGCAGTATTCAATGAAAGGATTCACTTTTCTAAATCGGTAAGAAAAATAATTAAAAGGAAAGTTCTTTAAATTTAATATACATGTCTTTCAGATGGGTGCTACAGATAGGTTGGGCATTCACAATAATAGCTTGCATTAGTTTTCGTTTAAACAATAATTATGGCTTAATGATTGAGATTCCTTCAATTGCAACGGATAACATCTTTTGGCGGGAAAGTCAATACATTTTACAAACACTCCTAGCCTTAGTGCTAGCCTACACTGTAATTTCTATGACTATTGGATTCACTTTTTTGGGTCTTGGCGTCATTACTCAGTTCAACATTCTCAAAGACTTCATGAAGTTGATGAATGAAAAGATTAAAACTAAGCCGGAATTCTTGACAAAAATCATCATAAGACATTGCTCTGTCATTGAAAATGTTAATTTATTGAGTGAAATTTTCTCTGAATCATCATTCATGCAGCTTTTAGCCAATTGTATTACATTTTTGTTTGGATTTTCATTTTTAATGAAAAATTCAGGAGATGTTCTTAATTACATGGTACTAGTAACTGGGACAATGCTCAGTCTACATATCTGTATCCTCGGGGAATTCATCAGACTTAAATCTGAGAATTTATCTGATACACTCTACCAAACTAATTGGTACGAACTAAGCTTAAAGGATCAAAAAATCTTCCTTACCACCCTCGGAATGACTCAACGGGTGTATGGACTAAAAGCTGCAGGGATGTATGACGTTAATCTCTATACATTCATTGAGGTAATTTTTACCGCATTTTTTATTTTGAAAAATATGAAAATTTTCATTTTTTCAGATCACTAAAATGGCGTTTTCTTACTGCGCTGTTCTCTACAGTTTGAGTAAATAGTTCTGCAATATTGAGAAATTCTAATTAGTTTTGCAGTAGTTGGCAAGATGTTCCCACTAGAGGGCTGCACTGCACGCAAAGAGGGACGCTTACTGTGCATTATGGCTTTATTCTCTTAGATTTTAATTGTTCTTAAACATTATTGTTACAAATTTTTAAAGTTTTAACTTCTTGTAGATTAAAAGTAAATACAGTTACCCCGTTTTTTAGCTTCTATTTAAAACAAAAAATCAATTACGCTTCCTTCTGCAGGTAATTTTCTTCAATCAATTTTTTATAGAAGGGTTGCACGTGGAAGGGATCCGTTATGCATCTGTTTGAATTCTCACTGTGGTAGTTAAATTTTATTACTCTGTGGATCGAATTCTTCATCCTGGAAATAACTCAATTACTCCATTCAAGGCTCTCTGTTTGATTCTTCCTTCAATCTGATGATTTTGTTGGTTTAGTTGCAATTTATTCGTCAAAATGGTTAGTTATTTATAAGAGTTTATCCAAGCCTTTGATTAGCTTCTTAGTCGATATTTTGACACTAGATTTGTTTTTTGGAATATTAAAACTGTTTAAAAATTCTTTTCATAACAATTTCTCTTTATTTATGTGAAAAATAGAATAAACTCTCAATTTGATATTTTATGTGGATATTTATTATGTGGATTGTTTTGAGTGATTACATTGCTGTAAGTTTTTGAATAGTTTTAAGAAGAATCGGTTTCTATTTCTAATATTTCACGTTCTTTCTTATAAAATAAAAAAAAACTTTTTACGCAAGTTTTGACTTTTCTATTCAAAGTTTGTCGTTTCATTTTGATGTTATTGAATATGTACGCCCGTTGTACATATTCAATAGTATAAAAACCCTAAAATTTGATTTTGGTTAGGTCCCTGCCGCTATCTTTGATAAATTTTCAAATACGTTTCCATGAAAGCTTAAAGTTCAGCAAAAGCTTCAACCAAGTCTTCTTTTGCACTAAAAAAAAAACAAAAATTCACCGTCAAAGAAATAAATCAAAAATTGGATTTTCCTCCGTATGGATTTCTGATACATGATCGACAGATTCGCATTATGATGTGTAGTATTAGAGAGATTGTATATAGCGCAGAAGAAAACCTTCTTGTATTTGGTGGAAAAATCCATGACGATGAGAATGTCTCAAATCGAAATTCCCGCAAAGTGGCATCCCGTGCTGAAAGGAAGACTAGAGATGGATGACATGGTGTGTAAAATATTCTTCCAATAAGCCCCCCATTTCCTTCGGCAGCCACATGGTATCACAGACGCGATGGGACCCTCTACACCGAAGATGCACAAATTTATTCCCACATGGGTGGCGGAAGGTGCGATAATGCGGCGTGGGTGTATGTATGTACGTACATAGTGTGTGATTTGATATATTCAAATTTTCAGTGGTTATGGCAACTCCAGGGGTGGGTGGAAATTTATGAGCGTGCCATTGTCTTTTGTCACAAAACCGCCGCTGTCGACACCTCCACGGGTTTTGTCATGAACACCCTCTCGTGGGGTTTAGCCCCCACCGCAAGCCACCCCTAATCCACCCCCCAACAATCCCCATTCAACCATGAGAAGCATTCTGGTGCGGTCCGATGGTACAAAATTCGTGTTTAATGGCAAGGAACTTCCAAAAAGAGGGGTATCTCCTCACAACCCTGTGCTGGATTCGTGGTTTTAAGAGAAGATGAATGTGCCCAGAGATCTTGCAGCTTTTCCAAAATCTTTTGAATACATATATATTTTTACTAAAGCTCCTTCGGAGAAAACTATTCTGATATCAAGTAAAGCAAATGTGAGAGAATTCTCAATGAGAATTCAAAAAACGTTTGATTTGAAAATGAGCAACGCCAGAAGTTAGACAAAATGCACAATAATATGCAAACTGCTTAGAGCTTTTCATATCAAGAGCTTTTCCACCCGCCCTATCCATTCCACTTTAAAGAGATCCTTTTGTACCGCACAAAATCCTAAAGCATCCCACACACACTGAATCAACCTCCCCCGCACTATACAAATGCACCACGCTGTTCCCCCCAAAAAAAGAAAATACGAAGCTTTGCAGTTTGAAATTTATTGTAGGCACAAATTGAATTCAGTGCGGAATTTTCATGTCGAAAAATTTAACAATATAGTGAAATATATATTTTTGGGTGTAGCCAGGAAATAGGATTTGCATTACTAGGAGAGAATAGAATTATTAAAATGGGGTGGCTATACACAGAGCAGCACGAGAACGCGTGGAAGTTCCCTTTTTTTGTGCCAATCTTTTGTTTGTTTTATGACAACAAAGCACCACCATATTAGTTCTGCAAATGATTTATACTGCACAACTGCTGTTGGCAGTCTATTGCAGTGCTGGGAGCGCGCTGAATTAGTATTTGGAGAGTGCACAAACGCACATCGACGAATGTCTCCGCAGCATAGAAGTGTGGAGGAAAAATGCTGAAGGGATGCGGGGGGAGGGGGCAGAAAAAATGGGACAAAATGGAAATGTTTCAGTGAGAAAAATGCTGGTGCTCACGTAAAGCATCCGCTATGTAAAAAAAAATGTAACCACACAAGAGGGCAATTGAAGTGCGAAAGATTGAAAATTACGATTAAAGAAGTTTCTTTAAATTATTTATTGAAAAAAAAGTATTCTGTGAAGTTTGTCTATTTAATTTGTAAGCAAATATTCAGATTTTTATTTTCATCATCAAGATCATCAAATAATTAATTGTGTTGATAGAATGCTTAATTATATGCTGACAAAATAAAATGATGTATGTGTAAATATGATAGGTAAATTTATTCAGTTACCATATTATTATATTCCAAAACAAAATGCTTTTGAAAAAGTTGCTGACAACATGTAATAAAAATTGCTGAAAAGATAAAAATTATTTGCTAACTGAATACAGATAAATTCAATAAGCATTTTTTAATTATTCGGTTAGAAATTGATTTTTATTCTGTTCATTCTTTCCAATAAAAATTGTAAGGAAAAAATTAGCAGTATGGAAGAACTTGCTAAATAAAAAGTTATACACAGAAAATAAAAGTTCGTAGCATTGTTCGTCAAATTTCGTGAAAGGTTCGTAACTCCAATGCTTTTACATGGGAAAATTCACCTTCAGGTTCGTAAAATGGGGTTAACCTCCCTGGGAGTGAGACCCCATTTTACGAACCTGGAGGTGAATTTTCCCATGTAAAAGCATTGGAGTTACGAACCTTTCACGAAATTTGACGAACAATGCTACAAACTTTTATTTTCTGTGTATAACTTTTTATTTAGCAAGTTCTTCCATACTGCTAATTTTTTCCTAATTTTTTTGCTAATTTTTTAGGAAGTTCCACTATCGCACGCGCTGGCTGCTAGCATTGGCACTCTTTCGCCTTTATGAACCACACTGCAGATCCATGATCAGCGTCGTCCCTCCGCCCACAGATGGCACTGTTGATATTGGCTCCGACCCATACAGGAAGTTCCGCAAACACAGGCACTGACTGCTAGCAGCTGCACATTTATCGCTGGTGGACCGGCATAGCTATGGACACTGGTGGCTACTGTTGTCCCTCCGCCCCACAGATGGCACTGATGCTGATGTTGGCTCCATCTCGTAGTTGCACAAATCGTCCGAGCAGGAAAGGAATAGCTGTGGAGTAGAAAGGAAAGAAAGGGAAGGAAGCACTAGGCTAGAAAAACGGCAAGCCGCTGCGGGAATCGAACCCACAACCCCAGCGATGAGTGGTATTGAGTGGTGCTTTAGCTCTCTTTACCACCGGGGCTTCAATATTATAGGCTATTATAGGCCAATATAGGCTTTATATTTATTCTTTTAACGAATTTCCACGATTTTTTAATAAACAAATAAGTTTTGTCAAAAAATTAACAGCAAGAAAAGGTATGCTGAAAGAATACCAAGCTCAAGATAAATTCTGTAAGCATTTAATTTATACTGTCAGCACTTTGATTTTTATCCTGTTATCCATATCAGCTAAAACAATTTTGTTCGAAAATAATTTTAAAGTACTACTGGTATTTTATTCTGTAAGCCCTTAAATTTATTCTGTCAGCACTTTTTATTTATTCTTTTAGCGAAATTTCACGATTTTTTAAGCAAATAAGTTTTGTAAATAAAATAACAGTAAGTAAAGTTATGCTGAAAGAATACAAGGATCAAGATAAATTCTCTAAGCGTTTAATTTATTCTATCAGCACTTTGATTTTTTTATTCTATTATTCATAGAAGTAAAAAAAAATATTTTGTTAGGAAATAATTTTAAAGTACTACTGACACTTGCCTTAAGAATTCTTTAATGCGGAACCATTTTTAAAAGAAAATTAAAGAGTACAGTTCAGTGAGACCATCCTGTGTTTGCACCTTTTCCACCGAAGCTTTTTATCAATGGGTTTCGTCTGTCGTTCTCGCGACTGGGGTGTTTTTCACCTGTCGCCAGTGACCCAAATAGCTGGAATTGAGGAGAGAAAGCCACCCCCGCGTGGGTCATCGATCAAATCGGAAAATAAGCGAAACAGTTGTTGAATGTTGAGCTCTGCCACCCACAACATGCCACTCTTGTACACCCACCCACCCACACACAGCTTTTTCATCTCATCTGACCATTTTGGGGGGTGTTTTCATCTCCGACAAGTAGCAAAATCTATTTCGATGTGTGGACAGTGTCGTATTTCTGTGAATCCCCCATTCACGCTCTCCCCTCTCTCCGTATTATATACTGAAAATTAAAGATATATCTATTACGTATTCTAGTCAGGGTACTTCCACGGAAAACGAGTGCTGAATCGTTGCTTCTGGCAACATGGGAACCCTTCCTTGTTCGCAGATTAAAATTCTGTACCCAGCTGAATTTTCAACATTGCACACAGGATATTCATTAGGAAATCGATCTCTGCAGCAAGACTGCAGAAATCACTAAGAGATTTTTATCATTTCACTTGTGAAAGCTTTTGTGCAAAAAGCTCCACCTTCTCCGGCGATGACACAACTAAAATGGATTTCGAAGGGTGTACAATCGGAATTGATTTTCTCATGATGAGAGTATTAAAATTGGCTTCAAAAATCACTTCAATTCAGAACATTGACTCTCATCTAAACTAGTGACATCTAGTGGGAAAGTTCTTTTGGGAAGATTGACAGATAGTTAATTTCCTTTTAGTTTAAAGAGGACAAAAAATGAACTAAGAATGGAAAATTCAAGGAGATTCAAAATAAATAAAAACTAAATTGTTCACGAAGACAAACAATAAATACAGGGAAGTACCAAAATAAAAAGAAAGTCTTTAAAAAATATTAGGTACTGTGTATTTATTCTAAAATATAGCTTTGCCTCTGGAATATATTATTACTACAAAATTGAAAAATTATACCATAGAAAGATTTTCTTAAGGTTCAAAATTTCCCAATTTCTTTACTGTTTAAAACCGAATGGAAAATAAACAAATATTTTAATGAAATTTTCAATAATTTTTCAACAACAAAAAGAGATCTAAAATAAAGTTATTTGTCCTTTGGAAGTCAAAGAAATTTTTAAGTAAATTAAATTATTAACTTCATAAACTTTTTTGAATTTATAAATGTAGGAATTTCTAGCTCTTGCCCATCAATTGCTTCAGATGGAGGAGAGCAAGCATAAGGTCAGGATGTTGTCTCGTTATCACAGTGGTTTAAAGAAAATTGTTCAATACTACTTTTATATCTTTCGCCTGGATTTTCTGCCACAATTCAAATGTAAAGGAATTAATTTGAATTCCTTAAAATTATTCGTTTATCCGTGTATGATGGTCTTCAGTGTTTCCTGCTCAATTTGGCACGTTCTTTGCGATTTGGAGGACTTTTCCAACATAATTGATCTCTCCTTTAGTCTAAGCTTCATTGTTGGCTTCGCAGGAAGTTTGGGGTGCTTTCATACGACAACAGTTCTCAATTCTAAAATTATTTTATCGACTTTGGAATACTTTGACAACGTAATCAATGCAGAAGATGGTTTTGTTACTGACATTAGGCGGAAGCACTATCTCAAGTACACGAAATTAGCTTTCTGGGTCGGAAGGTGAGGATTTTTATTAATTTTCTTAATTTTTTATTAAACTTTTTGATTCAAAATTTTATTTAGGATATTTCTGACCATCATAGGAGTGTCTGGATTCATGGTGATTAGCTTTGATATATACCATTCTTCGAACCATACTCCGATGTTTTACAACATTCCTGGAATTCCAGTTGAAAGCCTTTTCTTCTATCCTGTAAATTTCATCGTCCAGTCCATTATCTACTACTCAGGCATAGAAATGGTTCTATGGTCTGACATAGTTATCATGGCAATGATTATGTACTGCGCTGCAGAGCTGAGAAGCATAACTGAGTTGATATCAAGGCTTGATGAAGATCAGAGTACGTCAGAGCGCAGGAAGATCCTCAAAACTGTCTACGAAATGCATCGAATGATTGCAGAGAAAGCCAGCCGATTAACTCTCTTCTTTTGGTACATTTACTTCGAGCAACTCTTCATGGTTATGACGTACTTGTGCATTATCCTCTTCTCCATGCAAACCATCAGTATGACGCTGTTTGTCCTCGCAGTAACTGTCTTGGTTATTCTTATGCAAATCTTCATTCTCTGCTTTTTTGGGCAAATTATTCGGGATAGTTCTGAGGCCATGTTTGATGCTCTTTACATGACAAAGTGGTACGAAATGGAACTAACTGATCAGAAGAATCTCTTAATCTTTATGATTAGATTCTTTCTACCAATTCGGGTGCAGACTTTTGGATTTGGAGTTGTTTCTATCTTCACCTTTGTTCAGGTTAGTTAATCGAATGAGTTTTCTTTAATTTTAGATTTTAAGATTTATTTTTTGATGATATTTTTGATCTTTCTGGCAGATCTGCAAGGTTTCCATTAGTTACGCAACTATCCTCTATACCGTATTTGTCTGAAGGGTTTGAAGGCTAAAGTATATAGGAATAAATCAAGGACTTGAACCTGGGAATATTCTTAATAAAGTTTTAAGATTTACTGAATTCCAATAGATTTTATTAAAGTTTCAGATCTTTTGGTTAAAATTGGAGCCTTCATCAGGTTCTAACGAAGTAAAAAATTAAACAAAGGGTAAAATTCACTAGTCAGACAGTCTAAGTTTTTTTTTAAGTTTCTTAAAGTTTTCTGAAGATTTGGAATTTAGCCCGATTCAGCTTGACTGAAGATATCTTAAGTTTCGCTTAAGAAAACTTAAAAATCTTAAATGTTTCTTAGAAAATCTTAAGTTTTTCTTAAAGAGTCTTGAGAAATATTATGAGAATTTAAGGGATTCTTGAGAAAACATTAAGAATCTTAAGAAAACGTAAGTCTTTCTTAAGGAATCTTAAGTCTGCCTGATTAGTGAATTTCACCCAAAGATTCGCGTCCTATCGCCAAATTAATAAATTGACTCCAAATTGCTCTATTTCAGCCCTTTTCTCCGCGACATTTTTAAAGCCAATTAGCTGAAATGCTTCTGAAAGAATATCAACCGCAAAAAGAGATCTAAATCTTGGGGCATATCGCGTATAGATGGTTTTCCTGTTCCTTCAATTCCCATTAAATCCCCGTGACATTCAACAGAAATAGAAGAGATAAATCTGCCATGAGTAAAGCCGGAGAACCTCATCGAAAATACTTTCCCTCTTGTTTCTAAAAGACGAAGAATTCTTTGGGGAGGGAGAAATATCCTTTGTTGTGGGAGTTGGGGTGTCTTCTTGGGGTGGAGAGGAAAAAGGATGTAAATAATTGACAATATTTCCTATATAGGTTGCCTGAGGCGTCTCCTTTTGAACTCGCAAAGAGACACACCACAGGGAGAGAATAAATATTTACACCGTCTTCCATATAAATGAGTCAATTTGATAAAATCGACGAGATAATGTGAATCGGTTGCAATGAAATTCGGAACCGCATTCACTTCTTCGTCTACCCATATATAGGGTGGAATTGGGTAAAGGAATCACCCAATGTGGATGGAGTTTTGGGGGGTATAGTTCGCCCTTTTGTCATCCACACGATGGTGAAGCCCCTTTCCCTCCCGGGGTGGATTGGCAATGCGGTGGTAGTTGCTCGGTGAACGATGAAACTCATGAGAACCACGTAGAGAGTCGAAGATATTTACAATAGACTGGGACAAATGGTCAATAGAGCGAGCTTATCTTGGTGAGGATTTCCAAAAGAAGGAAGACGTATCCACATCTCTTCTCCCACCCCCAAAAGAAAGCACATAGAGAAAAAAGTATGGACCGATGAGGAAAACTCTCGAAATTGGGAAATAGAAGAATAACAAGGGATGCTGTACACAAGAGTGGTGTGGGCAACAGTGTGAGGAAGTTGCGGGGTGTGTTGCGCAGGAGAAATTGCAAAAGAATCTTCCAGCAGAATGGTGGAAATTCAGCGCACACACATTGTCTTCGTGTGGTGCAATCTACAGGATGGAACACTACATTCAATTAAATTGATATTGAGACACAATATCTGTCTTCAATTGCACACTTTTGCCGTGGAGCAGCTGAGATGTGCTGCACTAAATGGTATAGTTCGGGGCTTCTTCTATATAAGTGCAAATCCCTCTCCCGCATACTCTCGGGGGTCCCCTGCCAGAAGGGAATTCACACAGCGAGTAGCTCCTGATTGATCAGCAAACTCTTCCCTTGTTATACCCATTTAGGATACATTCCCAGGTGAGTGGGAATTTGATACAGAAAACGTTTATTCGGGAGAAAATAGCACGGATATTGCTTTTCTTCACAGAGAACGGGGAAATGTTGTGCCGCATTTCGATTGAATTTCTTCACTAGAAATACTCTGGAATTAAATTGAAAGAATTCTCTAAAATTGCCTATTGATTTGAAGAAAAAAAAATAATAAAACGTTAAACACTTTAACCCTTCGTATACTAAGAGGGGTAGGTGACCGACCCTAAACTTATATTTCGATTAATTGCGCATTAGTTCTTAAAGGTATAGATCCAAGCTTTTGGAAATAAGTTCCTTTGTTGTCTGAGAATATTCTGTACAAATTTGTGGTCAATCCGACCATCAGAAAAAAAGTTATTAGCAAAAATGTAAGAAGAGAGAATTCAAAAATTGGTGTAACGGTCAAATTTATTTCTTTTTCTCTTCGCTTTGTCACTCCTTGTCTCTTTCTAGACGATTCTAACCCCAAAAAAATCATCAAAAAATCCATTGAAAAATTTATTTTTGAGTTCTAAAATGGACAAAAGACTTCTTAGGGAGTACGGGGAGTACCAAGGAGTCTATTAAAGCGATTAAAGCTTATTTAAAAGAAAGAATTTGCTTTTATTACGAAAAATTCTATGGGGTCGGTCACCTACCCCATTAGTAATGCGCGTAAGTGTTTTGGTCACAGTATACGGACGGTTAAAAAGCATCTTTGAAAATTTTTGAATTTTGAGGAAAAAATTAACGATTTGTCATGGAAATTATTTTATTGATCTATGAATTCATATTTTTTTCTAGAGTGAAAAATCGAGGGTAAAATTTCATTCCAAATTGTTTTAAAAGCCTCAAAGTACCTCCATTAATTTCCTTAATTAAGCAAAATAGTTTATTTTCTCGTCGCGCAATGTTTATTCAATTTTATCAGGATAGTTTTTTTTTCAAATTTAATTACTCTCCAAATTCTTCAAATTAATAAAGTTCTCCATTTCTGGGAAAATATGCAATTAATTTTGTAAAAAAAAAGCTTTCATTTGTCTATCAACATTATATTTGCCAACATCAAAAAATGCAATATTGTGAACTAATTTAATTGGATGACCAATGGAGCAAATAAAAAATATTTTCAGAAATATTTAAATTAAATTTCAATTATTTCTCAATATGAAATTAATTTTGGAATTTTTGGACAAATAATTTCATCCATTGAGGGCCATTCATTCGGAAAATTATCTTTTATATAGGATGGGACGCGTACACAGGGGGTGAAATAGCGACACTATGAGGGTTGATTTTGGGGATTGCAACAACTCTGCACATTCCCACGTGATTCTGCAGAATTTTCCAGGAATTGCGAAAATTCCCACTCACATCCCCCCCCCATGGCTGTGGGGTAATACGATGAATCCTCGGGAGCAATAAAAGGGAGCTCTTCTGGGGGGGATGGTCTCTTCGGAAATTTCATTTACTTTTATTGAAATGCACAAAATAAATTTTTCGTCACGACCGTGTGGGGGAAAGTACATTTTTTTGCCCCTTTGCTCCCTCTTCTTGTAGTTAGAACAAAAGAGGAGAAAATTTCCAAAAGCCCGGGTGCATGCATTATTTATGTTCTGCAACAAGAGTGTAGAAGAGATACAAAGGCGCAATGTTACATCTATTGATATAATTCTTGCCCATATATAAGGTGCTCCTGGAGTTATAAAATAAATGCGGAAAACTTTTCTATTGCACTTCGCCTCCGTAATTTATATTTGAAGTACACCCCACGGGAAACACTACATCTAGAGACCAACCACTATATTCCAAACCCAAAAGGAGGGGGTGGTGTGAGAGCGTAGAATTTTGCCCAAGAAACCATGAGGAGGAAACTCTATATGGGTAAGAAGAATGGAATTTCCTCTCTCTCACTCAGGCTATATATCGCGCGTACCCATATATAGTTTTTCATTAGAAACTTTCAAAAACTTTTCGTTCTCTCAGACTACAAAATACACATATTTTACACCATTTCTTCTGTCTCGCACACGCCATTCAACCCCTTTCGCTGCAACCCGACACGCGATTAATTCTCCATCACCATTTAGGAAAGGAAAAAAAAAAAGTCTTTAAGATTATCCTTAAAGTGAAGAAAAATTTTAAAAGAATATTCTAAGAGATTTTCGTTAGAAAAAATAGTCAAAAATATGTCTAAACTTCCAGGAGAAAATTGAAAATTCTTATTTTTTGCATTAGAAACTTCCCTTTGATATACAGTTACGAGAAAAATAATAGGACCACCAATAAAGGTTTTAAATGTACCCCTGCCTTCAATTGTCAATATCTCAGGCTATGGGCAACCGATTTTCAAAAGTAGCATAGATTCGGAAAGCTACATTTATCCTTTTTCCAACGATAGTAGATTTTCGAAAATCGGTCTATCTGTTCAGTTTTGGTAGAGGATTGAACAGAAAGTGGCATATTTGGCATGGGTCTACTTGAACGACTGTCAAAAATCAGCCCCTCAACCGATTTTGATCACCCCAGCAGTTTTGGACAGGGGAAGAATGTAGCTTTTCGAATCTATGCTACTTTTCAAAATCGGTCGCCCACAGTCTGAGATATTGACGATTGAAGTTAGGGATACATTTAAAATCTTTATTGGTAGTCCTATTATTTTTCTCGGTACTGTATATGTACAGGGTGGCCAGGAAATTAGGGCATGATTTTAACCGCGAATAACTCTTGATTGCATTGAGATATCTGAAAACTTCTGCCACCAAAA
The DNA here is from genome assembly GCF_024334085.1 of Lutzomyia longipalpis. Taxonomy (NCBI): domain Eukaryota; kingdom Metazoa; phylum Arthropoda; class Insecta; order Diptera; family Psychodidae; genus Lutzomyia; species Lutzomyia longipalpis. The sequence continues at coordinate 26,044,835 of NC_074708.1, forward strand.
GGTGCGTAAACTCAAAAAGTTTTATTTGCTTTTTATTTGAAGTCGATATCTTAAAAATTTTAGCCGCTAGAGCAAAAAATGTAAAAGTAACCATTTGTATGGAAAACGATGAAATATTCTGGATTTCATGTCTGTTGATTTTCTCAAAATCCATCAAAAAGATCCAAAGATCATTAAACAATTGAATATTTGACTAAATTTGAAATAAAGAAGCCTTTCCTGACTTTATGCGACAAAATATTTAAACATTTTAAGAATATTTTTGAGTTAAAGCTGATATTGTCATTATGGGCAATTCAGCGTTAATTTGACATGAAAAGCAGTAGGTATATTTTTCATCAACAAAACGCTTTTTTTCACGTTTTTTGCTCTAGCGCCTCCAATATTTAAGATATCGACTTGAAATAAAAAGCAAACAAAACTTTTTGAGTTTACGCAGCTTTTGATGGAAGAAGTTTTCAGATATCCCAATCCAATCAAAAGTTATTCGCGGTTAAAATCATGCCCTAATTTCCTGGCCACCCTGTATATATCGATCGGGCTCATTGGTGAACCTGCAGGTACCACCATTTTTTTATTTAATTAAAATATGAATCTTTTTTTCTCAAAATTATTTTATGTAATTTTAAACATGAAACTGCTTGAACTTTTATGCTATTTAGTCATTCCAAACACTCTCTCTCTCTCTCTCTCTCTCTCTCTGTCCATTAGTTTTGCCTAGTTATAAACCCCTTGGCCTAAAAGGAAGAAATTCTCTTAAAATAAAGGCTTTCAAAAGCTCCACAAACTCCAAGGAAAAACATATACATCAATAGGGGAGGAAAATCAAATTGCAAAAGCTCACAAAAGGAGAATTGCATCAAATCCTCAATCTTTGTAAAAGCCTATACATACACACAGGGTGTCTGGGTAGTTAGACAATGAGATTATGTAACGTCATAAAATCTCATGGATGATTTCTACCATGCAATATATTGTCTGTGTAATATTAATTCATAAAGTGCGAGTTCCCAGGCTCTTATCGTACCAGCAGACATGGGGATGCGATGCTGTGTGATGTGTGGTCCAACCCATCCGGGGGTAGGTTCGAGAAGTTGTGTGGAAGGGTGGTGGGTTTGAAATTAAGGGAAGGATACTCCAAATGAATGCATGCAAATTTGTGCTGCTAACCACAAGTCCAGACGCGCACATCCACCCCCATATACTCCCCATTCTAACTTGAACTTTCTATGCAAGCCCCATCATCTTCGTGTCTGGCGCTCAGTTGCAGGCCTCCTCGGAATGAGGGGGGTGGGTGGGTGAATTGCCGGGGAAACTCGCTCTGGGGGTATATGAATATGGTAATGCTGAAGTAACAAATAAATTTTGGAATGGAAAATGAATTAATTAATTTATGCAAAATACAATTTTCTCCCTTACAGCTAAAATGCGGGGAGGCCGTACGATAATGATAATGGGCTTTCTGTGAATCGCATTCCAAACTCCCTCTAGAGGTCATTTCGTTGCATTATCATTACGTGAAAATTCACCTATTATTTACAAAATATTCATATCAATACAGCGTGGTGCAATAATCAGCACGGGGGAAATTGGCTTATTTATTAATGAATTTTCAAAATTTAATCTCGTTGAAATTAAATTACAAAATTCAACAAATTTCTCTCTCTAAATAAACCAAACCAGTGCCCTCTGGTGATTTTTCTCCAATCACACTGGGGCCATCTGATGGTAAATTCCCATCGACAATCCCTGCAGAGTTATTGTGCAGTAATTGACACTTGTGGTTGTCAGTGTGGATGATATCAGAAAAATGATAACCACTTCCGACACTGCTGACCAAATTAAAATACACGAGAACCATTGGGGGTGGCTTTATGCGGCTGTTTAAATTAAGCCGCAAAATTTCATTGACTCTGTTCGCAAAATGTTGGTGGTTTTCGTCATGGAAATTGTAAATCAACAAATTACCGGGCGTCACACCCTCAAAATCTCATCCCCTTCCACAAAGCTCCCAAATCATTATGTTTCCAGCGACAATTGCATGGGAATATTTTTCAGCAATCGCTAAATTGCTGGCCATTGTGGCATACATACCCTCCCGAATAAAAAAAAAAAGAAATAAATTCCACCCCCATTTGAAAATCCACTTCATAGCCCAAATTGTAACAGGAAGTTCGTGGAGAGAGTTGCGTTATTTTTTTTTGTGGGGAAAATTTTCACAGAGAACCTCCCCTAATCCCCACCCCTTGTACAATTGAATGGAGATGCGGAACTGCAGTAAATTTTCATTTTAACCCCATCAACGATTTAATTAAAGTTCTACGTGCAAGGGGGTGTGCTGTGGAAGCATTTGCCGAAGCTTTTGTTGCACAAAATCACTGTCCCCGGAAAATAGATTCCGAAAATAATACGAAAAAGATGAAAAGAGCTTTTCTAGAAGAGAAAATTTAGAGGGACACTAATAGTCGAGGAGATTCTAATAAAAGCTCCCCATGAAAAGCTCCATAGATAGAAATATACCATAGAAATGGAAGTCAAAGTGAAAAATGCAACATCAAACTTTTCCACTCCCCAAAAAATTTCCCCGAATTTCTTTATTTCAAACTTTTCGCGACATACTGCAAATTAAAAATCTCCCGTTTGCATAATTCTAATTTCAAAAACTACCCCTCCCCCCTCCCAACCCACGCACTCTGATTCTTTTTTTTCCCGTTCGAGGTAATTTATGAAAAAGCTCCCCGCATGAATGAACTTTCTGTATGAAGTTGTGCATGTGTTGAATACCTGCAGCAGATTCTTCAGTCTCTTGCCATGGCAAAATCATCATGATGTTCCTCAATGTATGGAAATTCCTCCATGCTGGGAAACCATCATGTTGTGGTATGTTGGCTTTTCAAATGAAATACTATGTATGATTAATTTTAGTCACAGACAGTGAAATAGAAAAAAAAATTCACGAGCTTTGCAACTTTCATCATACAAATTAAATTTTATAAATCCACCATGAAGGGTGGTACAAAAAATATTTGGGAAATTTTTTAATACCATTAGAATTTGAATTTGATTCGGCGTTTCTGTATGATTTGATTTGACAAAAGTTTCTCTTTTTGAACTTAATTCAAAAACAGAAAAAAATTGAGTTTGTGGTGATGTTTGGCAGAGAGAACTGTTGAAATATTAATTTAGTTTTAAATTATGTTTAATGAATTTTTTTGCAGAAGGAGTGTATTCACCGTTGTTCGAATTAAAGCAGTTTTCAAATTAAAAAACGAAATTCATTCAAAAAACCCTTAAAAAAACTTTTAATACCAATTTGTGGGATAAAAAACTCAAAATTGATGTGTTTGAAAGTCTCGGAGGTTTTTAGAATTTTTAATTTTCTCCTTAAGCTTTTATGGTTTTTTAAATAGATAATTTGTTCGGTTTTGAATTAAGATTTTTAGTCACTTTTGACTGATTTTTAATTTTTGGTTTAGCTTTCTTTTAAAAGAGCTTTTTGAATTCATAAACGGACAAATTATCTATTTAAAAAGCTTATAAAAGCTTGGGGGGAAAATACAAACTTCGACAATCTTTTGAGACTTTCAAACGCATCAATTTAAATTTTTTCTCCGACATATTCGCATTGCAAAAGAAGTAAAACGACTGCATTTGTGGTATCTTAAGAATGTGAACTGTTGTGTCGAATAGTACAATAGAAGAGATTTCAACCCCCTTGGTGGTATATGCGAGGGGGTAGATCTTCTGAAAAACTCGCACCACCATCGAAGAATATGGTACAAGTTTAAATTACCAAGTGGTGGAGCAAAAGAGCTGCAACCGCAGCATGTAAAGTGTTAGACAAGTGCCAGAAAAAGGCGAATTTTCACTTTATTAAAATAAAATCTAAATAATTCTGCATAGTGACAACCAAGTGAATCCCGTCGTTGACAACTTTTCTCCTTCTCATTCTCTACTCCCTACACCCTCGTCTTCTTTCTTTTCAAATACTTGAGAGCAAACTTAAATTGGAATCATTTTCTGCACACTGCAAAATACGCTCATTTCATGCCATCATGGCACGTCTTGTGAAAAGCAAAAAAAGAAAACAAAAAAAAGTAAGATGGAACAGTGTTAGAAGAAAACAAGCAAATTATATGAAATCTTCTGCAATTCATGTTTTCCATGTTAATTTATATTAAACTCCGCTCTATATCTGGAACATTTCTGCAAGTTACTTTCATAACAGAAGTTATCTCACGAAAACTTGATTAATTGGTAAGTTTCACCCCGAGAGGATGGGGATGAATTTTGTTCTTTTTTGTCCACCCTGTGTGGCATTGCATTTATCATATTTATATACTTTGCACAATGCCCAGACATACAACAGATTGCATTGTCATTTTATGCCACGAACTTAATGATAAATTAATGACACACCCTTGTTTATGGTGGAAGATTCACAAATTATGCTCAAGTGCAGTGTCTCCAATGAAATAGCAATTAGCACTGTCATTTGTGATTAAACCTCTTTTCGTGGGGGTGGGGGGAGGGGGTCGAAGTGAAATTTTCATTTTAATTCCACCCCACCACCAGGCGCCTCCACTTGGCGCACTCCACAGCAGATGAATACATTTTCTTTGAGTCCTTTAATGACAAAATGAATGCATCTCCTGGGTACTCGAGAGGAACGACATTTCTTCTTCCTCAATTGAATGGGAAATGCACAATCCATGGACATGTTTCTTTGTGCAATGTGAAAATTAATTCACAAATTCCGAGAGAATTATGGGGAAACTCACATTAAGGCATAAAAAGCTTAAAGCTAAAAGCTTGTGGTGTAGGAATTGAAATTTCCTAAATATATAATCCTTGATAGGATTAAAAATTCTTAGAACATTTTTTTTAAGAATCTAAGCCCCCTAACAGTTCAAGACAAGGGGTGTTTATCTGAATGAAATTATTCGGATCTTCAGAAATATTCGCAATTATTTGATAATATTCCAATGATTTGCCAAAGAAATCAAAATATTGATTTTTCAGCTTCTAAGTGGCTCATATTGAGAAGCAGAAGCCTAAAAAATATTTAATTCAAGCCTTAAAAGGCCTACATTTAAACCGAATAGTAATTTCACCCCTAATCATGCTAAATTCAAGGCTAAAAAGACTAAATTCAAGACTAAAAAAATGACTAAATTCAAGTAGAAAATATTTTTTTAGTCCTAAAATTGCAATGATTGAATAACAGGCTTAAAAAATATTTAATTTAGACTTGTAAAGAAAAAAAAGTAGTAAATTCAACTCAAACATTGCTAAAATTAAGCCTCAAAGTTATGTGGTTTTCAACCCTAATAAAGCAGTCTCCAAAAGCCTTAAAAAATATTTAATTAAGGCTTAAAATGAGTAAAATTAAAGCATAAAAAGTAGTAGATTCCAGCCGAAAAGGGATAAATGGGCTAAATTTATTTTCGATTTTTAATCGGTTTCACATTATAGTCAATTTATAGTGAATTAAAAAAAAAATCAGATCTTCGTAAATATTCGAATTAATAACTAAAATATTCGTCAGATAAACACCCCTTGGTTCAAGACTTCTGTTTAGAGATCAAAATAACTTTTTTTTGTTCATCGAAAAATTACTATAAAATAAAGTGAATGAACTCTTAAATTTTTTTAAAGAACCCAAAAAATTGTTTAAAAAATTCATTCAAAAGAAAAATAATCTTCCTCAATAAATATTCAATTAATTTAAATTGTTTGCACGCTCCTTCAAAAAGCATTTTCATGAGAGTCCTTTTGCGTTTACTCTTGCTCATTTTGCCGCACTACTGTTTATTAATAATTAAGCTCAGGGGTCATGGAGGAAAGGTTTATTGTGTTTGAATAGCAATTCCTCGAATAACCATTGAGGTCATTGAGTATGTCCATTGTGGTTCTTGATCCGAAACTTACGACCAGCGTGTGCGTTGCCTAAGAAGTCCTCAAATGGGATTGAGTGTAATTGTATCCCATGGTACACAGAGTTGAGCTGGGAGAGATGTGGCGCCCCTTCTGTCCCAATTAACATATCAATTAAGATAATTAGATCGCGGTAGGAGCTTTCAATCCTCATTGACAATCACGACACGTTCACTGCACGGGGATTGAATGTCTTCCCCTGTTGTCATGAGCATTCAACATTGTTGGGTTATTTATGGCAATGCCATGGAGCATAATTGAAGCATAAGAAAGTCACAAAATTGTCCTTCGAGTTGATTGTCTTGGGGTGATTTTTCTCTAAACCCCGATAGAAACTTCAAAGTAAATTTCTTTTTTATTTTGGACAGCCCCCCATTCAGCCCCGTTTCCTCCACTCTCTTTTACTGCCCCAAATCACGTGGTGTATTGTTGTTTGGCGGTTGGGTTGTTGTAAAAAGGAAACACTCTATTTTGAAGGAAACGACCCCAAACGGTGCAAAAGAATGGCCCGAGAAATTCCCACCGACCTAAGAGGGGAGATAAATAAAGCGAGTACGAGCTCTCCGCTCTCAGATTTATTTGATCCAATAGAAAAATTACCTATCAAAATGATATTATTAATCAACGTCAGTGGAAAGTAGAAAATAATTTTTCATGTCTAACACTCTGCTCTCATCCACATTTCTACATCGTCGCTCCCTTGGCAGTGGGGGAGGTGCGCACAGGGGCCACGCTTCAATACAAAAAGTCAATTTTGGGTCTCTTCTGCTTGAATAATTTTTTTTGCTCCCTCTCTCCATCCCCTCGTGGGTGGTCTCGTCATCTTCAACCCCCTGTTGGTTTGCCCCCCAAAAATGATCCCCTCCGGGGCAAATGGAGATGCTGGAGAAAAACACTCGAAGGTTCTTTGGGTGATTGTGTCAATTTTGTACACCTTACCCTTGCACAATTTCTCACAGCACGAGGCACTTCATTACAGTGTACCCAACTCCCCATCATCATCTGTGTGCCGTTGACGCGTACCAAGAGAAATCTTTTCCACCTCATCTGTGAAGGCGGGATGATTTCACATTTTGGGAGGCCGCCATCAGGCCTCACCGAGACGCCCAGGGATACGTCGGGGACAGAAGAGTGACAGTGACAATGCCAGAAGATGAATGAACTCATCGCCATCATCAACAAAGAAAAGGATTCGTACAACTCATGTTCTTCTACATTATATACATTCGCTGAGATGTTCGCATTTTATTTGCGTTAAAGAACGCATTAGTGGTGAAAATATCTATATTATAATGATTATTACATTTAGTACGGATTTAGCATGAGTTATGTACGTTAGATTCTTATATATTATTAGGATATTCAGCCACAATGAGTCCACAATCAAATTCTTTTCAGCATTTGAAAGAAGAACGCACCCAAAAAGAATCTTTCACAGCTTTTTTTTTTTAAATATTCACCTGAAGTAATTCAATAAATTCTAAATTCTAAAATGAAACCATAATATGTTACGCAGCCTAACAGATTGATTCTTATATTCAGATGGACCATATTCAAATAATATGATCCGCAGCCGAATTATGATTCGAATTTTGCATGAATTACACATCCAATTAAAAATCTAAACAAAATTTTTATTTTCACTTGCAGTAAATCTTGAACTGAAATATGATACGCAGCCGTTAGTGATCTGCAAACTAATCTTTATCTGTGTCTTTGGTATAAATGTAACCCTTGTATCAAACTGAATTCACATTTAAATATGTAGCAGAATCATAACAAAAATTATGATCCGCAGCCAAAGTGGGTTCGCAGCCGAATTCTCATTAGATTTTCATTAGAGACTTTATCTAAACCATCTAAACTTGTCTTAAATCTACAACCGAAATATGATACGCAACTGTAATAGATCCGCAGTCTAATTTTTATCTAAATCTGTTGTAAATATACGCAACTGATTCTTGATTCTCATTCTCAGTTACACTATATTCAAATATTATGATCCGCAGCCTAATTATGATTTAAATTTTGTAAGGAATACGCATCCAAATTTTAATCTGCAGCCGATTTAGCTAGAGAAGAGTATTGATTTGTATTCCTAAAATTCTATTTAGAACATTAGTTGGAATTATAAATATTTTCTTTTTACAAACAACAACAGCCGTTTTTTCATAGCGTATATCAATGTAAATATTAAGGCTGTTATGCAGCACTCCACTGTGTTAATTTTCCACGAGAAAATAACAAAAAGAACTTTTCAGAAGCTTAAAATTAAATTAAAACATAAATGAACTAAAGACTCATTTGCATAAAAACAAATTGTAATAAATCCCTGCAATCCTTGCTAATAATATTACTTTTTGTGACAGATGCTCTTCATTCAATTCTCAGTGAATTACGATGGAATATCTCCTGGCTAAAGGATTTGCTGCAATACCTTTGAGTTGAATATATATAAAATCCCTTTGCGTTGTTGTTTTGTTTGACGACAAACAAGCTCAACAAGTGGTTTAAGCCATCATTTTAAAAATTCTCCCCTTGGGAGGATTTCTGGAGAAATGCTCTGCATTCTCTTTTATTTTTCCAGGGGATGGTGATTCATTGAGCTGATGGAGGAGACACGATGGAGCAAATTTAATTAATGTACTTTTCTCTACGTTGTCCCTTTTTTGGCTGAAAAGTTGACGACAAATACGAGGAAATGGGTGGTTTGGGGTTGATGGGGGGGGGGAGGTGCTGAGGTTTGGGGCGAAAAGGGCCAAACCGAACGCGCGGTAAATTCAGTTTGTATGACATGCGCCAGGACAAAGTTGCAGAATTTAATTAAAGGATTGAAACACCGTGCATGCAATTGCTTTCTGAGCACGACTTTTGCCACCCATTGCAATTCAGTGGACCGAGGGTGTAATTGCGAGAAATTTTCAATTCTTTTACCATCCCCACCTCCCTCGTAATGGGACGGGGGAGTTCTGTTGCATTTGAATAGCTTAGAATTTGATTTACAAAAGCAAAACCACCAAATGGGTTTTTCTACTACACACAGCCACCCCCTACGCCCCCTGTGCTATGTACAAATGTGTGGGAACATCGTTGGGGTTACTTTTTCCATGGAACTTTCGTACAAAATATTGTGTAATGATGCATTTTCCGATGTAGGCTGTGTGTGGGGTAAACGGACCAGATAAACATAGTGCAAATGTAGCTCATCCCCAAACCATAAACCATAAAAGCCACTCCCTACTCTGTTTTAGTATGAGAGGAGATATGTTTTGTGTGTTTTGAAATATGCACACACATGCCAATACGCAATTGCACCCAGGGTAGAAAAGCGAAATATTTTCGTAATATTACAACGTATATATAATGTTTGGGGCGGAATCAGCGGTCTAAACCACTAGAGATTAATTTCAGCTGAAGCAGTAGTGATAATTATTGTACATGTGGTTTTATGTACCAAATCCACCCGCGTGAGTCTACTGGATGGAATTCATTTCAGACGCTGCGGGTTTCACAACGCGCGATATGATGTTGATGGTCATGATGGTCATTGGCGATGGGAGAGTTAATCCCACACACACACACACGCTGGATGACTACCCCTCTGGCTGTTCGTCAATTGGCAACCCTCCTCCACCCGCCGTACATTACACACCCCGCGCTAAATGAATTCAAGTGGATAATGTGCAATAACGAAGTTATCCAAATGGATTAAGCTCACGACCGAAATGAACGCGAAATGGCCTCACTCAGTATTTTAGCACAAAGCCCATTTACATTTTATATGTTGTAGTATTAAGTGTATTGTATTGGGCTATGCTTTACTGCTTTACAAAACTCGTGCTAATACTGTATAACTTATTAAAACTATTTCCTTTATATTTATGTATGTATTATTTTACTATATTTTGGTTGTAGCAGGACTAGTGTAGTCTGGCTAAATTAGGATTTGAGGACTCAAAAAATAATCACGTTAATTTAGAAGATGTTAATGTACTAAAATTTAGTGCATTAGGTCATTTTAAAACCTAATCAAGGAGATGAGAAAATTATGGTTATTTTCCAAAAAAAAAATATATATATATAGGGGAACGTGGCCCAATTCAGACCACCGCCCAATTACGACCTCCCCTTTTTCTCGTAAATGACGAAATATTATAAAATTAGTTTCACTACATTATGAAGATATTATAGTAAGATAACGTTAGCGCCTAAAATAAATTAATTTGGTACACAACAGGGCAAATTAAAAATCAAAATTCATTTTCAGCACTTGGTCGACATTTTCTGATTTTAGAAACTAAGTTGATATGAGTTTTTTTCCCACTATTATGTCTCATATTATGCCGCGTTTCTGTAGCTTAGAGGGTCTAGTTTATTACTTGATTTACAATTTTTTGAAAGATTTTAGGTATTTTAAGTAATTAAGTGAAAATGTAATACATGCAGAATGGTCTAATTGCGACCTCCAAAATGTTTCAATTCGGACCGTCTATTTCCACCACTCACCACGGTAAAGCTGTCGCGCATGCGTGTAGTGGTGTGGAAGTGTCTTTCTCACACAGACCGCGCTGTGTTTTGATTTCGGAAAAATCAATATTTTTTCACGTTTATTGAAAGTTTTTTCGCAGTGAAAATGTTCCTAAAGCCAAAGGGGAGTGCAGTTAGTGTAATTTACGCATTCCTCAGAAGAATTTTCGTGGATTTTCTGCGAATTACGTCAGTGAATGCGCAATTGTCTGTGTGTGTGTGAAATTCCGTGTAATCACCTCAAGGGCGAAATGTCAAAACAAATGTGGGGAAAATTGAAAATAAATTCTTGATTTTCCGGCTTTTCCGTGTAATTCATGGCGTTTTTCCTATTTATAGTAGTGATAAAAGTGACCTACTAGTGAAAAACCAACAAATTACGGCAAAAAAGGGGGTCGCAATTAGAACACTCGGGGGGTCGCAATTAGAACACCGTGGTGAAAAAGTGCAATTTTAGCACCTTTTTTTAATTTGACTATTACTCAGAACAGGTAAGAATTAGAATGTTTGCATCTCTAGAACAAAGTTAGCCTATTAAATGACCTTTCCAATGGTACCAAACTTGGAAAGATTTAATTCATTTTAATATGACTTTTTTCAATCCTTCTGAAACAGAATTTAGGGGGTCGCAATTGGGCCACGTTCCCCTATATATAGGGAAATCTATGAGATTTCTCATAGAATAATAAAATACGAGAAAAATATTAAAAGTAAATATAAACACTTTTCCATGGAAATGATGACTTAAAAAAAATTCCCAAGAAATTTTTCTAACGAAAATTAGAATTGTGAGAATTTGCTCCATAAGCCAAAAAAATCATTTAAAGAAAATTAAATTTGATTTAAAAAAAAATATATTCATGAATAGTTAAAAGCCCGAACTTTCTATGAATAAAGCAAAACATATTCAAATTTTTATGCAAATACAGAGTTTGAAGGAAATTGACAAATACAAACTTTAATTCTTTGTTTTTGCATGCAAATTTTAAAAAACAAATTCATATTTTTTGTGATATTTATTTTCACGACAAAATAGCAAATGCTAATGGAATAATAAAACTATTTCCAACAAATGAAATAATATATTTTTTTCACCAATTCTCCCTAAAAAAATAGGAAGAGAAACCAATAAAAAAATTCTCCTGCTTTTGTATTTGCTCACCATATATACTTCACAAAGCTCAAAAAAGCTCAACAAAGCTGCAGTTAAGAGCACAAAAAGAGTATATATTTTATTTAAATAATAAATTTCATAGAGCTCAAAGCAAAACAATGATTTATCGACGAAAAATATAGCGTTCTATTTGCCTCCCTTTGGTACACACCGCAATGGCAAAAAAATCCCCACAAAAACACGGAGTTTTAGGAGGAAGAATTTATCTGTGAAAAATGTTTTTTTTTTGCCAGAGAGTGAGAGAGTAAAAATTGACTGGGAAAATGATGAAAAATCAATAGAGATTTCCGCAGTAAATGTAATATTGTGGGCCTCTCAAATAAATGCATCAATCCCAATGTGGAAAAAAAAATGTGGAGTGCAAATTGTCAAATAAATAACGCAAGAGCTGTGCAAATGTGTCTGAAAAATTTAGGAGAAAAACTCCATCATGCACATAAATTCAATAACATCTAATTGGCAATCAAATGGTTTTCCAGTCAATATTTTTACCGCTTGTTTATCAACACGATGTGTTTGACTCTTGTATATTGCTGAAAGCAGATATGTAGTCAAGGGAGAGAAGTATTTGTGGATCTCTTCTCCCTGAAAGATTTATCCCCGAACTTTGGGCAAACTTTGGGCATAGAGAGGCGTTGAATGCGAAAATGGGGCGTTCGGCAGCAAGGTGGGTTTGCATATTGGAATGAAGTCCTATTAAGGGAATATCCCTACTTGCAATTTACATTATTCATCAGACACAGTCCATTGTGCGGGGCAAGACATGACGAACGATGTTAAACAATTGTACTCAATTTACATACAGGAACAATAGATTGTGCTCGCTGAGGAATTTGAGTGAGAGAGTTGTGTTAGCAACAAGACAAATTCCTCCAGATCATTAGACACATAATGTATGTAATCGTATATGCTTATACATACTAAAGGGGTGGGTTAACCTCCCCAATTCCGTGCTAGATTCTACTTAAATTACAAGCACTAATAAGCCCTCATAGTGCTTTATCACTCACGTCCGGGAATTCATTAAATAATCTCAGTGGGAATTTGTTGTTTTAATTAACACACGTTTGTTAATATATATTATCCTCTTTTTGCCACCCCTCACATATGTTTATTTGATCCTTATTGGTTATGGAATAATAAATATGTGGAAATAAACATGGATATATATAGGTACATGCCACAAATTGATCAAGAAATGGCTGAGAAATTGTGTGTCCGGAAAACTTATAAAATAATATTTGAATTTGGCGCGCACTCGAAGTGGTGAATTCGAGTGGTGAAAATACAGAATGTGGGGAAAATGGAATGTTTTAGCGGCAAAAATGATAGATTGGATTTGGAAGGCAAGGTGTACGGATGCAAACGTGCTTGCTCCATAGGAAAGACCGGGATTAAAAAAGTCACTTAAGGGTTTAGAAAAAGCTCAAAATATCATATTTCTCAAATAGATAAAGCGAAATGTATAACTCATTTCTTTAGGAAATTTACTGCCCTACAACTCTTTCTCAGATCATTTTGTTCTATCTAGCTAGGAAATGTGATATTTTGACCTTTTCCAAACCCTTAAGTGACTTTATTAGCCCTGCCCTCCCCTAATAAAGTGTTATTTATCACCTATAATTCAGGAAATTTCGCGAACGCCGGGTGGAATGGAGCAGTTGAGGTGTTAAAAATAAGAATAACTTCCCCGAAATCATAATCTGACCGAGTTCCATTATTGTGCCTTATTCAGCGACCAAGAAACCCTTGAGATCTTTAAATTTTGTATTGAAGTTTTAAGATTTCAATCGAATTTCAAGGGTTTCTTGGTCGCTGAATAAGTCCCATTATATCATATATTTTAAATTATTTTATAAAAATTCTTATCAATGGAATTCTTAAGTAAATATAAAGTTTTTTAATCTATTGTTAAGGTCGTACAATTTCTTCCCTTTTAAGGATCTAACAAAAATCTGTTCCTGAATAAAAATAAATTATAAAAATTAAATAATTCTTTAGAATCGCCCCACCCCCCCCCTAGCCCGATAATTATCTCGAATTAAAAAAATTCTTTCCTTTTCCATTCCAATTTCCAATGAAAATCACAATTTACAGAAAAATTAATATTCTTGCAAAATTTTTCTTCATCAGGAAAAAAACTTCTACCCCAGGGAAAAGAGCTAAGAATGTTGGGTGCAAAAAGAACACAAATTCGAAAGCTCTACGATAAAAATTGCGACTGGGTATTGATAAATCGGGTCAAATGTTTTCCTGAATGGTAAAAGTTTCATCAATTTTGCATGCAGCACCCTATCTTGCGGGAGTTCCGCTAAACTTTTGCCTTTTCCCAAAATGCGCGTGCTATATTTAAAGTTCGCCCATTGGAAAACTTTTAGATTCAGTAGGGGTTATTTGAGCCAATTTTAAAATTTGCCTTAGAGTTACCTCTGTTGTGCACAAAAAAGGTGCAAAAACTTCCACTCTATGCACTGAGCGATGAGATAAAAAGTCACCCAATAGACGAGAAAATTCATCCAAAAGGAAATTCCGTCAGGAAGCTCGCGGGACAAAAATTTCACGAAGCTTTTTGGGGGGTTGGGGTGAGAAATAAATGGTAGAAAGGAGGTGTGGGTCCCGCGTGTCTCAATTTAGTAATTCTCTACTCAACTCACCCCCATAGCTATCCCCCAGCCACCCCTGACATCCCCTTTGAAGCTTTCCATGTGAAAAATTGTCAAATTGTTTCGCTTGCACGGAAAAATCGTGCAATGTCACGATTTTCCAATTAACCCACCTATTATGTAACTTTTTGTACCCTCAATTTAATTTATTCCACGCCTCGGGGGTGAAAGTTCACTGCTGTGCTACATTGAGATTTGCTGTGTTTTTTTTTTTCGTTTGTTGACTGATAAGGTTTTTTGATAGGAGGTCAATAAGTAGTAATAAAAGGTCGTGTGTGAGTGTGGAAAAATCAATTTGCTTCAATTGAAGGGAATGTTTGGCACAGAGTTGAGCTTTTGGGGTGGAATTAAGCGTCCAAAACAGGTGTGAAAGTGAAAGTCTTCCCTTTAGTAGGGAAGAAGGGTGTTGTACGAGAACCAGGAAGAGAGCCCCAAATTCTAATTGGAAGAGATTTAATTCTGAAACTTTAAAGCTTTTCGAGAGTTTTTTTTTCTTAATTAATTTTGACATTTTCGGATTATTTTTGCTAATTTCTTTTACAGAATTTTTAATTTTTCTAGGAAAATTTATGCTTTTATATACTTTTGTGTTGCAAATTAATGCGGAAAAATCATATTAAATAACACTACTAACTTCTAGATAATCAGGACTAAAATGCAACTAAGCAATCTTCAAAAAAAATTGTTTAAACTATAAAAAACATTAAAAATTTTTCATCAATTTTCCAACAAAAGAAGCTTTTAAAACAACCCAAAACTCTCGAAGATTTAAAGCAAAAAACTTTGATATATCAATAAATTTCCATATCAGTTGCAGAAAGGCCAGCTTAGGGCCATATTTTCGATACTTGTGTGCACAGAAAGAAAAGCCCCTTCCACCAGTGCCATCGATTTTGATAAAGTCGATCCCCTTAGAGCAATTTACCCCTGAAATGGGCCTCAAATTTGGAGGGTATGAGGCTTGGGCAGGACGATGAAGGAAAACACTATAAAATAAATTGCCCTTTTGAGACTCACGACATATTTCATCGAGGACATTGGGGACTCTCCTTTGGGTTAATATATTTGTCACTATAATGACTTTATTGACTGATCAGGAGCTATTGAGATACCCACCCCCCAGGGGGGAGTTAAAATATCCACTAAAACATTCTTTTTGCACCCCATGCCCCCTTCTCATCCTCTCCAACATCTCTCGAGAGCATCAAAGATGGGTTGAATCGAGATTTAGGACGCATGATTCTGCCAAGAGTGAAAAAAATGGATAAAATTTCATTCTGATTTATCGGTGTGCAAAAATTCAGGCGGAAATAAATTTTTGTTTCTGAAGAAGCGAAATAAAAATCGTCTAACTATAAAATACTTTTTATTGTTGTCGGTGTGCTTTCTCCCCGAAACTTGAATAATACAAAAGTTCTCGGGGCACGTTCCAACAGCAATAAATAACTATATGCTCTCCGGGTGAGAGTGGGTGATGAAAAAAGGTTTGTGAGAGCATAAAAAGAATGCTACATATTTACATAACTAATATGTTTTCAGCGTGTTGCGGTCGCCGCAAGCCGCCCTCCCGGAGTAGATGCTCAACCACCACCCCCTGCTGGAAAGAGAAAAAGCATGAAATGTGGAAAAGTTCACACCGAAAATTCTTCCTCCACCACCACCAGCAACGCTATATGGGAGGTTAAGAGCAAAAGAACACACTTACAGGAGTTTAAGCAACTTTTCTATAGCACTGAAAACATCGAGATAATCAAAATATTTACCACCTCAGCACAATTCAGGCGCACAAGACTTTCCCCCCCAGAACGAAAAGTTTTCTTGTTTTTCATGAGAAAAAAAATGAGAATAAATTCCCTGTTTTAGAGTTGTGTGACGAAATTTTGCAACTTTGCAGACAATTTCTAATATAAACTATACATTCTAGAATTAGTTTTTAATTTAATTATATTTCTTATTAGACTTTATGGATTCATTTATCCCTATTTATTTGAAACTCATGGTAAAGGATGAACTTTTGGATTTAAAATTTAAGAAAGAATTTTCACCAATTCTGCTATATTTTATTGTAAAGTTTCTTGAAAGTTTTCTTGTTTAAGATACTTTCGGCTTTCAAAGAGCTTTCATCAGGGAACTCAAGGACACAACAAATTTTTAAATATATAGGATGGTCAAGATAACATGGACCGCTTTTATAGGTTTAGCCCATAAGAACGGTCCATCTTATCTTGACCACCCTATATACATACATATTTAATCACAAAAAAAGTAAAATCATCAAAAAGTTTCCCTTCTAATTCATTTACATTCATGACTTTCTAATTCCATTTTCTCGGCAAAAGCTCACACAAAGTAGGTACTTTGAAGAGAGAGGAAACTAAATAAAAACTTTCAGCAATTGCAGATAAACATCCAACTTTTGGAAGTTTTAGAAGCCCACCGAGTGCAGCTTTTGATGGTTCTTCGTGAATTTTTGATAAGACTCTTAAGTTGAGTTCCGCGTGGCGAGAGCTTAAAACATTTCCTATATGTACCCAGGAGCTTTTCTAACGGGGAAAATAGAACCTCCAGAGGGGAGAGATGAGAAAGCTTCGGTATGTGCATAAATTTTGGGGAGCAACAAACTTTAGAAAATCGAGTCATTTAAGCAAATCGACTACAATTGAAACTTTTCCCCAAGACTGGCTTTTGTCACGAACTAAAGACGCAATTATGCTCTCAAATCGTGACACAGTGATATCTACTCCCGGGGTGAAACGTGTGTGGCCTAGGTTTATTGCATTTGCCATGGCAGTTTTACACGCCCACACCCCCCACCCCGTCGTGCAATTTTGCAAGTTTTGCAGAATCCCCCGCGAAATTGGGACAATTTATGTTGCAAACGCGCACCGTTTGCACGACAAAACATAGTGCATGCCAATTGCTGCATATTTTTTATCATACTCCTCTATCAATGCCATTGCACACAAGGGGTGAGTTTCAAATTTTCCACTCCATTTTGTTAGTTTATCAAGTTCTCAGATTTGGGTGGTTTTGCGAGGGATGCGCGGAGAGGGTTATTTTGGTGAGAAAAACGACCCAATTAGGGGTCATTATCAAGAAAATCATGGACCCTATCGTAGATTTTCTCTCTTTCCATGCCTTTCAATCCCCATTTGACAAACCACTCGTCCGCGTTGCAAAACCCTCATGTATGGGATAGAGAAGATGGAAGAATGGTAATTGAGGGGTTGTGTCGTTGCTGTTTGTTCTTTTATAATCTCAAAACATACCCCCAAAGTGTACTAATTAATTTGCTGCTGCTCCATCGTGTTGGGTTTTTATGATGGGGGAGCTGAAGAAGAAAACCACGTCGTAACGTGCAGCGTTATGGCTAATTCTGAAGCGTAAAATCACACTAAACCACCACATTTTCTCTCTACTCCCACAGCTTTCCCAACCCCACACCCCTCCCTCCCCGCACTTCCCACCCATGCACAAAAGAGAAAGCAACTTAATCGGCAAAATATATACTTTGGTGCGGGAGCTTTTGCAAAATAAATACACCATGGAGGAGCGTTTACGTACAAATGGTCAAACGATTCAAATTGATTGCAGTTGCGCATTAAGGAACATTGCTGAAACTAAACATTCCTCTGGGACATTACCAGAAAGGAATTAATTAATTGAGGGATACAGCTACGTCCATTAACTTTATATAACACCATTACAGCACCGACTACTACCCCCCGGGCATGAAAATCCCTTAGTTCAGCTAAATATTCTCCAATTCTAAACAAGGAGAAGTGGCTTTACACAAAGTCTTCTATTGGGGCTTTTTTGGGAAATTTTATATAGGTACATTCTATGTACAGTTTTCCGGGGAGCTTTTGGTGTTTGAATGTAAAATGATTCTTGTGGCAAAAAATTGAAAGAACATGAAATGGGTTGAAAGAAAGAACTGATAAGGTCGATAGGTCAAAGAAATTATAAGCCTGAATTATTAAGAAAAATTTATCAAATATTATAATTCAAAAGCAAATATTCGGAATATTTTAATAGATTCAAGAGAATTATAGCAAATCTAACTCCTTCATTTCCAAATTAAAAAAAAACTTAATTAATTTTATTTGCTTAAAAATTATTAAATATTAAGATTTAATCAAGGGGTGTTTATCTGTCGAATATTTGGAATATTTTTGCGAATAATTCGAAGATAAGCGAATAATCACAATATTTCCGAAGATCTGAATTCTCATTTTCAAATAGAATTTAGTACTTTTTCTGCTTGAATTTACTACTTTCTAGGTTAGAATTTACTTTTTTTCAGTATTACTTTTAATTATTGAATTTACTTATTAATATTGAATTTTGAAAAGTTCTAAATTCTAACCGAAGTAATAGTAAATTCAAATCGAAAATGTACTAACTTTGTAGCGATTAAAAATCCCATATTTGTGGAAAATCAAGAAAATGATGAAAATAAGAAAAAAAATTTAATTTCCACTTATATACAATTTATTTACAATATTTTAGTAAAATTTTTATACAATATTCCACGCGGTTTATAATTTAAAAAATCTAAAAATTGGGCGCGAGATCACCCGAAAAAGTGATCCCGCGTGTGAAAATAAAGAAAATTCATTAAAATTACTTATGTAGGGGAGACCGGGGTAAAAATAGTCAATTTGCATAAATCCTTATCTGCAGGATTCCCCAAGGGCAAGAAAATTTCCTCGATAGGTCATTCTTATAGGAAATTTCCTGGCCTACAACTTTGTCTCAGACCATTTTTCTCTATCTCCACGGGAAATATGAGTTTTCGAGCTTTTCCTAAACCCTTCCGCTTCTGACTATTTTTAAACGCGGCGGGTAAATATAGTCACCAGTTGGCTAAATAAAGTCGGTCGAATTTTCCGATATTTCCAATGATTTTCCACCTGAGAGATTGATAGTAGTTGATAGCTAAACTTCTCACCTTTTGATCCGCGACAAGGAATTTCACTTTTATACGCACTAAAACAGAGAATTTTGCGATTTTCTCAAACACGCCATTTTGCAACAAATGAATAGAAAATATGCCAAAAATTTCGATCTCCCATATGATTTACATGGGATGACTAGATCTACCCCAAGGGGTATGTTTTGATTCAAAAAATTGTAGAGAAAAATCATTAAAAGTTATTGAAGAATACACCTTGGCAACATTTTCTGCACTAATCCAGCTAGTGAGAAAAATTATCAGATGGGAAAACTGCTGAAGGAAATGTTCGGAAAACGCGTTTTTCTCAATACGCAAAAGTTTGGGAAATGGACCAAAAATCTATTTTCATTTTTAACTCCTAAAGTACTGATCGGATAACCTCCAAATTACTGTCAAAAATTATAGGTTGGTAGGGCTTTGCACCCTAATTTTTTCCGATTTTTCCGATTTATATTTTGGGAGAAATTGGCATTTGAAAATTCCAAAATGACTATTTTTACCCCGGTCTCCCCTACATATTTACAATATAGGAGCAAAATGAGAAATATTTACAAAATTCACTTAAAAATTATATAATACAAAAATTTAAGACTGCACAACCTATTTTGCTGCCTATCTGGTCGACGGTCATCAGGGAAGAGAGTGAGAGATACTCCTATCTCCTGCTGGAGCCCTCAGAAATTCAAAAATGAACTATGGCGGGGTACAAGGTGCCACAACTTTAATAATAAAAAGTACTAAATTTAATCTAAAATCATAGTAAATTCTTGCTGAATACAATGGGAAAAGGCTATAAAGTATTAAATTGAATTTTACTTCTTCGCCTAGAATTTAGTACTTTTTAGGCTTTTGCTCCTTAGTATCTAGGTACCGATTTAAGATTAAAAAAAAGAAACGTTGGTTTCTGAATATTTTGGTTTCTTTGGCGAATCATCCGAATAATCCGAATATTTTTATTCAGATAAATACCCCTTGGATTTAATTCAACAGCTATTCTGAGACAAAAAGAAGAAAGTTTTTTTTTTAAAATTATTCCAAGTCTATATAGTTTTTTTAAGCTATGGATTTAAGGAAAAGCTCCATTGTTTCTCAATGTATTTGGCATAAGATTCTAGCAAGAAAAATAAAATCAATCTGTCAGTAACATATCTCACGGATTTTTTTATTGATTTCCCTTCAATTTTTTTCCCAACAACAGTGAAAGATTTTTTTTTGTACGACACTACATATGGATTCTTCAGTGGGGGTGACGAAGAGCACATGGAGTGAAAATCACAATATCGTCCAGATTGCAGAAACTCGCATTTACAAACGCTGCACACACGACACACCCCCCTGGGAGCCCGGGAGTTGGTCGTACTACTTTGGATTTTCCATGTTTGGTTTGTATAATATGGTCAAATATTTGTGAAAGGTATAATTGGACATATGGAGCGATTCCCCACACATAGTATGTGAAATTTACTCCACATCTGGCGTGGGAGGGTGGGTGACGGTGGGTCGTTTGCGCTTGGATTTTTGCCGCCCATCCACCCCATCCATACAACACACCCCGCAACACAACACCCGGAGAATGTATCGTCGATGAATGGTACAACGAACAAGGAGTGATTCACCCTCAACCCCCATGTAATTTGTGTATTTATGCGAAGCATATAAATTTGCCATGGATGTAGGTTTCTGGGTATTACACACACTCACAGAAAACAAGTAACAGCCATGCAGAAATTGCGCATACGGAGGAGCTCTAGAGAAAAAAACATACACTCCCGGAACCACTTCATAATATTAAGAGAAGAGACTATGTGGAACAGGGTGGACCGCAGAGTGGTGCAAGCAAGAAGTGTAATCATTTTAATTGAAAATTATGATCAAATTCTGCAATGGAGAGCTCACAAGTGGGCGGGAAAATTACTCGGTGGGTGGAATAGTGTTGCAAATTAATGTTATTTCGTGGTTTTTGCCACCCATTGATGCTGCTACACAAAACTAATTCTATACTTGCTAACCCTTCCACTTCTATTCAGGGAATTTTGTTTAATTTTAAATTAAAAACGGATTACTAAAGAGCTTGGAGCTTTAAACTAATTGCAATAATAGATTTTTTATTTTTACTTTCATTGCATCCTTATTCGAGTGCTTAAAAAGTTAAACCATTTTTAAGCAGATAACCTGTATTGTCCGAGTGTACTATTTAGTACGCTTGACTTTTCTATGTTGACTTTGAGAGCATAAAAATCCATTAAAAATTTACTATTCAGTTAAAGAAAGATTTTTAAAAATTATTTAAAAAAATTTCAAGAATTTTGATTGAAAATTCTTGGGAATATCTTGGTTAAAGAATTTTTGATTCATTTTTATGAAACTTTTAAGACTGTCTGTGGGTATTGTTTAACTCTTTAAGGACCATTGTGTCATACGCTGACCCAAAGACTCGATTTTGAATATGTTTCATTTTGTATAGTTACTTTTTTAAATATTGAGTCTAAATTGGAACAAGTCTTTACAATCCCTGATAATTTTATGGGTGGGTGGATTGCGGTCAGAATCAGGAAGGATGAAAAACCGAAAATTTTTTAGTTAGGATTTTTTCCCAAAAAATGTCTTTTTTGAGCTCAAAATAACTCACAAAAATTATTTTTAGTTCAATCAGCTCTCTAGATTGATCGCCGTCCTGAAAGGGTTAAACTCAAAAGCATTAAGATTTTTATTTAAAACTGACCTAAATATTTGTTCTCTTTGTAGCACAAAAACTCCCGGCAATGGAACACCCTGTATTTGCTGTCGTCAGCAATAGAAGATAGATGTGTGTGCTGGGGCATAATAAGAATTGTTTGCAAGATTTATCAAATAAATGTGGTATGTTGCAATAAAGGGGCGCATGGTGGGTCCTGCAAGTCTCGGGGGAGGGTCATAAAGTAAAAAAAAAAACTGCCAAGGAGAAGGCTCTTCAATGCTGGATAAACTTGTATGTAGTATATGTGAGTGCCAAAATGTAGTTCTTCCATTGACCAATTGAGATTCAACTACCCACGAGATCTCTCTTCAAAGAAAAAAATTACAATCGTAAACATGTTTACCGAAAAATGAATTATTCATTGTGCCAAGCTGTGGAGGAGGGGGTGGTTGGGGGAGGGTGGAAATGGTGTCAAAAGTATACGTGTTTCGTTTGGCTGGTGAAATATTCGTGGGCAATATATAATTCCAAGTTGCGATCTGTTGTCGCGTCTAAATTGAAAATTTTCGATTTTTCTCTGCCAATTGCGAGTGGTGCGGTGCAACTTTTCACACACAGCATCCCCCCATCCCCTTAGCATATGTGGATGTTTGGGGGTTGTTTGTGCCAAAGGGTTTTCGGCGGAAGGCGTAAGTTGAGTGCTGCAGAATTGTTTGTCGAATATGTCGCAGCACCAATTTTGCCATGAAACACATATAGATAAAATAGGGATAGCAAGAAGGGGTGGAAAGGGGGTTAGCTTTGCCAATATGCCCGGGGATTCATCGATATGTGCTGTATACGCTTCCACCATCCTGACATTCCTTCCGGGTTTCGACACCCAAACTCTCTCAAGAACCACGTTGCGAAAACATACAAATAATACAAAGGGTGGAGAGGGGGATGGAGAGCAATTCCAGATATGAGCACTATGAATAGCAAAATTGTCAATGGCTTGGCAAATTTTCGCCGTATTGTTGTGCTATCGGTGCCAGAGATATACGACAGTGTACAAATTTTCCACCCAAAAAAATATTTTATATATTGCAAACTTTTCCTTCCACTACGATCGGGATACGTGTGTGACTATGTTGGATTTTTTTCTGCTTCATTCAAAGTTTTAAAAGCAGCACAATGTCCTGATAAGGTGGGGCAGCTTGTGGTGCGTATGATTTTCACGGTTTACTGTGTAAGGGTTGATGGAAAATTGTTTTAAATATTAATCATATTTCGTAATTTTTTTCTTGAAAATTTTTTTTAAATATCTTTATTCGAAAATGAAAAAAAAATCTAATATTTTAAAAATTGATAAGAGTTTTCTGGACAGAATGACCAATTTGGTTCTTTTAGTCTATTCAAGTCCATAATTGAATTTTAACCAATGAACATTCTGAATAAATTTACTAACCAATCAGTGATCAAAGTTCAATTAATTTTCTTAAATTCAAAAATCAACCTCCCTTAAATAATTGAATTATTAATTCTAGATAAATTACAATAGCTGTCCCTTGTAAAAAAATACAAGTGATTTAATGTTCTGAAAAAGCTCGTCCACCAGATGATTCAGATCCATTCAAAAGCTCAATTTCGAACGCTAGAGAGATGCAGAGGAAAAATGGAGAGTTTTTCCTTAGAAAGTTGGATGAAATTATTCAGCTATCGAATTCAATTTTATGGTAATCAATTCAACAAAATAATGTCCAATCTGTGAATTAATTTGCCCACAGTGCGCAGACAGAGTCGACCCAAACTCAATAATATATTGCTCTTGTAGGGAAAAAAAAGAAAAAAAGTTCCCTCACTGTGTGTGGAATTATCGTGGAAAAATTGTGAGATGGAAGTAAAACTTTAGAGAGAGAATTGCAGCCTGGGTTATAATCCAATCTATGTATTGGAAACAATTTAGGGGCAAACTTAATCTTCTCTCTGTGAGCCGTGGGGGGAGCTCTATATTCGTTTTCTGACTTGACTTCGGCATTGGACTTAAATCCCTTCCATCGAGACCCCCATCATCATCATCAACGTCAAACCATGCCCTCTAAGAGTTCTGTGCTACTACACGGGGGAGATATAGGGCGGCATTATACCCATTGAGCAAACTCATCTACGGACGCAATTTAGCCCCGCGTGTGGATGGGAAAAAGAGAAAAGGCCAAAGGAGGGCGAAAAAGCAATTCATTAGAGGAGTTCTGTGGTGCAGGAAATCACATAATTCCACCTAAACTTCCAAGTTGCACACAAATAGATGAGGAAGAAGCGATGAGAAGAAAAAAAAACGACCACTACGGTAGAGAAGCTCCATGGTCAGAGGGGGAGGATGGGCGGGAGGGGGTGGCTGAAGATGTGAAGAGTAGAAAAAAAAAATCCCAACGCAAACATCCCGGAGAAAAGTAATCGAGTTTCAATACAAATACAAGCTGCTGGCTGGAAAAAGTTCAAGGAATGAGGATACTTGCACACAGGATGGGGACAGGACTAGAGAATGATTTGATTGCACTGACATTTTTTCCTTCAACATAGGGCGCAACTTTTCCTCTTTCCACCTTCCCCCACGAAACTCTTATACCCTTTTTTGCACACACACCCCAGCAACTATTTTAAACTTAATAGTCCTCTTTGGGAAGTTTTTCCATTTTGTATGTAGAATGGGATTTGAACAAGCATGTGAAATAAAATCAATGTTCACTCCCAAAGAGCATTTGGTACGTCCGGGAAAATCCACCCCCTTTGTGGAACCTTTTGAACCCTATATAATGGTATGTATATGTATGTAACCAATCGGACTTGGGGGCTCTTTTTGGCTCAACGTTGGAATTCCATCTGATTTGCCAACTTCTTCTTGCCCTCCTCCTTGCAGCTCAATGGAGGAATTGCACGAGAGAACTTCTCGATGTCTTTTCTCGCAAATTAAATTCCACTTTCTCACTGAAAATAATCACGCTAAAGTTGGTTGGTGTGTACTGAAAGAAAAGTTTTGGTTGATTTTTCCCCCCAAAAAAGAATTCGTAAAAAAAAATTTGTTGTTAATTTTTCCATCAAGGAATGCTGCATGCACAAAATAAGGAAGAACACCAAAGAAAATATTCAAAATTGATGGGATTTATTAGAATATTAGTCAACCGACAAATCCACCTGAATGAAGCGAGGTGCCGAGTGATTGCGTAAAATTGATGTTGAATTTTCCATCATGTGCCCTGCTGACACAGCTTCAATATGAAGAATGATCCATCAGGGACCTCTGAGCAAGAGGATTCCCCACAGGATCCCAAATGTGGGGGTTATAAGCGTCGAATTTAAAGACATGCAATCGATTGGTCAGACAGCGTGGAATTTTCGGGCGATAGGGGGGTAGATCAATGCGAAAATGCGAGAGCATTTAGTGATGCTCTTTTGGCCCCCGTGCAATTTATCATGTGGACTCCCGCTGGTATTTTCCGACTTCACTGCATTTCCCAATTTTCCACCACAAATGCACCGTGGGCGTGGGGGCGGATTTACAATTTCAAATTGCAAGGTGCACTTCCTAGTCATTTATCACAGCCCAAATGGCAAGGTGGAGTACCCACCCCTGCCCCTCTTCCCATCCACACACACACACACACACACACCTCCACTCCATGTGCGAGCATACTGCTAATATGCCAGGCACTTTTGCCGCGTGCATTTGGTATAAAAGAATACAATGCGAAATGTGAACAAAATGCGCCATCGAACAGCACTATTTCACAATTTGCCCATAAATAACAACATCAATTCCACCATCTGAACTATTTATGATGACTTTTTTGATAAATGAACAATTTATGCATAGATTTTGCTGCCTCTCATGCCCTCGAGGGGTGCAGAATACCTTTTCGGTTCCAATATTTAAGCATCTCTCACATTTTTTTTTTTTTGAAAATTACCTTCTTCTCACAAGGTGAATTTATGGTTCAGTCCGGGAGAGAGAAAAATATATTTTTCTGCTAGAAGGGGAA
This sequence comes from Lutzomyia longipalpis, assembly GCF_024334085.1. Taxonomy (NCBI): domain Eukaryota; kingdom Metazoa; phylum Arthropoda; class Insecta; order Diptera; family Psychodidae; genus Lutzomyia; species Lutzomyia longipalpis. The sequence goes on from NC_074708.1 coordinate 26,070,789, forward strand.
ATTGCAATATAAACATGATAAGAGGAGATTTGAATGAAAATGTATTGTAAATAAATTTGGAGAAATTGAAGAGATTCCTTGCACAAGTAGGAAGTTCCCTATTTAGAGAATAATTAGGAATTTATTAATTTCAATCTTACTTTGAAAAAAAAAAGTTTTATTTCGGTTTTGATTAGAATTATTCGGAATCATTTTTTTCTAAAATGAGGCTTTTAACACTTGGAGGACGAAACTGGTAATCGCTACCAATTCGACTTTTAAACTGCCATAGATTAAAATCTACCCAACTTATCTCATTAAATTCTACATCTCTGTGTAGGCGACTTCATATACTAGAAATTCGTTAAAAGAAAATCTGGAAAAACGCTTTCTTCATAATAGAAAATTAAGCTCAAAGTTTGAGGTTAGAAATTCGTGTCCTCTAAATGTTAATGAATAAATGGGTGTTGCTCTGGTTCCACTTTATTTTCTAGAGAATCAAAGAATAAGGAATCACCAAAGAAGCTTAATATTAATCATTTTGAAATTTTTTTTATTGACAAAATTTGATCAACTTTTTACAAACTAATTTTCTCTGGATATTCAACAATGTATTCAACAAATACGTCATAAATTTTTTAAATCTCAATTTACATAAATCAAACGTAAATCATAAATTCTTTTGTAAATTGACGTTGATACCGAAAAGCATAACAATGCAAAAATATGTTCCAATCAATAGAATTTCTGTGATCAAACATTCACAAGAATACTAAATCAGATAATTAGCTTGAGAGAATTTTTCTTTCAGTGTTTCCTACCAAATTTATTGAATTCACATCTTACTTACCTAATTGCGCACCACCAGACATCCTACAGAAGATGGCGTCCGCACGTTGGGTAAGAAGTTAAATAAAAAAAAAACGGAAGCACATAGCCCTGGATAGAGCACCGAGAGGAGCTACCCCCCCTGTATGGTTCCACTGGGCGGCTCTGGGACATCTCAATTGAATTATTGTAAATGATTGAAGACGGTGTCGTGCTCATGGGGTTTCCCCTTGTGCTTCATTATAAAATATCAGAAATGCGTCAAATTGATGGTGATGACAGGGGATACTGAGTGGTGCAGAGAATCCATGTGGGAAGCCTCAGGATTGTCTCGGGGGGTCGTCCCAATGATGAAGAATATTAGAGCAGCTGCTTCGGGAATGGAATTTTACATCCCACCAACCCACCCCCGTTCGTACCGCAGAGAAAGCTTGTGTCCGTGCACACAGCGTTATTATCCGTGAAAGCTATCACTCTCCGTCGCTCCCTTGTGGTCGCCAACCCCCGCCGGTGCCTTCAGAGCAAAATTGTCATTGGTGAACACCATCTGGCCCCAATTTGCCTCCCAATGCCAACCCATCTTGTCTCCCCATCTCATCCACCCAAACCCAACCCGGAAACCCACAAGATGACTCGTCCGACCGTTCAAAATTACACAATTGTAGTTTTCGGGGATGACAAAGGGGCGGAATGTCTTGGGGACGGGGCAGTGGGTGGTGGTTGTCGCTACTGAAAAAAAGCGCTTTCTCGCAGTGCAAATTTAATGAGGTCTGACTCGACTAGTGGTGGAGCAATTTCAGCACCCAATGGGGATGGAGGCGCTAAATTACATCGCAGCAGAAGCACAAAAATTATTTTAATCTACCCGATCGTGATGAATATTAACGACATTTTTATCGCAAAGGCGCACAACTTCTGGATTCCACTCCCCACACATTCCCACCGTCCTGCCCCCCTCAAATGGCCTGGCGACAGTGTTTTGTGCGCTCTGTGCCGAAACAATCGGGAATGGGAAAATTGAAAAGGATTTTGAAAAATTAATGCGAGAATTGAATTTTTACGTCGACAAGCTCCGGATTTTTGGGGGCAGATGTAAACTATTTTTAGGGGTAGTTTGAGGTGTGAGAAATCGTTACAAATGCTTTTTTACAGCTTAAAGGATAGTTTAAAGGCTTCAGGAAGGTTTTTTCTCAACATTTTGCCAAAGTTTTAGGTGAATATTGGGGATGTTTATGAAAATACGTCATTTTCTAATGAAAATAACGAAGAATTATTAACTTAATTAATTTTAGTAAAGTATTAAAATATTTAAGAATTATTCTGGGCTTGAAAAATAAAAAAAAAATTTCTACACTTAAAATTTCCCTTTTTTTTACGCATTTACTTCATCTTGAAAACACTTGTATGTGAGTCTCCCCCAAAAAAGTATTTTAAGAATTTTACAACTGGCTAGAACATAAGAGTATACAAAAGATTTTATTTTTATCTGCTTATAAAAAATCTGATTTATGACTAATAATTTTTTTTATGAATAAAAATATGTTTCCGATTATTTTTTTAGTAGAATTTCAGAAAGTCTTCAATGTGCAAGTTATATTTTCTATTTTAATACTTTTAGAGAAATTTTCTGCAATTTTATGGACTTTTTATAATTAATTCGTTAAGAGATTTTTTTCTTCAACCTCTTATATATTTTTTAATTTTAATTTTAATTTCTTTCCATAATTAATGTAGATTTTTAATATCCATTGTAATCTTTATCTTTATTACTTCCCGATAATATAAGATTTACTCATTTAACTATGCTTGAAAGGGGAAAAAATATTATCTCCAATGGGTGGAAAATTCTCTCTAAACCACATGCTTGGGGAAAACAAGCTAGAAAGTCATAGCATGGCAATAAAAGCAGCACTAAAGTCTCGCAAAAATCACTCCATGTTCTTATTGGAGTTTCTGCAACATAAAGCACTTTTTTGCTACCATTCCCTTGTTCATTGAGGGAGGGTGGGGGAGACCCCATAAAGCTCATAATGTTTAAATTGTGGAACAATATTGAAAAAGGAGTTGGGTGGAGCACAAAACGCGTTTGAGTGTTTCACATTGCAAGTTCTTTTGCGCGGGTAAAGCCACCACAAACACCATTTGATTCCTTGGGCTTGTTTTACCATTGGTATGGAGGAAGATGGGGGGTGCCGGGGGTAGGCGGCGCGTTTATTGGATGGGCTGGGAATGGGGTTGGGGGTGGTTTGAAGGCAAAAAAAAGCAAGTCGAAATGGGGAAATATAAGCGCGTAGAGCCACAATCGTGTGCTTTATTTGACTCATAAACAGTGCCATAAAACACAAATGGGTAACTTATTTTGCATACAACACAAATACGAACACGAGTGCTTAAAAAGGAGCGCGCGGTGTGGTTCTAACATCTGCAAATGGAATATATAATCGACGAAATTCATATCTTCACGCCGTGGGGTGCGCAAGTGGAGGCGCCTGGTTAGCTTTAAACTCAATCGAGGTGAGCTTTTGGTCCGTTATTGCGCTTTTGGCTTCTCACCTCAACTGCTGCTCACCCTCCGCCCCTTTGACACAGCACCATCCGCTACCAATAAACTATATGGGGGTGGTTGAGGCAAATTTATAAAGCAAATTAATTCCATTACGGATCATTAGACCGAAGTGAATGAAGGGTGTACCGTGCCGCAGGGTGGTCCAGCGTGTGTGGGAGCTTTTGTGCTTTTTGGTGTGAGTAACGTATAGGCCTCAATTGCCAACAAATCGACTCATTAGAATAGCTCTCACCTCCCCCTGTGCCACCCCCTTGGCCACGATCGCTGATTACTCATTTTGCACCCATAAACTCGCAATCGCACTGCCCCCAAAATCCGGTGATCTTGTGAATGATAATTAATGCGGTGGATGATTTGGGGATTTCCGGATGGTCATTCACAAATCCCCCATCCCGGACAATTTGCACACACACGGATAACACCTCCATCATCGTTGACATCATCCAATACGCATTACCTCGTCCTGAATTGATGAGAATTTAATGGAAATTAAGAAAGTCACACTCAAGCCCATCCCTCCTCTCGGGGGGATTTAAATCGATAAAGCAATCAATTTTGCGATGTAATTTTGCCCCCTTTAATATTCCCAAGCACCATGTCATGGAATATCTGGATACAGAATTTATCCCATCTGTACTCCAGAGGGTTTGGGAAAATATTTTCTTGTAAGAATTTTTAAGAAAGTTTTGAAAATTTGCTAGCAAACTTATTTTATGTGAAGAGATTGATTGGATTTTATGGAATTTTCAAGGTTTTAGGATGAAGAGTAGTATTAGTGGTATTTTTAAAGCATCTAAGAATGTCTTAAAGTAAAAGGGGAGGTGTTTATAGATACACTTAAAAAGAGTTAAAAAGTACAATGAATTTTAAAAATTAAAAGCTTCCTAAATTAACCTAAATGAGCTTAATTTAACGTATAAAAATAGAAAAAAAGACTCCTTAGAATCAGGACTTGAAGGATATCTAAAAGGGACTCAAATGGCTTATTGGGACTTAAAAATATTCAATATCAAGAGCTATTGGCCAAATACTTTGATTTTTTGGCGATTTATCCGAATATTTAGTACTAAAATATAAATTACTTTTTTTCTGTTGAATTTGTTACTTTCGTAGCTTGAGTTTAGTACATTTGTGATAATAAATCTCACAAAAATTTAAGAGATATAAAAAAAAATGTTAAAAATTCTAATTTATTTAGCCCTAAACTTCTCCATAAAGGAAATATTTTAATAAAATTTTAGAACAATTGCATAACATTCACATTAAAATTATAAATTCTATTCCAATTAAAAACATAATGTTAAAATTATATAGTTATGCTTCCAAAACATCTAAAGAGAATCGCAAATATATTATTTCTTTTGAGAGAAAATTAAAATGTCCTTGCATGTTTTTCCTTATCTCACTGCACTGCCTCCAGTTGTTGAGATTTTATCATATAACCACTGCAAATGTTTTTAAGTGATATTGTGTCATGTTGGTAAACCTTCTTTGTAAGAATTTATTTGCACATTGCACTATTTGCGTTAGTTTTGTAGTAAAAGAAAAAAAAGAAGGAAAAACAAACTGAGTTGTTTTTGTAAGGAAAAAGCGGACGCTGCAGTTAAAAGCAAGTGCGGGAATAACATTAAAGTCATGCAAAGTGGAAGAACTCGGGGAGAGAATGCATCCACAGAGGATGTCGCTTCCTTTTGGAATAATTTAGGTAAATTAACAGCGACCACTTGGAGTTTCTCTCGTATAAGCTCCCGAAGGGTAAACGCCTCTTGGATGCTGCTCAAAGTTACTACCCACTGTGAGACACTTGGATACAAATTGTGGTGCTTTTCTTGCTGAGGGGTGATGCGGTGGGGTGCTGACGAACAAAGTGTAAGAATTCTCAGAGGGGATGAGGTTCTGCTGATGGGTTTGGGAGGAGGGAAGGGAGTGAGGGAGTTTTGGGTGATGAAGAATGTGGAAAAGGTTTGTGGTAGTACCACCTCCTCTATTTTCTGGCATGCATTTCCTTAAGCTTTTCTTTGTCCAACAGCGCCAAAGAGGATTTGTGTGCGGACAAAGGGGTTGATATGCGTCTCAAGACACAAACCCACTTCCTGCAAGCAGTGTGAGTTGTTGGCTAAACACCACCCCAAAAGAAATAATTCAAAGTTGGATGGGGGAGCTTTCTTTGTATTACATATAACTCTATCAAATGAGTCAAAGTTGCTTCATTAAAGAGAAATTGCAGTCACGCGTCCTATATATTCCATGCACATATACACCACCCCCCCCCCCGTGTTGGAGCTTTCTACTTGCGCCAGTATCTTGCCTTACTTTTGAGAAAAGGAGATCAAACAGACACGAAATGTTTGCGTAAACTTCCCTCCAAGTCTGCTTTGCACCCCAAAGGAATCTTTTCTCCAACAGCACGGAGGACGCGCGATGCAAATCTTGTACAATTTTAGACACATACACCATCCAGCTAACTTATCAGCTCACAGGGTGGATTCATGCTTAAAGCTTTTCCCGGGTGAATTTGATTAGGTTTCATGTTACACTCCATGTTTGCAAACAACTTGATAAATATCTGTTTGTTCACTGCGCTACCTAATTATATTATTAATTATGCCATGAGCCCTCTTATTATAAATTTTCACCCCCCATCGACACCCCATTGGCAAATACACCCCCTCACATTTCATGGTTCACACTTTGGCACAATTAAACAAGCCTCTGTCCCTTTGCCCTCTCCCAACCCCTCTCAACCTCAATCCCCGCTCTGGATTTTGTGTCGTCGTGAGGGTTTGGAGCAATCACGGCTCAAAGCACTCCAAGAGTGTGTCATTGAATGTGAAACCAACCCCAAGCCAATTTATCATTGGACAATGGGGCAGCTCAATGGTCATTTTCGTCCCTTGCTGACCCTCAATGGTAGTGATAGTTTTAAAATTGGTTGCCATATGCCTGGCACTCAAATTCTCTGCCATTCAAACTTCCATTCCATTTTCTGCATTGATACGAGGGGTTAAAAAGGGGTTGGGGGATTGTGTTCCGGAGGAAGGGGTATTAAATGACATGGACATGAAGTCGCACACACAAAATTGTCTAAAACGGAAGTTTACAAATGGAAACTATGTGACTCCATATAGCAATGTATTTATTCATATTAAATTACGAGCCTTCAGTAATATAGAGTAGAGATCATGCTACAAAGCTCAAGACAAATCCTCACTTCCTTTGGACTCTTCTTTAACAAAAGAATTTTGAGAATAGTTTAAAAAAAATTCTCAGAAAATGTAGACGTCGAGAATTTTTTTTTCAAAGAAATTCTAGCATAAATCCTTTCTTAAATGTACCTACTTAAAATCCTTTAAATCATATAAAGCTTTATACGATTATAAGAATACTGAAACCTAATCGTTTTATAAGTTGTATAGAAAAACTAGAATTAAAAAAAAAAGTTTTGAATATTTTTGGCATGGAATTCTTAAAAAAAAAAAACCTTTTTTTATATCAAACCTTAGGGATATATTCTGATAAAAATCTTTTCTTTTCTTTTATAACAATTGAAAAGAAGTTGTAAAATTATGACAGATGGTTGTTTTTAATTAAATCATTCTATTGTCATTCTATAACAGAAAAACAAAGAATTTGTTGTTCAGGAAAAAAGTCAGAAAGGTTTCTAAAAAGGCCTGGGCATAAATTCTCTAAGAGTGAAAAAATCCCGTGATAAACTCCTGAAGGCTTTAGCGCTTTAAAAGAAACGTGAAAACCGGGAAAATCTTACGGGAGTTTATCACGGATGCATTATTTTTTTTAGAGGATCATGCTCACGTGAAGTTTTCCTCACTTTTTCCCTGCAAAAACCCTTCGGGAGTTTATCACGAGAGTTTTTCACTTTTAGAGAATTCAGCCCCAGGAAAAGTATCTAATTTTCCTTCAAAAATCCAATTAAAGATAGAAAAAAAAACGCCAAAATCCTATAAGATTTTTCCCAGAATACGAAAAATCTTGTAACTGACGAATTGTAAGAAAATAAAATAAAATATTTATATCTATATTTATATATTTATATAAATATATATTTTTATATTTATATAGTTAAATACTCTGTAACAATTTTTTGTATAGTCCTTTAAGGTTCTCATGTAGTTCCATAGGGCATGCCAAAATAAATTCAATTCAATTCAGTATCAGAATCTACCCATTAATTAGATTTTTTGATAGTTTCTTTGTCGATTTCTTATTATTTTGTTGACCCTAATCATATAAAAGTTATTCCGTCGAATGAAAAAAAATCCCATAAAACAGTGACAAAACTCCTTTTAAAATTTCAAACGTCTCAGAAAATATTTTTTGATATTTTTCAAATATGTAAAATGTAAAAGAAATAACTTCCTGTCGATGCAGTCTAATTCAGTGCTATGTAATAGATTATTATTGATGGCACCCCTTAATTATTTTCCAGGTATTTTTGCTCCGTAAGTGTTGTTCCCGCTGGAGGCGTCACTTCGAAGGGGGTGGTGGGTGGCAAAAAGGAGAACACTGCTGAGTGTGTGAAAATTGCAGAGAAAATTGGCAAATTCCAAAATAATGTATTTATTTTTCTCACCCTAAGCACGTACTGCTAGAGTGGCACCGCACCAACTAAATTTGCACAATACATCACGTCACATTCCTTATTGGGGCCTCCATGGGGCATTTTATGGGTGTTGGTGGGTATATGTGGGACGATCAGCAGGGCGCGGAGATATCCAGCAGTTTGGGAGGGGTGGGTGCGAAATGGGTGAAATCATTGAGGATGAGGTGGAATGGGGGATGAACTGTTGGCTGGATGAGGCAAAAATCAAGGTAAGTTCGGTGTGCGTGACTGAAAGTATTTAGTACGGAAACTCTCGTCATGATGGACGAGGCATGGCCACGACTGGCGTGCTTAATCGACCGTACGAAGGTGCTCCGAATTCATCCATCCGCCTCACTTTTGTGCGGAAAATAACCGCAGAAAGTCAATTAATAATAGTTTACAGATATTTTTACAGAGGCTAACGTGGAATCCTCTCCGTTCACGCCACGACCCCATTGTCCAAGGGGGCGTGGGACGGGGTTGTACTATGTGTAGCACGGTGTGTATGATGGGAAAGTGAGCGGAAAGCAAGTGGAGATTCCACACCTTTATTAATGGGAGAAAGGGTTTGCTGTTGAGCACGGCAGCATGAAAAAAATGGGTGGAAACTCTTTGATATCCGGCACCCCGTCGTCCCACTTCAGCGTTACGATCCAAATTTAATCCTTTAATGTGTATAGGATACACAAACACCACGCTAGACGAGGGGTGGGTTAAAAAAAAAGGTTTAGTTAGACCCAAGGAATGGGGAAAGCTAGAGTTGGATGGGTGGTGGCGCATCAAAAAGGAGAACCCGGATGTCATTAGATTCTCACAAGTTCTCCCTTTCAATCCTTTTTGCAATGCAAAATACAATATTTGCACAATGCACATCTTGATTACTTGATGTTTGCAAATTTCGTGTCAAAGGCATTTCCGGCCACACAATCTCCCCCACAAAACTGCAATTACTTCCCGCCCAATCCGTAAAGACGGGGCATAAGATTGCTCAAATCTTCCGGCTTTGCCATGCAATCCAGCTACATTGCACCCATCTTCCGTTTTTCACCTAAAACTCTCCATCAGGAAAATGTTCTACATCGTGTGCACCAGCAAAAGCTAACATACTTCCATCCCAAGCTAGAACCTCCCTCCTCCTGCCTCTCTTTTTGCCGAATAAATGGAGCGTTGGGGGTGGGGAGGAAGGGGAGGCACAAAAAAAAACTTGGAAATCTGCAAAATATATGGGACCATCAAGATGTGCAATAAATCCTCCTGTTGAGAATCCGACTATCTACCTACATAATGTGCACTTCCTGAATACTAGGGGACTATGTAATATGCCAAGACTTCTTTAAAATGTAATCAAGACCTCCACTGAAGGGGGATTGAAATTGTGGGCTGTGACGGGGGATGGGATTCTGTCGGAGTGGTAGATGTTCTGGTTTAAAATTTTCACAAAAACTCTCCAAATTTATCCCATTTTCCTGCAAGAGTTTTTTTTTTTGGCAAAACTCTATCTTCTACCACAAACATGTTTAACTAAAAGGAGGCCTAAAAGCAAGCCTAAAAGTTTGTAAATATTTTTTTTGCAAACATAAAATCGATTTTTGATAAAATACATCGAGATTCCGAAGAAAAGCTTCATCATTTCGAGCTTTAAAATCCTTATTACGTATAAAAAAAAAAACGTTTATGCGAATGCAAAATTGCTCAAATTCTTCACCTCATTAAATTTTAATTCTTCTTAAAAGCTTGGCATTATTTTTTAAAAGCTTTTTTTCACAGATATAAATTTTAGTATCATTTAGCAAAAAAGCATTGACGTTGGAAACATGCCGATATGTTGAATGAATTCTAATTAAAGAGAAAGAAAAGTTATTGAGAGATTTTGAGATCGAAATTGGCAAAAAATCGGAAAAAATCCTTAAGAGATTATTTCGAAGAGATATGACTGCAGTAACTCAATTTTCATTACGCGGAAGAGTACTCGGAAGTGAGCCCAGTGGGTGGTGTGTGGTGCAATTCCAAAAGACGCAGCGGAAAAGTGTTTCAATTGGAAAAATTTCGACCCATCAGTTGATCGATGGAGACGCCGGGCTGGTCCGTCGGTGCTCGCCAAGAGTTATGCAATGCTTCGGGGGTGATTATTTTCGTAGGAGTTTGGTGCTGCCGCGCCCGTATGGGTGTGAGAAATTGCTCCGAATGTTAATATTTTTGTACATAACACACACCCCCACCAAAGGCGCATTTTCGTTTTTGGGGTGAAGCGACCTGTCGTCGCCAAAATTGTAAAATTGGCACAGGAAATATCATTTTCAGCAGTCTCACTGTCTGGATGGCTTATTTTTTTTCTCCGTGTATACCCATACACGGCAACCCGACGGTTGTCATGTACGGAGAAATTATTGTACCTTTTCGTCTCTCGCAAATGTCGACCGCCCCTTTTCTTTATGCTCCTCCACATACAACCGGGCAAAAAAGCGTATTTTTCCAACCATAAAAGAGCACTTAATTCACCTGCTATGCAAAAGCTTTTACCCGTGTTCTCTCCACCGAGCCAGTATTCACAAGTTTTGAGCTTTCTTGAATTTGCTTTTGTTATGTTGTTAGTTTTTATTTCAAACATAAATACAATTTCTTTTTGAATTAAATTCTCTTAATTAAAAAAAGGTAAGTGGAGGGAAATTTTATACAAAGTTTCTAATTTAATTGAATGCCCTCATATTCATTAAATGCGATATAACTCTGAATTAATATTATTAATTTAGTAAAAAATGAAAACTCTTTAAAAATAATTTTAAAAAAGCTTCTAAGCATAAACGAGCTTTCAAATACCTTAAAACTTCTCTAGTTTTGTCTTTATTAAAATAATATTTTTACAGACCTGATGAATGTTCTAAAACTACTCAAAAGCTTTAATTTTTTCTTTAAAAAAAAACTCAAAAAAGCTTTATTAAAAAGCTAAAACTCAAAATTTTATTATGTATACTAAAAGAGCTTTTAGAAAATCGTCCAAAAAAGCTCAAACATTAAACATATCCTTCAAATTCTGAATATTTCGGTAATTTTTATATTTCCCTTAAATAATAAATTCCCTAAATGTTCCTGAAAAACTAACAAATTCTTATAAGTTCCACAAAATTCATCAACTCTGAGAATTTGTGAAAATATTCGGAATTTATTTTGTTTTCAAAATCAAATAATTATCTTGGAAATGTCCAGCAAAAAGTTCTGATTAAACGTTATTTAATTTAAGAGATTAGAAAAGAAGTAAAGGGACGACGGACTATTTAAGTCCTTCCTCAGGGCTAAATAGTCCGAAACGTTGGCCTTGAATAAAATTTAATTAGCCGAGCTTGAGACCAAAAATCTGTCTTAAGAAAACCCATTAAGAGATTAGAACGTAAATTCAAAAAAAAATTCCTTCTTTTTTGCTGAAAATATCCCTTTCTTCTTATTCAATTAAATTTTTAATAAAAATAGAATACAAAAGCTCGTCTTTTAAATTCAAAGCTTTAGAAGAAAACTAAATTTATTCAATTTCCTAAAAATATTGTATCAGTGCTTTGAATAAATTTTATATTCAAGACATGACTTTCAAGAACTTTATATGGCCATTTTACCATCCCCTTTACACACACTCTTCCCTTCTTTAATTGATAACTAATTTATCGTGAATTTACAGCAAAATGTTAAAGTCTTTGGGGAAATTAATCGCACTTGCCGCCATAAGACGTGCTTTATGGGGTAAATGCCAAAGACGGACAATTGCTGATGAATAGAAATTCACATTAGGTGGTCTTCGTGACTTGGTTGCAGGAAGTGCAATTTAGGGGTTGCACTCTTGGATGAAATTGAATTCACCCAAATAAGCATTGTATTGGAATTTCTCATGAGCCTCTTATGTGGGGCTATGTGGGTGGGGGGTTGTGGGAGGCGTTCAAGGGTGAAAGCTCGACCGCAGGAGCTTTAAATTGAATTTGATGAAGATTTATAGCCAAAGTGCCACGACGAAGTGCGAAGGTGCTGGGGGGTGGGTGGAATTTAAAACAATATAATGCATTAGCCATCCCCACTCTCCCCCCATCCCCTTGGGAATCATAATTAGATTCCATGTGTATTGAATTTAGCAATATAAATCAATTTGAGGGTAGCAAAAGAGTCGGGGATCTACATTTGCAATCAATGCGAAATGAAGACGAGAGATGAAGATGAAAAAAAAATTGATGGGAATGATTGGGATTGAGTTTATTCAGAACACACTGACGACCAAAAGCGCTCAACGGGAAAGCAAATTAGTTTAATTGATCCACTTACAGAGGCCAACATGTGCTACTCCGCCTCTGGACATAAAGCTCCTCAATGTGTGTGTGTGTGTGTGTGTGTGTGTGTGATGAAAATTCGAATCATCTCTCTATCCCATCCCCTAGGTGGTATGCTCCCTCATGCATCCCCCCTAAAAACTATATTCGGTCCTCTTTTTCGATACTTTACTTCACTCATGGTGAATCATCCCTACATTGCCATCCCCTACACCACCACCAGTGCATAATGTTTACCCACCCATCGAAGTTTTACACCATTTAGTGGCTGACTCGGTCTCTTTCACAATTGAGAAAGCACCGACGATGTCTGAATGCATTTTGCATTTTAATGTGTCGATTAATTCTCAAGTGGCAGCATTATGGCTGCTAAAAAGGGTGTATGAGAGGAGATGCCCTAAAATGAGCTAGGAGGTTGAGGGGGAGAAGTGAGGGACTGAACGAGAGCTTCATTAAAGTGATTATAGGGTACAACACTTTTTATACCATTTTTGCAATTTAGGGAGTGAAAAAGCTCACCCTAAAAGGGATCAAGAGAGAATCATTTGCAAAGTAAATGTCTCATTGTGAAAATTCATTTAAAATTCACGAGAATTCACATAAATCCTTTGAAAAATTTATTAGCTTTTCTATTGAGAGGAAATGTTTAAACATATTCTCATGAATTCTGGGAATATTAAAAAAAAAACACCTATATGTATTACAAAAAAAAGCTTGTTAAATATTAATACTTTATTATGCTTTATTAATTTTTTATTTATAAATCTCAGGAATATTTCATATACTCACCAGAAACAAAAAAAAATGATTTTTTATAATGGTTAAATCTAATAAATCTATTAAATATAAATTCCAACACATTTTTTCCATTTTTAAAGGTTACCCAGCACACCTTCAGCAGCCACCACGCGGTTCGTGGCAGTCATGGGTCGCCCCTGTGGGCGCCACCAGACAGCCACCACACGGTCAAGTGACATACAAATGGGGAATAAATCGTGACCGGTCACTGTGACGTCCCCTCTGTGGATGGCTCGTGGCTACGGCGCAAGCATCCAAAAAAATTTCCCACAAAAATATCCCAAAAATATTCTTTCAAAATATATTTCTACAACATACATAGAGGGCATGGCGATGGTATATTCCCTCATGAAATATACAATAATATGTCAAAGAATTATCATAACTTTGTAATCAGATTTTCGGGGTATCAACCATTCAGAAATAAATGCGATATCCACTTTACGTCTTGAAATTTAATGAATAATCTCAAAATGCGGGTCCTAAATGTAATTTTATTAATTAAATCATTTAAAATTGATGATTTTTGGGGTAAAATAATAAAATTGCAAAAAATTGATCAAAACCTAAACTAAACCCTTTTTGAAGGGTCCTGACATTGTTTTATGCCAATAAATGTCCAGGATTATAAAGAAAATGAGATTATTTGTAATGATATTTTTCCACGTGCTTCATATGGGCTTAATAGGGAACCATTACCAACATTATTCTCGCAGGCTTATGTAAAATAGATAGCTATTGCAAAGACTAAAAACTGAAAATACGCTGTTTTCGAGACTTAAAATAATATGAATTTTCTGCAAACAAAATGAATTCTTATATTTTACTGGAAAGTTTAAGAGTTTTTTTGCAAAACATTTGGGTATTTCCAATATTAACATTATGCATTGATACCCATGTGCTGCTCGAATTGCTACCTGGAGCATAATCTTTTAGTTTTCCTTACTAAGCCTTTCGGCAGTACAATACCATAAAACCCATTTATTACCTGCAATTGTCTCAACTAAAGGAAAATACTTACAGTAATATTTGTGTCAAAATTTTTACCTAAATTCATACCTAAGATTAAGATTGAAAATTCTGTTTAACGTGATATTTAGCAGGTGCGGTAAAACATTATTTTCTCTCTTGAACGTACTCAAATATCGATATAGTGGTTTATATTTTTTAAAAATAATTTATTTTCTGCCAAAAAAATGAATAACTATGATTTTTGGTTTGAACGATCACAAAAAATATAATTAGTAATTAGTGAGAGCATTGATAAAATGGAATTAAAAACGCGAAAAATTTAATAAAGTATCTTCGGATAATTTTTAATTATTTAAATTAATGTAAAAGCATATTTTTATTCAAAAATATAAAAATATTTTTTTTCTAATATTTTTATTTTAAACTCATTTGGCAATGATCTCCCGGAGAATCATTACTCTTGTGAGTGAGAAGCATCGCTGTGACGTCATGCACTTCTTAGGATCGCTGTGGCCGTGTGGTGACCGCGTAGTAGCCGTCCACGTGGGTCGCGCACCGCTTGCGGATATATATTTGTTTCACTTTTCTATCCTTGTCTCCCTAATGCGTTTTGGGTCTGTCACCAAGTAATCTTCTCTAATGTGTAAGAAGAGTATAGGAATATGACGTTTATGTGCCTCTCTTTCACACAAAAATATCTCAACATAACTAGCGCCGCGGTGGTGGCTCAAAAAATTATTTTGGGAAATTTCCCAAAGTAGGAGCCATAGGGCGGCCACGAACCAAAAAAAAGGGGACCCCCTGTGACTTTACTTTTGTGGCTGATTAAAAAAAAATTTTTTTCTTTGTATTTTAGATAAAATGATATTTATCAGTTGTTATCAACATACTAAAGATGCCCAGATATTTTATTTTCAAGAAAAAGCTAAAAAACTGCTAATATTTCACATAAATTGTAAACGTCTCGTCCTCGCTGTGGCTGCTCTGGGACCCTCTCGTGGCCGTTTTTACAAAAATGTTTAATTCTCTTAAAATTCTATACTTTTCCGATTGATATCGATTTATAAGTAATCTCAATCTTAAATTATAAAGTTTCTGTTACATTAAATTGGTGTTAAATACGTGAAATACGATTTTCAAGATTCATTGAATTCTGCATGGTCACAATTTGCAACCATTCGTGGGTCCCCTGTGGCCGCCAATTTCGGTCACGGCAAAAACTGAAAGAGCCACGAATTGGGACTGTCTGGTGGCGCTACTGTGGATCCCCGTAGCAGCCACAGGAGCCACAGCCACAAGAGGCTAGCTGGGTAATAAATACCTTAGATCGATAAAAAAAATACAAATAAGGGGCTTTATTCAGCGACCAAGAAACCCTTGAAATCTTTAAATTTTGTACTGAAATTTCAAGATTTCAAGCGAATTTCAAGGGTTTCTTGGTCGCTGAATAAAGCCCCTTATTAGAAAATCTAATATAATTGTTTATTCACATTACATTTTGATTACACACTTATACATTATTCTACAAAATATTTAATATTTTAATTTTATTATTTATATTTAATATTTTTTTTAATCCCAAAAAAACTATAAATATTTCTTCTAAATATAAACCGTCTTAAATCCTATAAATCCCACATTTTTTTCATTCAACTAACTATTCTAGAAATCCAAGAATCTAAAACAGTCTAAAAATCCTCTAATTCCTCTTACCTGTCCCATAAATCTAAATATCCTAATTTTTTAATCAAATTTTATTCAGAATTCCTATATTTGCTTTATTATTTAAAAAAAAATCATTAAAAAATAAAAATACGTGACAAGTTAAACCCCAGCACTTATAATCATTGTCAATGTTTAAAAATGATGTAGGTATAAAAAAGCTCAATAATTTGCATTTAAAGCTCCCCATAGAAAATTTATTTATATTCAAAAAAATATTTTTTAATGCTCTTCGTATTTGGAATGGTTTTCAAAGTCCTCAGTGGATGTGCAAAAAAATCCTATATAATCCTTGGGAAATAAAAGTTCCATGCCTGATCCTAATTTATCGGAGTGACCAAGTGCGGGTGTTTGGTGTTTGTGGGTGTGCTGGGCTCCGGTAAAAATGTCCACCATGGAAAATTCCTACATAATTCACAAATTTCCGTTGTGCCAGCAATTAAATGGCCCAAGCTATGTGCTCCGGAGGAATATCTATTTGGGATGCCCAGAATGCTATGTAACGTACGTAACAGGAGTCGGGGATTCACCAAAATCCTTTCTGTGGTTTTGGCTGAAGTGAATCCACCCCCGGTGGTCACTCTCTGTGGTTTTGCAAACTATACAATAATTTAATTTAATATCTTTCTACACATCTCTCGTCCCACACGCACAGTTGGGTATTTTGCGAATATAAATTTGCCCCGGAATTATCCGGGATGTCGCTTGGTACATAGTCGAAATCCTATTATTGCGGCGAGTCAAGAAATTAATTTATAATAATTTAGGACTCACGGCTTGGTAGTCACTGATAAATACCCCCTCACCCCCTGTGTACTAAGGGTTAACCTCTGTCCTGAATTTTTTCATCGCAATGCGGAAGAAATTTTCCAATGTGTGTGTGCGTGGGAGTGTTTGTGATGTTGTATAAATTTAATAGGAACGCTTTCTCACACTTACTGCATTGGAATAAATATCATTTTGTTGGCAAGGGTGGGTAGGGGGTGAAAGAAAAAAAAAAGGTTACGAAAAGAGATGATGAATCCATCCATCAAACACTCGGGGGCCACCCCATTGATGCCGTCTCTACGCAATATTCCCCCCCCCAACCGCCATTTTCCGGCACTTCCGGCGAGGAGCTTTTTGGGAAAGGTGTCAGATGGTCTCTGTTGTTACGACTCAATCGAGAAAGTGTTTATTCAGCATCGTAAATACACGGTTGCCACCGTAAATTCTCTGTGCCGCTCTGGGGAGAAATTGTCGGTTCTATGCGTGCATACTTTTCCCATCTAAAACTTCCCATAAGCATCCTCAACATTTTCCTCTTCTTTTTTTTTTGGAATTGCGACGTGCTTTTATAGGCTGTGAGTAAATCCCAAACGAACTACATATCTCTGAAAATTTCTCATGAGCTTTACTGAGCTTTTTGATTACTTACATTTTTTTTTAAATTAAATTTCTGATTTTTAAATTAACTCTGCATCCTACTCTTCGTCTCACAGACGGAGGTTTAAATTAAACCCAACATTTTTCTAATATAATTTCTAATGAGCCAAATGATTGTAATTTCCACCCCTCAAGGCGTTCCTTGGATGCACTTTTCTGAGGAGAATTCCTGATAAATTCTCCACAACACCCCTCTGGAATCATCCCCGGAAAATTTCAATTCCCATTGATGCCTCTAAGCAATTCATTTCATGGGAACAAGCGCTAAACTCATCAAATAATATTCTATTTCACCCTCAATGAATTTATTGATGTATATGTGTGTTGGGAAATTTAGCAAAGCTCACGAGGATAAATTTAATGGGCTACCCCAAAATTGAGTTTTCATCATCATGGTGTTGCATTTGTGAGAGCTTTTCACTAAATTCACTTAAATGCATTTCAATTTGTATTATTTCGATATGCAATCAATATTATAAGGGTGGATGGGGTGAAATAGAAGCCTATTTTTATAAAATAATTAGTTTTACTTGTTTTATTATTATTCTGTAAATATTGAGCTTTTACTGAAGCTTCTAATTTATAAAAATAAAAAAGCTTAAAATCGTGGGGAAAGATAAATTCAATTTTAGGGTTAAGGACTTAAATAAATTTAACCCTGATTTGCTCAGAAATTTGTGAAATTTTCATGAATTTTAATTCTAAATCTGTGTATTAAAAAGAATTTTCAAACAAAATTCTTGAAATTTCGTCAAAGAAGTTGTGAAACTTTTCTTTTAATCGAATTTTTGCTTAACTTTTGTGATTAAAAAAAGGCTTTTCTTCTATTTTCCTTTATTTTCTGACGTTAAGGGTTTGTTTTTCAAGGCTACCGGTGTTCGTCAGAGGAAATTCCCGTTCACCCAAGGAAAACCAGCAATTAACGCCAAGGCTTTCGACCCTAATAGCGGGTCTTCTTCAGTGGCTGAAAGGGCACATTTATTCAAACATTTAATATAGGTTTTTTTTTTTACATAAATTTACATGATTTAAAAATCACTGAAAGCCACTGAAGAAGACCCGCTAGTAGGGTCGAAAGCTTTGGCGTTAATTGCTGCTTTTCCTTAGGTGAACGAAAATTTCCTCTGACGATCACCGGAAGTCTTAAAAACAAGCTTTTTATTCTATTTTAAAGCTCTCAAAGAGAATGACGAGTAACTTTCCAAGTTTTATGAATGTATTGCATGGGAAAATCAGGATTAAAAATTCAAAAAATTATCTTATTTCACCCATGTCTCCCCTAATCTAGTCAAAATAAAATTCAAATAATGAATATACAATGATTACAGCATTTTGAATGTTGAAATTTACGATTTTATAAATGAGAACGAAATAAAGCATCGCTTTTCATTTTATTTGTACCTCTTTAGCTTCAAGGAGCTTTGTAAAATAGAGGAAAAATTCCATAAAATTTACAAAATAATTTTCATTAAATTTTCTTTTTGCAAATCTCACCATTGTAATTAATTTTTGCTCTTTACTCATTAGATTTAGAATGAAAACTTGAGAGAATGCTTCTATTTGACGACGATCTACGATGGAGGCGCCTAGTACCTTCTAAAACTTTGTTTCTCTTATTTTCCTCATTTTCCTTATTTGTTATCAGGTTATTGATAATTTTCTAGATCAAACAATCAAAGATTTGAATATACAGTCCCTCGACAAAAATAATAAATTCAGTAAATGCCATTTTCTCTTTAATCGACTGTTAAAAGATAACCCCTCATCCGATTTTGGTCATTCTGGCAGATTTGGAAAGGGGATGAATGTAGCTTTCAAAAAAAATTGTCAGGAAAAATTTTTCAGGAAAAAAATATTTTTTTTTTTATTTTCTCGGACAAAATATTTTTACTGAAGGCATTTGCATTATTTCTATTGAGGGACTGTATTTAACAGTTTATCCTACTCTTGCATTCTTGTTAAGTTCGTCATCTATTGATAGATTTTCCACAAGACAGAGCACTATTAAATTCAATCTTAAATGCAAATCTATGAAAATAGTTTTCAATGAGACATGCCACTTGCTTTTGCACACAAGGAGGCATTACCCGGAATTGATTGGTATCATCAAATCATATTTACTCTATGCATCAAAGACTTCTTCCTATTTGAACATTGTGTGTACATCCCTTTTGCAATAGATCAATACGGTAGTATTGGACTGGTGAACCACCTTAATCACAATATTGTCTCTGATGCTTCCTTCATCGCGTCTATACAGCTGTGCCGGGAGCTTTTGTTGCTTCGAATTCATTCATCCTGCGAGAGGGAGATGAATAAAGATTGGGGAAGGAAAATTAATAAATCACCATGATATAAATTATTATTCCCACAGTCACTTATCCTTTTGCTTCCTTGTGTCTGGCGCCCCATAAAATGGTCATTAATCACATAACCCCATCGCGGTGGAGCTCACCACCGCATCCCCCATCGGCCTGACCAGGGGCGAGGCATATAATTGGTGCCATCATATGGGGACTCTCTGTCATTTTTCTCATTCATCGCCCGAGGCTGTCCCCGGGAAGATGCGTAGCCGGCAGTGACACAGTTCCCAGGAGAGGGAGCGCGCACTCGGAAAATGGGGCGGTGGGTATTAAGTGAAAAATATTTGTACAGCAAAACGACGGAAGGAAGCGAAGGATGGAGTGACAGTTGGATTTATGATCACTCAAACCATCAGGCGCAGTGCTTAGTTGGAGAAAATTCTCCGTTTTGTGGAATATTTCTGGGAATTTCTTTTTCTACTCAATGCGGAGAAAGGGAAATGTTGTGTGCCCTTCTGTGTCCGTTTAAAGAGAATTTTCCTTCTTCTATTTAATTTTCTTGTGGTTTGGATCTTCTCGCAAAAAAGACTGCAATTGTCTTCTTTTATGTTTCTGCTGGTTTCTCTGAGTGAATGTGCTGTTCCACCCTGTAATCCAATGTGGGTTAAGTCAACCTATCACTTATTTGCTCTCCTTCGCAATCAAGTTCACTCAATTGATATAAATTTTCTTTTCGGTGGTGGATGAAGTCAAACAACACAAACTCCCCCCTTAAACATGTGAAGCGTGTTTTGAGCACTAAAGGTTTCCCCACTGAACATAAAATTGTGTCCCTCCTGCGGTGCGCCATCCCCCAAAAGCATAGACATACAACCCTGTTGGAGCATTAGAGTTTACAACACATCTACTCTGTCCGACGACCAAAACCCATGTGGGGGCGGACGGGGGTGCCGGCGAAAGTATCTCAATTTGCGTGAACGGGAACGAATGCTAATTATTCGAATCATTAAGTAGAAAACTTGGTGGGGTATTGCGATGTAATTTTAAATTAATGGTTCGAAAAAACAAATTGGACCCATTGCGATGCCCCTCTTGATGGTCATCCCCATGAGAGAGATATAGGGCGATGCTTTTCGTGGAATCTCAATAGAGAAATTGCTTCACATATTACAACTTTTCTCGACTTTAAGGCGCTATTTGTTGTTTTCTCACACGATTCCTCCATAAGGGTGGAAGCTTTCGTTTTTTTTTTGCTTTATTATTCAACCCCCTCTCTCTGCATTTGTGAATAAATCAGAATAAAAATACATATATAGTTGAAGGTAGGCACATACATACATATATAGTAAGAATAGAGACACATGCCAAAAATAGAATTAATATGCATCGCCTTGCATTCCGCGAGAGCAATCTTTTGTGATATGAAAGAATTTTTCTTGAGGAAGAAGGAAAAAAAGCAGAGAGAGAGAGGAATAAGAACGGCACAAGGAGTTGCTGTCTAAGGAAAGTTAATATATGGGCGAAACATACATTCTAATTTACTTCTACTTATCGCATTGTATGAGAAAGCACAAACATCGCATAGGAAAACCTCCGTGAACTCCGTTACAGTGTATGTGCTGAGACATTAGTGACATATGCTGCAAGATAAACGGCCTTGCCCTTACAAGGATTAAAATCGCTGCTGCTTGGTGAGTTATGGCATCTGATAAGTAAAAAATGAGCTTTCCTCACATCGGTCCCCAAGCTCCGAGAACTCACCTCGTTGTAACTTCCACGACATGTTAAACATTTTTATCTCTTCTCGCGTCACCCACTTTGGAAAAGCCATTGAGTCCCCACCCCCATGCCTATCACTTTCGTGTGTAAGAAGATGGGAAGATCGAGATGAAGGAACACTAACCGAGGATTACGTTAAATATTTACACACTGTTTCCCATTCACTTGCAAAATTGGAAATTGACTGGGACTCTCGTGTGAGCGTCAAACTCATTGGAAATTGTACACACACACCACTCGTTCTGATATTTGAAGTGAATCGATGCACCAAATGCTCAAATTTTCCAACAGAAGTTATTTAATGGAAATTCTCCGTTAAATTTATATTGAGAATTTGTGCAAAGTTGTGATATTCTCGACATATGGTTTGTCTGGAATGTTAGGGATGTTCTGAAAGGGTTCATAAAAGGGTTAATTTTGTGTCTGTTTGCTCAATGTTCTTGTTAATCGTTACAAATAGGATTGAAAGAGCTTTTAAAGCTTTTTTAGGGTTTTTTTTCTTTAATTTTTTCACTTTAAAATCATTTTGAAAGAAATATGGGACATTCAAAAGGATATTAGGATAGTTTCTTTGTACTTTTGGGCATTAATTCAAAAAAAAAAAATAAATATTGGATTAATTTAGCCTGTTTGTATGTTTATTACCTATTATTCATCTTTTCATCACTAAGTTTGCATATTAATACTTCTCCATGTACTAATCGATATGTTGAATAAATATAATACTACCTACTGTTTAATGTTAATATCGTCTATGTAAATGCTTTCTAGGAAAATCTTTCATATATGTCTAAATATTTCATTTTAACTGATAGAGCAGGGGCGTAGTCAGATTTCTATTCAAATGGATGATAAAACTTTATTTTAATGCATGGGACAAAACAAAATTAATTAAATCAGAAAGAACTTTACAGAAATCAAGAAGTTTATGAAGTTTATGCTATTTCTTAAGTTTGACATTTCGAGGGCTGCATTGTAAAAACCAGCTAAGTCGGTGTGAGCTCCGAACCGACTTAGCCGGTTTTACAATACAGTCCTCGATTTACTTTATATTCGATTTTTGTTAAGTTTACACCAGGCTTCATATTTTAATCTTAATAAGTTTTTTTTAACGAGGTCATGCTGTGGTAGTGTTAAGTACATTCTAGACCTAGCCTGTTTATAACTATTAAAACTGCAAAAGCTTTATCGTAAATAATTTTAAGGTAAAATGTGTAACAATTTAAAAAAATGTAATTTTATCTTAAAAACTTATGCCTGACGAGCCTGACTTAAGAAACAAATTAAAGCCGTTTATTAAGAAATGTCTATTTTTTTAAGTCGAACCTTGTAGTCCCTTTAGGTCAGAATTTTAAGATGTATTAGGATTTAGTTCAGCCTGATCTGACCTTAAAACCTTAAAAGCCTGACCTTAAAGAACTTAATTCTAGTCTACAACAGTCTATTTCAATTTCCGATTTTTTAGTTTTCTGATACTACCGAAAATCAAAGCAAAAAAAAATTAAAACCCCTAGAGGTGGTAATCCTAACTCCATATATTTTTAGCTGTGTTTCTTTCAGACACAGCTTTTGTGTACCGAGCAAAATCGAAAGTCGTCAGATCGGGCTCAAACTTGGGATGAGCACGAATTAGGGTCCCCACATTCCAAAAAACGTATGCGCCAAAAAATTTTTTCCGGCCGGCCGGCCGTCCGTCCGTCCGTCCGTCCGTCCGTCCGGAACCTTTTGCTAAATTACAAGAGAACGGTAATAGATAGAGACTTGCGGTAAACGGCAAAGTTTAAAAGTCGACTGGAAGACGTAAGATTATGACGTCAAATTTTACCCCCCACCCCCGCGTCCGCCATTTTGAATAACCTCAAAATTTTGTTTTCGCTATATTTCAGCCCCTGTAATAGCTAAAAATCTGAAATTTTGATATGTTGTAGGGGCCATCAATACCTTTCCAACGATACCTCATTTTCGAAAATCGGTCAAGCCGTTTAGTCAATATGGCCGCTACAATTTTTCATCGAAAATCGACCATAACTCGAAAACGGCTTGACCGATTTTGATCAACTCGGGCTCAAATGAAAGATCTCAACAAACCCTACAACTCTCTAGAACATCCTAAGTTTCAAAAGTGACCGCTAGAGGGCCAAAAATCAAAAACAAAATTTTCGATGAGTTTTCGATGAATATCTCGAAAACGCCATTATCGATTTGCTTCATTTTTTGATATGTTATAGCTGACCATATTATCTAGCTCCATGCCAAAAATGAAGAAAATCTATGTCTCCGTTCTCGAGATATAGCCTTCCAAAGACGGCATGTCATATCTCGGGTTCTACAAGTCCGATTTTGATCAACTCAAGTGCAAATGAAAGGTTTCGTGAAGCCCTACAAATGTCTAGAACATTGCAAGTTTGAGAAATGACCGCGAGAGGCGTTAAAGTCAAAATCAAAATTTTCGAAAATTTCGAACTCGAATATTTCGAAAATGCCATTATCGATTTACTTCATATTTTAATATATTATAGTTGAGGTTAAGACCTTTCCAACGATAGCTCAAACTCGAAAATCTATGGAGCCGTTCCCGAGATATGGCGTTTTAAAGATTTCTTGGGGGATGACTTTTCAACTTTTCCCGACTTTGCATGTATTTAAACAAATTCGCTTTCTAGTTTGCTCTCACAAAATTGGTACACTGAAAGAAACACAGCTCTCGTAAGCTTGGTCAGCTTACCCGTACATTTAAACGTTTGACGTACAATTTCTAATCCTTCTTTTCTAACGTTTCATATTTAAATTCAGAAATTTTCAAAAGTTTCAAATCTCTTTTGTTATTTTTTCTCCAATAATTTTAAACAAAACAATTACTTCTTATAAGAAGAGTAAGAAAAATGTGAACTTTTCGAACTTTTTGGGTATTTAAGCACACAAACACCTACCCTGACTACGCCACTGTCATAGAGAGCAACCTTAATAAATAATTAAGGCGCATCATAAAGCGCCGAACTATAAGCTCTCTTTCTCTCTCTTCAATTTTAATCGAGAGTTTATCGAGAGAGTGTTTTCGTATATTGAAAATGCAAATTTCACCAAATATTAGTACAATGTTAAATAGAATTACTAAGACTTTGCATAATTTGATTTATCGAGGAATTTATCAACTTATTGGGGTGTATGCACGGCAATGTGGGATAGAGATGAAAATTGTTATCACAATATAGGCTTAATTGTTGAATAATATTTTAGTGATGGGTTGCTTATCGAGGGCTTAATGCACGGGATTTGTACAAATTTATGGGAAAATTCAAGTGCCAAAGCGTCTCAATTTGGAATCTACATGAATTTTGCATTTTGAAAATAGATTATAAATTTTCCTCGATGGAAACTCTTTTTTTTTTAACATTTTCCTCTCTCCATTTAAATTCTCTTTTCAGCTGTGATTCATTTTTTTTATCAGTGCACAAGCTATTGTTCTTTTGATGATCTGAAAGAGATTTCCTGGTATGAATAGTGTTGGAGAATATGTGCAATTCTAATTTGATTCACCTTCACGAGGCGTGAGAACAATCAATATACTGTGGCATTGCTACCATGCTGTTTCTGCTTTTTTTCTCACCGTGATGAACTACCCTGGTATGCTTTCCTGAGTTTCACGTCGTGCATGCACACACCCCATCATCTTTATTGTGCACACGCTTCGCACCTGCAATAAAGAGCTTCCGCTGCTGCAGATGACGAAGACAAGTCATCCGTAGTATCATCACGATCCCGGGGAGTCAATAGGCGGGGTGTCGAGGGTGGGCAGATTCCGGTGATCATATCCCCGCAGAACAATGTGGGGAATGGCAAGAAGAATCTCTATGGTCATTGTTACCATTCTGCAGGGTCTATTCGATGTTTCTCACCAGTCACGAAATCTCCAACACGCGCATGAGAGGGGTTTTGGGCGCATCTGACGAGCTCATCTCCTCACAACCCCCACACCCTTTCGTAGAATTTTGGTTTATGATATTAAATCCCCCGCTCAAAAAAAGAGGAAACGAAGACTCAGCTGTGGTACGGAAGGAGAGGATTGTTGACAATGGGTGGAGCACAAAGAAGCATTGAAGGATGGTTGATGTAAAAACTTTGAAATTTCCTGCAGGGTTGAAAGACGTCCATGGGGAAGTTACGGCGTCGCGTCAGAGTGTTTGATGAATGGTTTGGTGGTTTGATGCCTTTATTAGCACGCGGTTTTGATACACTATCGACAGACCCAAAAGGAATGTATAAAAAATCCATCCTCGCGCAACGGTGGCATCCCCAACCATTGAGAGGAAAATGGGGAAAAAAGAAAGAAAAGTCGAGAAACGCTCCTTTTTGCAACTCCTTCTTACTCTGCATATCAATAGCGAGCTTCCACCCACCCACCCCTCCATCCTATATGTAGCAGCACAACCCAATGGGCGATGGAAAGCAATTGAAAATCTCCAAGAAAGTGCAATTACAGAACGACTCGGGGATATACCTTTGAGCGAAATGCAAGCACTTTGGGGGATTGATTGAATAAATTTTCTTGTGATCACTGGTCCGTGGTCCATATGTGGGCTGCGTGAACGAAATTCCACGTATATAATGATAAAATTGTCTTTACAGGTTATTGCTTTTCCTCTATCATTTCGCCTTTTGACATCTCCTTTATATAGACGGAATCCCCAGGAGATATTGCCTTGAATTTCTCAATTCGCAGCGGATTTTCAATCATCCACCTCCCCTATAGAGTTAGGGATAAAGAGACGAAAGAAAGAAGGAAGAAAAACATCACAAAGCATCGAAAGGAAAATATTTAGGGAATTTTTCTCAACATTGAGATTTTCTTGTAGTTAGTTTCAGTTCCTTTAGGCTAAATATTTTATTAAACATTAAATTCGTTGAGAAATTTTGGTGAAATAAGAAAAATTATGTTGGATTGAATTCACTAAGACGTCGCTGGAAAAATAGAAAACTGTGCAAAATGTAAGAGTTACCTAACCCTTTCACGACAAACAGATCGAATATAAATGAGGATTATTTTTCATACCGTTGTACATCCAAATTTCACTGAAAAATTATATAAAATGCGTTAAAATAAGTAAGGGAATCCCAAAAATCTGCAGGATTATTGAACAGATCAGAATAATGAGTTTCAGTTGCGTGAGAATTAATGGTTAATGTCATTGAGTAGATTAAAAAATTAAATGTCTTCTCATAGAAATTATTTTAATGTAATTTTCTTTTTGCATTTAATCAAAGGGGGTTTATCTGATTTAAATTATTCGAATCGAATATTTAAAAATGTTCGTATTATTCGTTAATAATCTGATTATTTCGCAATGAAATCATAATATCACCTTTTAATCTCGAAATTATTCAGATTGAGGAACAAAAGCCTTAAAAATATTTAATTCAAGTCTTAAAAGGACTAATTTTAAGCTGAATAGTATACTCAACCCAAAACTTGCTAAATTCAAGCATAAAAAACTTTTTTCAGTCATAAAAAGGCAGAGATTGAGAAAGAAAAGTTTTGAAAATATTCAATTCAAAAGACAAAAAGTCAAGCAAAAAGTAGTAAATTCAAGTAAATTTAACAGGAAAGAGCTAAGTTTAAGCCTAAAGCCTAAAAGTACTATTTGATTTTCAACCTTAAAAAGGCAGAGTCTTCAATCTCTAAAAGCTTAAAAAATATTTAATTAAAGCCTCAAAAAACTAAAATTAAAGCCCAAAACGGACTAAAATTTAAGCCAAAAAATAGTATATTCATGCCAAGGGTTAAGTTCTCACATCAGAATTTCCCAAACTGCCACTTATCGGTCAGAATAAATTGGGATTGAATTATATACTACCCCCAATGGTTATTTTTGTTTGTTTTTAATTCATACCAATAAATAACCAATCGAGCCTTCAATCAACGCCTCAGGCGTTCCTGTTAATCTATAGCATTAATTTAAAATAAAAATGTTATGTTATTTAAACTCCAATAAAAATAATTTGATTGCAAAAATAATAAATAATTCTTCAGAAGTTTTCCTAAATTTTCTAAGCGTCCTTTAAGGGTTAATAAGAAGAGGATTAAGCCCCCGTAATCCTGGTTATTAATTCCCGCAGCAAGATGCTTTAGCCGGAGAAATGAGGATCGATTGTGTGGAATTTTTCTTAATACTACCCCAATTAGTGGTGGATGCCCTCCATGTCATCCGGAAAATGCCCAAAAACACGTGCCGGAAAATGAGTCGGAGGCCGATGGAGATGCCCAGAAAGAGGAAATGGGTGTCAGTTCCGCTTTCTTCGTTTTTTTTTAATAAACAACATTCCACCACCCCAACCAATGGTGTGGGAGGACTGAACGAAAAATTTGCAAGTAGTGCCGGCTCTTTTCTCACAATTTTTCCCTTCGTCATGTAGATAGCATTTAGGGGCCATTTGAGAGGCTTTTCCTTCGCTTTTCCACCAATACACACACGCAGGGTGGGAAAGAAAAATGAAGTGGAAATAGCAAATAGCTGTTTGTCTCTTTTCCTTCCCCTCATGGTGGGGCTTCCTTGGGGAAGTTGTTTTGTCACTTTCGCACTTTCTCCGGGGGTTTTTGGGTGTCTCCTTCACACGGCTTTTCCTCCTCAACGGCTCTGTGTACAAACAGCGTGAAAAGAGGGGAAAATTTACATTCTAAACCAACTATCGGTATCTATTGCGAGATGTTCGCTACAGATGCATTGCTTCTGGAAGTTTGCCAAAAAATGTTTTTTTACGTGAGGTTTTCGTTCAGTGGGGGTGCTTGGTGGGTGATTTTTTGCAAAGTTTTTCCTACAATATATTGTGATTTTCTCTAAAATTATTTTTTAATAATTTCTGTGACCTAAAAGAAAATTTTTATTAATTAGAAAAAAAAATTGGAGATTAAAATTCAAATGAGAAAACTCAACGAAAGGCGTCCTTTTGACTTTTCGCAGCATCTTTGCATTTGAATTCAAAACAAGATAGAATTTTGGTAGGAGGAGGAAAACTCCTGCGTATTCGCTCACTCGCAGTTTTCCCAAATTGGAAAAGTAAATTTGTGCCATATATATTTGACCCTCTCTCTGGGGGAAAATTTCATCACCCGGAGGGGTATAGAAGAGACTTTGGTGCTCATCGTGAAAGCTCCATGGCGCACATACATAGTTATATTATACATTTTTGGTGTGGTGGGAAAATGCTATGTGTGATGGATATTTTACATTGCGCAGTGTATTGGTTGATGGTTGCTTCAAAAATTTCTGGGCTTAGTCCCAGACCGATCTCTGAATGAAGCGGTGTTCGGCAATCTAGTCAAAAATAGACACCATTACAAAGTGGTTAACTCTTGGTGCCATCCAACACACATTGTGCACAGATAGACCTTTTCAACCGACAGTGTTGCACTTTGTTTTTCCGCCCACACAAATCAAAGAATTTCCATCGCGTGCCTCACTGAAGGCAGATTTTTTTTGTTAAATTAACAAATTTTTCCGCTAAAATCGCGAATTGTGCTAAAATGTAAAAATATACGAGAAAAGAGATGAAAATTAGCCCAAGTGTGGTCTGATGAGTGTTTTGCCGGTGTGAGGGACGTTTTGATGAGAAACACTCTCGGAAAATGAATGAAGAGTAAATTGGCATTTTGTATTTATAAACTCCACGCGAGAAATTTGTTTTTTTTTTCTTTACAAAAAAAGATCTAAATTCCACGTTGAAGATTGATTGAAAATTTGCGCGGAATATTGCAAGAAGCACTGTGGCTGTTTTTTTTTACAACTCAACCATGCTTGTTATTCGCGCGCCGGAATATTATTTTTAAACCAAACCGTAAAAAGAAGCGTTGGACGATCAAGAAGTGTCAGTTTTCAAAAATAACATGAGTAATAATACACAATTCGCACACTTTTCCCACCCTCCCCCTACATCTGCATTTTCTCGTTTTTTTTTCCTCCTCGACTCACTCGTCAATTTATTGGGCAATGAAAATGCACGAAAATCCGCGGCATATGGCGTGATTTGTCGAAGAAGAAAAAATAATATGAAATTGAAGTGAAGTGATTTTTTTTCTTGCCACACACACACTCTGGTAGCAGCTGATAAGAGACGCTCACGGCGAAAAAACATTCAAACAGCCCCGAGAGAGATAAGAAAATCTCCCCGTGTGCGGGGTGACGGAAGGTGGGGTGGAAGAGCATAATAAAACAAATGAGAACACGGCAGAATCGGTAAGTTTTTCCATCTGTGCGACGTCTTAATATAGAACCCACGCAGAACATAAAAACTAACAATCCACACTGCTGTGTAAGAGGGAGGTGGGGTGGGATTGTACGAAAAAAAAGCTCCCCATGAGAAGTGTGCGTTAAGCACTGAAAGCTACAAAAGCTCCCGCTCGTATGGTTGTACAAATTACTCGTTGCTATTGTTTGAAAATAGTTCGCACTGCGATGAATGAAAATCCTCTGCCGGAAACAAAGCCTTAGAACCTCGTCATTGTTTCCCACCCACCCTATGCTATATACTCTTGCAAAATTGTGGCGAGAAAATCTCTGTCACATGATGAGGATTGAGTGCACCCACACACCCCCCACACACCCCAACTGCAATTTAATCCCCCATTAAACTAATCATTTTTGGTTTGATTTTCTCTTCTTGATTCCTTCTCCCTCCCCCGAATTCATGAAGCAAATACTTATCTTGTCCGCAAATTGAATTGAAAATTCACAAAGTGAATAAATCAGAAATATATATATTTTGAGCCAGAAAGTTTTGCATTCAGAGAGCTTTATTGAATTTCCGACAAAATTGAGCATGCAAAAGTTGAATGAAATGAAAATTGTATATTGTGTCCCAAAATGGCTGATAAAAGTTGTTTTGCATTAGAATTCTAAGAGAGCAATAAAAGGAATTTAGCAATACAGTTGAAGATACATATGTTCCTTTATTATATTTTGGCAAATGTCGAAATTATTTAGGTAATAAATGAAACCAAAATAATCTTCGTTTAAAACTATTGGATGAATTCCATTATAGTCTGTTATTTAAATAAAATAATTAAATTGCTGTCTTAACTGATAATTGAAAATGATTCTAAGAACATTCAGTTTGATAATTCTGTTCAAGGAAATACTATTTAAATTCTCAATACTTAATAAGATTTTTGGAGATTTTTTTTTAACAAAACTTATTTCTTCCTTTCAAAAAAGAATTTGTGAATTTAATAGCATTTCTTTTTCATTATCTACTCTTTCAGTCTTACAACTAGATATTTATTAATTAAAAAGACCAAAATTAGATAATTAATAATCGCGTTCAGATAAGGCGAATTAAAAATCTCTTAACCTGGAACATCAATAAGAAACTTCGTGGAAGTAAAATATGTTCCTTATTTATGAAAAGTCAGATAAAAAGCTTTTAAAAGAGAAAAGGATAAGCTTTGCTGGGAACTAAGTCCAAGATGTTCTAGTTAGATTAGTTTGAAAAAATCAAAGCTTTTTTTTTTCAACAAGCTCCTTTTAGAGAAAATTTAGTTTTCTCTTTGATCTATTTGCAGCAAAGAGCTTTATTTTTCTATCGTTTGAGCTTTCAAAAAAAAATTAGAAATATTAAGGAAAGGTTTTTTGTTATATTCCAAAACTCATGCAGAATGTTCTAAACCCTTTTGCAACATTAAATCTTTCTATTTCTTTTGAAATACATAATACAAAAATGTACTGGTAAGCTGACCAAGCTTACGGGAGCTGTGTTTCTTTCAGTGTACCAATTTTGTGAGAGCAAACTAGAACGCAAATTAATTTAAATACGCGCAAAGTCGGGAAAAGTTGAAAAGTCATACCATAAGAAATGTTTGGAAGGCCATATCTCGAGAACGGATCCATAGATTTTCATAATTTTTTTTTGTTTGAAAGGTCTTGAAGTCAGCTATAACATATCGAAAAATGAAAAAAAATTATGTCACCATTTTCGAAAAATTCGAGTTCGAAATTTTCGAAAACTTTGTTTTTGACTTTAGCGCCTCTTGCGGTCATTTCTCGAAGTTGCAATGTTTTAGACATTTGTAGGGTTTCTCGAAACCTTTCATTTGCGCTTGAGTTGATCAAGATCGGACTTGTAGAACCCGAGATATGACATGCCAACTTTGGAAGGCTATATCTCGAGAACGGATCCATAGATTTTCTTCATTTTTGGCATGGAGCTAGATAATATGGTCAGCTACAACATATGAAAAAATGAAAAAAATTTATGTCGCCGTTTTCGAGATATTCATCGAAAACTCATCGAAAATTTTGTTTTCAATTTTTGGCCCCCTAGCGGTCACTTTTGAAACTTCGGATGTTCTAGAGAGTTGTAGGGTTTGTTGAGATCTTTCATTTGAGCCCGGGTTGATCAAAATCGGTCAAGCCGTTTTCGAGTTATGGTCGATTTTCGATGAAAAATTGTGGCGGCCATATTGACTAAACGGCTTGACCGATTTTCGAAAATGAGGTATCGTTGGAAAGCTCTTGATGGCCCCTACAACATATAAAAATTTCAGATTTTTAGCTATTACAGGGGCTGAGTTATAGCGAAAACAAAATTTTGGGGTTATTCAAAATGGCGGACGGGGGGGTGGGGGGGTAAATTTGACCTCATATTCGGATTTCTTCAGGTCGATATTTAAACTTTGCCGTTTACCGCAAGTCTCTATCTATCACCGTTCTCTCGCAATTTAAGTTTATGATCCGGCCGGCCGGACGGACGGACGGCCGGCCGGAAAAAAAAATTTTTTGGCGCATACGTTTTTTGGAATGTGGGGACCCTAATTCGTGCTCATCCCAAGTTTGAGCCCGATCTGACGACTTTCGATTTTGCTCGGTACACAAAAGCTGTGTCTGAAAGAAACACAGCTAAAATATATAATCTGAATTTCCCATTGTGTCCTACTTTGCAGATTTATTTATTGTAAGCAAAAGCTTGAAAAGCTCAATCTCGGAAATGTACATCGTTACTATATATCTAACATACATACATATATTATTCTACAGAACTACAGAGAAATCCATTCAGTTAAATTGAATTTATATATTTTATTGAAGTAAATTTTATTTGTCAGATTTAAGCAGAAGTCGAGACGATAAACAACCTTATGTGCTTGTTTTCTCTTTTTCCATGATTCGTCTAATCTCAAAGCACTTTCAGACAATTTTCTCGGGAAAACCACGCAGTTTCCCCGCACAAGACTTTAAAATTCACTCAACTATTTTAAAACTTTCCCAAAACTTTTTGATAAAATAAATTATTGAAATTTTGAGGAAAACAAAATAATGTTCTGTGTTAGTTTTCATTTAAATACCTAGCACGGTTGGGAGAGTTTTCTAAAATGAAAATAATGCGTATTAATTTTAGTGAAAATACAAAAACAAGTTTGGAAAAGTAGCATAATCAAATAAATAAATAAACTGAACTTATTTCGAAAAACAAAACTCATATAAATTAGCAAACAATTTATTTACAAAAACAAAATTGAAATAATTTGAAACTCATTTTCACGCAGTAGGTATTTATTTAATACTCTACATAATGTATGAAAATATTTAAATATTACTTAATACCTAAATATTATATTTCAAACACTAAACTATATTTTAAAATAATGTAAAAAAAATAGATTTTCCCTTTTATTAAAAAATTATTTGAAAAATAAAATCAAAATTTCACATGAGTAATTTAATATTGAAAGGTAAAAATTTTCCACACTATTCTCTTCATCGTTCAATTAAAATTAATTAATTAATTGGACACAATGTATACATTGTGGCTTTTTGGTTTAAAATAAACCACCCATGAATTTATTAATTAAACATGTATTTTCTTTTAGTCCATTGATTTTGTGATATTTGCAAAACTAAATTACAAAAATTGCCGTATTATTTTGAATGATTTTGTCAATTAAGTGAAATGTGTTAAACAATATTATTGTTTTGGCAATACTATCTGACAAATGTTCAAATAAATTGCACAATAATATCCAATTATTGTTTGTTCCACATTTTATTGCTTTATTGGATCGTTTTAAAATAATTCCTATAGGTGGGAAATTAAATTGAAATTTATTCCTAAATATTTTAGAACAGATTTCAATTTTTTTTTTAAAACTAAGAAGGAATTTATTTCACAACGCTTTCGTTTTTAAAGAAATTTTAAACGAAGAATTTGTATTAAACCTCTGAAAATATAAATCTTCAATTAAAATAATATCATTAAGACAATGCTCTATATACCTACATATAATTAAATTCTCTACAAACACCAATGTCTATGAAGAGCTTTTTCGAAAATTCATTTTAAATTTCTTGTTCTCATTGTAATTCCTTAATGCAAATGGGAGCGTTTTCTTTTCAACAAATGAATAAGTGTTGATTTTGGGAAATCTTTAGACTGCACCATACAATTCTCATTTGCTCCGGAGCTTAATTTGAGAAATCCCGCATAACGAATCGTTTTCAGCTTGTCTCCTGTGCACTGTACGTATCTCACCTGGCAATAATGTAGTAAATTCAATTTCCCAGGTATTTCACGTTATCCCTCCCACCAATATCTCCATGAAAAGTGCACAAGTATACCTGCACAGTGCACTGCACACCCAGTCAAGGTGCACCGAACTGTGTCTATTTGCCATGAGGGATTCCCCAAAGCTTCACTATCTCAGCTGCGGTCTGTCTCATTCACTTCGCACAAGCCTTGGGGGCGAGTGTATGAATCCCTCTTGGGGGGATTTTCCACCCGGATGGGGAAAATTGTGAAATTATCTCTTCACACATGTCGTGGAAATTCATAAACATTATCTCTTCACCGAGTGTCATTCTCACAGATGCAACAACCACTGCTCGACATTGGGAGACCCAGTATATAGCATTAAAAAGTGCGGTAAATGTGGATTTTCGTCAAATGGTTGGTCGGAGCCACGGCAACAAGATTGCAATGAAAATTTATAGTAGATCATAAAATAAAATTAAAGGAGTGTATCGCAGGACGATGATAAAAAAAACAGCACCACCACAAGCAGGGGGAATGGGGGTTAAAGTGGAGGACACATGAAAAATGTTGGGGAGGGTGGTGTGAGAAAGGATTTTCAGCACTCTCAATGGAGGTGACAGTGTGAATAAAAATAAAATCTGACTTTTTACGACAATCACGACAAGTCCCTCCTTATAATGCCATATCACTAATGTTGGCAACATTTCACGTCGTGTATGTATGTACCTCAACAAACTCCCCACCCGCCCGCCCAACGTACCGCATTCCACACAGAATGCAGAGGGGGAAAATTGCAAATTTCCCCACAACATTCCAGAAGCGGTATTACATAATCGATTGAGGAAAGCACAACACATCAATTCAGCTGATAGGGGATAGCAGTTTTGGTTGCAAGATACATTTAGAGGCGGAGGGAGCTTTGAAGCAATGTTCCTGTCTCATGCGATGTTAACCCTTTAATGATTTTTCGAAAATCTTTCAATTGTTTTTGTTAAAAAATATTTTTTTTTTAATAATAATAAAATGTTTATTCATTTAATATATACAAAATCATTTAAGAGTTCACAGATCTGTTTTCAGCTTACAAAATATATAAAAAAAAGAAAAATTAATAAACAAAATATATTACAATATATGAAGAGAAAATATTGAAAAAACTCTTCCAAAATTGAAAAGAATTGTTAAAAAATATACTTTCTTTCACAAAAGATATTTCAGAATTAATTTTTTTTTTTCAAACAGACGAACTCATCTAAAATGATCTAATACGATATTTTCAAAAGAAATTGGTATGCCACGATTGTGGTATACCAACTAATTCCGTGGCAGATTTTACAATCCAAAAAAAAATCCACTGCAATTATCTCTCTTTTGCCTATCAATATTGTGATAATTAATTAAATTTTATTCTTGATTCAAGAAATTCAAGAAAATAAGAAGAAAATAAAACAAAAAGAGGATAAATATTGACCCAGCTGTCGTGAAAGGGATACTGCAATTCTTTCATGAATATAGACGTGGTTGAGGTGTTTTATGGGAGGTTCTATTTGCATATTGGGTGGGAAATAATATTGATTCAAAGCTTTTTTTTAAGACAGACTAGGTTAACTTCTTCTGGGTGAGAACGTGTTTTGCTGAGTTTCTTGAGTTTTCTTATAAATAGCAAACAAGAGAAGAGTCCTTATTTTAAAAAGAAGTTTATAGTTTGACTTAGAATTATGTAGATTTATTTGAGAATTATTTTAAACTTCCAAAGAAAATTTCCTTTTGTTTTACTCAATGTTATAAAAAAGAAAATCAAAAACTTGAACTTTCTTTTTTTTTTGGAGAAAAATCTTTTTAAAATTTATTCGGGAAGCATCTAAAGATGATTATCCCCTGCGGAAGCTTTTTCATTGATTAATTTTCATTTTATATTGAACGCATTCATCAATAAAATACTGAAAAAAGCTTCGTGTGGAAAGTGCCTAAAGTTCTTTCACAAAAATTCTGCTTCTTGAGAAACTTTTCTTTACCAAAGAATTTCTTCAGTTTTCACTTAATATGAGTGCTTTTTAATTTACTTTATTATTATTCACACACCTGAGATATTATGAATAAAGTTTTGCAGACACCTGAGAGTGCATTTGAGTTTGAAAACTGCATTAAATCCTAAATTGCTTTTTAATAAAATGTCAATGTTCTGCGGAATTTTCAATACAGAAACTTTCTTTATTTTTTTGCTATATACTTCTCAGTTTGAAAAGCTTCTTGGACGAAGCTTTGATATCATGGCGAATATTGAACTTTTGAGAGATGACAACTTATAGCACAAGATTATCATTGAATTATCAACAAAATTGCACTGTAAATATATTTAGCAGAATCTCAAATTCTCTTTCATAAACTTCCATGCAAATCCATGTTGAAAACTTTATGAATTATGTTGAAACTTTTGTGTTTATGTAGATTAAATGTTAATAATTGTTGTGTTGGAGTAATTTCAATTTAACTAATTGGGACAAGTTGATTATTATAATTCTTTAGAGTTAGTTATATTTTTTTAAAGAAGTAGAGCATTAGAAGTAGATCATTCATTAAAGTTAATAGCGCGTAAATTTTCAAAGAATTTTCTTTTGATTTTCACTCAATAAAAGAAGAGAAAAGGCCACAAAAAGAGAGAGATATTGTCGTTCCTCAGAGAGTGAGATATTTTATTGGAAAATTCAGCGGATATTTCTGGCATGTCTGGCACTTCTTATCCTTGGGAGAAATACTACATATAGCGTGAGTTTCCTTTCAATTGAGGAATTTCCTGAGGAATCATCTAACCCCCTGTGGGGGATGATTTCGACAGACACACATCACGACCCTCACCTGCCAGAAGGGTGTGCAAATGGAAGAGGTGGGGGTGTGCTAAACATGCATGCAGTCATGCAAATCTTTGCACAGCCCCAACACAAACCATAAATCCCAAAATACGTCGGTGTGGGAGTCACCACAAGACGTTCCCGCGAACCCTAAAATAGCATGACACAAAATTTTACAACGACGAACTTGGCTTTTTAACGAATGTAAATATGCTGCACAGTGATTATCAGATTTATTTTCAACCGTGTGTATATAAATAATTCTTCCAGTGTATTCAACGGCCAGACTTTCCCAAACACACACACACAGCTGAAGAAGAAACATTCGCCAAGCACCAACGTAAACATTTAGCGAGTGATTTTCACGATAAGGCATCACAAGAAAATTTCTCACGCCATCTTTGTGGAAATTTTGTATGTATGCCAACACAGTATGAATTTGCCAAAGAACAACATAAAACAATAGCAGCGAGGAGATAACTTTTCAAGGAGCTTTTATGATAAGAAAATGAATATCCCTCCACCAGAGACCACCAAGATGGAAATTTGTGTTTTTTCGGAGGAAAAACTTTTTAATACAGATCTAATAAATATTTTATATGCGTCCTAAGAATTAAAATCTTGTAAACCATCGACCCAATACCCTTCTGTATATAATTTAACTTTTACGGTCTCCTAAGGAACAATAAACTTTTTCATAAATCTCTGCGAGCAAAACCTGAATCCATAGAAAATATCCCTTTTTCGGGGGAACTTTCACCTTCAATCCAAAAAGGAGTTTATATACCCATATTCATGCAAGAATCACCACAAAATCCATAGGATTGGCTCTTGGGAGGTCTCTCCGTATGAAAAGGTAAAATCAATTTCCATAGGAGCTTTCCGGAAAGAAACATCCTCCCCGTTCTTTCATCTTCCAACGATCTCCCTGTCAGTTCATGGCGTAGAAAAAGCCGCCCTTTTCGTCCTCCGAAAAAAAAATGGAGAAAGAAGAAATCACCAAGAAGGCTTTAAGTGTATGCTCAGCTCTTTTTTTCCACCCCTCCCACCCCCCGACACTCATGTGATTGATCCACACTTGAAACACTTTTCGAAGCGTGACAAATACAATAATTAATAACTCTCCACTCGAGGGGAAATAATATACCTCGAACATAGCTGGAGGTGGTTTGGGGGGTGTTTTGTGAGTGAAAGTGAAGAGATTGACGGGAGACTCGCGAGAGTACAAAAAAGCCCCCCTGGGGGGGCATTTAATGGCAAGGGTGGCAAATGAGGGGTAAATTTGAAAGGCAAGCAAAATTGCCCCCTCGAGCAACTAGTGCGTGTCGCACAGCACCTCCCCCATATGCGATAGGGTGCGTGTGCCTCTAAGTGAATTTATTTTATGCTACAAATTCAAACTCATCCCACCCTCCATCAAACACTAAACTATGTATACACACCCCTTATGGGCGCCTTTGTACCTCCCCCCATCCCGAAAAGGAGTTCCGGTAATTTGTCCTCAAGGGTCGAGTGACTCCTTTTGCTTCACGATTAT
Organism: Lutzomyia longipalpis; assembly: GCF_024334085.1. NCBI lineage: Eukaryota > Metazoa > Arthropoda > Insecta > Diptera > Psychodidae > Lutzomyia > Lutzomyia longipalpis. The sequence goes on from NC_074708.1 coordinate 26,108,970, forward strand.
GTCTCAATTCGATTCACCCTTCATCGTCTTTCACAGGAGATTTGTTTTCAAATAACCCGCCCGATAAATTCTCCCCACACGGGAGCTTTTTATTCTATATATTCTCCAACTCCTCTGGGGCGTTCAACCTCCTTCTTCGTCCCCTTACAAGACCTGTGTGGCATTCCTTTTGGTCACATACGGGCTAAGAGAAAAATTCTTGCTCAATCCACAGCAAGGTATAAAGGGGTGGTAGTGGTGGTTGTAAATATTTCAACAATATTTACTTGGAGTCGGTGTGTCCGGCGTTATTAACAATGGTAGATTTTGAAAAGGATTTTCGAGGTTAAACCACCATAAGCTCACTTTGTCAAGGAGGAAATTTATTGGAATTCTCGAAATTGTTCGTCCAGTGTAATTCCATCCCTCACCTCACACAAGCCCAACAACCGCAAGGGCTTCAGGATGTACCATTTGGTCAATTGTTTGCGTTACCCCCATTCTTCCGGAAGCAGGGTGTGGGTGTCAGAGACATTTTGCTGTGAGAGAGAAAAAGCCACAAATTACGGGCGGTCGTCAAAACATGAAATGGAATGAACTGGAAATTCAGACCATGATATGCAATATATAGCTTACAGATTATTTTGTGTTCAAAAGCATGAAGCTACATATGTATGTTAGTATGTTAAAATGAGGAAAGCTCTACTGCAATCAATCAACAAGGAGAGCTTTATAAATGAGGTCTGATGGAGTTTAACCTAATTCCCCTAATTCCTGAAATTCTCCTTTTAATTAAAAAATTAATCATGTTTGTATTTTTACGAGCTTTATATATTTTTTATAAATCGTTATTGATTTGGGGGTTAAAATTCTTTCTAATTATGTACATTGAAAGCTTTGAAGCTTCTTCTTGAAAATTTTCATTGGATGAAATTTGAATTTATTTGTAGAAAATATCAAACATTTACATAGAAGAAAAACGTTCTGAATGAAGCTTTTAATGTTTTTATAAAAAAACCTTTTTTCTAAAACTTTTCATTGAACAAAAACAAATCAATTTAAAGTTTAGAAGCTTGTTTTTTTTTCTAATCGAAAATTCCTAATAAAAATCAATCTCTTTAAACGCTTTTTTTTTTCGGGAAAACTTAATGAGATGCGACGTAAACAAGCGAGGAAAAAACTGGGGTATTGCGAATGCGGGTTCTCACGCTAAAAATTCAAACCTGTGTGCGTAAATACGAGTCCGTGATACGGTATTAAATTAAATTCCATCAAACACCATCTCCACCCACTCCTGCGGGGGTTGGGATGTTTCGCATCCCACAAACTCAATTAATAGAGCTCCATGGAGGCCTTTCCTCACCCACCCCCTCAACTTCCACGTCAATTGAGGGGCTCAGTGGCTCTGTGGCAGGTAAAAGTCGCCTAAATAAATATTCTCGTCTGATAGGTTCATTTGGTTGATTTTCCACCCTAATTTCCATTGAGATGGGGTGTGAGGACCCTCGCGCAAATTTATTCCAATGTGTTTTCTTTTCCCAATTTTCAATATTTTCACCTGCTGCTTTGGAAAACACAAAGATGGAGAATGGATTATCGCGTGGGCGTATTTTGGCAGAGGGATATGAGAGGGGAATTTTCTGTTTAAAAATTCCCCAACTAGATGCTTTAAGAACTTTTCGATTTTAGGAAAAATTTAAAATTGACAGAGAGCTTTGAATTCTTTTTTTTTCTTCCCATTAAAGTTTTCTTTGGAAAAATAAAAGTGAACGATTTACGAGTGTTGTATTTTTATGTTGACATCACCCCCAATAATTCACAATCATCCCTTTTTCCCACACCCCGTTTTTGATTCCCAAAAGCCACCACCCCGAAGAAGTTGAGAAGAAATATTCATTTCCCGCCAGATTCAAAATATTTCAATCCCTTTATTTATTTCCATCATTTAGAACCCAAATCTTTCTTCAATGTTGCGCCTTCTCCTCGCACCCTCTTATGATATAACCACTTTCTTCTCCAACTCCCTAAAATGCCAGGAGATACACACTCAGAGCAATGTGGGATGAATTTATTTTCAGCAATATCCTAAAGCAGTTTGAAAGCTCCGATAGATGCCTCATAATCCCATTTTTTTGCATTTTTAGGCAAAACATAAAATCTCTCAATGTACATAGCTAAAGCTTCCAAAACTACATAATGCATGTAAAGAGAAGGATTTGCATTTTCTAACTTGATTTTCTTCGTGCGGAAGCTCCCATGTGAAATTATCCGGCAAAATCTCGCCACAGATCACACGGAGTAGCATCAAAATAGTCTTTTATGCACAGCAAGTGGAAATTTATGGGACTCCGGGGGGGGAGGATGGGATGTGAATGCTGTGTGGAGGAGGGGGCTCAACATTCCATGTGATATATTTTCCCGATTATGCTGAATTCCTCGCAAACTCGTGAGCATGCACGAATCTCGAGAAAACTCGCATTTCCCCGCGATTTTTCTCTCTCATTTTTCCTCCGCATGTGTTTCCCCCAAAATGCTATATTTGTGTTTTATGATCCCAAAATAGTTTGCAATCCATACATGAAAGTTGGAGCTAAAAATAAAATCTGTGTGAGAAGCAAGCAACATTGGGATAGCGGGATTCCTCAATGGCTTGGGGATTTGAATTAATCAAACTTCAAGTGATGGGAGAAATTTTTAGAGTTTTTCCTTTTTGTATTTTACAGGATTTTCTTTTATTCTTTTTCTTCATTGAATGAAATATTTGAAGATTTTTTAAAGTTTCACTTGACTTTTTAATTAAAGTTTTAAACAGTCTGGAAAAATTCTTTTGGATTAATGAATCCAAGTTCTATTTGAGGAATACAATTTCGAGAATTTTATAAATATTTTGAGAAATCTTATTATATTTTCTTACCAAGTTAGCTTAAACTTTATAAAATATAATTTGGGTTTATTCTCGAAAGCTCCAGAAATAATTTTCTGGCATTTCATCAAGAATGAAATGATTTTCAAGATTTTAATGATTTACAATACATTAAAACTTCTATTTTCTTTTACATTTCTAAAAGTAATCTTCTAAAAATATTTTTCGGGGTTTTTAATAACTGATTATAATCTAAAATAAATTTATTTAAAAATTTATAGAATCCCTAAAAGTGTTCGAAATATTAATGAATCTTTGAAGAAGTATTTATTCTCAATTATTTTCTTCATTGAATTAATTTTTTAAATTAGCAACTATCTCTGTATTTTCTAAATTGGATTCTGGCATTAAAAAATCTTTATCATGACAAAGGTTCAAAAGGCTTTTTCTATCTCTTCAACAAAACAACTCAATTTTCTTTCCTCATTTTATTGCCATAATTAACGTCCCCTTCCAGAGACTTCGCAGCAATCCCATAAAAGCACAAAAGCTCCCCAGCTTCGTCTTCATTCCACGAAGTAGGTGAGCTTTTTTTCTTCCCTGGAGAATGCGGCAAATTCCCTCTCGATGACGCCAAAGAGGCACTAAAAAGGATGTCATTCCACTCACTTTTGCAACTTGCTGTGCTTAGCAATTTGCTACACCACCACCACCACCGTTCCCTTCGGCCACCCCCGCGTGAAGAAACTTCACAACCTCCCTGACAAAGCTCTCGCATGTCGGGAGGAGTTTTTGGATGTTTTTTTCCGGGACATTTCTCAATAGATAAATCATAAATTTGTACACGTACCAAACAGTGCCATAAATTTCGCCGGAAGAAGGAAGATAAAACAAAAGGGGAAAATTCCTTGTGCGCATAAAACATAAACAAGAACATAAATTGTAATCTTTTCCCACCAAAGATACTCCGTCACGAAGCATCCGCGCCACAAGAGCCCAGCTTTCATCAAGATGCTTGCAGAAAGATGCTTCATTTCATGTCATTTTGCGACTATGCCATTCCCATGATTCATGCAACATCAACCGAGCATAGGGGAGATGTATGCTATGGGACAAGCCTATGCGGCATATTTTTGAATGGCATCCACAAAAATAAATAAATAACTTTTGATGAGATTTTCCCGGGAAAAAAACCCCTTTCGCATCGATGATATCAGCCGTAGCGAAAAAAAATCCGTGCGATATATGGGGAGAAGATTAACAGCCCAGAAAGGGTTTCAAACAACAACAATGGGTTTAATTGGAAAATTCAGAGTTGTCCACCATAAATTAACGCTACGGGCAACTCAATTATTTGACAATGAATATGTGCCTAAAAAACATGACGAATTGGGCGAGAGGGAAAAAAAGTTCACATTTTTTATCATTTCTCTTTTTTTCCATTTAATGTCCACTAAATTGAGCGTCAAATTCAATTACATACATCAATTACCAACCCACCCCAAACCATCTCGCCCACGCAGTGCAGCCCCGCACACTGTAGGAAAAGACTTGCAATGAACGGAAACACATCAAAACAGAGAGAAAAGCATAAATTCTGTACGAAGAAGTTAATGCTGAAATTGATCAGAGTTGAATAAGTTTTGGTGGATTAATATTCTAGATTAAAATAATGGATAAAGTAAATTTTTTTTACAAATAAAAGAGCTTTAAAGACTTTTGAGCTCTGTCAATTGAAAAAGGGTTGAAACTAATGCTGACGCAAATTTACCTACTTGCGACTCAAAAAAAAACACTAATTGCGACGCAATCGTCTTATTCAGACTCAGCTTTTGCCTAATGTAGACTCAGTCTTTGCCTAATGGTGACTCAATTTTTAACTTATCTGTACTAAATAATACCTAATGTAGCCGCGAGTTTTAACTAATTGGCCCCTTAAAAAAATAGGACAGCGAATATTTTTAACAGAAAGAATCTTTTTAGAGGAATCTTAATATATTACAGAAAATCTGTTTGTTTGTTTGTGGGTAAACTCATCCGAAATGGTTAGGTCGATCCTAATGAAATTTAGTATGGATCTAGTGGAGACTATTACGAGCTGCAACCTCACCCTCCCCTTAGCTGTCTTAGCTGTCCTCTAAAAAAATATTTTAAGCCACTTCTTACCTGAATAATGTAATACTATTTTTATTGGGGCATAAATGTTTATGTTTGGCATATGTTTAACTCTCACTATACATCCCCTATATGTTTAAAATATTCGTTGTCTTATTGTTTTTAATGTAACGACTACATTAGGTATTTTGTAGTACAGATAAGTTAAAAATTGAGTCACCATTAGGCAAAGACTGAGTCTACATTAGGCAAAAGCTGAGTCTGAATAAGACGATTGCGCTGCAAGTAGTCTTTTTTTGAGTCGCAATTAGATGGAGCCATTGAAACGACTTTCAAAAAGTAGAAAATTTTATCTAAAATCTATTTCCCCATCAACTCTAAGCTCTATTTTTCCTCCCCCCTTTCACTGTGTGTGGCATTTGGAAATGTATTCAGAGTTCTATGGTCGTGGGAGGGCCACTCATCACATTTCCACAACTCTTCTTGATTTCCACCCCTTAGGCAAAAATATGTTCAATTTGTGTCGAGAAAATGATAATATTCTACCATTTGCTTTCCTTGTATTTATTTTTCTTTTTTTTCTCCCTCTCTCTCTTGCAGAACAATCATTTGGTCAGCAAAGTGGCAGTGTAAATTGCGTCCTTAATGGAAAAAATGTCGGAGGGTGAGTACATTCAATGTGGATTTTTATCTTTGTCCTGCCAATTAATGGGGGTGGAGGGTGAAAGACAATAAATTAATTCTGCAATGCGGGAAATTTTGCACCCTCTCCGTAGAAGGGAGCTTGCGATTTTTTTTGTCTTTTCTCAGCGCGTATCCCTTTCAATCCTTTTTTTGCTTTTGTATTCACCCACATCGTGATGCTTATTTTTGTGACAATGTCGTGGAACACTCAACACAATAACATCGCGAGATTCCTCTGCGAATCCGCACTTTTCAGCATTTCCCAGTCCCATCTCCTTTCTTATACAAAAGCTCACTCCATCCATTGAAACCCAAACAGCCTTTTCTTCTTTCTCCCTTCATTGAAACCACCACTCGCCAACATTTATCACAAAACAACCCTTAGTGTGGGGGATGTGGGTGGGAGCACACCCCCTCCCCCCCCCCCCCCCCCCCCCCCCCGGAGAAATGAGATGAGAGAATGAGAGGAAAAAGCTCAATGTCGAAGTTTGTTTGCAATAAATGGGCGGCAGATGGGAAAAAAGCGGAGACAAGGAGGATTGTGTATTTTTTCTCATTTCCATCGCAAAAACACCCTCCTCCCCACAATGTAGTCATTCAATTAAACCAAAAATTCACCTCCCCGTGAATTGTGTTGCCGAAAGAAGAGAAAAGGATAAAAGGAGCGCCACAGAAGGGAACCCTCCTCCATCCAAACCCATATATACAGAAAAGAATTCTCTGAGAATGTAATTTTGCTTTTGGTGGAGGCGACTCAGAGACGCAATGTGGAGGTAGTAAATGAAAGACTAAAGCTTTTCGAACCACCCTCTCCTCCATCACCCCTGCACCCAAATGGCAGACTGTGAGAGAAAGGAAGAAAAAAACAGAGATTTGGGTTTTTGCGCAAAAAAAAAGCTCACAATCGAGATGAATTGTGTTGTTTACAATCCACTTGGTATTTTCACGCGAAAAGCACTTTCCCGTGGATGGGGGGTGAGGGTGGAAAATGAATGAGCAACTCAATTCCATGTTGATAAATTCCATTTAATTTGTTAAGTACTTGCCAACCCCCGCACCAACCCACAGTGACACAATGTCGGGATTTATTTGTGTGTCGTCCAACACGGAAAATTTCGGCACCATCTGGATGAGTCTTGGAAGAAGGATTTCCGTGGGGTTAAAGCACCCTCCCCCACCCCCCGGGACCCCTCTCCGCACCCGTTCAAAATGGAGCACTTAGCCTTTTTTGTGTGTGTGAAAAATGGACGAAAAACGAGAGGGTTGATGCCAAGACTTATTGGAGTGTTTATATCCTGTAACTGGGATATTTTTGCACGTGAAGGAGCAATTCAAGACGAAGTGAATAAAAAGAGATCATTTTTCTCTTTGCACCCACCCCCTCGCTCCTCCAAAACACATCCCCCAATGCCATGTTATTTATGACCCGGAAAACAAGGATCTGTAAGGATGGGGGACAGTACTCAAGTGGACTTGCTTGAAGGAGTTTCTCCGGTACTCTCGTCAAATTCCTAAAGTACTCTGTAGAATTTCATGGGACATTTTAGGAGAGAGACAGAGAATAATATGGGAAATGTTTTGCAGCAGGTAGCCAGAGCTAAAAGGGAAAACTATGATTTTCACCATTTGAAGAAGCTTTCGGTTTGAGAGCAAACATAAAACTCTCTTCTGTAATATTGAAAGTTGGTTGATTTTGATACACCGCACTATATGCTCAGAAATGTTTGTGGTTAAGTGATTCTTTGATAAATTCTAGACGTTATTGCTGGAATTCTTGAGAAATATCTGAAATAGTAAAGGTTGTTTGTGGCATTTTCTTAATTTTAGAATTAAACTACAATAATTAAATTTAATTAGGGAAGTTTATTACTTTTCTTAATGTGCAGGATTTATTGAAATGTCACCTTAAAAGATTCTAAAAAATAATGAAAAAATATTCAACAATTATTTTTATAATAATTGAATGACTAAATACAAAGAAAATAACATTGGAAATGTTTGCAATTTTAAAGAAAAGTTTCAAGACAATAGATGGGGCACAAATACCGAATATTTCCCAAAAGATGGCGCTAAAAACACATTTTTCCATTACACTTTAAATTAAATTAGGAAATTTTATTATTTTCCTTATGTAAGATGAATTGAAAATTTCACATAAGAATCCCCCAAGAAAAAACTGAAATAAATATTCAAAAATACAACAATTCTTTTCATAAGATTTTCAGTAATTAATACACAAAATTTTACAAATAAAAAGAAATATTCTTACATTTTAGACAAAAACGCATTCATAAATTCCTTTTTACCACCAGAAAATATTTAAAAACTCTTCTAATTTTCAAGAATAACTGAAAGACAACAGATTATGTACAATGAGCAAAAATTTCTCAAAAGATGGCGCTAAGAAAAATTCCTCTTCTCCTTAACAGTGTTTAAGAGCTTTATAAGAAAAAATCCCTACATTCCCTTTACGATGACTGCAGAATTTCTTTTCAAGATTTGCTCTTGTCATTTTAAGATTTTGTGCTTCATTCCCATTAAATTTATGTGGTTGGCTGGCGGAATGGGATTTCTCTCGTCAAATAGCAAGGATAAGGCAAGACAAAAGGAAGCACCTACGCTGAAGGAACATAAATAAGGATTCCCATTGTTTTCCCTCACACACAGGCAGAAGAGGAAGATGGAGCACTTCCCTTAAGGAACAGCGTCACTTCCTTTTGCGAAAATTTAATCCACAAGTACTATGTGGCAAAGGAGAAGCAAAAAAAAAGAACACACAGTAGTGCCTTGGAGGGTTTATTTAGAATATAAATTGGGGATAGGGCGAGGGTTGCCGTCCCCAGTGCCCCGGCATTTCAAAAGCCCGGCTTTCATGCGTTTTGAAGACTTTTTCCCCACGGAAATGACGCCAGAGTGTGGGGGATGGTGGTGGTTGGTTGGGAAAAAATGTCGTTCATCCCCTCACGCAAGAAATTGCTTTTGGTGTCGCCAAGGAGAGTCGTCAACACCACTTGATCCACTTCTTCGGCGAAGCAATTCCCTTTTGCAAAGCTCCCCTTCTGTGAGTTTGAGACATCGCATCAGAAAACTATGGATTCCGCCACTGCTCTAATTTGCATAAATTTTGATTTCTTCCAGCAGATAAATTTCCCTCTGGCGCTACCCCCAAAAAGTACTACGCCGGTCTACCACGAATTCCTCCGCGTTTCGGGGTTATAGCGACAAAAACAACACCCAGTGTCTTTTTTTTTTTATTTTACTGGCCCCACCCCAATAATGGGGCCCAGAGAATAGAGACACATTCATTTTCGTTCACTGATTTCAATGTTAATGAAAAAAATGGAGTGTGAAATTGGATTTCTTTTTATTACTTTTCTCTACTTCCCCCCTGCCTCGCGCCGTAGGAACTTTCTCTTCTCTGGTACAACAGTGAGATGAATGTGTGCACGTTGGAATAAATCCGGAGAAGTGGAAAATTATCTCTGTTTCATCATTTTCCAGCCATGAGCTCTTTTGTCCGAGATTTGCATTAAATCGCCAAGGGGTGTGTAATTATATACATACACATAGCATGTGAAAATTATTTAGATTATGCTTATTCGCGGAAAACATACAAATGGATTTTATAATTTATTTCTTTTTCCCAATTTAACTTTCAAATGCCAGGAGTGTTGGAAAATTTGCAGAGCGAGGTTATTTTGAAATAAATTATCATTCGATCCACCCCATCTATATTCTGTGCGAGAAAATTTTATCTAACAAACAGATAAATCATAGCAATTACATAAAAAGTTTAAATGAAAAACTTCAATGAATTATCTTCTCTTTTGTGGTGCAAAATGTGAACCAATATAAATGAAATAAAATTAGCTTGAAGAGTGGAAAATGACATAATATGTTGGGAAATTTCTATTTTACTTTTCAATAAATTTATTATTAGAAACTTTTGAGAGGAATTTCGCGTGTGCTTGCAAACCCCTTGACAGTGGCTTTTGCTATTTTTATCCATTAAAACTTTTCCGACTTTTCCCATGTCGTTTGTTTGAGGAAATCTCTGCTGTGGTTTGATTTTATTACATTCCGCTCGATTATTGTGCACGAAGATGTGTCTATTCATTGAATTTCATATAAATATTTATGTATTATGGAAGATATAGCAAAAAATCTATTATTCACCCCTTGAATAGTCTTGGAATTTCCACTGAGGCTAGCAAACCTACACACAGAAAAAAAATGACAAAAAGTGGCAGTCAAATCGTCAATTTTTGCGAGTGGGCCACTCGCATAGACAAAATACGAATATTTCACTCGCACTCATTCGCACTATTTCTCGAAAATTTTCACATTTATTGGACCGAAATTGAACATTGAATTCTATAAATACTGATTTGCTCAATCACTTACACCAATTTAAAAGCAATATTTCTTCCATAAATAGCATTATTTGCCCAAAATAGATAAATAAAAATACAATATTAATTGATAAAATTGACGAGAAGAAAGCAAATGTTATAGCAGAAAAAACATTTAAAAGGTTTCTTTCACAAACACTAGCGCCGCGCGGAAATTGGGCGGAATTACCAATTTTACACATGATTTTTATTTTGTTAATTTTTCATCTGGAAAAACTATTAAAACACCAAAAATCATTATCTGATCTCATGTAAAGGTCCACAAAAATAAAATTTCTTCTCGAAAACATAAATTTTCGCATATTTTTTAAAGGATGTCACAACCATAGAAAAAATAATTTCTGCAACAGAATTTCATGACGATATGTCGTAGGATAATCCATACTTTTTCTTTTTTCGTCATTAAATAATTTCATAATGACTTTCAAAGTTTGAATTATTTTTTATAATTAAAAAAAAAAACAAAAGTTAATTAATAGACCCTTAAATAAGGCTGTGTTACAAAATCTTACGTCGCAGGGTTACTTTAAGATAACTTGAACTACTTTAGAAAGGATATTTAAAAAATATCGTCAAAAACTAATTTAACTTGATAATGTTTCATAAGACATTAATTTAACTTTATAAAATAAAATTTAAGTCAATCGGACGAACAATCCTAAACCGAAATGTCCGATCATAAATATTAAAGCTTATTATAAGCTTAATGGTAAAATATGAAAGTATATTAATATGGTTACGTTGATCAATTTTAGATAAAAATTTTTAAGCAATTCAAAAATGGCCGCCATTTTATCCGAACTTTTTTCCAACAAATGTAATGTAAAATAAATATTTTATTTTACAACCACGCTTTTTGGATGATGTTTCTCACATTTCCCATAACCATAAACTTGTATTTCACGCGAATATTATTTTTTTTATTTTAATTATTAATTTATTTGTTTTAATTTAGGAAAATATAGATCTTATGAAACGTTATAAAGCCCTATTTTGTAGAATCAAGGATATGAATTTAAAAAAAATCAATAATAGTTTGGTATGCAAGATGGCGGTCAAAAGAATTTGAGGGCGAAATCCCGACTGAAAATCCTTTCTAAAGTAGCTCGTGTTATTTTAAAGTAGCACTTTGCGACATAAGATTTCGTAAAACAGCTTAATTTAATTTTCTATAAATAATTTTTGGTTTTTTTTTTGTAATTATAAAAAAAATATTTGCAAAATTTTGTAAATGATTGGATATATTAAGAATTTATTCAATGACGAAAAGAGAAAATGGTATGGATTATCCTATGACATGTCGTCACGAAATCTTTTTGCAGAAGTTATGGGTCTATTCACGTTTCTCATGTCGAGAAAAAATGATCATGACATTTTTTCCTGACATTTTTTTTGTCATTCCCTCTCACTCCCACTAATGTATTTCCCTATCTTTCGTCTTTCTCTGACCCATGTTCACGACATTCTTTTTCAAGCTCTTGTGAAGTGAACTTGTTTCTTAGTTTTCTTCAATTTTCTCTGTGAATTGTGATATTTTATCTCGGGAAAAGTGAAAAGCTGCTTGTGGAAGTGTTCTTAGTGCCTGTGAAAGTGTGAAAAGTGGAAAATCGTGGGTATTTATCGGCCAAATAAGTGAAAACAGTGAAATTTCGACAGCAAAACATTCATTCCCGGACCAATTTATTCCGCGTTCAGGTGGGATTCCACCACCCAGGAAGCATTTCCCTGACCCCACACAGACCTTCCGTGTTGCAGATGACCTGTGGGAAGGTCCAAAAAACCTGCAGGAAGTGATTTGTGTCGTGAAAATACAGAAAAATATCTCGTAAAAATTGGTCAGGGAAAGAATGTTTTGATTTTTCACTTCGCGCATTTTCACATATTTGACCGCTAAATGACCATAATTTTCCGCTTTTCACTGTTTCCCTGCCACTATGGACTCCTTAGCTAAGCATTTTCCACTTTTCTATGAGGAAAATATCCCCAAATGCTGAGAAAATTCATGAAAAACATGTGCACAAGAAAAAATGCATGCCATGAAAAAAAATGTCGTGATTATGTGTCAGAAAAAGATGAAAGATAGTGAAATACATTAGTGGGAGTGAGAGGGAATGACAAAAATAAATGTCAGGAAAAAATGTCATGATCATTTTTTCTTGACATGAAATTCCTGCATAGCACCATTAATCTTTCAATGGTGTAACATCTTTTATAAAATGATCCAAAATCATACGTGTATGATGAAAATGCTTTTTTGTTGCAGGAAAACCAGAAAAAAAACGTGTAAAAACGTTTTCTGGACTGAATATCTCATATACCACGTCTCTAGAAAATCGTGTCAGTGTTCTTTAGATGAGGCATTGCAGTAACGGCCAAATTAAAAATAAACAAGGAGCTTGTCAAAAAAAACCTGTCAAATGTTAGTGAGAAAGAAACTATCTACCATAGACTCGTAATAGTAATGTGCGAGTCTACCTGAGGCTCGCAGATTGAAACTGCGAACCATTTCACTCGCATTCACAAAATGCGAAAAATTTTTCTGTGTGTACCCAGCAGAGATTTCTGAGACTGACTGAGAGCAAAAACGAGCTTTTCTAATGTTCTTTCTATGGTAATCAGGACGACCCCACCCGCGTACATGAAAAACGTGAACCCAAGAAAATCTTATTGAAAATCATCCCTCCCGGAAAATCCGGGGGGCTGTGCAGCAATCCATCATAGAGGGAGCGAGAAAATTTACAAACTGCCTCATTGAAGGCATCCGTATGGCAACAATCACTTAAAATGGGGAGAAAATAACTTCCACACCATCCCTTGGGCCAATTTGCTGCAAAAGGGGCGCAATTGTACCCTTAGGGGGTGGAAAATTGTCACGTAGGGCTTGTCACACATGGAAAAATCTTCGATTGAGAATCCCACACATTTTGTATGTGATTGTTTACACAAAAACCCCCCGTCGTTGATTAGATATTATTGCAATTACGCTTTGTATTATCTTTGGCAAGTTGCGTATACCTTTGCGCACCCCTAAAGTGAATTTCCTCTTCTGCCATCCTATTGAAATATTAAATTTTAGCCTCTCGAGCCCCCCTCGAGGGTATTTGAATTGAAAACACAAAACTCGGGTGGGCTTTTTGCTCCCCATCCACCCACACTTTCTCTCGCCAAAAACCCAGAGAGAGAGAGAGATATTGTTGCGAATTTTAAATTATAAATCGATATAGGGTCCACCACTGAGGAGGGGTGGTTTTGTGGATCATGGGGTGTGGGTGCGAGGGACTTTTTCCTCCTCGGGGCTCAGGGACACACAAAAGCCATCCAATTCAGTCCCAAAGACGTGCGCGGGAGGGCATGGTGGTGAAAGTAAACAAGTGATGTTATTGCAGAAGAAGCCTCTGCGAGAGAGTCCCTCCTTTTGTGTGAATATTTTCTGCGTTGGTAGATGGAGGCGTCTGGTGATGATAAAAAGGGGTGAATTTTTTATAAGTTATAAAAGGAGCCATCTGCTATCCCTGACTTTTTAATATAAACGAAAAGCCTTTTCCCCACATTGAGTGCATACCACACTCGCCGCCTTTTGGGGTTCCTTTTCATCATGATTCTTCACACAAGAACTCTCCCCTCCCGCTCCTTAGCTGCTGTTGCCCTATATATTTCCAAAAATAAATTTCCCAAATTTGCATAAAAAAAAGTTTGCAAAATTTGTAAATTGAGTTTTATGTTTTATTTCTCTTGAAATTACTTTTCCGTTAAAATTCCTTAATTTAAGCGGGTTAATGACTTCAATTCAATGGTGTTGAAGCTTCTTTTAGTGTCATTAAAGGGCTGTTGGGGGTATTAAAAACTCCTGAAATATTTAATAGGGTTGTTTTGCTGGTTTTAATATGTATCAATATGCTTTTAAAAAGAATTAAAAGGAATGAAGAAATTGATTTTTCTGACTAATTTTTATGTCTTATTTAGAGATTAAAAAATATTGATTCCTTTTAAAAGGAAAATATTAAAAAACTTATAATTTTAATTTCTAATTAAAAATTATTTTCTTTGAAAATAAATTTCAATTCAATAAATTCAAGGAATGTAAACACTCAAGAATTTATTCTATTAAAATTTAGAATATATGTTGTTGAAGAATAATAAATCAAACCATTAGAATTGCAGTAAAAAATCATTTAATAAATTTTTAATGACTTTTATCATTAAATATTTTTCTACTTTCAAGGATAAAAATTCTTCCAAAAGCTAAATCTTTAATGTTATAAATACAAAAGAAGTTCTTTGAGAAACTCCCTGTAGTACATTCTTTATCTTGAGCTAAATCGGTAGAAAACTTCTTTGTAAATGATGAAACATAGTAATTTTTATCAAAGGACATAATTTATAACCATTATTTTCCCATTTCTTCACATTTCCGCTTGCATGAACTCCCCAATTCACCCCTCGAGCTCCATCACCCACCCACCCACCGCCCTCCATGTCCCTTTTGCAGTATACATGATGTGTTGTACAAGAACCTTTCTCGAGTCCTCCGTCGGTGTAACTGGTGAAAGATGAAGAGTCCTGGCATCTCATAAAAAAATGAATATTGACATGAAAGACGGAAATTTTTATGGTACGCGAGTGTGAGATATTGAACGATGGAATAAAATTGCGAGAGACGAGCCAATTTTATTCCTTGACTGATGGATTCATATTTTTGATGAAGCTTCAACCCGAACACTGAATTCTCTGCAGAGAGATCGTTTTTGTGGATCCCACCTCCCCTGCCCATCAAACTCCTTTTCGCGCGGTGAATTGAGAACAAAAAAAAAGCTCACAAATTCCCTCAAACGTGTGGCAACTATAGAATTTTAATGAAAGAACCCACCGCGGGAGGTTGAATCAGTGGTGGTGGTGGTTATCAGTTTGGATATAGGATAGGTTTCGTTGTTCCCTAAAATATGGAATATCGCGAAAAATCTCTTTTTTATCTCTCACTCTCTTTTTTTTTCAGGATCCATGTATTGTTGAATTTTTTTTAACTCTGGCACACAATTAATTTATTTTATGTGAATTGCAACCCATAAATTGCACCCCCTTCCCCCATTTTTTGGGATGGATTACAAATCCAAACCGAGGGGGTGGAAAAAATTGCAAAACTTTGTGTGGCTTTAATTAAAATTGCCAACAAGGGTTGTCATTTGAATTGTTTCAACTACATTTGCTGATCCCATTGACATGTTCAGGGGAAAAAGCTCCAAACTATGTCAGTGTAGATTAATAAAACATAATTCGGATGATTTGGTGTAGAAAGTAAATTTTTGAAATAAAATGTTGGAAAATGAAATATTTTTCCGCTTCACTTCATTCTCTCCCTTTTTTTTTTAGAGAGAGAATACAGTGAAAGACTTTCCTCAGGAAACATTTTAGAATAATTTTAATTACACCCCTCTGTGGTATAGATTGTGAAGGAATTTTCTTCTGTGTGTTGGGGGTGAGCTCTAAAAAGTGCTCTGACCATAAAAAAAGCTCCTCGAACTTCCGGCAAACCCTTCCGCTTCCTGGGTGCTGGAAGACTTTTCCTTCAACACTTAATGAATATTCAATAATATTCTCCGCTACTTGGTTTTCTCAATAAATTACACGAAGCAGGGTGAATTTAATAAACGATAATGGGAGAGAGAGCTTTTTTTTTTTTAATTAACACCCCTCATTATCAATTCTTTACGCTGTATCATTATGGCTAAAAGAAATAATTTCTTTAGGCATTTTCTTCATCGTAGCGAGTATGGAGAAAAAAACTTGAGAAAATTGCTTGAATTTCGCGAGAATTTGAAGCTAAAGGCTATAGCTTCGGTTTAAAATTCTTCTTTAAAATATTAATAATTTTAGGGGATGAAAAAGTTCATTCGATGACTTTAGTAGTTGTTTTTTTTTATTCGAGAAATAGCCAATGAGAATATTTTCGTGGTCTTAACCCATTTTTATAAAAAAAAGGCTTAAACAAAAACCGAAAGCTTTGCTTCAAAGCTGAAAGTTTTTCTTAAAGCTGAAAGCTTAAAATATTTTTTTATTTTATGTCGAAAGTAGTTCAAGCAGCAAGAAAAAAAAATTTATTTTCCTCGAAAAAAAGCCGAAAGAACTTAAAAGAAAAACTAGGAAAACTATAGTTTTTATAAAAAATGTTTTAGATTAATTCTACGATATTTTTGATTCTCATTTCAACATCATGAGAATTCTTATTTCCCTCAAATTTAAAACAGAAATATTATCAAGAAAAATTTCCGAAAAATCTTCAAAAAAAATCGACAAACAAACTAAATTCTTATAATAGCCAAAAAGTCAAACTTCTCCTCCGGATACCGACCTAGCAGCGCTTCCGCTGTAAAACAAAGCTCTTCCACCAAAGCAGCCTTACTTCGAAACACAAACAGAATTATAAGGGAAGTGTGAATAATTCATAAAATATAATTCAAAAGTACGAATGAAAAAATATACAATTTTAATATGATTAAAGCATTAGCCTCATTCAAAAATTAACACTGACTTGGCAAAGTGCTGAGAGCGAAAAGTTTTGCGCACCAGAATGAGAACTTTTTGGTTCTGTGCCATATACTGGCAAAGTAAATTCCCATTATGCGAGGGAGAGTTTGGTTTAATTCGCTTGCGAGGGCAAAATTCCGCGTACTTATGCTACAAACGGTGTGGGAACAATTAAAATCTCATATAGAAAACTTTCGCGTGTGTGTGAGTGAAGGAAAAATGTTAAAGATAAGGAAATTCATATGGAGGGTTTCACCTTGACGAGGCGCCGGTGCTTAAGTTTTATTTTTTTCTTGTGCCCCTTTCACCCTTAAATCAAGTCACGATTGTAGCACACCCTTAATTTTCATTCATTAATTTCCCGCAGCGTGCGTAAAATACCCCAAGCTCTATGCGGGGGGTGGCTGGAGAAAATTGATCAACGTTCTCCACCATCTGGCTGGGTCTTCTTATTTATTTAATCCCTCATCCCCCACTCCATCCCTTTGATCATCCATCTCCCGCACAAGAAAAGGGCTGAAATGTGGAAACTTTATAAATTGATTCAAGTGGGAGCCAAGAAGAAAAAAAAACGTTCAGCACCCTGTGTGTTCAATATCAATCCCTATCCGTTCGCCTTTTCTTCCTTCCGCCACCCTCACTTCATGAAAAACCTCCGTTTTTGCAATCCACACCGGAGGCGATTTTTGTCGCCAATCCTGGGCAATATTTGTCGAAGAGGACACACTGGAAAAAATCCCCATGAGTGGTAGGAAGAGATAAAAGATCAAGAGCGACAAGATTTCTCATATTTCATATAGTTTTTCGCCACACCACTCGACCGTGTCTCTCTTTTTTTTTTTGCCCTCCCCGTCGCTGAACATTTTCGGAAAAGCTCAGCAAAGTGTAGATTCTTGTACGATATGGCATTGGACATTTTACGTTCTCAAAAGTTTTTCCGCTCACAAATCTCAACACTTGCTAAATGGCAAGGACAACCATTCTTCATGGTGTTGGCAAATGTTGGGATTAAGGGTGAAATTTCCGCTCGTAATTTTCTTTCAATGCTCACCATGCGCTAAAGTCTTGGCTAGTGGTGCTCTTCAATATTTTAGGGCAAATTAATGACGTACAAAATGCAATGTTTTCATTTTATTCTCTGCCACGTTTTGGTTTGTTTTTCCCGGATTTGTCTGCAGCAGTGGGGTTTTAAGGGAATTAAGGGTTTTAAAATAGAAGAGAGGGATATGTCTTACATTTTTTGTTAAGAGTTTGTACTTTGGTGAAGAAAAAGAATAATAAATTCTTGAACTTATTTATGTTTCAACTAAGCAGATATTTTGCTAAACAGTTTTAATCCTTTAAACTTGAAGGATTCTGGAAAATTTCTTTGGAATCTAAATCTAGATTTTTCAGTACTGTCTGACGAGAATTTTTATCAATTTCCCTAAAAATATCCAATCTTAATAAAAAAAAAAATAAGACTTAACCAAAAGTACAAGCATCTACAGAAATAAATAAATTTTTCCTAAATATATAATTCATTCTATTATCTGTCCCTTTAAAATACTACAGAACAAAGTATAAGATAAAAGCAGAAGACTGATTTCAGGTAGACCCTCAAAATAAGTTGAATTCTACGTAAAATTCTCTCTGGCTCAGTGGCTGTGTGTTGAAAATGAAATAAACCTCCCGTGGAGGCGCCTGGTGACATGTCAAAAAGCTCCCAAAAGCGAACGAGGACCCTTTCTTCGCAGCAAAAAAAAGAGCCCAATGTATGCAGTGGCTGGTGGTAATTCAATTTTGTGCCTCTTTCGTTGCAAAGAATATCGGCTGTCCCGTGTAATGTGATTACGGACGGGTTGTAGCATCAACCGATAAAAGTTTCCAAAGTCCTCTTCGCCCTGTGACCTTTCCACCCCCTGTTGACGCCTTTTTTCCATGCAGATATGTGACTGAAAAAATATTCCGAATCACGTTAGTAATTTAAATTTTTTTTGGGTATAGTTTAATGGTGTGAAATAAATTGGTTAGAGCATCCAAATGCCCTGACTTTGCGTGCTTTTGAAATGAATGGAAGCTCTTTTTTTTCACCATCTCGTGTATATTTTTCACCTTCTCCGTCCAAAAGTGCTGAAATTGCGAAGAAAAGCACGCTCTCTCTGGAACACTTAAAAGTGCTTTTAATTTCGGACTTTATTGTCTTTTTTTTCTGCACCCCGCACTGTGTGCCATTCCTCTCTAACCACCCTCAAAATCGAGATTGGATTTTACAGGTGAAGAATTGAATGAATGCAGAAAAAAAATTTCATTGCGATTTTCAAATTAAATTCCACTTGAGCTGTTTTCTCTTCGTTTGTTTCGCTTTTATGTATTTAATTTATATAAAACAGACGAATTTTATGTGCAAATGGGTTAAGCGAAGTGGAACTAATGAAGATTGTGATGAAAATATAATTGGAGCACATTTTCAATGAAAATTCTTCATTTCCTCATGCTACACACAGAAAAAAAATGACAAAAAGTGGCAGTCAAATCGTCAATTTTTGCGAGTGGGCCACTCGCATAGACAAAATACGAATAAGCAATATTTCTTCCATAAATAGCATTATTTGCCCAAAATAGATAAATAAAAATACAATATTAATTGATAAAATTGACGAGAAGAAAGCAAATGTTATAGCAGAAAAAACATTTAAAAGGTTTCTTTCACAAACACTAGCGCCGCGCGGAAATTGGGCGGAATTACCAATTTTACACATGATTTTTATTTTGTTAATTTTTCATCTGGAAAAACTATTAAAACACCAAAAATCATTATCTGATCTCATGTAAAGGTCCACAAAAATAAAATTTCTTCTCGAAAACATAAATTTTCGCATATTTTTTAAAGGATGTCACAACCATAGAAAAAATAATTTCTGCAACAGAATTTCATGACGATATGTCGTAGGATAATCCATACTTTTTCTTTTTTCGTCATTAAATAATTTCATAATGACTTTCAAAGTTTGAATTATTTTTTATAATTAAAAAAAAAACAAAAGTTAATTAATAGACCCTTAAATAAGGCTGTGTTACAAAATCTTACGTCGCAGGGTTACTTTAAGATAACTTGAACTACTTTAGAAAGGATATTTAAAAAATATCGTCAAAAACTAATTTAACTTGATAATGTTTCATAAGACATTAATTTAACTTTATAAAATAAAATTTAAGTCAATCGGACGAACAATCCTAAACCGAAATGTCCGATCATAAATATTAAAGCTTATTATAAGCTTAATGGTAAAATATGAAAGTATATTAATATGGTTACGTTGATCAATTTTAGATAAAAATTTTTAAGCAATTCAAAAATGGCCGCCATTTTATCCGAACTTTTTTCCAACAAATGTAATGTAAAATAAATATTTTATTTTACAACCATGCTTTTTGGATGATGTTTCTCACATTTCCCATAACCATAAACTTGTTTTTCACGCGAATATTATTTTTTTTATTTTAATTATTAATTTATTTGTTTTAATTTAGGAAAATATAGATCTTATGAAACGTTATAAAGCCCTATTTTGTAGAATCAAAGATATGAATTTAAAAAAATCAATAATAGTTTGGTATGCAAGATGGCGGTCAAAAGAATTTGAGGGCGAAATCCCGACTGAAAATCCTTTCTAAAGTAGCTCGTGTTATTTTAAAGTAGCACTTTGCGACATAAGATTTCGTAAAACAGCTTAATTTAATTTTCTATAAATAATTTTTGGGTTTTTTTTTGTAATTATAAAAAAAATATTTGCAAAATTTTGTAAATGATTGGATATATTAAGAATTTATTCAATGACGAAAAGAGAAAAAGGTATGGATTATCCTACGACATGTCGTCACGAAATCTTTTTGCAGAAGTTAATCTTTCAATGGTGTAACATCTTTTATAAAATGACCCAAAATCATACGTGTATGATGAAAATGCTTTTTTGTTGCAGGAAAACCAGAAAAAAAAACGTGTAAAAACGTTTTCTGGACTGAATATCTCATATACCACGTCTCTAGAAAATCGTGTCAGTGTTCTTTAGATGAGGCATTGCGGTAACGGGCAAATTGAAAATAAACAAGGAGCTTGTCAAAAAAAACCTGTCAAATGTTAGTGAGAAAGAAACTATCTACCATAGACTCGTAATAGTAATGTGCGAGTCTACCTGAGGCTCGCAGATTGAAACTGCGAACCATTTCACTCGCATTCACAAAATGCGAAAAATTTTTCTGTGTGTATGTTGAGAGAGCTTTTTGACCAAAAAGCTATCGCCCGTTTCCTCGAGAGCTTACTGGCTATTCCTGATGCTTTCTATTTAATCATTACTTTGCTTTTTTGCAGTGGCATTTGCAATTGAAAGATATAATCACAACCCCCAATCCTTGTCACGCTTTAAGGGATCAATTGCAGTTGGGAAAGTCAGTGTAGATGAAAGAGGTGCAAGCCGATGGGGTTTCCTAAGTGGAAGCTTTCTGGTAGAGCTTAAATTATTCTCTTTAATTTAATTTTATTTGGTATTTTGAGCTTTATTTGTGCGAAAATTGAAAGTTTCTCTTTGATTTTATGGAATAAATCAACCTTTGAACTCGATAAAAATGTATTGAAGTTTAATTCCAGATGTTATATGTATTCAAGAATTCCTACAAATGTCTGGAAATTCGACTTCAAAATCATTTAGAAAAGTCAATTCTTCACCAAAATTATTAAAATTTCTTACAAAAAGTTCTAAGACCCTTCCTTTAATCAAATCTATTTGATTTTTAGGAAATTAAAGCTTTTTATGCCATATTTAAACTCTCAAAATCATCAAAAGAATTTTTTGGGCTCACTAAATATACAGGGTGGCCAGGAAATTAGGACATGATTTTAACCGCGAATAACTTTTGATTGGCGTGAGATATCTATAAACTTCTGCCACCAAAAGATGCGTAAACTCAAAAAGTATAATTTGCTTTTTATTTCAGGTCAATATATTAAAAATCATTGCCACTCTGTAGATGTAGATGTGTAGATGTAGATGTGTGGTGTGTCCCAATGATAGAGTCAGCAGTCGATAACTGAACCCATTTAGGGTCCTTTGTATCCTAACTCTACCAGTTTTTCCGCTTCAGACCAGAAGGTCAGAAGTTTATCCACCTCGCAAATTCTCAAGGTTAGGATATCCAATTCCGCACAATTCCAATCCTAACTGTCGTCAGTGCTGGGCATGTGCACAAAATGTGTTCCACTGTTTTCCTTCAGTTCAAAATATGAGACACAGACGCATTTTAAACCTTTTATAAGGTCTTTATCACGTCCCTACTGCTCATATTTTATTTAATTGAGACAAAATCGTCCCATTTCCACTTAGAGTTCTTGTGATTCTGTGAAAATCCTTTTAAGTCCGAAAGGTATTATACATTAACTTTCAATTGAACGTGATACAAAATACACAAACAATTATACAAAGTCTAAATAATACCCAGCCTTCCAAATCATGCAAATTCCATTACTTCTATTATTTTCCTATAACCGATCACTATTATACAAGAGGCCTTAAGTGTCTCTTATTAGTGTCTTTTCCTTTTCTTCATTTAAATTCAATGCTAGGCACAGAGAACTTCAATCAACAGAGTCTCTTCACCGCCTGTTATCCTTGAATTCTTTATTTTCCTTGCAATTCCTAGATTATTCTATTTCCATCACCGATCACAATTACAGAGACTTAAAATATCTCTTAGAGATCTTTTCCAAAAAGAATTCCAATTCTTAGTCCATTGCTTCAAAGGCTTACAAATAGGTACAGTTTTCCTGCAAATAAGCTCCCCCTGTTTCGGTAGAGATTTATTGCTCACAAAAGTCCCATTTATGCCTCAAATAAATCCAGTTTGCAACGGAAAACTCCTAAAGAAGCAGAGAGAAGTTCTTTCGCAGCAATCAAAAATCATTTCAAATCCATTCGGATTTTTCGAAAGATTTTCCTTTAATCACTGCACCAAAGAAATCTCCGGACTCCTTCAAGACACTCCATGCAGTTGAGTTCATTATTGAGCACACAAAATTGCACCTTTCTCCAATATCTCTTCAATGAGATATACGTCATCTCGATTGATCATTTCTGCGTGTGTGATAGATCATCAACACACAGCAATATAGAAATGATGAGAGAGAAATCGGTGCAATTAATCCGCACAAAAATTCCCAAAATCTCCGAATTCAATCCAATGGGTGCACACACACAATCTACATACAATACAAATGTCCATCTGCGTTGCTGTAACGGTGTCGCTCTGCTGTACTGTAGATGATGACTCTCTCCAGCTCGCAATTCCACCAAATTTTCATCGAAGACCAAAGAGATTTCCGCAGGAAAAACGCCTCCAAAGTTCACCATCACATCAGATTTGTCCTCAGGTTATGCCTCCATTACTTCCTGACCTGGGTAGCCAAAGAACAGGACTGCACTTGCCCGGAGAACTTTTAAATCAATCAAAACTTTTTAACGCCTAAGATACGTGCGTCTCGTTTGAATGCTCAATCGGAACTCTTGCCACTCTGTAGAACCAATAAAGAAATTCAAGTTATAAATGATAAATGTAACCTTAAAGATTGCCTAAAAACATCTTATTTCCCATACAGATTTTTATTATAATAATTTAAATTGCAAAGAATATAACCAAACAATTCGTGAAATGAGATTACACAAAAAAATATAAAGAAATAGAGCAGCAGCTATTGAAAATTCCCACAGCGCACACCTCTAAATAGCTCCCTAAATTCCCTCGTGTAAGTGGTTTTTATGGCCCAGAAAATCAAATAGCTAGCATGGGTTTCTCGTTCGGCACGATAAAGCTCAGCAAGAAGCTCAGCTTTCCTTTCTATGGCTTACAAAGTTGAAACTATAAATCAAATAGATTCCACTGCGAGAGGTGGGCGTCCCACCCCTTTCGGGTGTCTTCCATGAACATCCGGGAGCAGAGAACACAACACGAGTACTTCGTGTGGCCAGCTTGCAAAATACCTTTTGATTGGGCGTTTGCGAACTAACTTTTGCACCGCATTTCACCGCCGCCGCCTCTACAACCACCCTCAGTTGAGGGTGTTCTGGGTCACACTGTATGTATGTGGGTGGTGTGGCATTCAAGGCGTTTGTATACCATGCAAAAAAGCTGTAGGAAGGGGGGACACAATGTGTACGAAGCATTGGAGAAAAATACATATCGGGAAGATCCGTCCAACTCGCATCTATGGCATTTTCCAATATGCTGAGGTTGAATTTTGTGTTTGCATTTTCTCTTTCACAAGAAAATATCATAGAGAACAGTGGGGGTGGGTGGCAGGCAAAAAGAAGTGTCTCTGTGATAGTTCATATGGTTGGATATGGCATGGACAAGAGAGAATGTAGATACAAAACATTGTATGCAAATACAAAAGATTGTACAATAGCAAGTTTCTAAGCAAACAGACAGAAGGATATTTGAGTTAAATGCATTTTACAAACACACACACACACCACTCTGGGGAAGATTGTTGAGGAATTCTAAATAACTCCTCACACTTAAATCTCCCCCCAAAGCTTTCCCTATATCGCGATGGATCGCATGGAATGTTTTATTCTCTACATATAACGTAACAACCCAACATCATTGGAAGTGTACAAGAAAATGGGTTAAAATTTTATCGAAAATAGAATATTTCTCATAGAAAATGTGAAAGTTTTGCAAAAGTTTCTTAGAGATTGAAGAAAAATCTCGTTATTTTGCAGCAATTCAATGGCTATCGAAACTTTGTATGAGCTTTTTGCAAACATATTTTCCGAGACAAGAAAATTGTATTATGTACAAAATATTACCCTGCTCACAAGGGAAATCGGGGAACGGAATGTTCCATTTAATTTTGGCACAAGAACGCCAATTAGCGAAGGAAATGATTGTGAAAACTAATAATTTTCCATAGAGGAGAAATTTGGTGTTCTCCTAAAATAAAAGTTTATCTAGAAATGGATGTGATGGGGAGGGAATTTGCAAAGCAAATAATGGGAAATCAGAACAGCTCTCTGAAAAAGTAATAAAAGAGAATGCACTAATTACCCCCTAACGAGGGGATGTTTCAGAAAATCTCTTTTTCTTGGTGCACACAACTTTTTGGCAGAGAAAAGTTTTTCTTTTCAAAAAGGAATTTCATATAAAAATTTCATTCAAAGTTAATTTCGTTAACTTTGTACATTCAATGCTTGCACCCTCAGCTTATAGTTTTCATTAAAGCGTCGAATGAATAAATCTTTTCGAGAGAAAAATAAAAAGAAATCTCGTAAAAGAAACTAATTATTTAAATTGCATCATTTAAGGATCCTCCATACTCGTTGTACAACTCTGAAGAATATTTTTTGTATAGATAAGATGTTGTTTATTAAAAGAATAAAGGGAAATTTTCCTTTTTGGTTTTAAACCAAGAAGGGTAATTATTTTAAACTGGAGGAAAAATGATTTTTTCTTTAAAATGAAAAGAAGAATTTAAGAATTTTGAAGCTTACTATCCAAGCTTTTGAACTATTGTTGCTAAGAATTTTTACAGAGCTTTTGACTTTAATAAGAATCTTTAAATAAACAAACAATTAAAGAATGAAAAACATTAAATTTTTAATCAATATTACAAAATTTCTTTAAACTTATATTTTGCAAAGCTTTTCAACTATGTACAAACAAACAGCTCAAAACAAAAAGCTCATTATCAGAACATTTTTCCACGCAATAAAAATTCCACAAAATGTAGCATAAATAATTTGCAACAATTTAATGAATATTCAGGATGGAGATTTTACAAATTTGTGAACAGAGTATTAAATGAAGCTTCAACTCATGGCTCCTCTAAGTCGTCAGCAGTGAAGTCGAGAGATCATCATGCCAACGATAAATAAAGCAACGGGGAGTCGAGAATTGAGAGATTCGTCTTTCGCCGTATTGAAAAGGGGTGAAAACCGTACAAGAAATGGGATTTGCGGGTGAAAATTGTGGGTGGGTATGGTGATGAAATGAGTGTGTAGGACAGACATTGTGAATAAAGGTGTTGAAAGGAGTTTTCATCCTTTCAAACACTGTTGCTTCCGGATTCGCTCAATGGACTTCCCGGTTTGGTGTGTGGAAGCAAAGTTCTGGCATAGAGAGATTTCAAACCATCTTCATCACTGAGTTTCAATGCTCTGCCGGGGAAGACGTTTCATTCCACTTTGCCACATTCACTACCACAACCCATCCCGCCCTCCCCGTGAGCTCCACGTCATCATCATTTTGCCATATTGAATTGCGACGAATGTTTCGGGGGTGGTTTTCCATTGATAGGCGATGCCAAGCAATAACCATTTTCTGAAGGGTTTGAGGCGGCCACCCCACTCTCCTTCCGCCCCCTCCCTCCCTCCCTCCTCAGCCATCGTACCTTTGCTGTGGGTGTGTTTTTCTGCGGAAGAATAAAACCGTGTGCTGTTTATTCACTTTCAAGTACCCACTTGTTCATTTCCTCCTCATTCGTAATTTTCAATCGATCTCCGCAGCATCTTCGCACCTCCCCCATATTATTCAATTGAATTCAAATTGAAACTCAAGTCCAAATTGATTTTTCTCTCGCTTTTTTTTGCCTTTGTATTCTTCTCACGCAACATCTCCTGCCGCTAGAATTCTCCGCATCTCTCCCACAATCTCTTGGGGAAATATGTACATACCCCTTCTTCGTGGTTGTCTCAAGTAAACCCCAAATTCTTCGGTTTTTTTTCTTCACGAAAAAATATTCGCGGGGGGTTTAGCAAACAGTTGGATTTCGTTTACAGACAATCCGTTAAAGTGTGAAGAAAAATTCACTGAAAAGGGGGAAGTAAAAAATAAAAAAGACTTTTCGGTTCAATTCAAGACCTTCATCAGGTGTTTGACAAGTAAAAAAATCCAATGCAAAATTAATTTGAAGGTCTATGAAAGTCTGTTGCTAATTGATACTCACTGGACTCAACTAAGAAATTCTGTTCAAAAAATTAAAATAAAAAAGACTTTGAAAAATCTTTTAAAAAAATATATTTCAAATTATTTAGAAATTAATTAACCTCCTAAGTACTGCCTAAAGCCTTCAAAAGAAACTCAAAACTATTTATTTGGATAAAGAGCTTAAGTCTGATTTAGTTTTCCCCTCTTTAGCACGGAGGATGTGGTTGTGTGCTCATGAAATTTTAATCACGTATCTTTTGGAAAGAAAACTGTTGGGGGAAAAGCCTCAAAGCGTGCACGCAAATTTACCTTTAATTAATTCCACATTAATATTTCCTTTCTTGATATTAATTAATATTCATTATACATACAGATACTTCGATGTGTTTTAAGTATACACCATGCGAGCGATTGCATCCCCCACGCAGATTGTGGGGGTCAACCCCCGGGGTTATTTTTGCACTCTGAGGCGGGCGGGATGAAATAACAAAAATACACTCTGTGTGCATAATATAAATCTCACTCCTGAATGAGGGTCCTTAGAAATTAAATGGAGCTCACATAAAATAAATTGCTGCCTCGTTTGGCGCTCTCAGGGCAACTTTTTTTTTTGCTCTGCAGCACTTTGTTTTTATTATTGCCTCATACCATGAATAATTATAGCTAATATAGAGATTTTTTTGTGTGTGCTCTCTCAACTTCGAATTACCATTTTTGCAACTGGTTGGAGGCGCATAAAACTCTGCATGCTCTCGACAGGCGAATATTTTTTCCACTCAGTTGGGAAAAAAGGAAGTTTTTTTTTGTCCTCTCATGGAAATTATGAGGTACTTTTGAATGCCTCTAAAGAGGGTCCTAATAGCTGGGGGTATATAGAGTTACGATTTTATGGCACAGTGATCGCATTAAAAAGGAGGAGAAAGGACATTTTTTTTCGGGGCAAGGAAAATTTACGATATTTCGTGTCAAGCCACCATAGGGATGCGCTCATTTTTGTGGGATTACCTTGCAATATAAAATTGATTTTCTCCTTGTTTGCCGGAGGAATTTGCCGTCAAATGTGAATTTACAGTCAGTTCAAGAAAAGAGTTTTCCCCGGAGTTTTCTTTCATTATTTAATTTCAATAAAATAACCATCTTTTTATCAATTTTTTTATGCTTAATAAATTAACCAGAAAAAAAAGGAAGAAGTAGACAATAAATTAATTTTTTAGAGACCCTCAAAGGTCATAAATAATACATTAATGAGACCACCAGGCGTCTCCATCGAGGAAAATAACAGTTCAGGGACTTTTGGGGGTTATAAAGAAATTCCAAATGATGCCACTCAAGTCCAACTACCGCGTGATATTTTGTTGACAATAAGAAAGTAAATTTGCTTGAGGCTTAACCAGAGGGTAAGAGGTACCAACCCCTCTACACCGACTTTATGTCTGTGAACCCCCCGTAAAATTAAGCGATGTCGAGGACACGCAAATCTTAAATCTCCCTCAAACATTTGCTGAGTAATCTCATATAATTTCTTGGGCCTTTTATATCAACCCATAGAGGTCCGAATTCTTATGGAGCTTAGCGCGCGAGTTAAATGAGCAAATTTAGATGTCAGTCCATCATGTAGATTTGCGGGGGTTGACTTTTCCGCCATCCCTCTTGTACGTGAATTTATTACACCTTGGTGGCCCAGGCAATAATAATTCAGAAGAGCCACGATGAAGGCAAGACAAAAAAAAAGCCGAAAGTCACACTTTGAGCCTATGGAGCACTTCAACCCTCCAATTGTATGGTAGGGGGTGAAGGTCTCTTGGGCACAAAAATACATCCGCAAATTCCTGTTTGTGACTTCCGGGTGTTTTCACTAAACTTTCCACTCTGGTGAGAGACGTTATAAAAGTTGAAGATGTTTTTGCTTGACTTTTGACAATGTGGGTGGGTTGTGTAGGGCCTTTTTCCCACTTGGTGACTTCTATTTACGACTCTCGGCGTCTTAGGCACGTTAATAACATTTTGTCCTCTCGCTCACCCCCGCCTCCTTGCCACAGAAGTAGCGAAAGAGGATGCTAAATTGTGGGCGAGCATTAAAGTTGAGAAGTTTTTTTTGCCTTCATCTTGCTTTGCTTCGACCCTCTTGACTTTTTTCTCGCACCCACAGCGTCTTAATTTCTCTACCAACCACCCCCTCCACATCTCTGGGACTTTGTTTTAATTTCCAGCAATTTATTTTTCTCATCCCCCACAATATGGTGCTGAGGCGGGGGTGGAAAGTATATGCGGAGATTTGCACGGTGATTTTCACTCTGGAAACTAATATTGCTGATTACCATGCACAAAATTTTCTGTTTTCGTGAGTGTGCAGAAATAAATTGGCTCCCAAAGAGATAACTCCGGCTCGGAAGAAGGTGTGGGGGGTGACATACAAAATAAATTGGTTGTGGGAGTTTTTCGTTCGCCACATACGCCCAAGTCATGCTCTAGCAATGAATTAAATGACCTACTTCCCACATTCAACAAAAGATAACCCACAGTTTAAACCTACGTCACTTTTGGGGGCAACCACCCCGTGGTAACCCCTTTTTTCCTGCCATCTCCCACCCCATTCAGCGCGCCAAGAATAATTTTGCAATCCCCCAAACCCTCATCGAGACTCCAGCCATCACCCCTCACATTCTGTGGCACTTTATCTCCACCCCAGATTGCAGTAGAATATTAAATTTTCCTTCAATATTCACGGTGAGACTCACATCCTTGACTCCTTTTGGACGCCATTCCCCTCCTTCAGCATGAGATTGTGTCATCTGCTACTCCGCCAGCCTCTCCATCATCCCATGAAAGGATGATGAAAAAAAATCTCAATCCTTTTGCATTTTAATTTGGAAATTCTACCCTCACACCGCACCCTTCCTGGGGAACTTTTGTTTACTCGTCGGGTGAATTATGTTATCATTACGTTTGGGATAATTGCCCCATGCATGAAAGTTGCAAATTAGTTTCACCCAGAAGTTACTCCAGGGCCAAAAATTTTCTATTCTCCAATGCAAAGTTTCAATGAATTTTCATGAAATAAATCCACCCACGTGGAATTTGCAAATTTGACCGGGAATTTGCATTGATTCTCATTTGCAAATTAACTATTTTTAACTAATTTGCAACGGAAAATGGGAAATTCAAGCGTGGTGAGGAAGGATGGGGAGTGGTCTGTGGTGCCTGGGAAAATTATTTCCAGTTGTTTTGGGGAAGTTAAAAAAGCATTGATTGTTGAAAATTTCCATATTTGTCAAACTTTGAGTGATAAATTAGTCGGTATATTCCATTTGCAATGGAAATGGGGAGATGTAGGTCAATTCCAAAATTATTTTCCGGTGTGGCGAGAAATTGGACAGGAATTAGGAGACGTTGAGGTTCAAGGAGAAAGGACAAGAGGAGACATTTTCAGGGATAAAAGATTTTTTGTGGAGTTTGGACGGAAAGTAAACCTTATTTAGTTTTTCTCAATTTTATTTTAACATGCGACGTTTCGAGGGTGTTTGCCCTCTTCTTCAAAGCATTAAAAATATACGGGAAAAAACGGATCAATTTTGATTTTAAACTGGGACACAATAATCACTTCCTTCTGTTCTCTCATCAAGACAAGAGTTGACTGATATATTTTTAATACTTTGAAGAAGAGGGCAAACACCCTCGAAACGTCGCATGTTAAAATAAAATTGAGAAAAACTAAATAAGGTTTACTTTCCGTCCAAGCTCCACAACCATCCAAAAACCGCACATTTAAAAAAAAGATTTTTTGTATTGTAAAGAATTTTCTTGAGGAATTTTCCTAGAAAGAAAATTCTTTTAGGACGAATAATAATATTTAATAATCTAATATTCTATCTTGGTACACCATTTTTGAACAGACTATTTTCTTTAAAAACTAAAATTCTTCTTTTAGCCAAATCCATTCAGTTTTAATGAAAATAAAAGCTTTTCTTGCCATTTTTTGCACTCAAAATAAATAAAGAAAATTTTTCAACCTAAATTTTAATTTATTTTCGGTTTTAAAGGTAAAAAAAAAAACCTCCTCAACAACTCCCTTTGTAAATTTTCCCACAATTTCTCTCAACACATTACTTCAAAAATCTGTAAAGAAACAATCATTATTGAATACAAAAAGCCACTAAACTCAATTTCCATATAATTTTAATACTATTTACATCACTTTGTGATAAATAGAATGAATAAAACTTTTGTATTTTCTCATTGTTTGCAGATGCAGATTGTACCGGGGTGTATGCAGTGGAGCAGAGAAAATCTCTGCTAAGTCCCACAAGAAGTCAGTTTGGTATGTGGAATCCCTGTCAGGAAGCTCCACTGGAAATCCATACAAATTCCTCCCAAAGCTCTTTAGGGGATTCTCGGAAGAGCGGATAATTCTGTCATGTTGAAGCTTTAAATCTGGGGGATTTATGATTGAAAAAGCTCTAAACACTAATCAACTGCTGAATGGTAAGACGAATGAGTCAGACATTTTATTTTTCTCCACCCACCCCCCACCTTTTAGCTCTCGAAAGCGCCAAAACTTGAGAAGAATCTTCTGAAGAATATTTTAGGCATTTTACAATTTAGATAAATCACCTTTTGTCTGTGCGGGGGTGTGTGTGCTGCTTTTCCTTGCACATTTTCTGGAAGGTTTCCAAATGTCAGCGGGCGGGGGGAGGGCGAGTTTAAAATATCCCAGAATGGCGGAAATAAATTAAAATTGCTCATGTCATCGCGCTGTTCAATCTCAGAAAATTCCATTATTTGCCGGTGAAAAGGGTATGTGTTGGAGGAAATTTTCTTCCATTCATGGCACTTTCCCGACCTATTTTCACATTTTCACTCATGATTTATCTCATCATTAATTTTCCATCGCGTCCTGGGTGATATTTCACCTCATCGTCAATGCACATTTGTGACAGCCCCATGGATGGGGGGGGGTTGGAAAATATGTTGAGGATTTACTGCGATGTTCCAAAGACAGGCACAATTGGATCTGCTGCACTAAATTGCCTTGCGAATGAATGGGCGTTGCACCTGATGATGCATTGAGTCCTAAAGGGAAATCACACGCAAGGAAAAGTACCAAGGATTCATTATGTTGTCTCTTCCAAGGCATCATTGTGGGTATATGTATTCTCTTCGTCCTTGGGAGCTTTTCAATTTACAAACCCCCCACCCCCATACAATATAGGAGCTATCCATTTTTTTCCTCCATTTCCTTTTGTGTCTATCTCCGACAGGATTCAAATGAGATTCCTTGAGCGACATTCAGGATTTTCCTAATAACCATTGACGCACCCGAAAATTCCGCATGGAAAAGCTTTGGAAAATGTCGGTTTGAAAAGAAACGGAGGAAAATCTCGCAATAAATCAATGGGGTGTTTATCCATCAGTTAATTAAATTCCTACGCAAACAGTAATATATCACATGAGTTATCTCAAATATATGACATGCAAATATTCATGCTATTTTATCAATAAATAAATTTAATTGAAAGGGGTGAGTCATTTACAAAAGGAAAGTACTTCATTAAAGTTTTTTAAACACTTGGCGGACACGAATTTCTAACCTCAAAATTTGACCTTAATTTTCTATTAACCCTCCGTATACTATGAGGGGTAGGTGGCCGACCCCAGAGCTATATTTCATTTAATTGCGCCTTAGTTCTTAAAGGTATAGAACCAAGCTTCTGGAAATAAGTTCCTTGGTTATCTGAGAAGATTGTGTAAAAATTTGAGGTCAATCCGACCTCTAGAAAAAAAGTTATTAGAAAAAATGTAAGATGATGGAATTCAAAAATTGGTGTAACGGTCAAATTTATTTCTTTTTCTCTTCGCTAAGTCACTCTTTGTCTCTTTCTAGACGATTCTAACCCCAAAAAAATCATTGCAAGAATCATCAAAAATTCCATTTAAAATTTATTTTTGTGTTCTAAAGTGGACAAAAAACTTCTCAGAGAGTACCAAGGAGTCAATTAAAGCTTATTTGACCGAAACAATTTGCTTTTTTTACGAAAAATTCTATGGGGTCGGTCACCTCCCCCAATAGTAATGCGCGTAAGTGTTTTGGTCACAGTATATGGAGGGTTAAAAGAAAAACGTTTTAATAGATTTTTTTTCGACGAGCTTGAAGTCTTTGAAGTCTCCTACACATCAATGCAGAATTCATCACAATAAGTTAAATAGTTTTTTTTTATTCTGTGATGATTTAAAAAAATCAAATTGGCAGCAAGTACCAGTTTTGTCTTCCAAGTTTAATTTTTTTATTAAACAAATTTAATTAAAAAAAAAAAAACTCAAATTATTTATGTTTAACGAACGATCGTTTGTAGAATAGAGAGAGGAGGGCTTTCTTAGTCTCAGAGTTTATTTCAAATGTTCTTTTAAAGGCAAAAAAAATAGTTCGCTTTATTTTTCTTTTCTGTTGTCTGACGTTTATTTCCAGACTTTTGACATTTTTTCTAATCGCTTGACGTATTCTCAATGTTTAACGTTCCTTTTCCAACATTTAACTTTCGACGTTTAATGCCTTTGTATGATTTTCTTTACAATTGATTTATTTTTCTCTGTGTCCCAGATTTTCCGCAATGACATACCCCTCGTCAAAATCCCATTGCACTAACTCACCCCTTAAAAATTAAAGCAATTAGCGTACAGAGTGGAACACCCTAAAAATATAATCCGAAAATACCCTCGCAGATCCATAACTAAAAAAGCTCCAGAGTTTGTCGTTGATTTGAAAATTGTCAGAAGCTTTTGGCATAGGGGGAAATTGCAAAATAAATGGAATGAAAAGTGAAGGAAAAATGCGTTGGAGAGTGTTAAAAATATATTATCGAGTCCATGTGGTGGGTTTGCTTGTTAATAAAAATCACATTTTGATGGGAAAATTCCCAGGCAACAATAACCACTGGTTGAGCTTTCTCTGAAATACGCTACATTTTCTCGCTCCGTTTGCTCTCCGTCCGCACGAGTCCACGAAAATTCCACTCTGGTGCGAGGGGATGGGGTGGATTTTCTGCTATATGTGTGTGGTGTAAAAAGTGGGTATATCCACCCCAAAAAGCATAAGCGACATTTGAGTATGAATAATGCTTTAACAATGGATTTTCGTGCAGTTGTTGGAGCTGCATTTCTCATAACACACATACAAACGCCCGCCAGTACATTGAGCCGACAGCTCACACAGCATCTGCAACACCCGATGGTAGCGCAGTGGAGCCGCCGGGTGGTGCATATGGGTGATGGAATGATTTCAAAAATGCAATTAATCTTCATTCTTCACCACCCGCTCCTAATGTTGCAAATTACACACTATATTGCAGCCGATACATCATGGGCTACAAAGGCGTGTGTGTGTAGTATTTTGTGCTATGCCCGTCTTTTCGCGGTGTGGATGTAGCTTTGAGAGCAAGGCGAGAGTGCGAGATGGCAATGAATAAGGGCGGCTCGTGTCCACACCCAGCTCTTTGTTCTTCTTCCACGGAGAATGTCGAAATTAGATTAATTGGGAACATGAAAGGCGAAAGATGGTGAATCGTCACGAAATAATCTGCCTTTTCTTCCACGATGGATGGCTCTATGCTCGGGGAGGGTGCAGGGGGGAAGCTTCAAATTTCACGGAGAATTGAATAACCCAAAAACGCGCCGACCAAACCCAGAAAAGATCCATTCCTCGAAAGAAAGAAAAAAATGTAGAAGAAGAGTTCAAAAGAATCCCTTTTCTTTTCCTTTGTCCGCATCTCAATACCACCCCCACCCACCACACACATTTATTGGGTAACCTGCCAACACCTTTTTCTCACCTTTTACGCCCTAATCCAAAAAGGCACGCTCGCAGTGTTGAAAAATTCTGGGCAAATTCGAGGTGAAACAATATGGCAAACAGGGGGAAAGCTTTTTATTGTGTGTACCACCTACCCCCTTGCCGCCCTTTCGGCACGATTGTGAATTTTCATAAATTCCTCACCCAGTGTCAGATAAATATGTAAAAGTTGTGTTATTTGCCCAAAGATTTCCATTGAGAGTACTTTTCATTCCTTTTCGGAAACAATAAAATTCAAAAGCAGAAATTAATGTTGAATTTTGAAGAAAAGTTCCTCCCTGCCAAGAGGGTGGAATTCGTGCCACGTCTGAGCTTTCACCCCCAATTTAGCCTTTCACCACGATGTGAAGCAGCAGGAAATTAAGGAGAAGGTAGGAGAGTTTTTGTATTTTATATATAGATGAGAAATAAAGACATAAAGAGAGATACTTTAAATCCTCTCGAAAAGACCTTGAATTTTAAATAGGATTTTCCAATGAAATTCTAACAATTGCGGATGTTTTCTACTACCTACATACCTACCTAAGAAATTAATTGGAAACTCTCAGAAATGGCCACAGAGAAAAACCTACGCTTTCTCACTCAAATGTTTAATTCTAGCTTCATTCTTAATTGGTTTCTATCCAAGATTCTTTTTCCAAGAAGAAGGATTTTATGAAGGTAGTATTTTTTTTTATTAGGTATTATTCCTGAGTTTTTTCGGGTTATTTTCATGGTTTTTCTTGGTTAAAAGGAATTGCGGAGTGAGTTCTTAAACACGAGATTCAATCTTTTCTGATTTTTCTTAATTTTAATTTATGATTTGAAGATCATCGGGCGTTAATGATGTCCTTCAACGATATTAATTTATTTTCTCATCAGGTCTTGAAAGTATTTTGCGAGCTTTTTTTGCTTATTTCTGGTTAAAAAATAAACTTTATGGATTTTGAGGACATTAAAAATTAATAAAAGTAATTTTATTTTTACAAAAATCGAATCAATTTGATTAAAGGAAAAATTTAGGAACTTATTTAGCCACATTTTAAGAATATTGATTGAGAATTAAAATTTCTAGAAAATTTAGAAGTTAGAATTGGTGAATATTTCAAAAAAATTGTTAGAAAATCTGGAATAAAAAGTAATATTTTTCGTCGATTTATTTATGATTATTTGTTTTAAAAAATCTATATTTTATTATTCATAAAAATTCAGAATAATTCCTTTAAAAATCCCCAATATCTGATTATTTTTCATTAAAATAAAAACCCCCTTTTGATAACCCTAGAAGGATTTAATCCCCTTAACTTTTGTGTGTGCATCAAAGTAAAATTTATTATCAACAAAAGCGAAATCTGCTGCAAATAATATCTCTTTATTACCTGTGTAATATCATTTAAATATAATTGTGAGAATTATTTGGTACTAAAAACCTCATTAATATTTTTCTCATTTTATTGCCGTATTAAATGCACAATTTACATACACACAAAAAAATAATTAAAATTTAATACTTTACCCCCAATATGCAGGGGATATACTGAATGGACACTCATTCTCACTGTCAGATGATTAAATAAGCCACACAATGTAAATTAATTAAAATTGTGTAATTGGACCTATAGGCGAATTACAAATATCATTAATTTGTGGCACAAAAAGAGCTTTGCATAAAATTGCACTTTGTAAAATTTGTTCGCCAAAAATGAAAATTATTGAATATCCTGGTGGGAAAGAGGATCAAAAATTTGATCCTGGGTGTTCCTGCAAATTTATCCTTTTTTCCGCGGCACTGCTGTCGGTAATGAATAAACCTCGTAGTAGAAAATCAAACAATTTAATGCCCCCTGAAGTACCTTATGGGGTAGATTATTAGTTGGTGTTCCACTTCGTGGCCAACACCAAGTATTGTAATCGTCGGAAAAACCGATCACCTCAGATCGGGCTCAAACTTGGTATGACCTCGTTTCAGACAACCCACATTCCAAAAATGGTGGTGGAAAAATTTTGTTCCGGCCGGCCTGCCGGCCGTCCTGCCGGCCGGTCGCCCAAACTTTGTCTTATAACTCGAGAACGGTAACAAATAGAGACTTCGGGTTTGAAGTTTTCTATAGAAATGTGGGTGTAAAATTTCATTTTTTCGCATTTTCAAAATCCAAGATGGCCGCCATCAGCCATTTTGAACTACCGCCACTTACTTCCCTTATAGCTAGAGGTCTGAAATTTTAGTATGTTGTAGAGCTCAGTGAGACGTTTTCATCGACAACTCATACTTGAAAATCGGTCAAGCCGTTTAGCAAATATGGCGACCTAAAGCAAAAAGTGTTTTTTCGATATAACTCGAGAACGGCTTGACCGATTTTGACCATCTTAGTATCAAATGAAAGGTTTCAAGAAGCCCTATAACTTTCTAGAACATTCCAAGTTCCAAAAACATCCGCAAGAGGCGCTAAAATCAAAAACAAAAATTGCCTAACTTTAAGGGGCAATATCTCTGAATCCCCATTAGGCAAATCTTTTAAATTTTGATATGTTGTAGCAGAACTCAATATCTTTCACCAGTCTAAAAATGAAGAAAATCTATGTCGCCGTTTAGAAGATATGGCCTTTTGAAAAATTCTTGAATTTGAAAAGTTCTAAGAGCCATATCTCTTGAACGGATTGTCCGATTTTGCTTAATTTGGTATCAAATTAAAGGTTTTGCAAAACTCTACAACTTTCTAGAACATCAGAAATCTCTAAAACCATTCCTTCGGGACAAAAAATGCCAAAAACTGTTTTGGTAAAACAAAAAGCCGCCATTTTGTATTCTGAAGGTGACCTTGAAAAGTATCTTAATATATCCCAAATTATAGCCTGTTTTAATACCTTTCCAAAACTGGTCAAGAAATTTCTGTATGTCTTATAGAACCAGAGATATGACCATTTTTATCCATCAAATTGCCGAATTTTACAAAAAAAAATCTTTGGCTATTAATTCTGCTCACAAATCGCATTACAACGCATAAACAAACTTCTACACGTTGTGGGACACCAACTCTTATAACTGGACGCGTTATGATTGACTTTCATTTATTTTGTATTGTGTAAAAAAATGGAAGCTCAATGGGGTTGAAATAATACCTTGGGGAGTTTTTTGTGTATGTGTGTGGTACACAAAATATTTTTCATGGTCCACAAATTCGATTGTAGGAGGAAAAATTATGTGAAAGTTTCAAGCAATGAATAACGAATTGAAATGTGACACGACATCAAACACGTACCACTCTGGGGGCTTTTTTTTCAGCGGCAGCGATGTTTCGAAATCCAAAAACTACCCCCTACACGTGGATTTATCATGTCGAAATATTTTTTTTATGGCCCAATGGAGGCTTTACAAAGCACACATTGAGAGAATGAAATAGTTGCAGAGGGGAGTTTTGAGCTTGACTGTGCAGTGCACAATTGTACGGGAGAGGGAGAGAGAGTTATTACAATTTTCGGAAAATGGCAAAATTGAAATGAGATTTGAATGAAATATGTGGTGTATGGTTTTGGGGGTGAGTGGGTGGTGCCCAGAAACACGCGGGGAACTCCGAGTATGGTTTCTGCAACTACACTCGATTTGTGGATTTTATATAATTTCCCCCCAAATCAAACCCTCAACCCTCAACATTTGAAATCTCATCCATTTAACCATTTACCCCAAAAATCTATAGCACACGGTGTTATCGTGCTCAAAGAGATATGATTCAATTGAATTCCCCACACACACCGCACATTTTCGTGTATGAAAAGCTCACATATCTCTGGGCTGCTGCGAGAGCTTTTGCCCCATAAGGGATGTAATTTTTTTCAAACCAATATTTTCCTCAAACCACATTTAAAACCCCCCTCCTCCATGCAAATTAATATGTTTTCGGGGAGTTTTTCGCTCACTTTTTATTAAAACGATTTTTTCATGCAAAATCTGATAAAATGCTTTTTTTTTTTCAATGGAATGAAATCAATTTCAGTATGGACTTTGTAAAAGCTTCTTGATTTTCGTGATTAAATTTCCCAGAGGGGTATTTTTAGAGCTTTTTGAATTATTTTGATTGAAATTTGTGTTCAAATTAAAGCTCAATGAAAGGTTCTTTTAAAGCAGAAATTTTGATGAAAAATAGTAGAGAAGTTTATTGAATTTGGATTGTTTAGATAAAATTTGAAGCTTTTGAAAGCTTTCATGGGCCATAACTTTTTATTAAAATTATTTGATAAAATAATTTAGAAATAATCAGAAAGGATCTTTCACAGTAGTCAAAATTTATTTGTCAATTTTAAATTTTTTCCAATATTTTTTTTTAAAGAAAGATACAGTGGAACCCCAGTACAACGACCGCTTGGTTGAACTACTCTCGCGCATTGAAAATAATGAGTGTGAAGAGTACATCGGAGTGGTCGTTGTACTGGGGTCCCACTGTATTGGAAAAAAATAAAAATGAAAGAATCTTTAGCTCTTAAATTAAGAACTTTCGACAATTAAATTGTAACTAATTTAAGAGATTCTAATTATTATTAACTTATTTTATCAAATAATTTTAATAAAAAATTGTGGCCCATCTGAGCTTTCAAAAGCTTAAAATTTTCTGTTTTACCTAAACAATACTAAATTCAATAAACTTCTCTATATCAAATATTTCTGTTTTAAAAAAAACTTTTCATTGAGCTTTAACCTCCGTATAGGTTAATTATTTCAGAATAAATACAGAATAAAATAAATATTCAAGAAAGAGAATTTTTTCTATACGAGAAAAAAGACTTTTTTTACAAGAAAAAAATCCTTTTATCCACTTAAAGCAATCAAGTATTGCTTACGCTAATTAGATATTGCAAATTAATCTCTTATACTATTTATGTGGGTTCTTAATTTGGGGGCGGGTGCTCTGGGGGGTTGTTGTGGAACAAGGGCGACTCATTTACTTGGGTCAATATTTGAAAATGTAAATCAAGAGGAAGGAATAGCGAGGGCAAACAAGCAATTAAAATCAACAGAGAACCCTTTTCCATTTTTCACAAAATACTCTCATACACACACACCCCTTAAGTGGCGGAATATTGGGATGAAATAGGGGTGGTTGTGGGAGAAAAAAAATCTCCTCAGACTTCACTAGCATGGTGTATTGACATTTTGCTCCCATGGGGTAGGCAATAGGAGAAAAAAAGTGGGCAAAAGGGTGGAACATTTCGGGGGCGGAAATGGGTGGTGGTAGTGATGGTGAGGGTGGGAAAATAGTCCAACCCAGTGTATGTATGGCATTTTGCAAAATATACAAAACAGAATTGTCGGGGATTTGCTAGCATAAACATAAAATATAATTTCTCTAGGCTTGGATTTTTTGGCGATGGTGAAAAGCCATTACGGGGCACAAATGGCCATCATCGGGCTGACAAAAACGCCCACATCGATACCAATGGCTCATCGACACCCCATATCTATATATGAAGTTCATTCGGGACTGTGGAAGGAGGAGCGGGGAGACGAGAAAGGATGCCAAGCCGGCGATATTGCAGATATTGAGCACACTCGAGTGTTATTGAGGGATTTTCTGTGAGTGGGTGGTCGAGGAGAAGATTTAAGAGTGATTTCTATGACCACCACCATTTTCCCTCGTCGACCTGACACTTTTTCGCCAAGCCAACCACCCCACACAGAGGGACCATCGAGCTTTTCTATGGATTAACAAGCATCACATCGACGTGAACCATGGCCGCTGCTGGAAGGGATTTTCAGTAAAACGCAACACTGTGTGTAGCTGGTTGACTTCGGGTCAAATCAATTCTAAAGTATTTGGTCCCCTTCAACCAGCTGTAGCAGTGATTGAACACAACACGCATCACCTGCAGTGAACATCGCAAAAAAGGAGGAAGAATGAGTGAAGCCTATAATCTACAATAATTAACTAGGATTTCCTCTCATGCTCAGAGTTTCTGTATTGATCTCACTGTAAGTATCTCCTCGAATTTTCTGAGAATCCTACTGAAAGGGATTAAAGTCAATGATGATTTTTTTTACTAACTTTAAGAAGAAAGTTTATCTAAATAAATCCTGCTTTGTGTTTTTTTTAAACTTAAGCAACGAGACATAAAGGAAGCCTGAAAGCCGTTCTTAGCAGCATTGTTGAAGGAAGACGTTCTCAGTTCTCAGCAAGCCGAATAAGACTTTAACCTGTTAATTTTAAAGGAAATTTCTGCATCAGCCTTAAAATAGATCTGATGTTAATGAAGTAATTTTAAGTAAGATCTGTTTCAAGAAAGCAAGGAATTAAAGAAGCTCTGAACTTACAAACAGTTCCCTTGGATAAAATCTAACCACTGTGACAAGTAGTTCTATTGTCTTATCTGTTGAAAAGATCACACAAAACTACTTATTAACTTCTTTAGTCTGAACAAAACTGACTATAGAAACTCGAGGGCTACATTGTAAAACCGGCTAACTTTGTATGAGCTCCGAACCGATTTAGCCGTTTTTACAATGTAGCCCTCGAACTGTATCCAGTAAGCTAGGCTACTGAAGACCTTAAGTAATTCAAGAGAACCGAAATTTGCCAACAATAATTCAAGATCTAGTTAATGTGGCCTGAAACCAAAAGTCTAGTCTACTCAGTTTACTGAAGTTCTTACCTAACTAACAGAATATTAACCAGCATGCTATAGCTTCACATTTTTTAGACCCTGATCTATTCAATCTATTATGAATTCTTTACAATATTTGTAGCTCAATAGTAATAAGAACTTTGAAAACGTTCTAGACAGACCTACTCGCTACAAAGCTATAAATAAAAATCCGTTGAAGCTAACATTTTATCTTTTGTGGAAAATTTTCTCACCTGCTAATTCCAGATCAACTTTATACACCATTCTGTGGGTGAAACTATGTGCGACGATTAAAATGAAATGCATAAAAATTTCAACTCTGTAAAGAGAAAAGACGAAAGCATACGTCAGTTAGTATAATTTATGCAAAAAGATTCCCTTTGAGGATAAAAAGTTTCAAAAAGCTCTTGCATGCTCCCAAAAGTTTCACCTTACTTGTGTGAGTACACCATGAAAGAATACTTCACGTGTCCATTTAAATGTTTGATGTAAATTCCATTTTAAATCACTTTAAACGTCATCCCTTTTAGTTCCCGCTGGATTTTCATATTGTTTGCAATTAAATGAAGTGAAAATCACATGGAAAGCATAGAATTTTCCCTCAAGTTCCCCATTGGATTTTTCCTGCTTTCTAAGCGTGAATATTTACAACAATAAACTCATTAAAGGATTTTTCTTCCCTAACGGGCATGGTAAGGGGTAAATGCTCCACGAAAAGCTCACACTTGAGTATTCATTGTTAGAAGGCTTTCCTCTTAGGATGCTCTAATTATTCTCTGGACAAAGAATTTCCCCAACTCCGGAGACTTTTCATGGCATGTGAATTTTATCACGATGGGTTTTGTGTCCTTAACCACTTTGAAAGCCTAAAGCTTTTGCAATGCTGTCGGAAGTTGCAAAGGATAAAAGAGAAACAAGAGGTAGAAAAACTTAATTTGTGTTTGAGTGTTTGCATGAGTTTTATCTCATTAAGATTTTTTTCTCCTGTAGTTAGTTTTGTATTTCTCCTGTGTTTAAAGAAGGATGTTATTAAAGTTTTCTAAAGGGAGCTTTTAAATAAAAAAAGAAAGAAATTTTCATATAAACAGAAATCTCGTAGATGTTCAGTTAAAATTTTTTCTTGATGAATAAAAACAAACAACTAAAAACGACATAAAATCTCTCTCTTTTGCTCTAAGAACTCCGTTTTCATCGATGTTTTTCCATCTCAACCATGTGGAAAAACTGTTTGTTTTCCAATAAAATGACTTATCTGGCAGTAAATAAGTGGCACACAACACAATAAGCTTCACTTTAGAAGATTAAGGAAAATTCGGATAAAGAGTGAGTAAAATTTTGTGAGGGGAGAGTTGTTAAGATAAAACGGGTGAATTTTTGTTCTATGCTCAACCCCGCACACCGCCCTTCTCAGCATCGTTGTTGTAACACTTTACAGCATCAATTGTATTATGCTACCGTGTATATACTACCGAACCCTTAGCTTTCCCAACACTGCATTTTATCTCCATTCCACCCCCAAACCCACTCACCGAAACTTTCTTCCTGCCCTCCCCCAACCAACCCCCATAGATGAGGGAAAAATATATACATTTTCCTTCCTTCTCGCCCAATGTTTTGTTGTGTATGTTATTGTTGTTGAATTGTGCTGTTTATATTTTCTTTCTGGGTGAAAATATTATGTTACAGAGCATATAACATTTCTCTTCCACGGCTAAATACATCCCCCATCCTCCTCCCACCACCCGGATACATAGCACACAAATTTCCCTATACTGAAGCTAATTTTCCGTTTTGATATCACTCAAGTGTTTGTTTTTGCTGTCTTGTTGAGCTTCTGTGGCATTTTTTTCATCTCTCTGTACCCCCAAACCACTCACGCGCCTTTTTATTTGTTCACCCCTCAGCCCCTCGAAAATGCGAATAGAAATTTTCTCTGACACTGCAAATCGTCATTTGGGACACACAGTGAGTGTTGTAAAAAAAAGTTTCCGACATTCCAAGGCAATGTCACTCAAGATATGTTTTTACAGGGTGTTGTGAAAATGGGGTGATAAAAGGATAAGAAATGGATGATTTACATTTATTCCTAAAGGTTTTTTTTTGAGATGGAGGCGCCTGGTAGGTTAGATCATGAATTTTATTAATTGTAAAAATAAATTGAGGTTTGAAATAAGGAGGTCAAATAGCTACCAGGCGCCTCCATCGTATTTAAAGACAAAATAAAGTGACTAAAGATTACAAAATATAGAGAAGGCTTCATCTAATCGTGACTCAGAAAAAGACTAATGTAGACTCAACTCCCTTATCGCGACTCAAATTTTCCCTTATTTAGACTCAGGCTTTGTCTAGTGTAGACTCTAATTTTAACTAATATTGTGCAGATTAAGTTAAGTAAGACTCATCCTTTACCTTATGGTGAATCAATTTTTATCTTATCTGTACTACAAAATATCTAATGTAGCCGTGAAACGTCGCATTAAGTTAACGTCGCTTTAAGTTAAAACTCGCGGTTACATTAGATATTTTGTAGTACAGATAAGTTAAAAATTGAGTAACAATAAGGAAAAGGTTGAGTCTACACTAGGCAAAGGCTGAGTCTAAATAAGGGAAAGTTTGAATCGCGATAATGGAGTTGAGTCAACTTAGTCTTTTTCTGAGTCACAATAAGGTAAATTTGCGTCAACATTAGTTTTAACCAATATAGAGAAAAGGAATTGATCAAAGGGATAGTTTGTCAATTAAAATATAATTTAAATAATTAAAGAATAAAAAATCGACCTGAGCCACCCTGTGATGACTAGGGAAAACTGCTAAGCTCTTGGAAAAACTTGACTTTTCACTTTCTCAATAGACTATACGTATTTTCTCTTGGCGGATTGCGACATGAAATTTTTATTCCACCCATCCATAGTTTGATTTTATTGTCCTCACCCAGCTAAGATGGAGGATGTTATTCTCTATTTTCATCTTTTTTGCGAGGGTGGAAAAATATTACAAATGATATATCTTGATTTTCACCAAGTTGTTTGTCGTCTGTGAAAAGCAAAAATCCCATGAAAAAAAATCCCGTAGAAAGGGGAGAAAATATTCCGCAAAAACAGCCTATATATGGAGCTTTCTCTCTCCTTTTCTCAACACATCAGAGGAGAAAAAATTAGATGTGAAAAAATATTATTTTGTTGGAAAAGTCTTCACAGCCTGGGAGAAAAAAAAAGAGAAGTTTCCGTTGCGAGCAATTTGATCTATTTTGCAACTTATCGCATTCTGACACGAAAGATTTACACGAGATTTTATGTCCTTTTTATGGACTCTCTGAGTGAAATAAATAAGATGTGGAGTAGAGT
Source organism: Lutzomyia longipalpis (assembly GCF_024334085.1). Taxonomy (NCBI): domain Eukaryota; kingdom Metazoa; phylum Arthropoda; class Insecta; order Diptera; family Psychodidae; genus Lutzomyia; species Lutzomyia longipalpis. Next base: position 26,153,280 of record NC_074708.1, read on the forward strand.
GAAAAGTCGGATTCTCTTGTATGGTATTTTGTAGTTACAACCTTATTCAACAGAGCTATAAAGTCACAAATGAAATGAAATAGAGAAAAGATTTGAATGAAAATCTCTGAGAATTCTTCAAGAATCTTGAGAGGTAATTGTTCGTGTATTAAGAGCTTTCAACTTTCCTTAAAAATTATGCAAAAGTAATTAAATTTTAAGCATATTTTATTTAAAAATTCCCCTGAAATTCTCTCAACAAGACTGAGCTGGAAAATTTTAATCGCTAAAAGTTCCTCCCTCAAAAAAATCGACGGTGGAGAAGTGATGACAAGTGTTATGCAGATGTGCTGAATTTTCATTAATGCAAAGTGGATGAATTTTTGGTGCCCACCTGCACATTGAAGAGCATCCCGCACCTTTTCTCACTTCAAATGTACATATAGCAACGAAAGCTCCAGATGGAGAGCTTTTCACGCTTTTTCTCCAAGGGACTAAAGGGAATTTGAATGAGCTTTCCTTTTTTTGTGAAAGTCATGCAGATTTCCCCAAGATTAAGGTCCAGCCAAACGACGATGGGGCGACAAAGTCATGATGATGGATTGAATTTAATGAATAATATCTCAAAATGTCACACAAAATCTCAAAATTTTGTGAATCTTTTCAGCTTAAATGGTACATTTACATAAAGTCATTTGAAATATGTACAAGAGCAAAGACAAACAATTTATATAGCTCAGCACTCAAAATTATTCCAGCAGATGTTCTCCGAGTGTAAGAAAATTAATTTTTCAAGTAAATTCTTGCGTTGAGAAGTTTCCAAAATTTTATTAAAATTCCTGTTATTTTTTCAAAATTAAATAATCAAGAATTTCAAATAATTAATTAATGCAGAACGTCGCTGAATCTCACTGGAGAATGTAGTTCTTTTTGCTCAAACCTTAAAAAATTTATTTGAATTGCTTAATAAATTCCTCAAAAAAAGTGACAGGAAGAAAAACAATAATTCGTAGAAAGCTCAAAAAAGCTCCCTCAAGGTAAATTAATTTGAACTTTTCGCGAAATTGTATGAGAAAATCCGCTGAAAAGAGTGAGAAAATAAATAAAGAAAAATCTCTCTCCCCTCATTTTCAGCGTGAAGAACATGATGGGGGGGGGTGAAAAGAAAGAAAATGAGGGGTGTGGGCGTTTAAACACTCACCCAACTTTCTTAAATTCTTCTCAGAGCGTACACACAATTAAGTCCCTCGCCCTCCCTTCGTGAAAATGAAGATGACAATAAAAGTTAATTAAATACAGGTGTGTATCTTTAAGTTTCAACACGCACAGTCGCAAAACAACCTGATACACCTCACAGCAATTTTGCCCCCCATACCCTGGTGGAGGGGGGCTCCACCCTAGCCCAACACTCGTACTCAGCAAAATACGAGAACTTTGTTGTTGAAGATTTTCCATCCAAATTGTATCTCGGAGGTATTTTTCTTGCAATTTTCCTTCTTGTTTGTGCAAATTACACTTGTTTTCTTTTATTGCACTCTCTTGCCATTTCTTAGTTGCTCTCCCCAGACTTGCATTTATCGCTATAAGAGCTATTTAATTGCCCATAAGGGGGGATTCTTCACCTCCAGCAAATCATTCACTTTCTTATGGATGGAATTTCTGAAAAAAAAGAAAACATTTTCTTCTTTCTCTCCCTTTTAGGATAAAGTTTTCCTTCTTTCCATCGGGAGATTTTCAAAGTAATAACTTTGTGAAGAAGGTGTTTTTGTAAAATAAAAATTATATTGGATTTCAGTTTTAAAGTTTTATGACTTTTATTTTGCAGTAGAACTTGAGTAGATCCTCCTTGGAATGAGCAGATTTAAGATTTTCTTATGAGGATAAATTCATACCTAAAGAAAGAGTAAATTATCTTCGAAATGTTATTGAATTTAAACAGATAATCCCTGATTTTTTCCTTAATAAATGTTCTAATCTCCTACAAAAAAGAATTCTAGAATTAATCACAGAATAATCTTGAGGAAACTCCTAGAAATAATCCTTCAATAATTTGTATATTTTAGAAATAACTTAAATAATATCATACGAATCCTTTGAACTAATTCAAACAACTCTAAGTCTTCACAAAATAAACTTAAATGTGAATGAGATTTGATAACTTTGACTTGCATCGAGAGAAAGTCCTCTATGCATAGAGACAGAGAGCTTTCACGAAAGGAGCCAATATTATGTGAAAATCTATGCTTGTAAACTTCTCCCCTAAAGTTGAAGGTGAAACTTTCAATGCAGAGACCCACCCCCGCATGCAATTTCCACTAAATTTTCACTCCAAAAACTCCCCCAAATATGGCAAATCAAGTGGTAATAAAGCGACATTCACTGTAAACAATTTGACATGCGGGGAATTTTCCAGTTGAGGGTTCGTCAAATGAAATCAATATGTCGGTCAAGGGTCACCCTGGTTGCCAATTAAGCATTCATCCTCGGGAATTTCACCGAATTGCACAACTTTGAAGTTTTGCAACCCCCCATTTTCACCCTCTTCATCCTTTATTCCTCTCATGGACCTTCGTCGTTGAATAGGAAACTACATACATGTGTTGGAGCCTGAGGGGCTGCAGTATGGTCTGCAGCTGTGCTTTGATTTTCTTACCCAAAAATGCCCAAGGATTTTCCAATTATGACCCATTGAGGAATTTTCCAAATTGCCTTTCAAGGAATTGTGCAGAGAATAAAGGGCTGGCAATGTGGAGAGTTAATTCGTCCGTGCATGTAATGAAATAAATAATCGGTTCCATCTTCATCTTTCCATCCCGGAGGATGTGAATTTTTCTCCCAATTAAGACACAAAAAAGGAAAAAAGAAAATCCATGGTAATCCCTAATCAGCTTATCCTCAACTGTGATTCCTTCTATGGCCATGCTTTTTGATTTAAAGTCCCCACGCTGCGATAGAAATCAACGCAAGGATATTTTTTTGGTGGGGACATTGCGAAATTGTAATTCTCTCAACCTTAATCCAAAAAGGATTAATTTGTAACTCCTCCACACGGCCTATGCTTTTCCTCATTTGGTGACCTAAAAGCTATAGCCCTAAAAGTTTGTTTGGCAATGAGTTTTCCTTCCCAGATGGCAATATCTGTCGTTTCCCCCTAAAATGCGAATCTTCTTCACGGTCGGTTATCACTGCATATTTTTCTTTTGTTACGGATGAGCATAAAAGCATACAGGCATGGAGCGAGGGATGAAAATGAACAATATTTATCTCTGTGGTGCTTGATGGTCGATATATCCCAATTAAATCCAAGGGATGTCGCCCAGAACTGAAAGCTTGATGAATTTTGTACATAAACTTTGAGCTTTTTTATTAAAAAAAAAAAATGGGTGCCGTTAAAGTATCGGTAGTTTTGGCAAAACAGTCAGTAATTTTGGCAAAAGTGTCGGCAGATTTTGCCAAAATTACCGACCGTTTTGCCCAAAACTACCGACAAAAAGAATTATTCCTTTATTAACATAACTCTGTGGAAAATTACAAATTCCTACAAATCTTTGCTGGGGCATCTTTTGCAACATAAAATGCATTCGACGAATCACAATAGACATTCCTGGAACACTGCTAAATAACGGAAATTCATTCTCACGAATAGAAAATTTTTCTCACGAATAGAAAATTTTTCTCAAGAATAGAAAATTTGTCTTGATTTATTAACATAACTCTGTGGAAAATTACAAATTTCTACAAATCTTTGCTGGGGCATCTTTTGCAACATAAAATGCATCCAATGAACCACAATAGACATTCCTGGAACACTGCTAAATAACGGAAATTCATTCTCACGAATAGAAAATTTTTCTCACGAATAAAAAATTTTTTTCTCTTAAAAAATTTACAAGGAGAAAAAAGAGAAAGAAAACGTCCAGAAAAATCTCAGAAAAAAACTACGAAAATTATTTTCCCCGTATTTTTTTTAAGTTTTCAATTTTTAATGTAAAACGTGCACAAAACTATTTCTTAGGAGCTTTTTTTTACTACTTCCTCATACAAAGCTCCGGAGCTTTTCTAGTACTTTTCATCTTTACATTTTCCCCCTTCGACATCCAAAGGGGATGGGTCAATGGGCACAAACATTTCCGTTTGTACACCACTTGAGTAAAGTCAAGTACCCCTTGTATTTAAATACATCCATTGGGCGATACAAATTGCGTCCATTTGCTGATGGGGTTGGGGAAGGGTGCCCCATTGTGTTGGGAAAATTTGTTGTAGTGTAGAGTTTCATTTGCCGAAGCTCATAGTTTTCGGGAGGGGGTGTGAGGGTGGTACTACAACTGGATAATGGTACGCAGAAATGAGGGAATCATTGGAGACGGGATTCGAGGGAGTATTTTAGCAAAAACACCTGCGTTAAACGATCTCTGAAGCAGTAAATGATGGGCTGTGTGAGAAGAATAGATGATGGTGTGATCCACCCCTGTTCCCTACTACAGCATGGCCAGCTGGTGTGAGCCACCACGTTGTGCTGGTAGTGTTGAGGGGATGAATTGGGGATGAATCTCCGGCAATTTCGCATGGATTTTCCAAAAAAGCGACGTCGCTCTATATCTGTTGTGTTCTGGTGGTGGGATACATCCCCGCGCGTTCATTGAGAGTTTCACCCCCAGGGGTATGAGGGAGTGTTTGAAGCGTACAGGTGGGGATGGGGTGGTGGATGAATAAAATAAGAAAGAGGCGAATGAATAAAAAAAAAAGACTCAACGAGCTTTTGGGCAACCCCTCATACCCCATCGTGCATCCCCCGCATTGTTATACATCGCCCAGGAAGTACTTGTGCAGAATGGCGGGTGTATCATCATTCACACTCCATTGTTTTAAATATTTAGCATTGGCTAATGGAGTGGTTCGTACCCCCACAGTGTTGTAGCTGAATTGTGCTCCCCTTTTTCATATACACACACCAGGAGCACTTGAACCTGGGCGCTTTTCAAACCACACCACCTCGCTCTACGTCGGCACGTAATCAAACACAAAAAGGGGGATGGATTTGCAATTAATCCAGCCGTGTGCGACAGCGAAGGTAAAATGTGGGGCTCACTGAAACACCAAAAACTAATTAATAACGCTAATTATCACACTGAAATTTCTTCTCACCACGGAAAAGGCTGACTGGAGGAAATACATCGCGGTGCTCTCTTGTCGCGAAGAGGGTTCACCTTTTTTGGGGGATATATAGGTGTACGCGTGGGAGGCTTCATTCACAAAAGGGGGTGAACTTTGGAGCGTTTGTATGGTGGTGAAGAGCACCATTCCAATGGCGGATATTAACTTTAAAATATATATACCCAAAGAGTAATACACACACAGTTTCTCATCGCAAATCCTCTGCGAATTCTCGCGTGCAGGGTGGTTCTATTCTAAAAGCGAATTCTTTAGAAATTTCCTTTAAATTTTAAGATTTTAAGAAAGTTATTTCTTAAAGTCTCACAAATATTTCTCTAAATATTCGTAAGAAGATTTTCCATTTTACAGCCTACACCACACTTTTACCCCCTTGTTTTAAATCATCCCCCGCATTCAATTCCCCAAAACTCCACAAGAAATCTCCTGGAAAAAAAAACTTTGCATATCTCCCTCGCTTGAAAATTCCATTAATCCTGCCGATATCCCATTTACCCTCGTTTTCGAGTGGAATTATCGTGGATTTGAAAAAAGTGCAATTCACGGTGTGCGATAAGAAAATTCCACGGTACCACCCTTTCCTTTCACCACCCCCTTCCCCCCGAAAAGTGGGAGCTTCTTCATCCCTGTGCGTACATAGCGGGGGTGGTGGTGGAGGTGTGGGAATTGCCACGACACGGTATACAAACTACGGTACATTATATTAGATTTCAAAAGACACAGCCCAAAAGCCAAACTTGGTTAAAGTTGGTAACTAATGACTCGCAAGAGATCCGGCCCCAAATTCTAGTCACGCTGCTATGCCGCGCCACCCTCCCCCCAGGGGGGCTACCCCATACATCGTGGCTTCGCGCAAAATTTCTTTGAAACATTTCTCGGGTGGAAAAGTTGGATTTACAGAGTATGGTACTTCTCTGCATGCAATAATTTTCATCACAGAGTTGTGGGATAGGCTCAATAGATATATTGTTGAACTTTGAATTTTAAAATAGTTTCTTTTTTTTTAACCGACGTGATTTGTAAGATTCAGATTTCCGGGTTCTTCGTCGGATCGATATGGTTTGAGATTAAAACATCAGAGTTTTCATCCCGGAGCTTCTGGCTTTACACAAAGCCACCACCACTGAAGAAGACTTTGTGTAAAGCCGAAAGCTCTGGGACGAAAACTCTGGTGTTTTAAGCTTAAACCACACCGATCCGACGACAAACCCGGAAATCTGAATCATTTTAAAATATTAAAAAGATAATTTTAGAATTTTTTCAATTGTCTATGAATGCATAAAAACTGAAGAACTTTTTTTTATTAACACAAAAGTTAAGTTATCTTTCAGATGAAACCCGAGACAATAAAAAAAAAAAGTTAAGTTGAAGAAGAGTTTTAGAGCTTCTTTTGAAAAATTTCTTGATTCTTGGTCAATAATTGATTTTTATAAATAATTTTGATGTCAGAATTTGTAAAAATTTTAAAAATAAAATAAAGGAATATCCGAGTTTTCAGATTAAAAATAACGTCGAATATTAGAAAAGGAATTTAAAAAAAATACATAAGATAAGGAACGTTGAACGTAAGAAATGCAACGTCAAAGTTTAAAATATTCAATTTTAGAGAATTCTTTAAGAACTTTAACCCTTGGAGGATTTTGCTGGCCAAAGTGGTCAAATCCACTTTTTTCAATCGCCACAGAATTAAAAAATCTATTTAACATTTCGTGATAAATTCTACATCCGTGTATGGAGAAGTTTCATTACTTCAATATCGTCGAAAGAAAACTTGGAAAAATATTTTCTTTTGAGAGAAAATTAAGGTCAGACTTTTGAGGTTAGAAACCTTGATCCTCCAAGTGTTAATGAGCGATTTTTGGGTTCATTTTGTAGCTTAAAAATTTTTAAAGAATTTTCGTTAAAAGAAAAACATTTTTACCTCGAAAATCTTCTTCTGTGTCTTTGTCAACTCTCGCAGTTCTATCAAATTCTTTACAAGAAAATCTCGGGGATGGAGAAACAAGGAAAAGAACACAATGAGTAAAGAAAATAGAGAAAGTTTCGGTATGAACGCATTTTTATTTTGCAATTTCAACAGTTAAATTGCTTCGAATGTTTCTCACTCCTTAGGGGGCTCCTCCTCTCACTTGAAATGTCTTGCTGGTGTTATCTTATCTCACACGCATATACCACCTCAGGGGGGATCTACGGCACAGGGTGTTGGTTTAAACCTCCCCCATCCATCCCATTCCAGCCTCCGCTTAAAGCTGCGATAAGTGACTGAATGAGATGAACGATCCGAAGGATTTTCTCCCCAAAAAGAAAATCGTTCTGTTTTTCCAAGGTACTTCTACACGCATCCGAATAGTGGCGTCTCAAGTGCGGCAGCTCCTCCAAAAAGGATGTACTCAACGTCGAACTTGAAGGGGAATCGACTGTCATGGTGACGCGTGGAGGTAAAATGAAAGTTTTTGGTGGAAATTCTAGACGAAAGAGCTTCACGAAAAGCCAGCGTGAAAAATACGACAAATTGGATGAGTTTTTCCTCTTTTTTTCATCTTGTTCTCACTCTCAACAAAATGAGTTTTGCCTGAGAATAACAACAGAAAAAACCTTCCCCTCGTCCAGCATTTTATAATGCCGACTCTTTTATCCTCTGCAACATACATTTGAGAGAGACAAAAAAAAACTGTCCCCTCGACGGAATTTCCATTCATTTTCATGTCTTTCGCACAATGAGGCCCAAGAGGGAAATTAACGAGGACAATTAACACTCCTAAAGAACTCGTTTTCGTGAGTAATCATCGAATTAATGTGCTTTTAGGAGATTCACACTGGATGGCATGAATAGAGAGGACATTTTGCCAAAATCCAAAAAAGGCAAAATGATTTAGGCACACAGAAAAGAGATTTATTTTCTTTGGAAAGTACACACAAAAAAAAATTCGACGATTTGCAAACTTTATAGCTTTCGTTTGTTTTATTTGAAATTTATTTTTGCAGTGTTGAATTGAATGAATTTTCTTTGGCAAGAGGAAAAGCTTTACAAAGCTCTGTGAAAGCTTTTTACTTTTCAATAAATATTTAATAATAAAAATCATGTAAAGGATTTTTTTACATTTTTAAATTAAATAATTTTCCTGGAAAATATCTGCTGTAATTTTCGGAGTCACAGTCAGTCAGATTGATTTTTATTTAATCAAACACGTCAATCGCAGTAATTTTCTTTACAAAAAAATACTGAAAAATCAACTTTTATTCTAGCTAAATGCTTTAATGAGAGGACATTACAATTTTAATTAAAAAATCTCTTTTACATCAGTATTAAATTCATGGAATTATTAATAAAAAATTTTCAATAAAAATGATCAAAAATTACAACTAAATAAAAAGCTATTAATCGGAAAAAAATCACTTTGAACGGAAGCTTTTTTTACGTTGTAAAATAATCTCTCTTCTGAATTTCAATTCAAACATTATGCTGAAAAGATTCATAAAACATTTGAAAGCATGAAAAAAGGCAAATTTTAGTGAAAGAAAAAAGTAATTATCTGCCATAGTTGAGCGAAAGGGATTCTGAAAAGCGAGGCCATTGTTCCGTGTGTTGGGAGGGAGGCGCGTATCTCCGTAGCTCGGCATTATCAATTTCCTAGATGCCAATTTGTGCAGAAGCCATTATTATTTGCATGCAATGCAATTTAGCATGGTGAATTTGTTTTATCGATGCAGACACTATTAATTTCCACCGAGGAAACACACACAACACTTGTCTTGCAGACATTGAAGGATCACACTGAATTTTCCTTACAAGACTTTTATTAACGTCATGTGTGATTTATTCTGGGTACCCCCCATTCCCAAAATCCTCCCAACTTCTTGTGCACGAGATAAATACCATCAATTGCGATTTACACGAATAAAAAAAATAATTGACAGGATTTTTTATTAATAAATTCCTTCTTGCTCAAATTTCCTTATCGCGATGGAATTTTCCTTGCGCGAGAACTTAATTGGAATTTTCTTTTTCAATATCTGTGAGAGTATTTAATGCAATACTCGATGTTGGGTGCAATTCATTGAATTCTTTGGAACAATGGAAGGTTCATTTGGTGTGAAGAAGACTCCGGATGAAGTGAAGACTTCAGCCAATACAGTGGGAATCCGCTTTAAGAATGTGCAAATAGCAAACTTTACCAAAAATTCAGTCAGAGTTCTTTGACTCTCAGATCTTGGTCATCAATCTTTGTTTCTTCATTCAAACACTTCCTGAAAAATCTCTTTTCGATTTTTCTCTCTCAAAAGAATGTTGCAACTTTAGCACCCCCTTCCACACCCCCATTGAAGCTAAAGAGCTAAATGAGAATTCAACGCAGGAAGGCATCCAAAAAGCACGCGGGGGTGTTGATTCCGTATATGGACGAAAATCCAATTTAGCGCCAAAAAAGTGACAATGAAGATGAAATACGTGATCCCATTTCGCAAGTATTCCACGCGCCCAGCATTAGTTGGTGTGCAGAGAGTCCCTCCGCCACCTCCCTGAAGTAAATGAAAATCGATGCGGGGGCGCGGAAGGGCTCACCACCCCGTTGGAAATAGTGGATACAATTCTATTTTGCCACAGTGTGCACTACCGAGGGGCCCCATAGTGTGGTGACAAAATTTAAATTGCCCCTCCCCTCCATCCCGCCCACGTTTGCATAATAAAGCCACCTATCTCCCAATTTAAATCTCTAACACTTTTGCCCCAACTTCCCTCATACAATGCTCCTTCGCCGGAAGCCATCGCGAGATCGACGGGGTGTATTGAACAACTTTCTCCCTGTGTGATATTAACTTTTTGTTATCCATGGAACAATTTTCATTTAGAACTCTTCTGTGTGTGGCGCAGCAAAGTCAAAACCGCATAGCAGCGACATTTTGGCGATAGGGGTGGTTTTTAGTGGTACCAAAGAAATTCTTTCATAGCCTAGGGAAGGAGGAAGGAGGTTCCTAACTACAAACACCCACCCCGTCCTTATATGCAACTCATTTTGATGAATACAATAAACATTCGTCGTCGCGGGAAAAGCCAGGGACTTTCCATCAAGCAAAGAAACTTCCCAAAAGATTTTACGTCTTTAGGAAATTAACACCATCTCTTTACATTTCATACACTAATTCCATGAGTTTTGAGTACAAAACGAAATGATTTTCCTGTGCAAGAAATGACGCTATTTCAGGAGGTTTAAGACAGCCGAATTTAATGACATTTCTGGCTCTTGCATTGAAGAATGGAAAAGATTTAATTGCAAAAATTTATGTTGAGAGTTATTAAATTTGGTACGATTGTTTTAAAATGTCAATAAAAATCCAATTTAGTTCTGCTGTTGATGGGCGGGGATGGGATTTATGGAAAGGCAGACATTGAGATAAGAAAGTTTAATTCAGGTGCTTCAATAAACAGGATATTGAGTCAGCGTAGAGGTACTTTAAGGATCAAATTGATCAAATATAGTAGATTAATATTTTTTTTTATCAATGTGTCTCTTTTTTTTCAGTGTATTCCAGTGGTGTAGTCAAGAAGAATTTTGAGCTTTTATGATCTCTAAAAACTCTAAAAGTTTATCAGCTTAAGTTTTACTTTAGAGATCAAAAGAAATTACTTTAAGGCCTACATATTAGGAAAATTAAAAAAAAAAATCACAAGAACGCCAAAAGTAAGAATAAAAGTACCTATATCGTTAGAAATGAACCGTCAAACGGCGGCAAATCGAAAGTTAAACAATAAAAAGTCGTAAGTTGGTATGGGAGCCGAACAGACTAACGACCTTTTATTATATAGCCCTCGAAATATAAATTTTGAGCATTTTAAATGAGATATCGGTGGTTAGAAAAGACCTGTTAATTTGTAAAAGTTAAGGATAGAAATTAAATGTCAAACGTTAGAATAAACATAGATCGATAGAAAATAAACGATTTAGATTATAATAAATGTGGACCGTTAGAAAAAATACGTCAAAAAGTAAAATAGAAATTTTTAATGTAAAAATGGAAACATTTACCTTTAGAAAAAAACTGTCAAACGTTAAAAAAATTTCAAACAACAGAAAAAGAACGTCAAACGTTAAAAAAAATCAAATAATAAAAGAGAAACGTCAATCGTTAAAATAAATATCGTTTTTTAGAAGAAAAATGTTGAACTTCAAAAAGAAATTTAAAACGATCGAAAAGAAACGTCAAACGTAAGAAAAGAATTATTCAAAGGTAAGAATTGTAGAAAAAATTTCTCAAAAGTTCCGTTCATATGATTTTAGTTTTCCTAATCTCCTAAAAGCTCCATTTCAAATATTTAATATCGTTCTTTTAAATAAAACAAAATGATTTTTCAAAAACAACCCTTGAGTAGATTTCTGACTACGTCCATGGTAAAGTCCAACAAATTTTGCAAATTATTCAATCCAATAATAATTTAATCAGCATTGTGGGTAGATGCAGCAAACTTCAAAGTTCCCACAAAACACTACATAATCCTCAATGAGTGTGTTAAACATCTGGATGCGGAAGTATAGAGAAAATTATGTGGCAGATCGCATTACAAAGTGACGAATTCACACCATAAATTCCATATTAATTGCAAAAGTAGAGCATGAATAGTGGTTGCAACCCCAGGAATCACTTTCAATTTATATTTCAGAAACTTCCACAGGTGTTAAAAGCTTCAGGAGATGTGTGAGCTTTTGTGATTCTATATTGTTTTGGCAGAACTTTCGCATAGAGAGGGAGATTAAATTGCTACGCTATATAGCTTTGATGACAACGTTGTTGATACATTATAGTTGCGATGATTTGATTCAGCTCCAGTGGAGCCTTTATCTAGGGGAGTTAATAATGCGCAATAATAAAGCCAATTACGTGATACACCAAATGCATCTCACGTGAAATATATACACACCCGGGGAAACTTTTGTGTACAAACAAGGTAGTTCCATTTACATGCTAAATTAGTTGTGGAGAATGCGAGCCTAGGAATGTCGAGGAAAGGAAGGATGCGTTGTGGGGGGGGGGAGCTAAAGCAAAGGGCTGGGGTGGGATAATTCAACAGGGAAGATTTTCATTTGTCTCTATTAAGTAAGAGTAATTGCGTTAATATACATATTTAGGAATTCTCGTGGGAAAAATTAATTATTTCTCCATCAACATGGCAGAAAGCGGGAGTGAATAAGTTATAAACAAGCTTGAGGGGACGATCCTCCTGCTCATTGTACGGTGCCCTGTATAGAGGAAGGTATAATTCAATTGGCAATGCCATGGCATGGAGATTAGTTGAATAAAATCATCCAAACGCCATACATCAAAAGCTATGAAAGAGCTATGCTATGGGTTATGCTACAATGGAAGCATCCATATATAGGAAAAAGCCTTGAGAGAATTTTCTACCAATTCACCTCACTTAGCTTCACTTTCCCAAGCAATGCCACATCATTTAAATGGATTACATTGACACAGAGAGAGAGAGAGAGAGAGTCAGCCTCAGTTTCTGTGCATGAAAATGTTTCCACAGCATTTTCGATGAGATTTTCCAATGTGGGTGGGTGGTGCAAAAATGACAGGGCGATGGTCACGATATAATTAAATTTTACCAACACCCACCGACACATCATTAAATTTATTGTCTCACAGCTTCAAGTTTGTCGGGTGATTCCGGGCATGGGGGTGGTGTTGGCAAAAGCCCACACTGCACTACGGTAGTCCCAACACATTAATGAGTCCCCAGCACTTTCCCCGCATATATAGCACACCAAAGTATATAGCACAGGGTGCAGGCATTCTCACTGAATTTATGAATTATTCAACTGGATGCGGCGTCGCCACCAACAACCCACTGCTTCGGTACAATGTTCTCACCTTTTGCTACGCTACATTTCAGGTGCTTTACTTTTGCCATCCTCCCTTCTTACACCCCACACCTGCCCATTGTTCCCAAAGGGGTTGGTAATTTCTTATAAGAATTTGCCACTTTATTGCTTTTCATGAGGAAAGTTTGATGAGCAACACGAGAACTTTCTTTTAGCTTCTCTTGCAGTCATTAAAGCATATAAAAGTTTTTCGTGTGATCAAAATCTTGTAAAAAAATATGTTTTCTACCTTTTAAATAATATTTTGCTCTACAGAATATAATTTTTCTTATTTATTTCCTTCTTCAATTTATCTCATTGTGTCAACTTTTCCCTACAAAATATCACAGAAAAAACACCTAGTAAATGTCAGCTATATCACGCACAGAAAAATGAATTTACTCACCCCTTTTGCTTTGAATTTCCTCCCTCGGGGGAGGTGGCCAAAGGGAGGTGAATGAGAATGGTTACGATGTGTGGACACAAATGACAATGGTATAGAGATATGGTCATTGCCTGTCATCATTTGCAGTGTCAATGCATTTAGTATCAATTTAGCAGCATCTCCCCTCATCTTCTGTATTCATAACTGCTGATTCGATTTCAAATTTTCATCAAATATTGTGGAATTTACACACAATGTACATCTGTGACAGGGAGAGCCTACATCGTGCGATAAAGTGAGAAATTTTCCATATTTATTGTGATTCATAAAATAGGCTTCAATTATGTGGTGATATTTAATTTAGAAGCTGGCTTTCTTTTGAAGGATTATTTAAAAGAATTTTTAGGAGATTTCTTTTTGATTAAATAAATGGTAAATAATTAAAAAAAAAAAATTTTTGTCCTTAAAAAATGAAAAAATTAGCAGAAAAGTCGTTAAAAATCGACAATTTTAGGGTATTGTAGGGAAATTGTTCTAATTGACACAGAAATCGATATCCAATGTTATAGAAAATTGGCAAAAGCGCTTCAAATCTTACCCATTTGGTCTCATAGATTTATAGCAATATATCAAATAGAATGCGTTACTATTTATCTCAATGTTTAATGCCAATTAATACAAAGCTTTTGATCATTAAAGCAGCTTTGCTTCGCGAATCATTTTATACTTCATTCAAATAAATGTCTATTAATGTTTATTGCTCTATATATGTATTAAGGTTTAATTAGAAGATATGTGTACTGTGTACATAGATCAAGGAGGGAAATTATTAATGTGAAATACAAATTATAATCTCTCTCGAAGAAGCTTTCAAGTCTCATGTATAGGTATCTATAGAAAATTTATTGATCTTTGATGGTAATTTATGAAGCTATTTCATTTTCTAGAACAATCTGGAAATTGTTGAATTTTTAATTTATCTGAGACGGAGAGAAAAGCTTAAATTCTTCTAACTTTTGAGAAATAAATTTGAGAGCTTTTTTGAAATTATTGGAATTTTTTTTATATGAATTTCCTCCCTTGAATGTGGAACATAAAAGGACAGTTTTATTCTCCTTTATGCAAATTTCTCAGAGAGAGAGTAATTTCAGGCAAACATTCACACACACAGAACGCACTAAAAACCCCATTTTAGTGCGGCAAAATTAATAAGGAATTGAATGTGGGGATGTTTCCTTGAAAGGCAAGAACACTATATTCTTCTTATGGTTCTCGTTGTTCCTTTAATTATTCAGTAGAATAAATCAACGAGTTGGTGAAAAGCTTCCTTCTGCCATACGGACTTTATTGCGCCGCAGTTTCTTCTACATACCCCCCCCCCCACCCATTCTCTTCCCCACATAACAAAACTGAAGACATGGCGCGGATTCCGACATAAAATACAAATGTTGCCCAATTAAATACCATTTTATGCCATTTTATTTTCCATCCTAATAAACCGAATGTGTTTTCCAGGGCGATATTTTGTTGCATTTAAATACACACCACACTAAAACCCCCCTCCCCCCCCCCAACCCCCCGCCAAACCAAGTGTGGCGTCTGCTGCCATGAAGTATTTTTGCTCGCAGTTGTTTGTGCTGCTTTTTTTCTCCCTGGCATTGCCACTGAATGTGGAGCTTCTGTAAAAGCTCATCTGCCCCATCTTTCACATTTCAGGCGCACTTTCAACCCCCTGCCCGTTTGAAACCCTACCCAAGGGAGCTCTTCTCATGCTGTAAACATAGCATTATAGGGCGAGTTAAACTTTCAAGACAATTTCATAGTCGAAGAGCTTTTTTTGCACTATCTACGCTTCATTTTCCGCGTCATTGATATAATTAGTTTATCGCTCTCCATGATGAATCCATTTACATGAATAAATTACATGGCAATGAAAGTGCATTTTGCATTACACAGCACCCGCGCGCTCTTTTTATTTGCATCAGAAGCAGCATCAAGTGAAATCATTAAATTTTTCAATGAAGAGTTCTGTAAATGCGAGAAAATGCAAAATAGGAAGTTTGAGAGAACATTTTGTCGACATTAATTAAATATTTCGCTGCTAAAGAGGTAATTTTTAATTAATCTCTCAGCGATTTAAAGCTTTGAGAAAAAAGGAAAAATAGAGTGGAGTTATTGAAAAATTGTTAATGAATTAGACAATTGTTCTAAGAGGATTAATTTCAGAAGCTTTTGAATTCTTTTGGGAGCATTAAGATGAATATTTCAGTCTAAATAAATTATACGCAGTTTGTCAGTACCTGTGTTTAGGAGAGGAAGACATATGCTACGGTGAAAGCTTTCGTTAATATGGAAAAGAAAGCTCAAAAATTTAGAGATTTAATTTAATAAAAATATTTAATTTTTGAACAATTTTACGTGAATTTTAGAGATAATTCTCGATAAGAAAATCAGTTCACTGATTCGATTTTCTCTCGACACAGCCTCTGCTGGAGACTTAGAAAGGAGCTAAAAGCTCTAAAAATTGTATAGAAGAGCTCGAAAACTTTGAAAGTCTTTTAAGTATTGACTTTCTGATTATTTTCTATTATAAACTCCGAAAAAAAAGCGTTGAAAGCTCAGAAAAATTATATAGAAAAGGTGAAAAAGCTCCTCAGCTTTTACGAATGTTTAAATATTCAGCTTTCATCGTGTTGACTGTTTCTTTACAGAAAAGTAAAAGAATTTAATGATTTTCTAAGAACCCGAAAAATATTCTCAGAATATTCACAAAATTCTAAATATATTTAAAGATTTCCCAGAATAATTCTTTAAATATTCGGAATATAAAAAGGCCTTCGTTATTTTGAATTATTCCACTGTTTTAGCCATTAATTTTGCTTCCTAAATATTCTGCAGATTCTGCATGATTTATTTAAAGCTAAATCTCCTGCCCCAGAGGTCCCATTGAGGTTTGTATTCAAAATTCTCTAGTCTGATTAGACGTCGATTTTAACCCTCCACACAGTCCAACCGCACAAAAAACAACTCCGAATTAAGCATAAAGTTTTATATCGCACCCACCATAAATCCATTCATTGTTTTGCTGATCAGGATCAACGAGAATTGACTGTATTTTCCACATAAGAGAGCGAAAACTCAAACAACACCCCCACACCCCTCGCCGCCCCCGTCAAACTATGGCAACCACCAATAGAGAGATAAATTATGACGATTGGGGTTTGGGAGAACTTTTTGATGGTGGTGGAGGCTTGTTTGTGTTTACTTGTTTGCCATCCCGGGGAAAGCGCCTGGTGGAGGCAAAAAAAAAGCCGTCGAACGGATTTTGGGATGGAAAATTGTAACAATCGTCTGGTTGTGGGGGGGTGTGGGTGGGTTGGGATGGGATATATATATGCTTTTTATACACTCCACAAGAATCACATGGGGATGGGCTGTTTTATTGTGCTCATGGGGAGTGAAAAGCTTATGTCTTTCCACGCGGACACATTGTGTTGTCAGCAACAGAAATAACGGAGAAAAGCCGAAAATTCCGAGTGTGGAGGAATAAAATTAAAAGTGGCAAAAGGAGTGGAGCTTTATCAGTTGCAGAGGAGTAGCTCTATACTCGAAAACAAGACATTTTGGGTGTTTATGACTGCCACTTTTGCTTCAGCACAACAAAACTTATGGGCTGCAAATGCCACGACAATTCTGTTGATGATGTTTGTTTTCTTGCTACAAAAATTTTATGCAGAAACTCTATCATTTTATATCTACTTAAGGCATCAGCTAGTGCAACGATTAGAGCATCTGGCTCTCAATCGTACGGTCTTAGGTTCGAGTCCACTCCTGAATCGACCTTTAAAATTTTTTCTCTAACTTTTGTAGGTTTTTAAACCAAAACGGCTAAAAGAAAATCAAAGAAAAAATTTCCCATGAATTTTTGAACAACAATACACACCAAAGTCACCCTCAAGTGCCAATTCGAGCTTCCACAATTTGTTCTCAATTTACAAAATCCCACCCCTGCGCCGTAGAAAAGTAAATAATGAGGGGATGAGGTTTTAAATTGAGAAAATTTTCACGAAAGGTGTGTGGAGTGATTTAAATTTTGCCGCAAATGGAAAACTTTTGGTTGCAAAATTCCCCACCATCGGTATTGCGGGGGATGGGGGCTGTTTTGGTGTATGTACAAGTCGAAAACAATTGCATAATAGTTGTGTTAAATTGCATTATCAGCACTGCACTGCAGTTTAAAATTTATTGTTACCACCCTCCCCCGGCAAATTCAACCCCCGAATCTATTCATGAAGCAACCCCCCTTCCTCGTACTACCAACCCCACTATAGCCTGTTTTTCCTCAGCACAACCAGTGAGATTTATTAATGGAATTGCATTAATTTTATTTTGTTATTTTGAAAATTATATGCACATGGTGCTGGTGAAAAGTGCAAAATTGCACCGGAGAGATCTTAACTTTACGCCATTGCCTGCGTTCAACGCGGGGTCCAGTGGACTTGTGAGGTGAATAAATTTTCATTTTGTGAAATAAACACGCGCGGAAATGAGGATATATTTTATAGAATTTCGCACGTAAAAATACTCAACAGCACCCACGCTATATACTTTTTTTTTGCTCCATCTACTTCTATCACGCCTGGTGCATCCAATTTGCCTCCTGTATAGGAGAATTTATTGTACCTACATTGAAATTAAAATGGAGGGTGTGTACCCCTTGCTGGGTACATCTACCATCCCCACAGTAGCCACTCTTCAGGGGGTATAGCTTCAATAAAAGGGCATGAGGAGCATAAAAGGGATGGATTTTTCACTAAATCAAAACTAAAAAAAAAAAACAATGTGAAGAGAATTTAAAACAACGCATAGCTCAATAAATTAAAAATCAAGGGGTGCTACGGATCATATATAATTTTTTTATATAAAATAAAAGCTCAAAAAGCAATAAAAAATCTCAAAGTTAGGAAAATTCACCGTTGCGAAAGAATTAATTACTGGCCCTTGCAAATGAAAAATTTGCAATATCCTGTATTCCAGGTGCTGCACTGTTGCACCCAATTGCAAACAACAATGCATCGCAGCAAAGGGCTTTGCCATTTAATAATGAGGACAAATATTATACCAAATTGTTCCACAAATATGAAGGAAAATCTCCCTGTTTATTGCAAATGATGGCGTAGCAATAAAGTGCAGCTTCATGAATTTTCCGTTCTGTCAATTTGTGTCGATTTCGGAAACAGATTCCGTCTGTTTGTGGCCCCAGTGTGTGGGTGGATGAGACAACCAAGTGGGGGTGTAGGGTGAGCATTGACATTTCGCTTGTGCCGGATGGAATTGCTGAGGAGGAGAGACGGAGATGATAACAAATGTGTTTCATTATGAACGTGATTTTTGGAAATTTATTCATGATGGCCCCAACTAGAGATGAATGCTATGCTATGTATTTGAGGGGTAGGGGTGGAGGGAGAAGGAGCAATTTGTAAGTTTTTCTACGAATCAGCAGTTGATGGTGAAATTTTGCAATTTTCCATGCGATCACATACTCCGGGAGCCACAGTAATAATCATATTCCATCTTATTCAATATTGAGTCAACATTCTCTCCAAGCTCCTCATGCAAGTCACCCCATAAATGGTTATACCTTATGGTGAATAGCACATTCTCCATCGTTTTGGATCGGATTTATTGAAGCATTTCATCCATCCCCTGAATTATTATTTAGTTAATAGTGCTGAGCTGGCAAATACCCACAGCTCCGGATGGCACCTTTTACTACAACTTTCACCACCCTCTCTCAACCCTCTGAAGCACAATTTCAGGCTGTGAGAATATATACAATGGAGACAAATTGAATTTTCACTCCTTTACTCAAGGAATCAATCAGGAAAATCCTTCTTCTTCATTCACAAGGATATGGTGAAAATTTTCTCAATCACTTTTCTCACGCGGAAAATCGAGTACATTTTCCAGAGCCAGGTTTCACATAAGTTTTAGATTGCCTTTGCTTCTTCCAACCAATACGTTGTTCTAAAATTGAAACCTTATTTGCAAGGATCTCATGGTGTAGGATCTAAGGAAGAGTTTTTTGATTCATTTGCCATACTAGCCAGAGTTTTATTCCAGCACAGAATATTGTAAAAATTACCCAAAAAAATTCAACAAAAATTATCTCCAAGAATATCAAAAAAAGAAAAGAAAAACTTTCCCACAAAAAGCTCAATACGTGTTTATTCGTCTAAACTACCAACTACTGTAATTGTTATTATTATTTTGTTCCTTTCCTCCATTCTTTTTAGGGGTGGCAGAACCTCTTGTCCTATATATGGTATACCACAAATGTTACAATTCCCGGATGAGGAGAAGCAATAAAATGGCGGTGTGGTTGGAAAAATTAACCCATAGAAGGAGTAATCCCGGGGTACAATGTGAGGCCATAAATACTTATCAAAATGAATTAAATCGAAATGTTCGTTAGTGCATGATGGAACTAACCATTCCGTGTAATCCATACAGATCGCTTACGGGTGAAGACAATGGGGGCTGCAGCTTTGGGGTCGAGGAAGCTGCCAGAGGGCGAATTTTCCGGGGGAGAAAATCCTTCTCAGTAAATCTCCAAAGGAGGATTTTTGGTCACACAGGAGGAATTAACTCCCCCGGGGGCGGGGAGGTGGTGCCTTTTATCTTTGGAAATGCGATTTGGAGAGACACACAAAAATGTCAATTGATGACCCCGATTTTTAGGGTGGATAAGGGTTAAATGTGTCACTCGTGGGACCCATCCGACATAAACACGGAGCTCTTCCATCCCTTGCAGAGAGGATGAGAAGGAGATAAATTTAAATGCGGTACAAATCTTAGAGAGAAAATCTCATGAGTAAATCTTGTGAGGAAATGCATTTTCTTCTTCTTTTGTCGTAAAGACGAAGACTAAAGGTTGTCACAAACAATGGAGAGATTTGGCGGGAAAATTTTGTGAAAAGGGATTTTGCGCGTAAATTTTAGGTGCAATTTCAGAAGTTTAAGAATTGTGCTTTCATCTTCCACATGCCTTGCCAATAAAATATTTCACAGAAGTATTAGGGGTCAGGGATGCCGCACTATGAGGCACACGTACTGATTATCTTAAAGGGGACTAAATTAATTGATGTTAACGGGAGGATTGGGAAGCATAGCTGTTACCCAAAACATGGCATTTGAAAAGGTACTACATGAGGGCCATGAGTCGGCAGTTGATAAGGGGTTATGGGGGGTATGCGCGGTATGTTTTCAATAATTTCTGTTTCACACATGTAGAAGTTTTCCGTGAAACACCTCCTATCATTCCATTCTCCCTGCCACATTTGAAAGTCAATGCAATTTTCTTTAATTCCACGGTGATTATTGGGTTCCCCTTTTCCCCAATTCGTGAATGGCATAGCATTTCCATCGCTTATCCACCGCCAAGTGTCATTTTTGTAGCCCCCAATCCATACGTGTAGATCCGAATCTTGCCACATTGAACTGATTTTCTCATTTTCCTCTCGTGAGAAAATTGATGCGAGCGTTAAGTTGTGTTTCTTGCACGAAGCTAGAGCATCATCCCAGCTCAATTTCTACAAAAATAAAAGCAAATTATTTAAAAATCAAAGCAAAATTCTTTAATAAATCTGATTTTCTCAATTATACCTCGTTTTTGTTGAGAAATATAGTTCTCTGACCAATGTTGCGAGCAATGAATTCAACAGAAGCACTTTGATGAACAAGATAAAGAGCAAGAATAGGAAAAATTCCAATCTTCATGATGCCAATAATTCACCACACTGTCGAACAACTTAATAAAACTGACTAAAGATTCAGTTCCTAGTCGTCGCTTTATATACCTACTCTCACGATAAAGCTATCACAACGGCCTTTAACACCTCTTCTTAGAATTAACAATCAGTTGATTTTTTTTTCATTTGGGGAAACCTTATAACAGATCAGCAATTGGTATTCCATACACATTGTTTTACTTTACTTTTTCTTTACTTTATTTATTTTAACAACATTTATCTAACATTTGATATTTTAGTATGTTATAAAACTCACAGTGAAAGTTCTTGGTAGGTTACTCACACCTAAAAAACTGACAAGTCCTTTGAACCAAAATTCTCAATTAAACTCAAAATTATATTTTTAGCATAACTCGAGAACAGATTCTGATGAGCCGGATTTCAACAAATCTCGGGGTAAAAACGTTTAAATTATTTTTTAAGCATATTTTATCAACATAAATCTGGTAAGAATCAAGAACATAACAACTTCATAAAATAATCTTGTTTATTTTCCAATAAAATTTTAAATTTAATTACAAATATGACTGAGAGAAGAATCTTTTAACTAAATTCTTCAAATCATTTATTTCATCTTGCCCAACGCAGTCTGTTTCGCACATGTAGAATGTTTCCATGGAGCATCGTCGATCATTCCACTTCCCATTATTCCACACTTGGAAGTCAATGCAGTTTTCTCTGTGCCCATCGAAATTATTCGGTTCTCCTTCTCTCCAATTCATGAATGGCATAGCTTTTCCATTGCTTGCTTATCCACCGCCAAATGTCATCCTCGTCATTCTTGTAGCCACCAATCCACACGTGTGCATCCGGATCATGCCACATTTCACTGATTTTCTCATTTTCCTCACGTGAGTAAATTGATGCGAGTGTTAAGTTCTGCTTTTTGCAGGAAGCTAGAGCATCATGCCAGCTTAATTTCTGCCCAAAAAAAGAGAGAAATCATTAAAAATTTAAACACTTTTCACCAGAAAACATTTAATTTTCCCAAATACCTCATGTTTATTGAGAAAAATGGTTCTGTCTCCGATGTTTCGAGCCACAAATTCAACGCAAGAACTTTGATAAATTCCACAAAGAACTAGGAGACAAAGTATAAGGACTTTCATGACGAATGCAAAATTTTGGACCTCACACAAATTATTCAAATTCAAAATTGGACTGAAGATTAAATTCAACGACGTCGCTTTATGTACACTCACGCTCTGTGATAAGACAATCACGTCGCCCTTTAACACTCATCACTGATATATCAATTTGTTAATTTGTTTTTGCTTCTTAAAGTTCACGAATTACATGAAAACATCCATTGAAAAGATTGAAAAGGTCAAATATTTCGGTATAATAAAAATTCATGGGAAACTTACTTTTAAATCTATCTGTTAAAAAACTGAGATACATATATTGACAAAAGTATTTTTTTTTATTCAATGAAAACTTGAAAACTAATTGTGAAAATTTTCCGTTATTGGAATTCGTTAACCTTTAATTCATTTAATCTTAATATATAAAGCTGAAAAGTCTGTCTGTCTGTCTGTGGCACATGAACTCCTCTGAAACGGCTGGGCCGATCTCTAAGAAATTTGGTATGGTGGTAGAGGGGGTCAATACAAGTTGCAAGCGCTATATGGGATTCCGCCCCCTCCCCCCTTTATAGCGCCCCCACAGAAAAATTGATTTTTTCCCATTTTCTACCTGCTTAAGGGTCAGATAACGGGAATTTTTTATTTTAAAACTTTTTTCGGGGTACCGTAATATTCATCCCCCCTACTAATATACGCCCCCCTTTTTTTATAGCTTAAAATGGAGTTTGCTCACACGTGATTGGGGGCTCGGGTTGACTAGTTAGGAATAAATTCTTTAAAAATCAGAATTATTAAGGAATTTAATCAAAGAATAAAATGAAATTATAATTTTTATAAAATATTTTTTTTTATAAATTCTTTCTAGCCCTAAGCTTTCAAATATTTAACTCACAGCTAAAAAATACCTTCAAGTATTTAACAAAGCAGACAAAATGACACAAGGAAAAGTTTTCAATCCCTGAAAGTATACAGAACTTTATGGGGTTGGGGTGAGGAATACTTTGGTGTGGATTTCTTTGAGGTGAAATTATTCCTTTACATCCTACCCGCCCTCCTCCTTCATAGTTTGAATTATTGCTGCACATATCCCGCCAAAATTTCCCGTACCACGAAAGCGTGAAAAGCTCTTAAGTTGTCGCAAAGACAGATAAATTAACCTTGCCAGATCCTGTGGTAATGCACATCTTAAGACTTTTCTCACTTCTCGAGAGTTTTCGAGTACTAACACTCACAGCTTGGGCGATGGGGGAGCTAAAAGGCCAAAAGGAGACAAGGGGGTGAAGACGGAAGGGGTAGGAGAATGCCGGAGAAGTGCTGAAAAGTTATATTCCTGAATATGGCAGATATACGCGCGAATTCCTCCCAAAATGCATGCCATACGATACTTGAGGAGTCCTTTTGAAATCTGACTCATTTAAAATTAACGCCAAGGAATTTTCCGTGTGTATCGAACATTTCGTTATACATCCTTTGCCTGTGTCTCTCCTGGAGGAGGCACTCGAGCGTCAAGGAGACATACTCTATGTATGAGAGGGAAGCTTTTCGGTGTATAGAGGAGACATCTTTTGCTTCCCCAAAAATGGGTGGAAATCTCAGGGGAATCCTTAAGCCTTTTTGATGGTGAGAAACACTCCTTCAAAATACTTCCACCACCACCATCAACCCCCTGAAAATTCTCCCTCCAAAACCCACCGTGAAAAGCCAAAACCCGAAGATTTATAGATTGCAATTAAATGTTGCGATAATTGTGGTGTCTTTTCGTCACAAAGTGCCCTTTTAGGGGATAGAAGGGTACCTACAATACACAGTTGAATCAAAAGCCCCCGCGCGTGCAATAATTTACTCCGTGTCGTGTGACAAGATAAACGACTATTGCAATTGATAGTCTCATCGGTGTGTCATACTTGGTAGTCGGATGTAATAGCCTCTGTAACATGGAGTTCTGGATCTCTGCCACATCCTCTCTTGGATCCATCATTTAGGTATTTGGCGGAACGTCGACGCATAAATCACTTAAGCCGAATACCATCGTTTCCCTCACATCGGAGAAGCGCCCCAACACACCAAATGTTGGGTGGCTACACAAGAAGTGAATGCACCACGAATCATCTCCCAAACTACCCTTGGTTGGCATTCACAAAGCACCACCACCCCCTTCATTTTGAAATTTCATTCAATTTGAGCTTTGTTAAATGTGGGAAACCCATAAATTCAATCCCATCTATAACGCACACACAATGCTTTAGCAACCCCAAAAGTGCATTTCCACCCCCAACGCACACTGCAAGACTCCTATCTCTCTATTTAGATGAATATTTTCCCAGGAAATGACGTCACAGTGCAATTCTGATGGTCATCTTCATGTGAATTTTGTTAAAGATACACCATGAATCCATTTTATTGCATCCATTGCGTAAACAGTGCGCGAAGGTTCATTGATAGTCATGGAAAACAAGTCGGTATTTGCAGATGAGATTTTCCACGGGAAAACTCTATTCGGTAGGCTTTCCTGGGAAATTCCATTAGATTGCTTTTGTGCGATTTTGATTACCACTGTTTCACCACGATATGGTTAGTTCTGTGTTTTTTGCTCTTTATTCATTTATTTTTCTGAGATTGAAAATTCAGCTTCAGATTCTTTTAGACAAGGATTTCAAGGATTAAAATAAAAGTGCTTTTCTGGATTAAGAAATAAGCAAAAAATATAAATTTTTAATAGATAAAGATATAGGAATTATTCGTTTTTCAAACTAAATTATTAATCAACGAAGCTTTTATGATATTTAACGAAAAAAAAGGCATAAATGAAGCTTTTGAAAGCACTTTTCATCTGGAAAACTTTTACAAAATTTCTCTGTTAATCAAGAAAATTGCACCAATCAATTTTCTCTATATGTGTACATTTAATTTAATCCATTCCCACATCCAAGTTCATTTATAACTAAATACAAATTCACTTCATTCGCCAGCTCTTGATAGAGAATTCAAAAAGAGAATTTGTAAATAAACAGACACAGAATTTCAGTTTGGAATCCAAAAATAAATAGCTAAAAGCTCCTATTTGTGGTTTAGCTTATAAATTGATAGTGAAACGGTACAAAGTAATCGATTTTACCCCTGTTCTCTGTGTACATGTGCACGCAAATATATCAAAATAATTTCAAACTATTTATCAGTTTATTTACTGCAATGCCCCAAAGTTTGTATATTTAAACTTTTGCTTCAATTTAATTTTATATAATATTTGCACCCCTAAAAAGCCCTTTTGCAATATTAGAGATGATTCCTCTTTAGCTTGAAGCTTCTTTCTATATATAATGTGTACAAAAAGCTTTTGGGGTTGTGCTTTGACTTTGGAATTTGCAATATGAAATTAATTATGAATTTCTTCTCAATGTCTGAGGAAAATTCATCGTCAATATAATTAATCAGGGGGTGAATAAATCTCCTTTATTAGATAATATATAGAGATATTTTATATATAGCACCGAGAAATACTTATAATTCTTCGAATATTTTATCACTAATGGAAGCGACCGAAGGATTAATTAAATGCACAAGATGAGACATTCGCAGGGATAGAAAGTTGGCAAAGTCGAGAACATAAAGCTACCTACTGTGTATAAGTTAAACCTCCACCGCAGCTATATATATCTAGGGCAGGTAGAGCGAAATGTGGGTGTAATCCCGTAAGTCGTTAATTGTTGGAATATTAATTTTCTTCCAATGACTTCTCGCGTGCGGAAGGGGAGGAAAGTCTCGAGATTGCGGTGGAGTGAAAAGTTGACTTACTTTTAATTTATACGTCATATTTTAATTCAACTCACTTGATTGTTTTAATTGCGGTGAAGAAAGTTTCATTGCACCCCCCTACCTTGCTGCAGGTAAGTGCGAAGAGTGCAAAAGTGATACGGGAAGGTTGCAGATCCGAAGCAATGTGTGGAAGAGTAATGAAATTGCCAACTAGAACAATCATTTCAACTCCATAGAATTCCATGATGATGGAGAAAGTTATTTCTCGCGCGAAGAAATGGCTTTGTCATTAGTTTTGAGTTGTTTTACTTTTTTTTTTTTAAATTAAAAACCATTAGAAGTTTGTGATTGGAATTTTTATTTCGACGTACTGGGAAAGTTAATCAGTTGGAATATTGATAGTTCTGATTTTAAAATTTATTCTCTGAAATTTCTTTATTTATTTCCTTTCAAAAAAAATTCACCTAATTTTTAAACGTTAGAAATTCTTGCTTAAAAATTCCTTTAAAATTCTTTCTTTAAAAAACTACCGTTAGAATTTTCTCATTAACTTTTCTTCCTAAAATTCCATTTTCCTTAATTCATTTCGTTAGTTTTTCATGTAAAAATCATTTTTTTATCTTTAAAAATTGATCCTAAATTCCTCAATAAAATTATTTTGAGAGTTTCTCAATAAATCAACACTTGATCATTAAAATTCCTTCAAAACAAAATTCTTATTGCAAAAGAAATTCTTCGGTGATTTTTTTGCAAATCATTGGCATAAATTTTTTCCATTAATTTAGCAAGTAGGACTTTCCACATACGCTCTTTCGGAATTTTCTTCCCATAGAGATCAAAACATCCCATCAATTTCCGGCCCAACAAACTTCACCATCGACATACAAACTCTCCCAGACAAACAAGTCATTACCCGAGAGTATGCAATTAAATTATTCCAACTTTGCGTATATGGGTTCGTTGGGGAGTGGATGGGTGGTGGATGAAAGAAACCATCAGCGAGGATCCCTCCAGAGAAAAATCAATTAAGGCAAATCGGAATCAGAGGGAAATTGCCAGCAGAAGAAAATGTTCTCTGTCGTAGATAAATCCCGGAGTCTTTTCTCGGCAGCAGCAGCACCACCATGATGAGCCTGCCTTTCCGGGGGTGAATTGTGTGCATGAGGGTGCTCTTTTGGGAATTAGATGAGCACGCGGAGCCACCAATGCGGGGGAGGGGTGGGATAGCAAGAAAAGAGTTTTCTGGGGGGATATGTTTTCATTGCAGCACCAGCCCATGGATGGGAATTTTATAGTGCACGATTAAACGTTATACATAAGGTGAGGTCGGAACTGGCTTGAGATACGATGTGGGTGGCATTTAAAAGTGCGCTCTCTTCCATTCCCTTGAAACCTGAAAAACGCCACACATTCACTTTGGTATTGGGGGTGGGTGGGTGAAGAGCATTTGAGATGCATTCCCGCCCTCTCCCTTGAGATGCGAACTAGGGCGGCATTTCTTGGCATCCACACTGGGGGTGGAAATAAATTTGTATTTGAGGGTGTGTGTGTGTGCAAAAGGTCCAAAGAGGGTTTTGGGGGACTCTTTTTGGCGCAAGAAGAGATGTATAGGATAGATATTGCAATATAAATTACCCCAGGAAAAGAGGAGAGGATTCACTTCATGGGATTCTCGAAATCGGTGATGGTATTTGCACAGACATGGAGGCGGTGTGGGTTGCAAAATCACAGGGAGAAATACAACCCATATGGGAGATATCTCGGGAACTGTGAGAAAGGAAGAAAATTCAGTTCAGTGTCCCGGAAGAAGGACCGGAAGTACCGTATATGGTTGTACCCTTTACGATGGACGGAGAGAAGTGGGTGACTGATTTTGCTGGATGTGGATCTTTTAGCAAATATCTCAGCCGACGTCTTTTGCTCTTTCTTTCTCCATCTCGCCACTATATGCGCTCCACTGAACACAAACTTATCGCATAGAGGCGGTTAAATAATAAAATTTTGTTTTTATAATTTTTCAGGAAAAAATTTAGCGAATAGATACTTTTAAAGAAAAAAAAATAAAAATAAACTTCTTACAATAAACTTTCGAAGAAAAGAGTCTAACAATAAAACTTTTAAGAAGAAATTCTAACGAGAAAAGAATCAAGACAATCTAACGAAAATAATCTCAAAAATAAATTCTAACGATAAACCTTTGTAGAAGAATTTTTAATGATTAAATATCAAAAAAAATCTAACGTTAAACTTTTTAAAAAGAAGATAAATCGATAAATTCTCAAATGAAGGATTCTAACGATAAAACATTAATGAAAAATTTAAATCAATTCAGGTTTCCTAAAAATAGGATTTTCGATCTCAAGCTAGGATAACTATATTTTATTAAAAGCCATTTTAAGAAATGATTTTTTAAGAATCTCATTCATTGCACACAGTCGTCCTTTTACTTGTTAAATCTATTCGAACTCAAAGATCTTATCCTAACGATAAAGACTCAAAGAAAAAATTCTAATGACTCTAACTCAAAAATTTAACGAGATTATCTTTAAAAAATATTCAAATGACATGATCTCAGAGAAAATTCTAACGATGAAATTTCAGAGAAGAAATTCCAACGATAGAATTTCAATGAAGAAATTGAATCCTCAAAAGAAGATATTCTTTTCTTCCTCAAAGAAAATCCTATCCTTCTGAACAAAAATTCCCCCCAAAAAAACAGAAGTCCAACTACTTGACAGCCCCTTTTATCTGGAAGAATCTCAAACCGAGGAGTGGTTGAATTTCCACAATATCTCATAATCAGGAGACTTTGGGAAAAACCTCGCACACGGGGATTTGGTGTCTTTTTGAATTTAGCTCCAAAAGCTTTTTATACATATATTTGCTTTTATTTCTCTATGCCTTTGATTGTCTATGTGTGTGTGTGGGTTCCACTTCAATCGATGACTCTTTGTCTCCGGCGACGGGGGCGTGCTCCGTTCACCCAAGCTTCCTCCATGACAATCACAATGAATTGAGAGGACGTAAGAAGAACAATAAAATTCAATCTGCAATTTGGCGGGCGGGTGTCGTTTGAGGGTATGGGTTTGGTGCAAACGACAATTGTGGAGCCCTTGGGGGTTGGTTGTGGGTATGGGGGAAGGCGCAATGAAAAGAAGAATGGTGGAAATTGATGAAGATGGGAAGTATCTATACTATGGGGGAGCCGGAAGGATTGCGAGGAGTTTCGCTTTTCCAAAAAGGGGTTTGATAAATTGATTCGCTCTGTCTCAAGTCAGAGATTCTTCCTTGAGATTTCAGCACACATTTAACTATATTTATTGAGCGTAGACAGGAGGGTGAATGAGAGCTTTTCCTGAGAGGGTGAGTGGGTGGATTTATCTTGCGTGGGCGCGCCGGATGTGACAATCATCGACGTTGTTTACTGTGTAATTGTGGCTTCCATCGCTGCTATATACACGACTCATTCCCAGGATACCAGTTTAGCGATAATGACGAAGCTCTGGGCTTGTTTAGAAACAGCCTCCCTCCGCCCCCGCTTGATGCTCTAGAAAATTCCCACCCAGTATAGAGCCACCCCCATCTGTTCAAATACAGATCATGTATTCAATGGCAGAAGCAGCGCGTTGATTACACAAAGAACTGCGAACGTGTAACCGAAAACTGAAAAGTTTGCAATTTGCGCAGCACTAAAACAGTGTGCAACCACCTCCCAAGGAGCCATCCTGCTTTTCTCAATTGCACCACCAACCAGCTCCCCCGCACCATCCTCCCATGAGAGTGACAAAAAAAAACGTCACAGACACTTTGGAAGTGGAAGTAATGACGACTCCAGGAGCTTTCACAGCTTCAGCCCACGAAAAGGGTGCTGAGGTGTGGAAAATCCATGAGAAAATCTCTGGGAAAATTCACCACCAGCATTTGTAATTGTCGCTCTATCAAGAACCCAATGAAGGTGCATCCCTAGTGGAGGCCACAACTTGCTATTCCACGTATTCACCTTCAAGTGTTTGCTCAAAATCACTCAAAATGTCTCCGAAGGAATACCCACCATGAGAGGGAAGATTCTTTTCCCAAAAATTCAATTGGAAATTCAATCGCGTTGCACTTTTGGGTTTCACACACAAAATTGCTGACGCTTCTCCCTCTTACATCCAAGACAAACGAGAAGTTGCATTTAGGAAGTCATGAGAGTGTTAACGTCTTTGATGATTCACAGTGGAGCTTTCTCAAGCACCATAGATATTGTATTTTGAATTGAGAGTTTTTTGGGGAGTTTTGCTTGTGGAGCTTTAGCTTGTAAGGTTTGGATATGGAGGTGAATTTTTTAATAAAAAGAATTTTGAATATGAAAATATTATTCTTTGTCTTGCATGATCTTGAAGAGCTTTCAAATTTCAACAATTTCTTGGAGAAGAAAACCAAAAATATGAAAATTTAAACTGAAATTTCTATACAAGAATTTTTAAATTTTGAGATAATGTCATTTTTTTTAAAGAATATTTTGTGAATTCGAGAAAGAGATTTCTTAGACTTTATTGATTTTTGTAGGAGTAATATTATCCTTCCGTGGGCATCAATACAGCGTCTCGCTCCACGGAACAAGAAAAAGAAGGAATATTGAGAAAAATACACTAAAAACTTTTCCTGCCGATGTAAAATGCCAGAGAAGGAAAAGGAGATTGTTGACAAGGGTTCAAATAATTGACAAATTTACCACTGAGGAAGGCGTGGTCAAGGCCGAAAGCTTTGGGAAAAGGTTTAGTTTCTTTTAAACTCGCTTCCACTGTATTGATGCCCCCGGAAGGAAAATATTACTCATACAAAAATCACTGCGAATTACCGTAAAGAATTTATAAATTAAATCTTTGATTTTAAGTATGCTTTTTTATTAATCTGAAGGCTTTCTAAAAAGCTTTTTTTTTCAGGATGAGACATTAAAAGAAGATGAAGAAAAGACTAGAAACGAAGTCCAGAAAAATGTAAAAATTATGCTAAGAGTAGCTTGAAAAAAAGCTGAGAGATCCTTAACAAATCAAGCTGAGAAAGCTATAAAACCAGGCAGAGAAAGCCTAGAAACTAAGATTTAAAAAACCTTAAAAAGAAATCTAAGAAAGCTTAGAATTTAAGCTGAGAACGGCTAGAAACAATGCAAAAATTCTAGAAATAAGCCTCAAAAACAAATCTAGAAACAAAGCCAAAATAAAACATAAATATCACAGCTTCCGGAAAATCCAGAGAAATCTGATAAGCACGACTTATCTAATTGGATTACAGTCTTACATCTCTCATGGATTGAACAATGACTTGCACGGCAAATAGAGAAAAATTATGCCTCATCGTGCATATTTTTCCCAATTGAGTATTTTCGGTGCGAAGGATGGTTACGGGGAGATGGGCGGGGGGGGGGGTGGAAGGGAGCAAAAGATCAAACAGAGAAAATGTAATATTCCGCACATGTTGTTTATGAAGCACCTCTGCGGAGGGTGAAATGCGCTGTTGTTCTTTTGCCGCACCAGAAGCTGAGCTTTTCATGTAATCCAACATTGCTCCACACATATGATATCTATCACAGTGTGTTTGTTCTACAATTCCCACACAATAGAATTACATTCCGCATTATTTCAGAAGGGGCGAAAAGAGCCTGCCGCGCACTCAATGTGCCCCCTTTCCCTTCTCCGAAAAAGGAACAAATTTACTCGCACCCTCCCACCCCTATCGCTATGTATGAAGAGAAACGAGATAAATAGCGAATGGTGCAGAATTTTGGGGAGAATTATTACGAAAAGACAGACATCTGAGCATTCATTCTTTTGCACCACAAAAGCCCAAAAGTTGGGGTGAAAAAAAAATTGGAAAATTAAGTTTAGCCTTTTATTTCAAAGCATGGGATGTACGAGGAGATTGGGAGATTTTTGGTATAATCCACTTTTCCCGCACATTCTGGCTCTTTTGGTTTCCAACGTGGGATTGTTTCTAAAACAACTAAGCCGCAAGTTTTATGGTACAGCACCCACATTTCTCATCTCACAATTAATCTCTAACAAAAGTTTCCATTGTGATTGACCAAAAGTTCTCTTCTCTCAACACATACCTCCCCCCAGCCCATTGCTGCACTTCCCCTTCCACTTACAACCCGAATAAACTTTTCTATGCACTCATGGAAACAGAGGGTAAAAAAAAGAAATTCATATTTCATAGAAATTTCCGTGAATTTCCTCTCTTTTATAGAAATTTGTCAGGGAATTTTTATTAAAAAAAATTTGTGATTTAGGACAACGTTCTGACCCAAACTTTTCTTCTATTCAATATCCCATAATTCGTCTCTGTTTTTATGAACCATACGTACATACCTTTTCTCTTTTCCTCAATTATCAAGTTCCGAGAACTTTTTTCTTCTTCAAAAGACAAAAAAAGCTCTCAACATCTAAATGAATATCTGTCTAAATTCAAATCCACAAAAAAGCTCATTTATATACATTGACATTCACGTGTTTATTCCCTTTACATCTACACGAGCCAATAAAAGATGCCAAAAAGCCCTCAGCCAGGGAGTCACCATTGCTGCTTTGCAATTTCCAGCGTGTGCGAGACATAAAAGTTCCCTGAATAGTACTTTTTGTCTCGAATGGGGAATAAAAGCCGGGAATCTCTTTGAAATTATCCCAAGCGTGCAAGAGACTGGAGTGCCTATTGATTCCTCACTGGGCGAGATAAAATCAATTCGATGTCTCTCACTTCTTTTCCCTCGTGCCCAAACACTCTGGGGCTCTTAAGAATGGAGGGCGTGCACTACAATTGATTGATTTGAATGAAAATTTAGTAAATTCAGCGGATAAATTACGTAATTCAATTAAAATTGTGGATTTAATTCATGGTTAATTCAAGCAAAATTCATTAAGCTTTATGTCTCCAGAAGAAGTGAAAAGCACCAAACTAATGGATTTTTACTATTAATCAATTAACGCTTAATCGACTTTTTTTGTTATTTGGCTAAGAGCTTTAATCGATTAAACTTTTTTTTAAAGAAAATTCGAAAAATCTATACGTTAACTTTAATATTAAAAATTATTCGTTTTATCTACGTATATTAAAAATTAAACGTTTTAGCCGACTAAGCTATTTAGTCGTTATTTGTTAAGTTTAGTTTAGACTCTGTTTAGTCCAGCCACTGAGGAAGGCCCGAATAAGGGTTGAAAGCTTTGGAAATTACGTCTCTTTTTTTGGGTGAAATTTTGTACCCCTGGCGACGACCGGAAGAGCAAAGACAAATTGTCTCACGCCAGGTTCAAAGCAAAGTTTAACTAAGAGACTCCTTAAAACAACCATAAAAAGTTTCTCTTAAAAAAATTCCTTTAAAGAATCTGCTTGATGTTCCATCTCATCGACCATTCAGCAGAGCTTTTTTGCATCCTATCCTCGTTCTTTTTTTCTGTTCTCCACACACGTTTTTCCAACGCTGTGGGCCATTAAGCAAATCATCCATAAATTCCTGACTAAATGAGTCATTTCATTTGCAATTTCGCCTATGGTAACACCGCGGTTAAAATCCGCAGATAGTTTTATCAAAATTGTCAGAGTTTCCATGCGATCTGCGAGGGGTGTCATAAAAGTTTCCCGCGTAACATTTATGACCCAATTTTTTTTCGCTGCTATGTGCAATTAATACGTGTAAAAGACCGCAGCATAGCATAGTGCTATGTGGGTGTTATTTATTCATTGTCTATTTAGTGTTTTTAATTAAACACCCCCCACACTCTGTCGCGCTTTTCATGTTTTCTCCTCTATTGGAATGCCAATTGTTTCGTGCAGAAAAATACGCGCAAGCACACATTTCTCGTTTTTTTTTCGACTGTGGCAAAACCAACTCAATAGAGTTGGGTTGTGTGCGGGGGGAGGTTGTACACAAAATAAGCATTTTGATGGAGAGAGAAAGGGTGAGGGATGAAAGATATGCGGGGGTTACGCGGTCCCTATGGGGTGACAATGTAATATGGCGGAGCAATTCACCAAAACCAAATAACAACCCATTTTAGCTCGTGTATTATAACAATGTTGCAATGTACCGTATCCGGGATTCCCTGAACCGATTCCCCCTCAAAATTTAATTCTTATACCACACACCCCACCCCCAACCCACCTCTGGCAAGCCCAATGTGCGTCCTTCCGGATTTGCTTTTGGGCATTGGGAATTGGAGGAGGGTACAGGAAGCACGCGGGCAAAAAGGGGTTTGTTGGCCCCAGCCAACGACGAATCAGCGAGAGAAATAAAATAATAATAAAGGGGGCCACATTCAACGGCGGGGGGAATGGCTTAAATCAACTATAAGAAGCGCTTATCTTGGCCCATATACAACATTTTATAGCAGTTATTGCAGTTTAAATCGGTGGCGATTTCTATGGAAAACGGGCACTTTATTTGATTTGTAACTGTCATTTATTTCTCTATTTGCGTCCATTACTTTTTTCACCCCCCACACACACACCATCCACAAAACCACCCTGCAGCCACAGAACACATTTTATACCCATTTTCCAACCCCTCCCCTCCACTGGTGCTCACCCATTGCT
This sequence comes from Lutzomyia longipalpis, assembly GCF_024334085.1. NCBI lineage: Eukaryota > Metazoa > Arthropoda > Insecta > Diptera > Psychodidae > Lutzomyia > Lutzomyia longipalpis. The sequence continues at coordinate 26,187,892 of NC_074708.1, forward strand.
ACATTTTTGCAGCAAAATACCTTCCGCGTCTGGCACAGTTTTCCACTCCAAAACCCTCCCGACTCCACCTCTAAACTGACTTTCGCAAATTGCGGTGCTAAAGTTTCGCGTAAATGGCTTTATGACGCATTACCGGAAAATTTTAAATTCAACTGTGAGAGATTTTGCACATGAGCCAAAAATTTTAGTCAAAAAAAAACACTTTATTGCAATGTTTTAGTCATTTTGCGGAGGGTTTTAGGGGTAGATTTTAATGTTGAAAAGATTAGAAATTTAGAGTATTTTGGGGTGGTTTTTAAGGGAATTTGTAAAATTTCTTCGGTTTCTACTTTTTAAAAAGTTTTTATTAAATAAAGGATCGTATTTAGCTTCAGAGAAATCCTTGAAATCGGTGAAAGAGAAGAAATAATAATTTCTTGGTCGCTGAATACGACTCGAAGTTAGGATTAAATTTATTTATATTTAGTTCAGAAGATTTTTCTCCTCAAACAGCTTAAAAAATTACTAAACTTTCTATCGTATGATTGACAAACAAATCCATGCAGAAACCAATAAATCATTTAAATTCAAAATAAAAAGGACTTCGAATCACATAGAAAGCACATAGCAAAAAAAATCCGTTGCATGATGTTTCATTTTACATTTATGCACAAATCCAAAGCATAGTAAAACAATGGCGGTTTGAAGCTTTCAGTCTCAATCCTTGAATGTTTTAGTGCGGATTGAGTTGTATAAACATTTTGTGTGTGCATTGAGTGAAATGGAACAAGAGCAACAAGGATCGGGAAGGGCAGGAATTAGTCAATCAATGTGAAGTATTAGGTGGGTAGTATTTTACAAATTTCCACTCTGTTAATCGCACCAAACCGCCCCAATCGCGTTCTGATGCCTTCAACATTTCGCTGTGCTGCTGCAAAACACCTCGTGGCTGCAAATCCACGGACGGGGGTTGTTTTCTCCCTTCACCCCTATCTGAGGGGGTGTCTAAATCGTCCACCAAAACAGTGCTCGATGGTCGCGGAACAGGCTCTCAAGGGATTGAAGCTGCTGCAACATCGCACCGTACGTTACCCATCTACCAAGCGTCTCCACCATCCACCAGGCGTCTCCATCCACGTATCTTGTTGAGAAATTGACTTTTAAATTGCACACAAAACACCCCAACAGATCGCGAATGTACTTCGCAATTTAGTCATTTTGCCGTGTAGGATTTTGCCACCGAAAACCCCGCTGTGATGGGAAACAAAGACAATTCCACTGGGGTGGGGTTGTGAGACATAAATATGCTGTGGCAGTGTGGGAATCATTTAAAATTATGTAGTTTGGAGACTGGGCCCATCGTCGCAATTAAGTTTCACACCCCACTGACTTCAATTCCCATTAAATGCCGTGCACTTTCCTGTTTACGCTATTTACATTTTGCCCAACTGCAGTAATTTCTTCATGCTTCATCTACTTCTAAACTAATAGATTTATTCATTGCAAATAAATTCACCTCATTTCACTAATTTCACACAACTATTGTAGCGCTAAAATTTAAAAGCATGAATATTTTGTTGTGCGGTTGAAAGGTTTTTCCAACAATCGAACCAATAAAGTGGATAAATTAATTAAAATGCATTTATATGCAATTATTTGAATAGTTTGAGTATTTATTTGTGAAAGGAGTTCATGCACTGGCCATGTAAAAACTTCTTCTATGGCATAACAATTTTAATCAATTCCATCTTGTACAGAATAAAAGATCAAAGAAAAATCGCGAGAGAAACTCCCAAATATCCACTGGAATCACATAGAAAAATGCAAATAAAGATTGCCAAAAAATTCAAATATTGCGACGCCATTTGCACTTTTTAACCCTCTAAAAAAATATTTTTAAACTTTTTTGTAGATTTATCGCACATTTTCCGCGGAGGTTTTCATCTTTTTCAAATTAATTCTGCATAATCAATAAAAATGTCAATTTTCTTGGAATAAATGTTTATTATTAATTTGAAGAAGAAAAAACCTCCGCGGAAAATGCGCGACAAGTCTATAGAAAAGCTTTGAAACATCTTTTAGAAGGACAAAAACTGCAATTGGCGACATAATGTTTCGCATATTTTGGCAATATTTATTTACATTTTTCTATGTGAACCCAGTGTATTTCGGGAAGTTTCTCTCGCGAATTTTCTTTGTTCTTTTATTCTCTACAAGATGGAATTGGTTAAAATTGTTATGCGATAGAGGAAGTTTTTACATGGCCAGTGCATGGACTCCTTTCTGTAGCATAAATTAACAAAAGGCATATTAAGGACTTTTTTTATTAATTTATTTTTTTCGACAGGAATTAATAGAAAATTCTTTAAAATCTTAAATATAATTCATTTAACCATTAAATGATTGAATAAAGTTTCTCCCCCATTGATGTCCTTGTTAAATCTCCTAGAGTATCCGGCATGAAAGCAACTGTTGTTGCACTATGTACATCGCAATCCCTGACCTGATGGGCTGCATCCTAGAATTGTTCTCTCAGATAATTGCCTAGTGTGTGAGCATGATGATTTTCTCAGTGGCCCATTTGATGGTCATGCAAAGAGCAACTTGTCCAAGTTTTACTTCTCCACACACCATCATCCGGCCTTTCATGTGTGCTGCATATACAACAACGTAATCCCCACAAGCACAAGGACCCAGCCACTTTGGAACAAGTTGCACCGCATCCCAGTGAGAGGAGGAAGTACCTCACCTTCCGCATGCTTATAAGGACAATTCATGTGCTTTACCGCCTTGTTGGACACCCAACGTACCACCTCTCACGGCTGCACAAACCCACCTCGGCCACAATCCAATGTCGTCAGGGACACATTGGAAATATAATTTACGGTAATTTGCAGCATTAACGCTTATATTAATTTTCCCATAGGATCCTATATGGGTTGTCTTCCCACACACACATACATAGCAACCCCCGAGACCTTCCGGTCAGAGTGAAGTTGCAAAGCTCCGATGGGCGGAAATGTCGGTGCGGTTGGGTTTTCAACTTGAACGCCGCATTGACAATAAATTGGAACTAATTATGACCCATTAATTCTGCACATGCACACATGACTCACATACAGCCTGCCCACCCCAAAATGCACTCTGCCTCGCTCAAAGTTCAAAGGGATTAAATTAAAGTCCCAACCACCGGAATTGCCATGTACTTGAGAAATTATTCAGGAGGTTGGGTGTATTAATCATGCAGCAACATCCACTTTACAATATAAATTGCACAAAACTATTGACACAAAATCTCTATATATGTATATTGCTTCTAAATCCAATTTAATTTTGCATTAATATCAAATGATTGAGCACTTCAGCGGAATTCACAATGAGGCTTTAGAGGACCTCTATGTTTGCAATGCTGTTGATGCTTTTGCTTGCTTAATCTACCCTGAAAGATTTAAATCTGTGTGATGGATTAAAGGAGAATTTTAAGATTTTTTTCGGTTGAGGATTCTCTTAATTTATTTAAATATTATTCAAGTTTTGAAGCTGCGTCTCCTGATGACTTAGGGCATTTGAGATTATTCCTAAGAACTGCAGGAAAGTTAGTTCTTAACCCTTTAAGATCAATCCAGAGAGTTGATTAAACTAAAAATAATTGTTGGGGGCTCCTTTCAGCTCAAATAAGACATTTTTGGCAAAAAAATCCCAACATAAAAATTTTCGGTTTTTCGTCCTTCCTGATCCTGTGAGTCCTTGGGAATATCCTTTTGTGATCATGAATTTATCAGGGATTGTAAAGACATAGTCTTGTACTAATTTGGACTCAACTTAAAAAAAAAAATAACTATACAAAATGAAACATTTTCAAATTTGAGTCTTTGGGTCAGCGTATGACCCAATGGACCTTAAAGGGTTAAAGTTGTTAAACTTATTTAAAAACTATCAAATCTTATTAAATTTATTTCTCTCTCTTAGTTTTTCTATAAATAGTTTTCTTTTCTTTTTACTCAAAATTAAGTTTAATTAAACTTTAAAAAATGTTAATGGTGTTAGAATTTTGTATCCTGCCGATCCTGTCGGTTTTGTACCAATACTTCCGTTTTTTGGCAATTCTGACGGGTTTCCTTCAATTTTGTTAGTTTCCTGCCGATCGTACTAATTTTCTCTCGATCCTGTCTATTTCCTACCGATTCTTCCAGTTTTCTCACAATCCTGCCGACTTTCTTTCGATCCTTTTCCGATGTCCTGTCGATCCTGCAGGTTTCCTAGCAAAAAATTTTGGCGAATAAATTAAATCATTCCTAAATTATTCCTAAACTAAAAAAAATCGATATATGTATCCAAATATTGAGTTAACCACCCCCTGAGAGAAAGACAACAACGGACACAATTTCGAATATACAATAAAAAAGCTTCTGTCTTAGAAATATGTATTAAATTCTTAGGATTCAGTACACCTCCTATAACACACTCAAATACAGGAAAATAAATGAAAGAAGAGAACAAATGGTTTCGAAATGCATTAAGTTTCCTTTTGTTCTTTCCCACACAATTCTGTAAGCTCCCATAAATACTAAGCAGTGTGGAAGAGAGATCCTCTGCAGACCACACACCCAAAAGCTCAAGCAATATTGCAGCAGATTTTCGATTTTCCCTTTGGAAAATTATTCGTGTGTGTCAATTGCAGAAAGGAAATGGAGTGGAGTCCGCAAATAAAAACGCAAGAGGATTTCTTTTGTCCTCTTCGACTTTTCTATGCGCATTCCGTAGGGGGTGGGGGTTGAGGAAACATATTGTATTCTGTTGAAAAATCCGTGAAAATTCAATTTTCCTTCTCACTTCGGAGTGGCCCCCCCGAAAAACAGATGTGGGTGGGTCGTGCAATTTAAATGGAAAAACCACATTTCGGCGTAGCAATTGCAGAGAATGCCGTAATGTCATCGTTTTCCTCCATTTGGGAAAAAATGTTATCGTTTCCGATTATTGGCTTTTTCTCCCAACAACCGTTTCCCCCCTTTTTTTGACTACATACGTACATATAAGACCCAGGCGGATTCAATTTTCTCCATTTCAAATACTTTCGGGGAATCACTGTGAGAGGGTTTTAGGTTTATCTATACTCAACTTTCGAGCGAAGGAAATTAATGTGAATGTGTGCTTTGGCTAAAGCTCTCTGCCAAAAAAAAAAGAAAAATTGTAAAATGAGAGAAAGAAGCGAGAGAAAGAGAGAGAAAAATGGATTAAGAGGGCGATGTGATTGCAATTTGTCCATAATGATGAGGAAGCCTCTCAGAATAGAAGAAAGCTAAAATTAAGCTTCCGCTCTTCCTTCCCCATGAGCTTTCCCTCCCCCCAAAGCATTCAATATTCAAATGAAGAATCATTGTCAATGTGTCATGAAACTTCCCAAAAGCTTTCCGCTTTGTATGTTGAATACACTCCTTCAAAACTATCTGCAATGGGGTGGAAACAAAAGGGCTTTTGCAACTTTAGAAAATGTCAAATTGTCAAATGCATTTTGATTTATTTCTTTTGTCGAGATTTACTGCGGTTTTTGTTTCTCCGCTTAATTCAGAAAATTTTCCAAAGAATTTTCCCCATGTACGATGGGAAAATTGAAAAGTACTCACACACTGGAAGATTTATATTATTTCGGGGAAATTTTTTTTGGAAAGTCCTTTTGAAGAGGAATCAATTTTTGTAATACGGAAAATTTCGTCTATTTTTCGTGTGTTAACTGTGAAGCAGAGCTTTTGAAAGCTTTCACAGAGAGAGCAGAGAGATTTTTCCAATTTAAAAAAAAATCTCCTTCGCCGGAAAAAGTCGTTTTTAAGCTCTTAAAGTGAAAATTCCATCGTAGCAGTGCACGAAGTAATCTCAATTTCAATTAGATCGTACTGGCGTGATGTAAAAATTATTCCCATGAAAATTTATATGTCATCACATCCCCGTTAAGAGCTTCCCCCCTTTTGCTCTTCCTTCCCGTGTGCTGGGAGAGAATTCTAATATCGAATTTAAATATCCAATTTGCAGGTTTATAGACGACGATATCAATTTTCAATTTATTTACAACTTTCCGATGCAAACGGTTATTGCAAATATGGAAATTCAATAACTCAAATGCGTTCCCATTTATTTTTTACTTTTACTCCTTCAACCCCTTTTGCACACAGCCTCCCGCCCCTTGTGCGCCGTTTGGCTGGCACAGGGAATAGAGGACTACCCTTGGCATGAATTGGGTGAGAAATGAAAAGAAGGAATCAAATATACGATAACCATTTCTGATTCAATGCCGGAAAAAATCCATTTCCACCCGCCCCTCGTCGTCGTTGGATCCCGCACACAATTCTTATGCTCTCACATCGATTTTATACGATGCACTTCCACCGCATGGTACACACACAAGAAATGCTTTCGACGGATGGATAAAAGTTGAGAAGTTGCAAGTGATTTCCTGGGAAATAATTCATTTTAAATTGCAACCCCTCAAAACGAATCATACACACACAAAGCACTTGGAAATTCAACTTAACTGAATTTTATTCCCCTTCATTCATTTTTAATGTTCCATATTGAATTTTGTGCATTTTTTAGTCTTCACCAAAAACTCAAAGGGTGGTGTGGTGGTGCTTCCGCAATATGGGAGAAAATATGTGAAAACGTTTCCTCAATAAACTTTATTCCCGAATATTTGTGAATAAAGAATAAATTATGGAAAATTATCCGATTATTTTTTTTATTTATTTATTTTTTGGCTATTGAAAAATTCAGAGAAAATTGTGAGGAAATTTCTGGGAAACTGTGGGTTATATGTTAAGGAAAAATTATATTTTTAATATATGAAAATTAATTTAGTTAATTTATATAAAAAAATAATAATTTTCTGACTTGTTTTCCAGCGTTCTTACTTTAAAATTCAAATTTAAATTCTTTAGAATAGAAGCTGAAACTAAAATTTTATTCAAATGAAATTCTTAAGAAAATCGCTTTCATAATATTTTCCTTTAATGTGAAAATATTATTTTTGGAATATTTTGAAAGCTCAGAGAGGGAAAATACTGTTATTTTTATGCTTATAAAATTCTTAGAAAGCTTGCATTTATTGAAGAAAATTAAATTAATAAATTTCTCCTAATAAATTGCTCTTTCTACCCATTTTTATAGCAAAGTCAAAAGTTTTCCGGAAGGATGTCTTAAATCTAACTACTTGTGGCGTATCTAAGCAGAAAGCTCTGGTGATTTAGAGGACAAAATAAATTATTTTTGAACTAAAACCGAAATGGAAAAATTTAGAGAAGGGAATTTTCAAATGTTTCAAAAGTTAAGTTATAAAATCTTTATTCATTTAAATATATACAAAATCTTTTAAGAGTTCACAGATCTGTTTTCAACTTACAAAATATAGAAAAAAAAAGAAAAATTAATAAACAAAATATATTACAATATATGAAGAGAAAATATTGAAATCAAAAGTTAAGTTAATCGTCATTGTGTCTAAGAAAAAAAATTCTTTAAACTCTTTAACCCAAGAAAATGAGCTTTAAGGAAATCATGGATTTTTCCTCTCTCCTTATAATTTGTCTTTCATTTGATAAATCTCCTGCGACCTATCTATATTTGATTTAGAAAGTGAACCAAACCCGGCCCAATTTAATTGTATAACTGCCGCGTACCGGAGCTCCTTAACCCAATATAAGCTCCACCAAGTTTAATACAGAGGTGGGGGGATGATTTGATTTATATTTGTACTTTGTTTCCAGCGATGAGGGTGAAATAAATTAAAATTGTGACATATTTTATAATTATTCACCGCGCTCCCGGAGCACGGTAGATACAATCAGCAGGTTTGCTCTTCATGGGGTTCAAGTGATAAGGTGTAGAGACTTCTCTGGGAGCTAAATTAGATTCTCCCGCGCTAATGGAAATCTAAATTTGATTTATGGTGGATTTTCTATTGATTTTTGTACTGTATGCGTGGAGGTGGGCTTCCCCCCCCCAATCAATGCTGTGTGGAAGTGCACTCGAAATGATGATTTCCCAACGTTTTGCAGAGGGTGGGGGGAGGATAGGATGGCGAAACTTTCCACCCAATGTGGCTCAACGAGCTGAATGGAAATTTCTTTTAGTTTCGCCCATAGCCATATGCTATGTATGTATGTTTGAGTCCATTTTGTCGAGGGGGGGTGGTGGATGTTCTCTCTGCCCATGGGGTGGAATTGAGTTTGCTTTCGGGTTTGCCCTGGCACGGAAGGGGTTAAGTGCACTCGCTTCTTGTGTAAATCAATTCAAAGTTTTCGTTGACTGCCCTGAGAGTGTTTTAATCTTTTATTTGAGTTGCCCAACATTCCCGCCCCGAATGTGTGTGTGTGTGGAATCCCCACGAGAGTTTGGGGGGTGAAATGGTCCACAGTGGGAGCTTCTCCCCAAGCTCTTGGTTGGACTTGGTCACGAAGGAGCTGCAGAATGAACTGCAAATGCTCGCAAAACGTGAACAAAGTTTAATTTTGCAATTTACTTAACTCCCAATTCATTGTTAGATGTGCTACTTTTTTATTTATCAAACACAACTCCTCTCATTCGCGTTGTTTACGTGGACCATGAGGGTGGGAGACAACTGTGTGGAGGGTGGCGGGGGATGAAATAGAAAAGCATTTAATTCTTTTGCAGTTGGAAAAGAAACAGCGGGATAGAATTCTCCTGTGTGGGGGCGGGGGTGGCTTTTTAGTTTGCAACAGAGAGCAACAATTTGAGGATTTTAATTAAAAATTCACAAAGTTTGAGAACTTTAATGAATTTGTCAAACTTAATTTCCCAATTTCTTCCTAATTATAATTTTAAATTTAAACTTCATTAACTAATTACAAAAATTTCCAAAGTGGACGAACATAGTTTTTGAGCTTTTAATCTTTTTCATGCTATGCTATTGATTTTTTGTAATGAAATATAGATAGAAATAGGGGCGTTTTTCAAAAAGCTTCTTTTTCATTTAAAATTTAATTTAGAAAAGCTTTTGAAGTTTTAAAGCTTTTTGACCTTATTTATTAAAAATAGCAGCAAAAGCTCCCGAATAAATAACTTAAAAGTTTCCTTCCAAAAAAAGCAAAACAGCTTCCATTTTAACCCCTAAAAAAGACCATTTCCCAACTATGTATTCTAATTTTCCTCCCTAAACGGGAGAAGGAAAAAAAAACTTTCAACCAAATTCAAAATGATTTATTTTGCGCCATTTTCAGTCTCAGTCAGAATGCCAGACAATACGGATGTGTGCGGCGAGTGCGGGAGAGAGTTTTTCGATAGAAAGGGCAAGGCAATTATTTGTATAAACTGTGCTAAATGCCACAAAACGTATCATCCCCACTGTGTTCGCGTTGATCCCAAATTCGCGAAAAGTGCCGCGTCTGGAAGTAATTGGAATTGTCCAAAGTGCAAAAGATCTAGTGCTGGAGGTCGACAATCATTGCTACCAATAGCTACTCCATCTCCCAAGGTGTCGCTTATGGCGACTCTCTCGGGGATTCAATCTCAAATAGCGGATGTGAGAAGCACCGCTAAAGACATTGCTGATGGAGCTTTGATCACCGCGAAATTGGATATGATCCTTAAAGAAGTTCAGGATGTCTTTGACATACTTAAACAGCATGATACGAGGATCAATGAACTAACAAAATCCAATATGGAGCTAATGAGTGAAAATGTGAAGCTCCGTTCAGACATTAAAGGCATTAAAGTTACCTTTGAGCTGGAAAAGCAAAAAAAGGTCCAAAACGATATCGTGATTTGTGGTCTCCCGAAAGATCAGGTGGTAGATGGTGATAAAATACTTAAAAATCTGTGCGATAAGTTAAAGGTGAAGCAGACTGATTATCGGGATTCAGGTTGTGTGAAGCTCAACTTGGCCAAATTTGAGAACAAAAGTGCGTCCGAACAAAAACTCTTCATATCTTCAGCTCCACAGCTTTGCGCAGCTATTGAGTTAAAGTACCGTGAGGCGAGAAAAAATAGTGAAACACTCTGTGCTGCTGATCTGCACAGTGGTGGCGACCAAAAACCCGTCTATATTAACACCAGCCTCACGGAGTACTTCCAGCTTTTATTTAAAAAAGCGCGGGATATGAGAAAAACCGGACTGATAAAGTTTGTTTGGGCCAGGGGGGGAAAAGTGTTCGTGAGGGAGGATGAGGGCAAAAAGATCATCGTTGTGCACCACCAAGATGATCTTGAACAATTTAAAATGCGATGATATAACACTCTCCCTCGAACACACTCCCACCATCACACAAAATGTTCTCATAAGTGACATAAAACTGGGTTGTGATTCCATAAAGTTCTTGTACATGAACGCGAGGAGTATTAAAAATAAGGTGGATGAATTGGAAACAATTGTGAAGACTCTCAAATGTGATCTCTCTTTTATCATGATATCAGAGACGTGGGTGCGGAAAGAGGAAGAGCAATATGTACACCTTAGTGATTTTGAGTTTATTAATGTACCACGAAAGATGCGACAGGGAGGGGGCTGCGGCATGTTCATTAATAAAAAATGCAATTATGTTGTTAAGTCCACATATGCTGATGAGAAGAACAGTTTTTTGTCAATTGAAATAATGTGTGCAAATAATAATAATAAAAAACTGAACATTGTATCTCTTTACCGACCCCCTGGATACTCCCACGATTCGTTAAACTTTTTCTATGAAATTTTAAACAATGAACTAACAAAATGTGGAAAAAACGACACTTTAGTGATCGGTGATTTTAATATAGATCTGATTTCAAATGTGCCCCAGATAAAATCATGTGCGTCCGATCTCTTGAACAATATGACATCTATGAATTTTGTTTTATGCAATAATAATACAATTACGAGAAATAGCTCGTGCTCTTTGCTGGACCATGTATATGTTAATAATCCAAACACAGAAATCTCATTGAACTATTCAGATTTGGATCTATCAGATCACATTGTATTAGTTGGTGAAATTTTAAATCAAAGAGCAAATAAAATTGATAGAAAAAATAATTCGTTTAGTGCCAATATTACGAACTTTAAAAATGTAAATCTTGAATTAAAAAACAACTTTGGGCCTTTGGGAATTTCAATAAATCAAAAAGTGGAAAATTTCGTTAAAACACTTACAAAAATTATAAATAATAATTCCAAGACCAAGATAATAAAGTGTAAAAGTGAAACAAAAAAGTGGCTCAGCCCTGAGGCGAAAGAAATGTTCATACGTAAAAATACTTGGTATAAAAAACTTTTAAGAGATAAAAATAGTGATCTGATTAAGAAAGAATATAAATATTGGTGTATGCGTTATAAACAAACTAAAAACAAGTGTCGTGAAAAGTATTTTACAAATAAATTCAATGCTAACCGGGATAATTCAAAAAAAACATGGGAAACTATTAATGAGTTGGTTTATAGTAGAAAGAAAAGCAAAAAGGACCATAGCAATTTGTTTAATTGTACCGAAAGTGAATTAAAAGCCAATCTCAACAACATCAATGATTTCTTTGCCCGTGTTGGCTTAGAGCTCATATCTGCATACGGTGCGCCGGTTCTGGATCCCAGGAGAGTGTGCCACGAAACTTTTGAGTTTTCTCAAGTTAGTGGTTGGGATATAAACTGCATCATTCGGAATCTCAGAAACACTAGCTCTAGGGGTGTTGATGGCCTCACTGCGCATCATTTTAAGATGTGTGCGGAGCACCTTTGTCAGCCCGTGGCCGGACTTGTGAACAGCAGCTTCAGTGAAGGGAAATTCCCAGACTCACTGAAGCTTGCGAGGATCACACCCATCTTTAAATCTGGAGACAAGAAAAATCTCTCCAACTACAGGCCAATCAGCGTACTCCCGACCCTTGGCAAGATCTTCGAGGCAGCGGCAGTCAATCAGATCATGCGGTTCGTTGAGAGGAACAATGTGCTATCCACCTCACAGTATGGTTTCAGACCTCGCTCCTCCACATCATCTGCTTTGTTTGATGTGATCGACACTATACAAATGGCACGAGATGCACGACAGTCAGCTCTGGCTATCTTCATTGATTTGAAGAAAGCATTCGATGCTGTCGATCATAGCATACTAATCCACAAGCTGGGCCGCTACGGATTTCTGGGCGCATCCAGGGACTGGTTGGCGGATTATCTCAGCGGGCGGACTCAGATGGTTGCACATGGTGATCACCAATCAGCCATCGCTTCATGTAAGGCAGGAGTCCCCCAAGGAAGTCGTCTCGGGCCGATTCTCTTTGTCCTTTTTATTAATGACATTGAAGAAATTGGCTTGGAGGGTCGGCTCTTTATGTACGCTGATGATCTGTGCCTCATCTATGCTGCTGAGGATGTGGAAGGCATACAATCTGCCGCAGTCAGGGATCTCTCAAGGGTGCATCGCTGGGCTCTGAACAGTAAGGTGACGGTGAATGCCTCAAAAACCAAGTTCATGGTCTTCGGTGGTGGCAACTTTGGCTTCAGTCTGGCCCTAAACAACGTCTCCCTGGAGCGGGTGACAGAGTTCCGATATTTGGGTGTCATCATTGATGATGCTCTGAGCTTCGGTCTTCATGTTGAGTACCTCATCGGAAGGCTGTCGGCTTTAACGGGGGTGATGCGCCGTGATCACAACCGTCACTCGTCTCTCCCCGTTAGGATGAAAATCTATAATGGGCTCTTCGAATCCATTATGAGCTATGCGGCTATGGTGTGGGGCTCGACAAAGAAGGACTTGAGGCAAAAGGTGCAGATCGCCCAGAACAGATTCCTGCGGATCATAAGGAACCTTGACGCCCGTTGCAGCACGAGCCTCATATATAAGGACATAGATGTAGTCAGATTTGAAAATCTCATAGTTTCCCAAAAAATCACACATATCCACAAAGTCATTCACAATTTGTCTCACTCCAATTTACACTTAGCAAGACAGACAGGGCACAAGAGCACTAGGCAATCACAGGCAATAGTAAACATAAAACCCAAAAGTACTAAATACGGGCTCCACAGCCTAAGATACACATCTATCAAATTGTATAATAGTTTTATGTCAGTGAATCCCGATGTTGATAATGTTAATTTTGTTAAATTTAAGCAAGTAGTAAAGGAAACAGCACTGAATAACGAATTCTTAAAGTAACGTAAATTGTTATCCCGTCTCTCGTGAATTTTTCTCTCTCACTTTGCTATTGTATCCGCGTCTTTTTTTAATTTTCTGGCTATTTAATGTAAAATCTACTGTATAGTCCCTCTTTATGTAATCTTTGTGTTATCTGGGGCAATAAAGATTTATTATTATTATTATTATTATATTTTGTGCATCCCACACTCAGAAAGTTTTTCTACAAAACACACAAAAACTTTCGCCTGACTCGTGGCGCGTCCTTATCAGGAATCCTTCGACTTTTTCGACAACTCCAGGCACACTGGCCTTATCAACTTGTGCTCCAAATAAGTCAAAATAAATCATTTTAATTCTCATCTCTGAGTGAGCTCCTCGAGAGTTCTCTTCGTTGTAATTATTTTCTCCATGTCAGAGAGCTTTTTCCGCGGTCTTTTAAGGGAATTCCATCCCCCCATGAGCGTCGGCGTTGGACAGATAGAGCGACGGAGTGACAATAAAATAGAGGAAGGAATAAAGCACAAAACAGTTAAAGAAGCCATTCTTTACACTGATTGCCATCTGATTTATGGGCGCTCTAAAAAGCGTTCTCAGTAAAGAAATGTAACCCACCTAGTTTTTCCATCCTGGACGATTTTTTTACCCTCCTCCCTTCCTCCCATCGCTCCTGCTGGAAATCTTCTGAATATACCTTTTTGGGGGAGAGAGTGGGGAATGTCCTTCGTGGATTTTCATGTCAAGAGGATAACTTGTGTGCCTCTGGGTGTTAAAACTACACCCACAAGTGCAAGCTCAGTGTAAGTTTTCTGTGAGGGTGTTTGAATAGGAAATGCCGGAGGAAAGGTGAGCACAACCACCGGGTTCACCTCTGTCTGCTCCCTTTTTTTTGGCTCCCACAACTGTCCCAATTCAATACAAGGGATACAGGAAATCCACACACAGTCAGCTACCATCTCTAATTTCCTCTATTTGGGTTTTTTTATTCTTATTTTTCTTCCATCTGGTTCCGTCTTTAGAGGGTTGATTCACCTTGCTATATACACGAAGCTCGTGCATATAAATCGAACCAACCCTCGTGGCTATTTCCCCATAGAAAAAGAAAGATAAACCAAAACCAGGTACGAAATCATCCATGAGTGAAAAATATATAAAGTCAGTGAGACTATAAACTTGGTGGCTCCTTGCGGGGTGGGTGGAGGCTGTGAGATCTGGATAAAAAAGTTGAAATAAAAAAAAAAAAGAAAATTAAGTTTCGTGCAATGTTGCCATTTGGGGAACAAAAGGAGCGCCTTAAATGTGTTCTGAAAAAAATTCTACAAGTCATGGTGCTTCCGGATTCAATAAGTTAAAAGCCGAGTGTTGAGCAATTGAACTGACTTAAAAAAAATCTTTTTTTTTTATTATGGACTTGTATTTTTTATAAGATTTATTTGCCTGAATTCTATCTCTACTGGTCAAACTAAATAAAAAGTTAATTTTATTTTTTTATGAATTTTTAAATAAATTTTCATATAAATTGAGAGAGAACTATTTCTCAAAAATCTTTTAAGTAACTAAAAGTAAACAAATACATATTTTAAAAAAAAATTAGAAGAAGCAAGATTTAATAAAAATCATTTTAAAAGCTAAAGAAAAGCTTATAAGAATTTAATAATCTAAAAAATTTTAATAAATCTAGAATGTTTTTTGTAGGAGTACTTACTTATCGTTCGTTTCTTTAAAACCCGCACCCAATTTATTGACGCCCCTGGAAAGAGGATAAGTACTCCTACAAAAAAAAACATTACAAAGGCTCCGTCAAGAATTATCAATTATATCAATTAAACGAGGTAAATTGTCGCTTCGCTCCATACCTCGCCCCGCTTCGCGGGGATTTGTTGCGCTTCGCGCAAATTTTTAAAAGCGAAAAGATTTGTGATGAATTGAAATAGATTTAATTGAAGATTTATTCATTGGTAAAAACCGCCTGGTATCAGTAGTCTCTGTACCAAATTTCATCACGATCGGACCAACGGTGTGGAAATGCATAGATGAACAGACACCATATTTTAGAGAGACCTTTCTTTATTATATAGATGGGCCATGCAAAAACCTCTAACAGATATTTCAAAGGGAAAAAGTGAATTTCATACAACATTTATGGCGCCAAATTCAAAAAGTAGTCAAAAAAGCGTGATTTTTATATGAGGGTTATGTGAAGGGGGGCTCTGGGGGGAAAATGAATGCCGTTGGTAAAAACCGCCTGGTATCAGGAGTCTCTGTACCAAATTTCATCACGATCGGACCAACGGTGTAGAAATGCATAGATGAACAGGAACGAAATTATAGAGAGACCTTTCTTTATTATATAGATAAATCTAGAGATATATGGATTTTTATTCGTTTCAATCATTTCTTAACACAAAATTTATTTTATTTATTACTTTTTTAAGTTTTAAAATAATTTTCAATAATAAATTACCAAAAAATGTGAGAATTTTCAGGTTTTCGTTAAAGATATTTAATTAATTTTAAATCTGAGAAAGAAAATTAAGAATAAAACAAAATCATTTCAATTGCCTCACTGTGTAGTCCACCCATATAAACACCAAAAGTGTCCTTAATGTGGGGAGAGGAAGCAAAAGTTGAACTTTTACCTTGAAAATGGCAAGCTATTATCATAATATAGAGGAAATGTAGTGCATAACCAAGTATCTCATCCTTTATGGGTGACGAATTTAGATTTTCACTGAAGAATAAGTTGAGTAGGGAAGGGGAGGGTAAAAAAAAGAACTTTTCAAGTCCAATTAAAAGTAAGGCGTCCGCTGTATAATAAAAGTTTTCCTTTATAACCCCTTTTGTCTTACTCACTGTCGCCCAACTTCTTTATTCACAATTTTGACGCCACTTTATTCATTTCTCTTGCTCTAACTGCTATGCACAGGAAATTACTGCGCTTTTAGTTTCTCTCCCTCCCCCCTACATACATGTGAAAAGCAACAAAATGCAATTTCCACCCCTAAATCATCTTTAAAGCACAAAGAGAGAATGAGAACTCAAAATGACTTTCATATAGTTCGGTCTTGCCATGCCATTTTGGGGTGTGAACAGAGAAAAAGATAATTCCGAATGATAATGGCTTTCCAATTATCCTAAATTTTACTTTATCCCACCGCCATGATCACTTGGAAAATGGCTGTAAAAAAAGAAGAAGAAACTTTGGGGGGTAAAATATTGCATTGCTATCCGTACTATTTGTTCCATTTTATTCTACTTTTTAGGAACTTTTTCCATGCAGTTCAGCTCATATTGTATGGAACAACAAATGAGGCAATCGGGGACAATCTAAATTGTTATGTTGCCACAAGTGGATTTTCACACAAACAGAGAAAGCAACAAATATAAATTGGACAACTGGCACAGTCTAAATGTTGTCGATTATTGGAATGTTGTTTGGAAAAATATGCAGTACATTGATTAGTACTGCAGAATATTTCTCTTTTTAGTTTCCTCTCTATTTCCCAACTAAACAGAAATATTCTATAAAGTAGAGAATGTTAAAATTAAAGAGAAATCAATAAGCTCCTCAACCGATTTCTTTTTTTTTTGTGAAGGGGAAAATTCGGAAAAAATAGGAAAAGCTATTCTCTGCATAAAACAATAACTCTGATTACTTTTAAAACTTTTAGTCCGCCACAAACTGAATTCTGAGCCAAGATTTTTTCTTCTCGCCAGTCCTTTCTCTTAAAAATAAATCTCTTAACATTGAGGGAAGGGAAATTTCAATTTATTTCCATGGAACATTGGTGAAAATGATGAAAAATTCGAAATTTGAAGCTTTGGAATAGTTTTACAGTTGAGGTCCTTTAGAAAAAATGTTTTCAGTTTCAATTAAAAAGTTAGTTATAAGAAGAAAAAAATTATATTTTATTTAATTCCTTTTATTATGCCTTATTATATTGGATAGAATTGAAGAAATGGAAAAATAGGGATAGATTCAGATAATTTTTTTTTCTTTTCTTTTCTAAAACCTTAAAAGTTTGTTGTAAGATTTTGACAGATAGAGTTTTCAAAGTGTTCTTTGTCGTTCTATAAAAGAAAAACAATGAATTTGTTGTTTCAGAAAACAGTCAGAAAGAACTTTAAAGAGCCTTGGAAAAGTAATTTTCTTTCAGAAACCTGTATAAATAAGGAAATAAAATGTCAAAATCATATAAGATTTTTTTTTAGAATACAAAAAATCTTATAACTGAGGAATTGTAAAAAAAGAAAAGAAAATATTTGTATCAGAATCTAACCCATATCTAATTTCTCTTTTACATCTTAAAATACTAAAGAATCAAAAGAAACATAATAAAAATTCGCTGTATTAGCTCCGGTGTTAAAAATGGTTTTAAAAAAATCTGCAAACACAAAATTTTTCTTTTGCTTTTATAGAAGAAATAAAAACTATATCAAATAAATTTTAAAATTCAAAAAAAAAAATTTACGTCCAAAGTCTCACGAATTAAAAAATTTCAAAAAATATAAATCAATAATTTAAATTAAGAAAAAAAGCTCCTTAACTATTTGATTAAATGTCCTCAATTGAGTAAAATGAAAGGTAATAAAATTTATAATAAATCGCCCACAATTTTCATTTCTACTGCCATTTCTTTTTTATACAAATAACGAACAAAATCAATATGTTCTCTCTGGTGGGCATATACTGTAAATTCTTCCTTATTTTACATACAACGAATAAATTACAATTTTTCCAACATTTCTATTGGAAATCCACCCCTGATTCTGAAAAGGCACATATGTACTCATAGAGATTCTCGAAGAGAAATTCACATGAAGTAAAGAGAGCAGCACATTTGTTTCCCTTGGAAAATCCTATGTATGTGTGCAACACAAAATTTCAATTTAAATCCCATACGTTATTATGTAAAATTCACCACCCTCCCCCCTTGAGATCCCCACATAGTTCAGTTGAAACCCCAAAATTCCCATTATGTATTATTACATATGGCATAGAGCCACCCCCGCAGGGATGGACTCGGGGGGAGAGCGGTGGTCGCCTGTGTGACACTGTGTGTCTCTCGCTGTGTGTACATTTGTGTGTAATGCCGTATTTAATATCTATTTCCATTTATCTGTGGAGCTGCTATCCATTCTTGGATATTCTGTCACCCATTCTGCACATACACATTTATTTTGGGAGAGACCGTGAAAGGCATTTACCGCAGTCGTTGTACCCAAAATTTATTGCATAATCCACATTTCTGCTTCCACTGCCAAAGCGATGGCGGTGGATTTGTGTTCACCCCCTATCCACCCCTATACGTTCATTCTACATCGTATAGAAAAGCACAATGATGATACTGATTTAAGGGTTGTTGATTCTTCTGTGGATTGCCAGGGGCTGCCATGCTGTCCAGAAGTATTTGTGGCACCCGGAAGCACCCTCTGTGCGCGAAATCATCTCAATCTCCACCCAAATTCCCAATCATCTGCTTCCCCAATGGTGGTGCATGTCGCTCAGTGCTGCTGCACTGATTTTGATCCACACATGCAGATAAAAAATAACCTCGAATTTTTCATATTTTTTCCTCTGGGTAGCCCCCGGAAAAAAACAACAGGAGTCACCACGGAACAGCCGAGGACATATGGTAAATACACCGATAAATACTATATAATACCAAACATGAATTATTTCACCTTTTGCACCTCTATCCTCTATGTCAGTTTTGTGCACAAAAATACAGTGATGAGAATAAAAAAGAGCTTTTTTGGTAACATTTTATCTATCATTTCCTCTAACCTTTTGACCTGATTAATTTTAAATTAATCTATCCATCAAATGGATCAAAGGGCGATGCTTTTGGCTTTCATTTTAAAATGCAAAAATAGTGGCACAGGGAAGCAAATATCTCTAGAAAAAAGTAATAAAGCTCTACTAGAAACTAATAAATTAAATACCTATAATGAAAGTTTGACCGAAACAAATATTTTAAACAGAAAAATTTTCATTTAAAAATATATGAATTGAGCTTTTAGGATAAATAATTTTTAAGGAAATCTCTGAAACAGAAAAGCAGATTATATACCATGATTGCATAAGGGACTAGTTTTTTGCATAGGTTTTTACAGCTAATAAGACCATTTTCAAAAATAGTGCAGAGACTCTGTAGAAAAAGCGATTATTTCGAACAATAACAGTCCAACAATTGAATGCTAAAGCCCATGGGCTACCCCAACCCCTAAAGAACAGGGTGCAATGTACGATTGTATCCTGATGGGTGAAAGTGTTGGTACAATTCACCCCATCCCCTTCCCGAGAGAGAGAATTGATGTTTGGGGCGACAACACCACAAGAAGGACAATCTCTAGAGAGGGCTTCCGGGAACAACAGCCCTGTGTACATAACACAAAATTAAGCATCTTAGTGAGTATTTAGTGAAATTGAAATGGATAGGACGGGTTTCACTTTGGAGTGTGTTTTCGGGTTTTCCTTCCGAGCGTAATTCCTGCGCTCTGGCAAAATGCTTTAAGGTATGGACCAAAATACAAATGGTTTCAGTTTCAGGAATTCCAATCTCAATGGGGAAGAGAGTCCAGGAGGAGAATTGATGAGACATTTTCTGGAAAATTGAACTTGAGCCCATTGAATTTTCCTTTGTTGTACAATTCGTACGGATTGCAACAAAAGCGAGAACATTGCATTGAAAATCTCTTAAATTCATTTTCCATTTCTGATGAAAATGATTGTTTAATCAGTTAGAGATATTAGAATTGGTTCCTTCGCATATTTTTTAAGTCAATAAATTTAAAATACAAGAAAAATTTATTTAAAAAGAACTTTTTTCAACTCAGGCAAAGAAAGCTTTTTTCATCCCTTTCTTTTCGCTTTGTAGATGCCTCCAAAGACCAAAAGGAAAGGGAATGAATGCTGACAGGTATCTTTCATTTCACTGTCAAATTTCGAAGCAGCGCCGAATTTTATAAATCAACAGAATTATCGGGAGAAGAGTAGAGAGAAGAAGAAAAAACTGTCAATAATGCTCCCTAAAGGGATGGTCCTAAAGGGCTGTCAGCAGAAGCCCCAAATCGCGTATACGGAATTTCAAATAAAACCACCCACAATGTACACATGGGATGTGCTTTGGGTTGTATCAAAAGCACGACATCGGCTCCCTTCCGCATGCCCCAGGAGTGTAGTCAATTCATGACGGCGGAAGACCTGTTGATTTACGTGATGAAATGTCACTTTTCCCATTTGCACCGTATACAAGGGTTGCCCCGCACATCCTCCCTACCCCCTTTGCGCATTTCAGTGCGAAGGTTTAGGGCTGTCGCTTTGGTAACCTCCACGTCAGCTACTCGTCTCAAAAATTATACGCACGGCAGCGAAAATGAATTAATCATTACGTGTGTCATATGACGGGTATACAGTTCAATCTCACCTGATCATCACTACACAACAGGGAGCTTTGTTTATCGCTTTGCGTGATTTATATCGCAAATTCTTTTAAATTACCTATGTACATAGGTATTCCTAAAAGCTCGCCTTTGTGCTCTACACATAGAAGAGAAAAAAGTCATTTTTTCTACAAAAGCTCAAAACAATAAAGCTCTCACCATTAAATATCTAAAAGCAAATTCAAGAGCTTTCAAAGCTCTCAAATTTCATTAAAAAAGCAAATAGTTGGTCTGTTAACAAATGAAAATCTGAAAATTCATTTAATATCATTCATACAATAGATCATTAAGCTTTTGCATATGAATTTGATGAATTATAACGAAAAGCTCTCAATATATGAAATGGCATTCATGGAGAGCCTCTCAGGGGGTAACGCCATTGAATTACAATTCATTGGCTCAATTGAAAATTGATGCAACCGCATGGTGGATCAATATTTATTTATGTAATTAATGTATGTTGAGTATAATTAAACAAATATTTAATTCACACAACCATATGGTCCGCTGAGCGATTTCTCCAACTGATTGGGAAGCACAATGGAAAATTTTCTCGCAAAAACTCTTTTTTTTTTTAATGAGATTATTAATAAATCAAACAATCAAAATCATCAACACGTCTGTATGGAGAAAATTTTGGGATTAATAAATATTTTTCTACGAATGATTTTGAGCTAATTAAATGAATTTATTCATTAAAAGTTTACTCTACTTTAAGTGATTTTTAATGTGAATTTAGTAGCATGAATGATGTTGGATTTTATATTGTGCTTCAGGGTTCATTTATGGGGGAAATATTTTAGAAGTTCACCTGTGTTTATGATGCAACATTACATTTTTCCACCTTCTTGTGAAAAATCAAGACTGTTTATTTTTCAATCTTGATCTCTTTCACATCATCCCCCTGAACAAACACCCACCATTGGGGAATTTTTTCTTCACAAAGCCCCATCAAATATAACCTCTGCACAGGCCATCAAAAACACAAGCATCATCGCACCACAAGCGGTTTTCTCTGGAGTGAACAAAGCCCTATTAGTAAGTCAAACCCCGAGATGATCTGTTGGGGCTTTTTTTTTCTCTCTCTGCACCCCCTGCCACCCTCCAAAAAGGTATAATGGAGTGTCTGCTGGGAGGAAATGCGAAATTATGCTAAATACTCCGGTGCCACCCACAGCTAAACAACGCAAGAGCCTTTGATCTTTTTATTTAAATACAACAGCTTCACACTCATGTGGAAAATACCATGTTTCCCGCATTTGCCACCCACACACACACGTGGGGTGATGCAGCAGAGGTGGAAAAAAGCCTTTTTTTTTCGTTAAATTTATTTTGCTTACAAACAAGAAAAATGTTGGGGAAAAAACTCCGGATGAGAGAAAGCCCACAGGTGGGTTGATAAAAAGAATATTTTTACATTTATCTGCATTATGTATTAGAATATGCTATATATAAAAAATTATATAGAGAATATAAAAAAAATTTTAATCCAAGATATATGCGTGTAATGTGTGTAGAATATATGAGAAACAATACTTGGAAAATTAGTTTTTCTTTACTTAAGAATGCTTGTAAATGGAGTGAGCAGGGCTCGATTTCTGATTCGATGATTAGTATAATTTATGAATAATTAATTTTGTTAGAACTTGAAACAATTTGGTTTAATTAAGGCAATTTTCTAATTAATTTTTGTTATGATTTGACATTTTTAACTCGAGGCGTAGGAGAGTTTTATTAAGAAATTTTTTTTTGATTTATTAAAGTGATTTAAGTAGAAAAATAATTCATAGATTGTCTCAAAAATTTTTCTAGGGAATTAATCAACAACACTTTAAACAAAAAATTAATAAAATTAATTACATAAATACCCTTTGACACTACTAGTTTTTCCTTAAAGCTCTTTGATTGAAGAGGAAAGCTTTCGCGAGCTTTCTTTCTAATCTCTCATCAAGTTGGACAACTGTATAAAGAGAATAAAGCTACAAAAATGTGAAGTATTATTGAATTTTTTTTCTTATGGTATTTTCCAGGGGCGTAGCCAGAACGAAATTTTGGGGAGAGTTATTTCATGTATGTTTGAGTTTGGGATTGAAAATTTTATGCATGATATTTTTTTGGCCCAGAAAGCCTCATCCCACGGATGTCTAATTCGGTTTTTTAGGTAAAGAAGATTATGTTTAGTGGCCTTGATGAGATATTTTGCAAATTTGAATTTTTTGGTCAATCTGTTCTCGAGTTAATTTGGCTGGAGGAGAGGGTTTTTGACTCCCAAAACACCCCCCTAGCTACGCCGCTGGTATTTTCCATTAAAGCGAATGAAAAATAAATGATGTGCAAAAACTATTAAATTCCATTAATATCCAATACAATGAAAATGATGCACCCCCCGAAGGTTTTAACACTTTACGAACATGAGATTGAGCTGTAAAATGTCCCATATGTTGGAAATTATATGCGAAATTCTCACCAGACATTTATGTTTTTGATATTTCAACAAATTGCTGGCGGGGGCAAAATGATTTTGTTGTATTTATACGATGGATTGGGCATGATAAAATTGTGTGTGCCGATGTAAAAGGCAACGGACTGTGACCATTAAAGCAATCAATAAAGCCCCATTGATTGGCCATTTTGGCGCGCGCGATGGAGGGAACGAGGAATGAATTAAAAAAGCTATTTCATTAAATAATGTAAAATTCAAATAATGATTTTACAGCTACGGTATGCTATATGGGCCATTTAATTATCGTCATTTTGTCCACCACCCCCTGCCCTTCTAGCCACCCTCCGTGACGCATCCCATTGGTTTTTCTGAATAAAATGCAACACACAATGGATACCCCGATGGATGTTGGCAGTAATAAAATTGAGCAATACACGCGATATAATCGAATTCAATAAAATATAAAATTAATATCGATCTACTTTATTACATTTTATATATATCATTATGGTCGTGGCAATTACCAAACCATAAATTTTGCAAGAAAATTGTGGATTGCAATTTGCGTTTTAATAATTTTGCAGTTTCCATGCGATAAAACCACAATCTTTTTTTTTCCTGCTCATCACCCACACCCTCGCAGTGTTGAGCATCGAAGCTGTATACCCACCCACACCCTGAATGAACTGAACACCCATCGCCGCAGTCCGTGCGAAAAATCAGAACACAAACAGTGTATGGAGTCGATGTGCTAAATTTATAGTTTATTAATTTTAATCACGTCTAATTTATTATCACTCCTAATTGGCATTGTTAAATTGCATTGAGCCTACGTGCTCAATTGCCTATGACACAAACACGAAATTACGGGGTGGTCTGTGTACGCACCCCCATCGTTGGTAACAGCCCCCACCCACACGCTCCTTTTGGAAAATAGCAAATTTCCGATTTAATTACAAACCCACACGCACCATCTCGGCCTATTAGGTGTGATTAACACGCATCGTAAAGTGTCAAGAAAGTTTGAATTTTATATTCGCGCCATCTTGAATATTTATTTTAAACAAATAATGCATTTGTGTCTATTATATTCGACCTAAATTGAATCTTATGTCTCAAATTAATGAAAGAAAAGACGGAAAATTAAAGTTTTAGTTAAAAAAAAAATCCAACTTCGGTAAGATTCGAACTCACAATAAAATCATGAAGTCGATACACTCTTAACCACTGCACCATCGCAGATGAAGATGAAAGTATGAAGCATATTTGTTATGAGTTTCATAAAGCTATTTTACCAACATTGTAGTGAAAATTCTCAATTTAAAATTAGAATTTTATTCCGGATTATTCCAATTAAATAAATAAAAATGAATGATATCCCTCGTTGCGATAAAGTAACTTCACCACAAAATGCTGTGTCTCCAGGTGAGCAATAAAATATTAAATATCACCCGCACTATTGCCCCGAAGCTCATATTTTTTCATCATATCCCACACCTTTTGGATTATACACCCCTCCTGTCTTCCTGTACCCTCCTCCCATCGCACCTTTGGCACCCCAAGAGCGTGTTTTCGGAGAAGGAAAGGTATGGAAGATCATAAAGTTGCTGTGAAACTCACAGTGTCACATATCAGAGCACTTCCATTTCATTTTCAGAAGAGAGATTATGTCACTTTTCACATAAGGGTATAAGTTACATCTCCACTAGGGCTTTCTCACCACTGTGAGCAATTCAAGATGACTTCTTCACGCTCTCATCCCCTTCCCCCCACACACATACATACAATACTAGGGAAAAGCAAAAGCTTGTCAATGTCTCACCCCTTGTGTGATGCGAAAATACTTCATCCCCACCGAACTTTGCATCCGCATGCACCTGGTTCTCTTGGTTTAAGGGCAACGAAGAGAATATTCCCATTTTCACATGGGGTGAGATATGAGCAATAAATTTACTTCCTTTTGGAATTGAAAATGTGGGTGAGAAATGGAAAAAGATGCTCCACACGGGATGCAGCTCAAATAACTTTTTATTGCAACCAGGAAGATTGGGAAGTTTACACATCATTTTGAAGAGAGAGAGAGGAAGTGCATAAAGTAAATGGAAAGAAATAATTTTCAGAACAAATTATTCCACGATAAATTTTTCATTTTAGTTGATAGTTTATTGGGATACTTTGTGTTCTATTATATTTTTGTTAAAATATGTTTAAAATTTAATAAATTGTTTCTATATTTTTAGCGTTTTTGTCAAGGCTTTAGTTTGATCGTTTAAAGGCATCAAAATTAGTAAAATAATTGAAAAATTCATTAAATTCAGCTTCAGATTGACCTAGACTTAAAGCTAGGTTTTTAAAAACTTAATGCCTATCTAAATAAATTAAAGTAGGTATGATTTAATTTTTAAAAAAAATTGGACCTACTAAACCTGCTATGAGAAAACTTAAGCCTCACTTAAAGGACTTAAGCCTCACTTAAAGGACTTAATCCTTGCTTAAAAACCTGAAATCTAGTATAAGGAAAGTCTAGCCTAGACAATAAAAATTAGGCATTATTTAAAAATAACTTAAGTCTAGCTTCAAAAAAAATAGGGCTAACTTGAAAAATTGAAGCCTAGTTTAAGACAAATTAGATGGACACCAGAAAACTTAGGCCTAACTTAAAAAACTTAGTCCATGTTAACAAGACTAAAACTTATGTAGGTAACTTAAAACATTTCTTTCCTTTTGCATAACTTTGAGTGAAATTCACTAGTCAGACAGACTTAGGATTCCTTAAGAAAAAACTTAAGATTTGTTTAGAAAAATTTTAATTTTTTTAGGATTCCTAAGAGAGACTTAGGATTTATTCAGTCAGGCTGAATCAGGCTAATTGTGCATTTCAGACTATTTTTTCTAATCGATTTCGGGCATCAAACTTCATAAAAATCATTAACATATGTGCATTTCACTCAATTTACTTAAGATTTATTAAATTTCCCTTAAGAAAACTTAAGAATCTTAATTTTTTTCTATAAATCTAAAGTTTTTCCTTAAGAAAACTTTAAGAATCTTAGGAAAATTTAAGTCTTTCTTAAGGAACCTTAAGTTTGTCTGCCTAGTGAATATTATCCATTGTCTAATCTTTTCTTTTAACAATTCAAATTGCAAATTAGTTAAATCTCGATTAATATCGAAAATATTTCAATCGAAAATATTAAAGAAAATTCGCAAAAAAAGTAGTGACAATTCGCAGTCAATTAATTTGCAAATTACATCAAGGTTAATTTGCATAAAACTCCAATGTTTCAGGAATATTAAAAGAGTAAAAGAGCTTCCCATTTCATCAGGTGGATGCCTGATTTTGACGCACCAGTCCACGAAATTTCCCATGGACTTTATTATGTTGTTGCTCGTTTGTTTGCGACGGGGGACAACGAGTAATAGGATAAAATCAACAAATTGGATCATATTGCCACGACAGGGACCCAGGCATCCGCACCGTTCCCCGGATGAATTCCAAATTCGTTTGGGGGTGTTTGTGTGTCGAAAGGTGGGAAGTTGAGATAATAAATTCAAAAGAATGCCGAGCAGGTGTATATCTGCAGACTATTCGTGTGATGATGATGATGATGGTAATGATATTCCGACGAGTATTTATTGTACACGCTCTCACTCTCCGCCGGCACTTCGTTGTCCTCGAAATCCTCATCCCTCGCGGATTGGTGTTCTCTGCAGTATCGCAGCTTACGCGGATCGAGGTTGAATTTCCACACCCAATTTCGGGTCCAACACCCACCCTTCGGTGAAAATAGAGTCGAACCCCGCGCGAATAAATTATTCATTCACGGCGATACATCCACGTTGTTCCAGCGCGTCCTTCCTTGGGCCATGGTTCCTCCTTCCACCCCAAATTCCAATCTCACGGTACACAATGCAACAGGCTTCATCAATTAAAAACACCGGTCCCTGTACAATGTCGATTAATTATTAAAACTTTTATCTCATCTCGCTTCTGTGAAATCATTTGCCCCACCCCCCTAAAAAAAAACCTTCAAGTCATTCCGCGAAAAGGAAAATTTGCAGCGGAGTTTGAAGAAAAACTGGCCCTAAAGGTATCAAGATGTGATGTTCAACCATTCCCTTTCTTCCTCCTTTTAGCTTCCGGTTATCAAATAAAATTTTATGGAGCAAAAAAAATTGCAATAAATATTTATAAGTTCCTGGAAGAAAAAACAATGAACAAAATTGGAAAATTCCAGAGGAAAATTATTTACATTTCTGTCAAATTTTGTTTTGAGTTGATTTGAAAATTGAATATATACATAATCATCCTGAATAAATAGCGAACTAAAAGCTTTCTCTTTCAATGAAAAATTCAATGAAGCGAAACACGTTTAAAGTGTCTTGGGTTTCTTCTTAGGAAAGCTTCGAAGCTCCAAAATGTTTTTAAATAGAAAAACTTTTTTAGGTAAGCGTCATAGTTGAGAAAAACAAGACATTTAGGAAGAAAAAAAATAGGAAAATGAGATTATTATGCAGGATTCATTAGAAAAACTTGCTATAGATTTCTTCATTTTCATTCAATTTCATGAAAATAACTCTGAATTAAATTTTAATTAATATTTCCTAATTATATCCTTCATCTTTTTTAGCAGTGCGAGCTTTTTTTCTTCCAAAGTTCTCCATGCATTTTGTATATATATTTCCCGTGTAAAAGTAGTTTCTTTTAGCTTTGAAGAAAATGCAATTCAAACAATTCTCCCCGAAAAAGGGGGTGATTCAATTAAAACTTAATGAGAGCTTTGCTGTGAAATAAATTAATTATCTTTAAATAAATTATGAAGAATAATAATCCACCCTCTGGGAAAAGGGAAAATAATCAAATATTGCGCTCTTGAAAATGTTTTTCCGAGTGTAAATATTTGAAGGCAAAGTACGGAGTCGTGTTTATTTCTGCGAATTTCCCATTTTCATTCCCAACAGCGACACACGACAAGAATACTTGAGTCTTCAAACAGATACACATAATCAAATTATTTGTCATCATTTTGTGTCCTTTTCAATTTCGTCGTAATTGCATTTAAATCGTTATCCTCAATTGTCGGCAAAAGCGTATGGGAATGTCGTACACAATGTTGCGTGTGGATCGCGTGCTTTTCCATATAGCCTGAAAGAAGGAAAGTTTGTTATATATATTTCGTTGCATTTTGATGGATTCCTGGCACTATTTTCACCTGAAATTTTCCCCACATAGGTATTTAATCCTTTGCTCGGTAATTTTTCCTTCAAACTGCAGAGAATTTCTTTCAAACAACCGAGCCCAGCACAAGAAGTCCATTATAGTGAAGTGAATAAGATAATAATCATGGTGAGTTGTAATAATATTGTCTTTCGGAATAATAGAGCGTGGTCGTGTAGCGCAAAGGAAAAAGGAAAACTGAATAAAGCTCTAAGTGGATGGAAATGAGAAGGGTGTGTGGGTGGGGTACGTTGATATATAAAAAAAACCCTCAAGAATGTCCTCTGAAAAAGAATAAAAGCGCTCCGACGATGAATAATATTTTTAATATTGCTTCCACTTATTAAAAAAAAGACGAAGTCCTTGCGCGGGGTTGCATTTCCATAAAATGCAAACTTTTCACCGCACATTTTTCACAAGAAGGAGGGTGTACGAGGGGAGAGGATGGAGAGTACCGGAGAGAGGAGCTTTTAAAATGCATCATAACACAAAAGCGAAATGAATGGAAAATTTATGTAAGCCCGCCACAAAAATCTCCGAGGATAGTCACTTTTCTTCTGCAAATATGAAACTCAAGAGCTGCCTTTCTGCATTTTTCTGCGACGGATGCTCCTAAACTTGTCATTGATGTATCACCATCTCTGTGTAGCAGTCATTTTATTATGATTTTGCCAAAGAATCTTTTCATGAAATTATATATGATACTTTTTATCTCTCAATTGCAAGCTTTTTTAGTGAAAAAAAGCTTGACCATTCCCCTTAAAAATTCTCATCTCTATTTTATTTTATTCTCTAAAGGCGCCACTTCTGTCATCAAGCGACGTTTCATCCAAATTATCGTCATCTTTGGGTATTTAATTTTGTATTTTGATGAAAATTTCTCATTATCATAAAGTTTCAATGTGCCTTTAATGAAAACTTCAACTCTCAAAGCTTTTAAATTCATTTTTCTTTATTTCCAATAAAATTTTCCATGAAAAAAAAACTCCTGATATTTATTTCCAGTCATGAGTCTTAAAATAAATAAACCTTTAGTCTAAAATTCATTAATCTTCCATCGACTGATAAAATCAATCAAAAGTAATTTGCGTTTTACCTTTTACTGTACACCCTCACCCACATTCAGCTAAATTCAACCCCAACTACCGTTCACGACCCTTTCTCTGCAACAGCATCAAGCCTGACTGGTCGTATGTTGATCTAACCAAGTGGAAAGGAGAAAATCGTGCTTGAATGTAAATGCTTCAAAGTCAGGGTTAATGTCAGCAGAAAGGGTTTTGCAATTTGGCAGCGCGGAACGTAGCCTTCGCCCCCCTTGAAAAGGAAAACACGCCTCGCACATGCTTTTGTTGTTAAACCCATGGACGGAGTGACAGAGCTATTTTGCTGCAATGCAGAGCTTTTCCATATCCACAAGATTATATACATCGCACATCGTCCACTTCCTTGTCCTCTTCGCGTTTTTTTTATCTCATTTCCCCCCAAAAAAAGCATCCACTGACTGGAGGGCTTTTCCTCCGCAAAAAAGCTCACCCCAATCAATGGGAAAGTAAAGCTCAGATCAACACAACATTAGGAGAAAAAGAAACTATTTTTATTCACTTAAAATTGAAATTTTATATCCAACTTTATTGCACTAATGTTTATGCAGCCAATTTTTATTGCAGAAACTTTTCCATGGCTACAAATGAGATTGAATGGAATAAATTGGACGTGAATAAGGTTCACTTTCTTGCGTGAAATTCACAGAGAAAGAGAGAGGGGATGGGTCTACATTTTATGTGCGTTTACACAATTTGTTAACATTTTTTATAGGGCGTCACAAAAAAGCTCTTCTCTGAAAAGTGTGAAAAGTGTGATAATAAATTTATTTTTCTGGGAAAGGCAAATAACTGTGTAAGATGCATAGAGGAATGAAATGAGTGTCTCAGTCGTCTTGGTTGGGGGGTGGTTTGGCTTTTTGTTGTTTATTTTCTAGAAAAAAAAAGATGAAAAAAGCTCAGGAATGTTAGAAAAGTGTGTTTGTTGATTTAGTATGAATGCTGCTTTTCTTGGAAAAGATTCATGGATAGAAAAAAGCTGCTAAAGAGAACTTTTAAGACAATACGAAAGCATACAAAATACGTAAAATAGAGTAAAAGGCACGTAATCATTCTTAAAGGAAAAGATTTCTTCATAAATTATTTGAAAATAATCTAGAATTGAAATTCTAATGAAATTTTAAATTAGAATTAAATATTTGTAAAACGAATTGAATCTTAATTTGAGAGAAAAATTAGGTATCATGACCAGTCACCACCTCCACTGCAATCTTTCTCATATGCTCTACTATAAAATAAATTAGAAGATCATTAAATATTAAAGTGAAAACTAAAAGAAATAAATAACTAAAGAAATCTTTTAAAAATTTAATTCAAACACTTGAAATTGCTTGAAATAAAATGTAAAATAGTTGAAAGCTGCATTAATATAATAAAACTAAATCCACATTAAACAACATACGAATGACTTAAAGATAAAGATTAAAGATCTAATTAATACAACGCTAACATCTCTTCATTCAATTCTAAATCTTACATTTTTTGTGTTAAGAAAGATCCGAAAGAACCCTCAAAAGGAAATTCTAAAAGCTTTCATTGGAAATGCAAAAATGTTTTTTTTCTCTTCCTTCCGAAATTCTAATGCATTTTTCAGTACTACACAGTAAATCCTTTTTCCCGTTACTTGCTACGGAATTTGACTGTAACTCCCCATTTAACGTAAATTTCAGTTGCGAGTAATGTATTTTCCGGTATGCTTACTGAAAATTCTATAAAATTCAAACTGAAAATATTCAAACGTTCCAATGGAAAACCGTTACATTTGATTTTTCTGTAATTGAAACAGAATTTTCCGTAAAACCGAAAAGATCCAAAAAAAAACCGTTGAAATAACAGAAAATACAGTAACTTTTGAACAAGAAATTCCGCTAAAGTTACAGGAAAGTCAGTCAAGTTTACGGAATTTATAGAGAAATTTCTCCAATCTGCGAATATTCTTCAGTTCAAATTGAGATTTCAGAGAGTAAAGAAGTCAGTGAAATTTTTCTAATTCTTTTTTGGTTTAATTTAAATTAATAAATTATTAATCGCTCATTGAGGACATTCACAGCACTGAAGATTGTTCAATCGCTCATTGAGGACCATTCCACCTACAACAGAAAGTGAGGAAGTGAGTTTGGACTTTTTTTTTAAATTATTATTATTGTTTTGGTAGTTTTGGAGTGTTTGATAAAAAACAAATTGGAAAAATTTTAAATCTAACCTCACTTTTAATTTATTTATTTTTCTTAATGAGGTTAAACACTATTCACAGCATTGAAGATTGTTTCATCGCCCATCTATATTTCAATAACCTTCAAATATGTAGATTATCTTCACATCCACCCTTCTTTTTAGGGGCTATATTTTGTAGAAAATTTGAAAAATCCTGTTAAATTCTTTTTTTTTATCCTTTTCAGTTGAGCTAAATATTATAGCTAATGCACTTTTGCTTTTTGCAAGTAAGAAGGCTATTAAGGAGAATCCCTCAGAAGAGAATATTTCAGGTGTGATGGAGCGAGTTGTGTGCTTCAATGCAGAAAGTCCAGACCCAACAGAGCACAATCACAGTGACACATCACCGAAAATTTGTAGCCCCCAGAATGGGGGCACTAAATACATCTCGTTGGAAACCTTTACAATTCCGTTGGGGGAATCAGCGGGATACATTAGAGCATTGGATATACTTTATAAGGTTTACCAAATTTTTAATTTTAAATATCCAAAAGGACTTTTAATTTCCTAGAGACAATTATTTATAAGAAAACAAAGAGAAATCCTTTTCTCCTTGTTTCGAGGAGAATGGAAATGATACAAGGAAAATAAAAAATAAAAAATAAAAAAAATTCAAAAAAAAAGAAAAATCTTAAATAATTTATTTATTAGTATTAATTAAATTGTATTAATTTAGTATTAGTAGTAAGTTAATTTTAATATTTATTTTATTTAGATTTAATTTTAATTTTAAGGTATGTAATGGGCCTTATTCAGCGACCAAGAAACCCTTGAAATTCGCTTGAAATTTTGAAATTTCAGTACAAAATTCAAAGATTTCAAGGGTTTCTTGGTCGCTGAATTAGGCCCAATATCATATGAATTTTAATTAAAAAAAAATTAAAATGAATTTTTAAGTGTTTTTTTTTGGAGCTCCTACAGTAAAAATCCGTTCAAAGGAAGTTGCAGTGGATTTTACTGTAGGAAATTTAACAGAAAATTCCATATAGATATTTAAAAATTAATTACAGAGAATTCTGTTCAAATTATTAAAAATTTAACGGAAAATTCTGTAATCGTAACGAAGAACACCGACGTTACGGAATTTCCTTTTGCAAAGAAAGTTACGGAATTCTTACGGAATTGTCAGTCGATATCACATTTCGTAAATTTAACAGAAAAATAGACTTACTGTGTATCCTCTTATGTTTTTCAACCCCGCATGTACGCAACCCCTGTTTCATCCAGACAGGGAGGGGGGTGAATAATTAAAATGCTCTTACCGTGTTGACGTTTAGCATAGCGACGTAGGAGAAAAAAAAACGGCGTAATGAAGAGAATCACGTGTTGTGCAATTTATCTTGCAAATATCAGAAGGTTAATTTGAATTTAATTCATGAAACATTTCCTCAGCGGATGTTAATTAATTCCAAATGACTCAGCGCACCGTACATTTTGAGCCAATTGCAGTGCCATTGAGAATCTCCTATATTTTGAAGATGGTGTGTGTTGGGGAATTTATTGACCTCTGACGGTGCTCTCGTTCAGCTATAAATGGTGCTAAAGTGGCGGTTAATCAGCACACGGAGTACACCACAAAGTATTTTCGATTTTAAGATGAACTTTACTAAACACGTAATTCTCCTTTAAATTCAAAATGCTACATCCGTGAGAGTTATAAATTTTATTCCTTTACCACAAAAGATATGTTTAGTAGTGCACATGAGAAGTTGGACGTGTAAAAAAGGATGATTTCGAGTGCATCAGTGACGTCTGTTTTTACCAAGACAAGTACTTGATTCAAGGGATTGTTTGACTATATGAAGAAGAAGAGAAAATTTGTGTTAGCCACGAAGTGGAACACCAACTAATTAAAATAATAAAAATAATTTTAACGATAACTTCAAGCTAAGATTTTGAAAATTATGTCGCAGTGAGTTTGACTTTAATTTCATTTTATTACAAAACCACTTAACCGATTCATGAAAAATAAGTAGGCTTTGAAAGAGGATTGAAAGCAATTTTTTTTAAAGAAAGTATGTTCTACCTAAAAAATCTAACCCATACACAAACAAAATAATAAATAAAATATGAAGTTAAAATGTTACATTGCTATTAACCCTAGAAAACCGTAAGGAATACGAGCGGAATGACGTAGAAATGATTTTGTGAGAGTTTCGACATTTATTTTCTAATACTGGACGTTTAGTTTTTTAAAGTATGACATTTATAGCATTTAACGTTTTTTTTCAAAATTTTGATGTTCTTTTCATAACATTAACCGCTCCTTTTCTAAAGTTTGTTTCTTCATTACCACTTGAAGGATCGAGGTTTCAAACCCCAAAAGTTTGACCTTCATTTTCTCTCAAAAGAAAATATTTTTCCAGGAGCTAATTCTGGCAAAAATATTTTCTTTTCTTTTCTTACAATTCGTGAGTTATAAGGTTTTTTGGCATTCTCACAAAAAAAACTTATAAATTTGTAAGATCTAAAAAGTTTCACAGTTCAACTTTTAGACCACGTCGCGAGAAACATTTTTGCTATAATAGAAAAGAAAAGGTTTTGGTATTCCGGCCGAATTTTTTCTTATAACTTGTAAGAAAATCTTATAAAATCATATGTTTTATAAGGACCTGCCGAGGTGCTTTTTCAATCTTTTTGCGAGTTTTGTGTCTATAGAAACATGATTCATCGTCATTGTTGGCAGCAATTGACTACTTTGACGATTATTCTACATAAATCTGAGTGTTTAGAATTGTTTTAGGTTGTTTTTAACACAAAAATAATGTGAATTATGTGGAAAGGAATTGACCATTTTTCGTCATTTACGCCAATAAACGTAGTTACTTTCTAGAGATATTTCCTAGCAGAAAATATTTGATCTAAATTCCGTTTCCATTTGCCAATTGATCATTTATTAGATTCAGTGGATGAACATGAGGCATATGCCGTGTCTTCACATGCATTAAAGGACATTTACCAAACAATTAAAATCAAATTGTTAGAGTATGAAAAAGAACTTTATTTCAGGAGGCTCTGGATTTGGCTCGAAGAATTTAAATTTCCGCAAACAGACGTCAGAATCCGAAACGAGTGCCCCTGTATTCATTCTGCCTAGGAGTAGTCCGGGTATATCCTTCCCGGAAGCTCCAGATGATTTTAATTTATAACAATTTTTTTCACCGAAATCTAGAATAAAAACGAAAAAAACTTCCTTTTATTTTACTTTGTAAAAAAAGAAATAGCAATATGCAGGGAAACATAAAATATTACCAAAATTCCAGAATAATCGATTGTTTTGTGTTGATAAATTCACTTAATTTTAACCTCTTTTTCTTTATTTACATAAACTTATTTCACTTCGTCTATCTTCGGTTTCACTTCGTTTGATAAAACTTAAATTTTAACAGCGACATCTGTTTTCCTGTTCTAATTTCGGAGGTTTGTGTATGTGTTACTATAAAAGAATGAAAAAGAAATTTTTGTGGGAATGCCAAATCTTACAAAATTCCTTGTAAGACGAAATAGATAGAAAAGAAAATATTTTTGCCAGAATAAGCTCCCAAGTTTTCTTTCGACGATCTTGAACTAATGGAACTTCCCTACACACAGAGGTAGAAATTATAATGATATGTTTAGGAGATTTTACTCTGTGACGATTTAAAAAAATGTCGAATTAGCCACGGTGGTCAGCAAAACCCCCAAGGGTTAAGATCTTTTTTCTGTGTTTCAAAATCATTCTTAGATAATTCTTCATCTAGTTTTTAGCCTGAAAACCATTTATTTTACCCATAAGTAGTTTTAGTTTTATTTCTCACACCCCATGTATCTACATTGTGTGCCTGTCTTTACATTAAACAGGTATCAATGCCCTATTAATCCTCCCAAGGAGAATCCTCATTACCAATTCAGCCAGTATATGCATATCGATTATATAATTACACAAGAGTGTTTGCGTAAGTTGCGTTGAAGGTTTTTGGGGAGTTTATTAGCACATCTCATCCGTGACTAATAAACCGCGTTGCGTGGGTGGAAGTGGAAAATTAATCCCAAAAACAGTGAAACACAGTTCACCAATGATCTGTTTTACGGGTCCCCGGATACCAATTATGGAAGCAAAGTTCTGGTGGGAATTTTCATCGCACAAGATGCGGGATTTCCCATCGTGTTTCACTTCATTTTCCAACAAAAAAAAATCGAACGCTGTGTTGGCCATTGATTGTGAAAATTTCGCCTTTTACGATTAGGGGATGCTCCATTTGTGAACTGGCAGAAGGCAATTTCCACTGCTTGGGCTCAATATTGTAACCTACCCCCTCTCTGCCAGTGAATTTCCTCAAGAGATCCCAACTCTGTGATAAGATGGGGGTTCTAGGGGCGGGAAGGGGAATGACAGTCGATTAAATGGTATTTCCATTGGCTTGAAAACGAATTTAGTCGAAACGATCGAAAGGCAATTACGATAGTTCAATGAAACAATGCCCAGGAAATGAATTGCTGAATTGATGAGGGATAACTTTAAGGGTGCTGCTTGCGGAGCGAAATTCTAAATTGACAATAAAATTCTAAGTAAGATCTCGAGGGTGTGCTATTGAATATTTAGTTTTATCTTTTGGGAGAAATTTTCTTTTGGGGTGCTTTTGAAAATTAAATTGAAAGCTTTAAGTTTTGTCGCCATGGGCAGACAAATAGCAATGTGGTGCGCAATTTCAAATCATTTCTCTCACTCTCGGTGCTCTGGATGTAGGAAACCCTCGTCTAAAATAGATGTTCTTCAACTCCACTTCCGGGGTCCCATGAAGGAGGAACAAGGAATTCTTGGGGAGAATTGAGTAAATTGCTGTAACAGGAATTAATAATTCAGGATAATCCAGTGAAAGTTTCGCATTAAATGCTCGTAAACGTGCTAAATGGCATTTGTCGCTCCGAGGGGTGGATAAATGCGAGTGGATTGAAGAGGTGCAAGCGGAAGTGGGTAAACGGGGTAGGAGCACGGGGAGAGAGGGTAAAGGTTGATGGTGGAAATCTTGGATTGAGATTAGACTTCCACTTAATTCATTATCAAGTCAGTGAGTGAGCTATATAGGAGAGGAAGTCATGGGACATCGACACAATAACATCCCCCAAGTACCTCCATTGTTCTCTCTGCCCGAGGCGGGTTTTCCAAATGGAAGAGGGAGGGTGGTATGATGAGATGTGGATGGTGTCTATGTGTGTGTGTGTGTGGGGATGAATCTGCTCCACAGTGATGCTCTGTGGAAGCAATCATGACCAAACTGAGGATATTGGCACAGAGAGGCGAGCTTTTGAAAGCTCGTAGTGTGTAATTGATCGACCCAATTGCACCATTATGGCTACGAACTACAAGTGTTGTGTGGTTGCTGAATATATGTGGCTTTTCGCTACATAATTTCCGATGCATGTGCACCAACAACAGCCCACCCACTCGGGGCGTCATAACAAATTGTGCAGCACCAACCATCCCTCGCCCCGCATATTCTCTGACTCAATTTTAGCATTTTTGTGCATCAACACCACACGCCTCATTAATCTATTTTCACCTGCACGCACCCATAAACCCCCCAATTGTGTCACAATTATTTCTGAATTGCTAAAATGTCCAATTAATTATGCTCTTTTCATTCATGACCACGACTACGGTGCATTTAGGGTTCATTTGAATAATTTTCAGGAACGACGCTACTGCTTTTCCCTCGAAAACCCCATAAAAGAATGGGCTAATGGATTTTCGGGCAAAGCAGAGAGTCCCACGAATGGGTTCTAACCGCAATCCCTGGTAGAATCAGAATGATTGCGGTGGAAATTGTATGCAAGAATATTGCTCGTGGGAGTTTAGAGTGGGCAAACGGGGGCAATATGTGGCCATCGGGGGTAGAGCTCCACACTGACTGCACCACTGAATGATTTTATATTTCAACCCCTTAGTGCTTGTATGAAGTTAATTAATTAAATAATGATTGAGAGGGTGTAGAGATGGTCCCGCAATTATGAATATTGCAATTAATTTTGATTTTAAAGCTCCATTTTTGAGAATTTAATTGAGAATTTATAATACTGAGATGAAATTATTATTCTTCTTATCTCTTTATTTTAATAAAGCAGAAGATACATAATTTACAATCTTTGATGGAATTTTATGAGGCATAAAAATTACACAGAATATTAAGCATATAACGGGACGTAGCTAGAGAACTATTATAG
Source organism: Lutzomyia longipalpis (assembly GCF_024334085.1). Lineage (NCBI taxonomy): Eukaryota > Metazoa > Arthropoda > Insecta > Diptera > Psychodidae > Lutzomyia > Lutzomyia longipalpis. The sequence continues at coordinate 26,225,599 of NC_074708.1, forward strand.
GTCAAAAAATTTATAAAAATTGTTATTAATAAATTAAATTACGGGCGTTGCATTTAAATTAGCTTCCTTTCAATAACATTTAATTTTTGCTTAACATTCAAAGTCTCTCTTTTAAGGTGCAACGTTTATTGTTCTTTTAATTTAAAGCTTTTACTAACGTAAAGCTACTTTCCTTTCATTAGAAATTCATTTTCTAATTTTTGACGTTTATTTTAACCTTTGATGTTTTTCATCCTGAAAATTTTTTCGAATGTTTTTAAATATCTCTGTAACATATTGTTATGGCCATGCCTAACTATGCCCTCGCAAAAACCCCCAAAATCATAATCCTTATTTTACGTGAATAATCCTACTATTTTTTTTTTAAATTATTGCTCCTAAAAATCTCTCTTTTTCAAATATTTTTGAAAACATAATGGTTGAAAATGATTGAAGGATCATCCAAATTATCTTACAAAATCCATTTCAAAACGACCCAAAGTAAACTTTCATTGCTTTCTACCCAAAATAATAACTTATTAAAAAAAACATTTCTTCAAAGAAATAACATTTTAATAAAAATCCAGAATTTGAAATACCCTCAATCGATTAATTTTTCCAATCGTGAATTTCCATTGCATTTTACCGTACGATTTTTGAATACCCACTGGACAATGCAAAAACCCATCTCCTGCATGAATCCAAATTTTCCAAATGATCGTTTAGTCCTTAGACCCTTTATGCCTGTGTGGTGGTCCATGGATACAAAGTGTGCGAAGGGGGCAAAATGGCGTAATTAAAGTAACAAGGATAATGGGAAATGGTGGGTGAGATGATACTCCTTTGCATACAGTAGCTTTTTGACTTTGGAAGTACGAACCACATAACCCTGAGTCATTTGAAATGTGAATTGGAGATTTTAATTAAAATTAATTGGCTGTGTAAAATTGGCTTTCGTTGTACATTTTGGCATCTGCATGCCACGAGGATTCTTTCTCACACTTCCCACGTTTTTTCTTTAGGGGTGTGAGGGGGAACCCAGAACAAAATCATTCCATGTTACAGTATTTTAATGGAGTTCCTTCGTCCCTATGAGCGTGTTCCACCAACCCCTTTTCCTTTCCCCTGTCTATGCCTTTTGTACATATAATAATGTGTTTATTTCCTGCACTGCCTCTTCCCATCAGACAGCTGCCAAGAGTGCCCGTAGTCGCTGTGAGTCAATGAGCCTTGAAGGATTCAAGGACCTGCCAGGGAAAAGTTTTATTGCACAAGCTAAATTGTTTCTGCTACACTTTTAAAGTCATTTCCTTAGGAAACATTTTGATCACAGATGACGCTACGCTACAATTGATGAAAAATTCTCAATAGATGTCGCCACTTTAAAGTACAGAAAATCATTCTATTTCTTTTAATAAATTAATAGGGAAAATGAAAACCACCCCTTTTGGCGCTCTTTTAACAAAATTTCAATGGCTGTGAATTTGATAAAAGTGTCTGGGTGATGATTGTGGCAATGTCGTCGCGTATTTTGGAGAAAACTTTTGCAAATGCACAAGCTTTCGTGATAAATTACAAGTATTTGCAATAGATTGTGAAGCAGTCTGTGGAGCAGGGGGAGGGAATGTGGGGCATTTCTGACGGAGTTTTGTGAACCCCAAAGTTTTCTGGCAGGAAAAGTCACATTGCTACTCCTCTGCTGAAAGTTGAAGCCGCAGTGCTTGTCTAACCATGCTACATATTTGATAAATTTTTCCCTGGACCCATAGAAAGTTTCCTCGTTTATTAAATTACTCGCATGCTCCTTCTTGCCTTGTATCTTCCCTCCTTGTCGCCTTTCAATCGTAAATATCCCACTTTTTCCGCAATTTCTCCTCACCATTCTCTTTGGGTGCCAATGTGAAGATATTTTCACCAAAAGTCACTTCTAACATTTGGCTCCATCTCCAAGAGAAGGGAGTTTTACTCATACTAAAGGACAGTGTTGTGCGGAAAAGTTAAAAAAAAAAAATTTAAAGGAATTTCTAAATTTATTTCAATAAATTCTCCTTTTATTATTGAAGGGAAAAAAGTTTTTTTTAATTAAATGATCTGAATACATATAATTTTAGCTGTGTTTCTTTCAGACACAGCTTTTGTGTACCGAGCAAAATCGAAAGTCGTCAGATCGGGCTCAAACTTGGGATGAGCACGAATTAGAGTCCCCACATTCCAAAAAACGTATGCGCCAAAAAAATTTTTTTTCCGGCCGGCCGTCCGTCCGTCCGGCCGGCCGTCCGTAGTACAACGTTAAATTGCAAGAGAACGGTAATAGATAGAGACTTGCGGTAAACGGCAAAGTTTAAATATCGACTGGAAGACATCCGATTATGATGTCAAATTTTACCCCCCACCCCCCCGTCCGCCATTTTGGATAACCTCAAAATTTTGTTTTCGCTATATCTCAGCCCCTGTAATAGCTAAAAATCTGAAATTTAGATATGTTGTAGGGGCCATCAAGACCTTTCCAACGATACCTCATTTTCGAAAATCGGTCAAGCCGTTTAGTCAATATGGCCGCCACAATTTTTCATCGAAAATCGACCATAACTCGAAAACGGCTTGACCGATTTCGATCAACCCGGGCTCAAATTAAAGATCTCAACAAACCCTACAACTCTCTAGAACATCCAAAGTTTCAAAAGTGACCGCTAGGGGGCCAAAAATCAAAAACAAAATTTTCGATGAGTTTTCGATGAATATCTCGAAAACGCCATTATCGATTTGCTTCATTTTTTGATATGTTATAGCTGACTATATTATCTAGCTCCATGCCAAAAATGAAGAAAATCTATGTCTCCGTTCTCGAGATATAGCCTTCCAAAGTTAGCATGTCATATCTCGGGTTCTACAAGTCAGATTTCGATCAACTCAAGCGCAAATGAAAGGTTTCGTGAAACCTTACAAATGTGTAGAACATTGCAACTTCGAGAAATGACCGCGAGAGGCGCTAAAATCAAAAACAAAGTTTTCGAAAATTTCGAACTCGAATATTTCGAAAATTCCATTATCGATTTACTTCATATTTTAATATGTTATAGTTGAGGTTAAGACCTTTCCAACGATAGCTCAAACTCGAAAATCTATGGAGCCGTTCCCGAGATATGGCGTTTCAAAGATTTCTTAGGGTATGACTTTTCAACTTTTCCCGACTTTGCGCGTATTTAAATTAATTTGCGTTCTAGTTTGCTCTCACAAAATTGGTACACTGAAAGAAACACAGCTCTCGTAAGCTTGGTCAGCTTACCAGTACATTTTCGATGATTTCGAAATTTTTCGGAGATTTCTCTATATATTTCCAAAAAACTTAAATAATTTTTCAAAATTATTTGGTTTTTCAATCCATTCAAAGAGTTTTTTCTGATAATTTTAATAAAAAAATTTAATTTTCATTTCATAAATATTTAAGTTTTTTCTTTTCAAATTCATTCAAAGGATTTTCCATTAAATTGATTTAAAAAGAAATCAAAAAATCATTTTATAAAATTTTCCGAGGACATTTCCGCTTCTCCCTGTATTGCTTTCCACAACTACATATAAGTGTATAAGGGCAGAGGAAAATAAAACATCCCCCACTTGACCCAACTTTCAGGGCAGCCATCATAACTTTTCAATTTTCTTCCAAGTCGCTACATTTTATCTTTTAATCACTCTTCGGGATGATGGTGGAAAATGCAACACACTGTGAGAAAATATCTTCTCACAAAACTTGACTTGAAAATCTCTCCATTGAGTTATTGACAGTGAACCTTAATTATATTTTCTTTGTACTAAAGCTCATGAGGAATTTCAAACATCTGCTTTGTTGGAATTTAATTGATATTGCGCTTGGAGGAATTGCAAGTTTTTCTTTAATTATACTTTAAGGGGAAAATTCAAAATAGTTTTGCCTGCTATGTATAGAGCGACGAGAGAGAGAGCTTTCCCGACAATTTTCTCCATAATAAAAGTTTCCGCGCGCTGTGAAGGAAACATGGTATAAACAATGAGAGAAACATTGCCCCAATTTTGTGTACAGTTTCCGAGAAAACTTTTCAGGAAAAACTTTTTGGGGGAAATTTTCTTCTGTCAACGACGAAACGGGGGATGAGGTTCTATCGTAAGGAATTTGCTTAAATTCTTGCACCAAAAACATCCATTGTATGCATAAAGTTGGCAAGTTTTTTCTAGAGGGGGTGGTTGGGGGAAACAAGCGCAACGTTACTGCAGACCTCAATCCATTGAATAAATCTGATTAAAACTGACAAATATTCTGCATTGTGAGTGGGTGGAAAATTCTTATGAGTGCTCCTTAAAATACAACAAAAGCTCTCTTCTTTTTTTTCATTCTTTCTTTCATCTCTTTATTTTCAACCCCTCATTCAACCTCCCTTTAAACCCCCTCGTCAAATGGTAGATGAAAAACAGATCGATTCACTAAATTGCAAGAGAGATGAAGATAATTTCTCATTCTCCTTAATGAGCACAATCACTCAGCATTTGCTGTGTGAGTGTATGTGTCAAAGGTAAAGCGAACCAGTGACCTTATTTTGCTCTCTTTTGTTCTTTTCTTTTTTCCACCTCCTCCCGGTGTGGAGGATTTATTGCAGAACTTTTAACACTCCACTGTGTGCATTTTTCCTTTTATGCTTTTGCAGCTTTTGTAGCGTACAAAAAAAGGTGCTTTCAGTATTATTGGATGGGAAAGATAGCAAAAGAGATAGCTTGGAATTTCTCCAATGACACCTCGACCTTTTACTAAATGATCCTACGAATAGTGGCCAAATGACCTTTATATGGAAATGTATTTATATGCAGAAAATACAAATTTTTACAAAATTTATTATATTTTCTTAAGGAGATATGTATGATGGGTTTAACATTAAAATGTAAAAAAAGCGTAAGGTATAAGGCTCGAGGTAAACGCTTAGAATATGAAAAAAAAGAAACTAGAATAATTATGGATCAACAAAATTGTAAAAGAATAATATTTCTTTAAGGATTTTTCTCATTTCAGGAAATTTAGTCACTTTTTTATGGAAAAGTTATTTATTTAAAGGAAGTTTGTGGACAATCATTTAGAGAATCGAAAAAGAAAAAGAACTCGACAAAGAGATTTCTCATTTTCCACAGAGATCAGTTGGAAAAAAAATCTCAACTCAGATTTGCTCAATAATGTTAAAAAAAATATATATTTAATTTTTTCTCTTAAAAATCTCCAACACTGACGTAAGTTCCCGACAAAAATACATCAATATGTATGTACGTGTTAAGCGATAGCTGTTAATTCAAAATTGCCCCATAAACATTTCAACAGAATTACTAATTTAATTTAAATTGTGTTTGTTGCCTGGTATATGATCTAATTTATGCATTTAAGTTGTCACCATCCGTCATTTATTAGCCATTTGGAAAACAGAATAATTGCTCTCAGTCTCTCGCAGTATGGCAAGATCATGCAAATTTGCCATTTTCATCGCTTAATTTACGCAGATTTCCTCCCCAATATGTACTAAGCCACACCAATTAAATTCACTTTTAACTAACGCAAAAAGAGACGTTTAAAAAAAACCTCCTCACACAGTCAGCATCAAAAGCATCATTGCTGAAGAGCTTTTGAAGTACTTTTGCAGAGGAAGGTGGGAAAAAAAGCGCAGAGGGTGCAAAAAAAAAAGTTTTGGAAATCAATAAATCTCTCACACATTTCCCGCCCATTTCTGCGGGAATTCTGCATCAAAGTGTGTGTGGATAACATTTTCGAGCTTCACAGAATTCCGGTAGTTATGGCTTTATTGCACTTGAGAGTCTTTCCGGAATGATCATTTGCCTCTTGAGTGTCGTTTACATAATTAGGATGCATCCCCATCGTTTGGGCTTTTGGGGGTGTTGTGGGTGGGATTCATTTGCATGTCATTGGAGGGGGCTCCACATTCATCTCCCGGGGCACGTTTTTCCACTTCCGCTTATTACACCTCTGTCACGTTCAGAATTTCTTTAGCGATTTCAACTTTATGGCCGTACTCATGGGGGAAAAAAACTGCGCTTTCGACAAGAAAATGAGGAATTAGGAAAATGTGGATTTTCTGTTGAGAGAAAAAATGGGAGAAACTGAAAAAAAATTCCAGAGCAAAGCTGTGCACATTGTCCCCTTGCGAAACAAACCGCAAAATTCTGCAATTTTCATCAAACAAATTTGCGAAAATTCACACCGACTGCGCGCAATGTGCATTTAATTAGCAATTAAAAGCAATCAGCGTGTTATCGAGCTCAGGAAATAATTTAAAATCAATATAAACTCAAATTTTGCTTGCAAATTATTGCAAATAGTCGAAAAAATATATTCTCTCCAGCTAAATTTATTAAGCAAATTCATAGAATTCATAGTATATTCGTATATAAAATAATTTACATATAAATATTCAATAATAAAATATTTATTGATGTAGATTCGAAATTTAGATGAGTTTAGTTTAAATTATTAAATCTAATATTGAATTTCTAAAATTGAATTGCCCAGTGGCGTGCATAAACATGCATAAATTTGCAATTTGCATATTTGATCTCGTCCCTTGTTGTAATGCAACTAATTACTCGGAATTTTATGTAGTTATAGAGAAAATGTTTTATGCAAAATTCTCTCCGGCAGGTGACTATTTCACAATGATTCCTTGGAGCTTTAGTCCCCAAGTTTATTTATTTCAAAGCTCTTTGATTTGTAAAGTTTTGGGAATGAGAGCATTTTATTTATTTGGGATTTAATTTGTTTAGAATTTATTTTATGAAGACCTGAAGAAGGAAATTAACGTCACCGAAACTTCTCGATTCTTGCATCAAAATGTAAGATGCATATGCTTGATGCATTGATAAGGCGAAGGCGCTGTTTTTAAATTTGTAAGAAATTTTTTTTTATGTGTTTTACAACTTTTCACCAATTTTTATTTAAAAAAAATATTTGCTTTTATAACAGTCTTTGAATAAATATGAATAGAGTCCTTTTCTTTTAAAATTAAATTTCAACGCAAGAAAATGACAACAGTAGATGGTCCCAGCAGAAGAAATTTTTCTTTTCTTCACAGAATTTTCTACAAGAAAAGATCCTTAATGTTCTTACACCCTAAGATTAACCACGCGGAATTTATTGAAGAGGTAGTACGCCAAGATGGTGTGAAGAGCCATTAAAAAAGAGAAAGTTTTGGTGGTCCTTTGAGTCCTCTGAAAAATGGTGGTGCAAAAGGAAAATCCATTTCCGCATAATGCTTAATTGACACACATACACCAACATAATTTCTTAATTATAGCGCAAGGAGAGCTTTTGGGGAAAAAAAAGCTTCTTTGGCATTTGTGTTAGAAAAGTTGGATGAAAGTTTTTTTTTTTTTTTAACATTCCTGCCGGATTGGCGAAAACGTGTTTGGAGTGAAATTGTGCGTCGTGAAAGGAAATTTATTCATTCCCATGGTGGTTTTCACATTCACTAAGACCATTTCTCTCAATGTCGCTCTATAGGAAAACTTTCTTTCGAACATTATTCCTTTTTTTTTTTTTGCACCACACCGCCACCCCTCCCGGGTGGCTATTTTTTTTACCACCACCATTTCTCCCAAGAATATTTACATACACAGCCATTTTGGGGAATTTCCTTTTCACTTTGTGAATTACAAATGGCAATTTTTATTGCACTGTGACTTGGAGAATTACATTTTTTTTCTGTGTGTCGTTGTTAACTCGAAACTTCCGGATGTGGGGAAAAATTTATATGGAGAATGTGGAGGATTGTTCGACGAAATAGGACATTTTTGTCGGATTTCTCTCTTGCATATTGTGTGGTGAAAATTGTTGCTACGCTTGGTTTCAAATTGAAAGAAAAGCAGGATTGAGAAGGAGAAAAAAGTTGCGGTTTAAAAACAAATAGCGAACGATTCGCCAATTGCTCGAAGAAAGCGATTTAAACAGTCTGGAATTATTAAAGAAAATAGCGTTGAATTTAATTTTAAATTTGCCGACAGATGGCCAAAGTATCCTGTGATGACATCTGACGGCAAAATTAATATTTTTCTTAATTTGCTGTGATTTAAAAAAAATCTCTTTTTTTTTCCTTAATTAAATTAAATGATTATCAAACTTTTTTTTAAAGAATAATTAAGTCATATATTTTTTTAAATCTAAAAAATCAATAAAATATGAATTCAAAGCAAAACAATATCCCTCCACTCCCATAGAAAAGCTCACGAGTTTTCATGTCAAAATGTATATGTGAGAAAATTCTCAACAAATTTGCGACTTTTATGTGAGCTTGGTGAGCTTTCATAGCAGCTTTTGCATTTAAAGGAATTTTCTGTAGTGAAGCTTTTTATTTGCTTTCACAGCTTTGCTAGAATCATCACATATTCCCCGCACAATGGCAATTTTATTTATGAGTTGGGAATGTGAATTTTAATAGATTTTTCTCCACACAAAAACTCTCCACACCACGATGAACCCCAAAATTAGCCAGAGAGCAAATTCAAACTGCTCTGCACAACATTTACTATGTCCGAAAAAGGCTAAAGCTTTTGTTCATTTGTATCACTTAAAAGTGGAGTAATTGCAAAAAGTTGCACATGATTTTGCAAAATAGCGCGTTAGTGGGGGAAAAATTAATGTCAGTGAAGTGAATTTGCTGAATTTGATGAATTTATAGAAGAACTGTGAAGGGTGAAAAAATGAGGAAATATTCATGGAAAATATGGCAAAAGGAATTAATGTTCATTTAAATACAAATTCCGTTTATTTCAGAATATTTCGCAAAAGCTTGTTCTTCCTTTTCAACTGTCTCATGACACTTTGTGACGTCCAATTAGATATTTTTCCTCTGGATGTCTCGACGTGTCATGAGATTCTGCACGAAAAAAACTACAAAATGTCTTTCACTTTAAATTGCAAAGACATCAACCCGTGCAAAAATGTTTTTCTTTCCATAAATTTTTACTCAAAAGATAAAATTAATGAAGTAACTTTGTCACTGTGAGGACACTAATTATAAGATGTAGGCGTCTGCCCATCATCCCACCACCACCCCTTAGATACATCTGACTTTTCCCACTTTTCCCCCCTCCCATCTCTCTTTCCCTCATAGAGCACAACTCCAATAATTCCACCAGGAAAAGGTGCAATGAAAGACTTTAATTATGACTGAGCGACACACATTTCTCCTGTTCCATGCCCGAAACTCCTCGCGCCACATTCTGCGGCGCACAACTCTTTTCCTCGAGGCCATTTTGCTGTTTTGCCATTTTCAGCAGCAACAGCAAAAAAAAACATCCCTCCGCCCATCTGAGAAATTTTCCCCCGAGAATTGGTCTATTAAAGTGATGAGCGGGGGCGGAAATCGCGCCACTCGCCGAAGGAAGAGGCGAAAAAAAATCATTTAGTCAACTTTTCTTATTAAGCGTGATTAGCATAATGGTTGAGAATTTAAATTTAAAACTCTTGATGAAAATAAAACCCAGGGCAAAAAATTAAATAGGGAAAATTTTTAATGGTTATTATATGGTGAATGTGAACATTTTCCGCGTCATCCCTTTTCCTTCGCACCGCAGAAGAAAGGAAAAAAGCAGAGAATACCCTCCCAGTACCGACGGACGATGAATTTATGCCCAACGCATGATGGTGGGGTGTGGAAGATGTTGTTTGGCTGCATAATTAAGACACGATAGCCATGAAATTCCCACACAGATTTAACGATTTTAATAAAAAAGAAAGAAATGGAACGACGCAAGGAAAAATGCGCCAACGAGCATGGTTGGGCGATCATTAACAATTATATTGCAATTTTTTGCAATTTAACGAGGATCTCCTAATTAGAACCACCACGTTCCTCAATGGACTATAATATTTTTTTTTAAAGAGTATAAAGGTGTTCTTTTTACTCGTTTAACGTCCCAATGATGTTCTTGTCGTTATTCTTTATGTAGCATAAAAGATATTTTTCGCCAATACATTACACCAAAATGCCCTCTCTGGATGAATTAATTATTTAGTTGAATAGATGAATTATTTACTTATCATTTGGTGCTTTTCATTTTGAAAATTTCATTAAGAATTAAAAGTTTCATTAGAAATTTTGCTGAGTATTTCAAAAGAAAATTTAGTTTATCTTTATTTTTTGTCATCGCCAGGCAAGTCAGGTACTCATAAGTTCCCAAATCTGTCTTTCAATACTTAAATTAAGGAATTGCACCCACTTTCAAAAAGCTTTTACTTTCACAGAATACGAAGAAATTCAATTAAAGAAAGAATTTCATAATTTCATATACAAGATTTCAAGTATTTTGGTAGATAAATTTACATTTTTAGACAATTTTTAACCCTTGGAGGATTTTACTGGCCAAAGTGGCCAATTCGACTTTTTTCAATCGCCACAGAATTAAAATCTATTTAATATTTCGTGATAAATTCTTCATCTGTGTATATGAGAGTTTCATTACTTCAAGATCGTCAAAAGAAAACTTAGAGAAATATTTTCAATTGAAAGAAAATGAATGTTAAATTTTTGAGCTTAGAAACCTCGATCCTCCAAGTGTTAAGTTAAACTTTAAGCAAAATTTGAGTAAGGGCTAGGAGAAAAAAAATAGGAAATGAGAATTTATTATGAAGAGATCTTTTTTTGCAATGCATACAAAACGCTGAAAGCTCTGAAAAATTTTTATTGTTTTACTCTTACTACTACCAACACTATCAGCCGAAGATATTTTTCAAAACAGATTTTCAATTAAAATTCTGTGGAAAACGAAATTAAAAACCATTTATATGAATATTGCAAAATATCACTGTAAAAGTCACAAAGTGTTTAAGGACACGTCTAAAGCAATATTCTCTCTAAAATACAATAAATCTGCGATAGAATTTTTTTAAAAAAAAAACCTAAAATTAAATTATCCTTCACCCCCAAAAAAACCCCAAAAAAATCCCGGAAATCTCTTTTTCATACCCAAGAGCTTTCGAATATACATATAAGTACGTACATAATCTGAATCTTCTTCAGGTTTCCCAAAACATGTTTCATAAATATCAGAAAAAAACAAGAATTTCCAACGTTTTATGCTCCATTTTATACAAAGTATACTCGCCCTGAAACGTCATGTAACATGTGCCATGACATGGATTGTGCTTTGAAATAATAAAAAAAGCTCCATGAATTGAGATGAAAAAAATTCCAGCAAGGTGGGCCCATTGATTTGCCCCCCACACATACACTGATAGATTGGGATGTTTTGATTATTTAGTGTGGAGCTCAAAAGAGCAAAAAAGCATGCGGATCGATTTTCACAGCATCCGGCCTCACGTGCGGCACTTTTCACGTGAATGTGAAATTTTTTTATGTATGCGGAGGCGGTGTTTTCCTCGTCGCCGTGTATCGTTCCAAAAATCTCAAGATTGATTGCCTTCGATCGGTCTTGATGGCGTGAAAAGAAGTATCGCCGGAGATTTGTGCGTTTGCAGTGATTGAGCACTTCTGGGGGATCCATCTGGCACACTGTTTGGTGGATTCCTCCTATTCGCATGAGATGGCACTTTACAGACACACACAGCCCCACCCCATCTTGTGAGCTCCATCAAAGGGAGGAAGAGTCTGAAGAAAAGCTTCTAGAGGATTTTCAATTAAATCCTTGAGGGTTTTTTTTAAATACGAAATTAATTTGCGTGCGTGGAATGACCCCAAAAATTAACCACTTGTTTATAATTAATTCATGAGGGGGTGACATTTGGCACCCCATGATGGGGGTGTGTGACTGGTGTAAAAGGAAAGTTTCACATTAAAATTCCAAAAGGGGTGTCACTCGAGATTCAAACATGTCTCGCAATATTTCACGGTGAAATATTTTGGTCAGCCCCCGAGACTGGCAGCCAGTGAGGAGTGTATCAAATTGGGATTCCTCACAAGCGCAAAAGAAGATGAATAAATCAAATTTCACTCCCAATATTTATTGTCCAATAATCAATATCAAATCCCGGGTGTCACGTTTAGCATTCGTATGCAATAAATTCCCACACCCTCCCTCTTATATGTAGCTATGTATTATTATGTAGTTTCTTATGCTATATGGAGGAAAAATGGCAGGAAGTGGAACTGCATGCACACAGCAGCAGGCAGCGGAAGGAATTTTCAGTGAAAGGGAGCGAGAGAGATGAGATAATATTAGCTTTCAATTGATGCAATATAATAACTGAGAGGGTACACCCCCCACGGAGGGAAATGGGTGGTTGGGTTAAGGGGGTGAAAAAGTGCTGAAATCGATCAATTTCTCAGCTCTCTCTGGCATCGATAGATGTTAGCTTACGTAAACAGAACGTGAGCACCGTGACGTCAGGCCTCCGTAGAGGGTTGATTGATGCATTCAAAGCGTCGGGGGCTGCACACGGTGCGGCCACTTCTGTATTAGAAGCTCCCCATAAGCCATAAAGCTCACACACAGAGAGTGAAGGGATATTCTGGGCAACTTCATCAGCAAGCACAGGAGCTTAATTTGACGTTTTTCTCTGCCCACGTTCACGTTCATATCCGTTATACAGCCCCACATATGAGTGAGTCGACTGCATCAGCAAATAGCGCACGGATGATGTGAAAAAGGAGGAAGCTTTTCACGATTTAATAGAAAGCGGAGAAACTTTCTATATGCACACAAAAGCTTCAAAATCAATTAACGAATTTTTCTTTCATTGCACACAGCCAAGTTTTTCAAATAATTCAAAAGATGCGAAATTTGACTTAATGAAAAATCAATTAATAAAATTAATAACATTTATGTGTTAATTCTACCAAAGCTAATAAAGTAATCTAGTCTTGAAGAGAAGCTAAAATTATCATAATTTCCTACATATTAAATATAGCGGAATAGGAAAATCTATATGAAAGTGAGCTAAATGTTTAGACTTTTTTCTGTTGGAGAATTTGATTATTTTAAGCATTTCCTAAAGGTATTGTGCGATATTTTAAGCCGGTCTCCTCTACGAAAGAAAGAAAATCAATTCAATGGGCCTAATTCAGGGACCAAGAAACCCTTGAAATCTTTGAATTTTGTACTGAAATATCAAGATTTCAAGCGAATTTCAAGGGTTTCTTGGTCGCTGAAAAAGGCCCAATAATTAAGAAGCATTTTAACCCTTTCGAAACATTCTATTTTCTCTAATTTTATTGGATTTAATTATTTGTAAAAGGTGGAAATGCTTTAAATTGACATAAAATAGACCAATGAAAACGTTTTGAGTGAGATATTCCCTGAAATCATCTATAAAATTTATAACATCAATATGATAAGATCAAATGTGTCGTGTGGATGCGAAAGGGTTAACTAAAAAATATTCAAATTAGTAAACCAGTACGGAATATTTGAAGAAAACAAATCATTAACCCGATTAAAGCTTCTACAATTTATTAGTTTGAAATCCTATATTAGAAAATAAAGTTGAGACCATAAGTTATCCATTAAAAACAATTAATTAATTGACACACTTAAATCATTTTTTAAATCATTCATTGATAAAAATGAATCATCATCCACTTCAACGTGTTTTAAAATAAACGTTTTCCCCTCTCGCTCACTGCGCAACCACACGCTTTCATCGAACATAAACAACATTAACATAGAAGAAGCAGTAGTAGCGTAAGTGAGGGACTTCATGCACATATACTTTCAACATAGAGCGAAGAGCTTCTCCCAATTAATTCTCCCTTTGTCTCTTTTCAGCTCATTCCGCTATTGAATTTCATTTTACAGTCAGGTATTACTTAGCGAATTTATTTAGTTCGTGGATTTTTGTACGTTATCTAATACCACTCGTTTTTTTCACATTAGAAATTTTTTTTTTGGAAAATGTCTGATCAGGGTATATTCTTGAGTCTTTTGGGGACTAATTGCAATCAGAACTTCGACTCTTTTGCACCTCTCGCGCTCTCACTCTCTCATTCTCTGGCATAAGCGAGCATAGAGGGAACATAGTAAATAGACTCGTGTGGTTGAACCTTTAACATCTATGTCAAGCATTTATTGGCAAAGGTGTTTTTTGACATTTGTGCTTTGGTGATTTTATTCTTTGTAAAAAAGTGAGAAAATAAGTGAAAAACATCCGTGGAATACAATCAAAAGGACTGAAAAAGAAGGTAAGGACATTTGGAATTATGTTGGAAATATAGAATAAGCTGAATAAAAGAAAATAAGACAGACAAAACGAGGAAAATATGTGAATTGTTAGCGTCATTCCGGAGGATTTTTCAAAGGAAAACAAACATTTGGAGGCTTTGAAGTTTTCCGAGAAGTGTTTTGATCTTTTCAATTAATCAAAGAGTGATGAAAATGATTGGAATATGCTAAAATTTCCGTCAATTCAGAGAATATTATATAAAAATGAGAAGATTTTTTTTAGAAAAAGTCCTTAAATCAATGAATTTCTTCGCATTCTAGTAATATTAACCTTTCCGGATACCTTCAATTTGTGATACATTGTCCGGAAAGTATGTATCTTTACTTGAGAATTGTAGTTTTAAGTGATTTACTAGATTTAATTCAATGAAAAGTAAAAAATAACATTTATTTGATTCTGTTAATCAATTTTGGGATAATTTAACCGAATAGTTATCATTTTATTGGTTAGAAACAAGATGGAGGACAACGACATATTCGTGAATTTGAAATATGGCGATCAAATTGAACTAACGGACGTCATATCTACAAACGAGGGCTTCCCATCGTACGAAGATTTTATTGAAAGCGGTAAGGCTTAACATTAACGGAGATTTCAAAGATTTTTAAACTTAATACTTTATCCATTTACTAGCTCAAAGAACCTTCGACATAACTCACCCCATTTACTTTGCAAATCAAGTAAATGCTCGCCTCCGGGAAAAGATCTTTGAGAAGTACGTTAAGAAGTTCCTCAACAACTCAGATTTTATTCTCTACGTCAAGGATGAAGATCCTCTGAACAAGAAAGGTAATTCTTCTGAAACTAGCTTAATCTGAACAGATTATAAGAAATGATATTTTTCCTAAAAGATGACTCCCGTGCTGGTCCATCAACATCCATCAGTTCAAACATAAACCGTTCGAGGAATTCTTTACAATCCGTCAATCAGAACTCTCCTAAGAGCGTTGAATCCGACAGTTTGGCCTATGAAGAAGTAACCATGCAGGAAGTTTTACACATTGATGTTGTTCCGAAGCAGGAACCAATGCAGGATGTCCTGCCTGAGATTGTCCTTATTGAGAACAACATACCGGAGAAACCTGACTCGAGTTCAATGCAAAACTTTGCTTCAACTTCTGATTTTGACTCAATGCCGTTGAAGAATAGGAAGCGTCCAGTACCTCTAGATCGGGACTCTATTCGCAATCCCAATAACTTTAACATGGAAAAGATGACGGCAAATGTAAGTAAACAAATGAAGTCAATTTCTTTAAGACACCGGGTGTAAAACCACCCCGTCAAACGTTAAAAATTCTATTGAAATTCATTTTCTTTTTAATCGCGGTTTTGCTATATTTCCTTTTATTATTGTGAAAGCTTCAAAAATACTTTTCTTTATAAAATTTGTGTAAAAACGGGGTGTTTATTCACCCCGGTGTCAAAAGGTAAGTAATTAATGTTTCTTTAATGAATTAAATCTTTTATATTATTTATTTTATTATTTATTTATTATTCATTCTTTTCTTGATTTTCGGATAGGATAAAGAAGTACAGTATGATGAACTTGAGGATGCTATAGCTGAAATATCTGTTAACGTTGAAACCAATAAGTCTTCAAGGAGCAAGCAAGGGAGGTGCAAAATCTGCCCGTTTTCTCAAAAGAAATTTTCCGTTAGCTGTGGCGTTTGCAAGAGATTTGTATGTGGCCAACATCGGGATATAACGTGTCATACCTGCAGGGATTCAGCTAATAAATCATGATCCTTAAAGCTCCTGATCAATACAGAGATCAAAAAGACTTTTCTGTACAAACTGTTTTCAAATAAAAAAATGTTTTCAATTAATAGATTTTTTTTTAAAATAATTATAAGATATTTTTATTAATTTTTAAAAGTTTTTAATAAAAAGAAAATAAATAAAATAATAATATTTGACAGGACTTGCGAAATTATATATACGAGAGCGGTGGACAGAATATTTTCCATGAGTACGAAAGAGATGGAACGCTGTGTGAAGCATCCCGAAAGCAATTTATAAGGATTGTTGCTCAGCACCTTACAGCAAATTTCGGATTCTACTCCGGAAAGGAAACCAAGATTGCTTACGCCAAACTCTGCGTTCAACTGCTGCCAAAGTACAAAACATCTTCAGGTGTTAATTACGTAAGAAAGTTTTTGTCAGATCATCTGTCAATTTAACTGTCAAAATTCAAGTTCTGTCAAAAATTTGCTGTCAAATCGAATTTTTAATTAAATTTAGGACTTCTTCTATGATCCAACAACCACAAGAGGCGCTCTGGGGGATAAACTTCACTACTTGCAGAGCAAATGCCGCCGTCAGGGGAACGGTGTGTATCTGACGAAGAAGCGAAGGGAAGCCCAACAAGCTGAAATGTCAGCAAGCGCCGCCTCAAAGCAAAAAATCGACGAAGAGACAGCCCTGGCGAATATTGAATTTATTAAGAATGCCACAATTCAGGACAAAGATCAGATTATCCAGGCCTTCAAAGCAAACCGTGAGCACAGACTTGTCAACTCAAATACCATAGTCGATGACTATATCAACGCCTTTCGGCTAGTACCATCATTGGTAAAAAAAAAAGATGGAGCAACTTTTCCGTTGAGTTTTGAATTTAAAAATTAATTTTCTTCTAGCTGATTTCTGATTTTGAGTACACCTACGGGGAGAGGAACGTCCTGCCATACTGGAATCACATGCAGGAGTCAATTGACTCCATCTACATGAAGAATACCAGGAAGAAGAATGTGGATGATGTTATCTTGGGTAAGAATTGGATTTTCTTTGCAAAATTAATTTTCTTTTAATGAAAAATTTGATTTTTTTGTAGAATGGGCTGTTCCTGTGCAGACAATTCTGAAAATCCTATCGTTCCTGCCGCCTGGCAATAAGGGGACGCTGAAGAATACCCTGGAGAGTCTGATCATGTTCTTCCGTTCGGGCACATCAATCGATACAATCCAGACGTCGCTCAATGCTCTCGAAAGGAATGTTCAGATTTACGCAGTGGGCATGAGTAAGAAGAAAATTTCGTCTTTTCACCTGAAGATTGATGATCTTTTCCTGCGTGTATCGAACAATGCCTACGAAGCATTGGATACATTCGTGAAGATTCATTTCTCACTCAATATTGAGTATTCTAAGCTTCATTGTAACTTCCTCAAGTTCCTCCAGCACTATGTGTACAAAATTCCCATCCAGGAAACCTCTCATTCCATGAAGAGTCTAGCTCTGGAGTTGCAGATTGAATAAACTTTTAAAGCGTAACAAAGATGGCGTCAAAATGGCGGACAAGAAAGCGTCAAAATGGCGGCATTAAACAAGGCGTTTCTGCGTTCTAGAATAAATAAAGGATTCCACAAAGATTTTCAGTGTAACTACGAATTTATGTTATTTCAAATAAAATTTTCATTTTGATGATCTAGGCTGGTTTTTATGCTTAACTCTTCCGCACAACATATTCTCCTGCATTCACATCATTCGCATAATGATACAAAATTGCATTCATGCCTCAATTGCTTTGATGCGCCGCCACGAAATGAATGTTGCTTTGAGCAGAAAAATCGCACATCACTGCAAAAGAATTCTCGCTGCTGTGTGAGGAAAATCTCCTTGCGCCAATTTTGACTTTTCCTATGAAACCCCATTTTGATCCCACCGCTGACGCCACTTGCCCCCGTGTACAATTCGTCTTCAAAGTCACCCTCCCCCGGGCCCTGTGTAAGCATATGTGTGGCGTGGGGGTATTTTATTTGAAAAGTTGGTGGCGAGATAAAGGAAAAATTCACCAGTGGAGCTTGTTAAAACCCAAACTCTAATTTATGAAACTCTAATGGTACTTGTTTCCGCTTTTCGAAACTTTTCACTCACATCCCGCATCTATTCGTGCGTTTCATAGAAGAGTCCTTCTTTGCCCCTTCAAAATGGGAAACCCGATGCTATTTTTGGTGACTCTTTGTCTCTCACAACATTTCTGAAAATTTTTTTGGAAAGAAGAAAAGTGCATCAAATCGATCGATTTGAGCATTTTAGTGATTGAGTTTTAGGAATTTCTGTATCAAATTGGATTCTTGTTCAGGAGATTAATTAGTTTGATTAATTTAGAATTTCTTGTTTAAATTTTGGGAGTCTAAGGCGCCATTTTAAATATTTGCTCAATTTATTAGCCTTTCAATCTATCTTTCTTAAATTATTAAAATTCTTTTCAATACTTTAAAGTCTCTCAACATCTTAACATTAAAATTCAAGGAAAAAAACAAATAGATAATCTAGAAAAAATGCTTTCTTATGAAAAATATTTAAATGAGGTTATGTATTCTCAAAGTACGCTTCGTTAAAAACGTTTTCAGGGCCATCTTCCGTTAAAATTTAAATTATAACAGAAATTAAAGTTTTTTGTCTTCTTTTGAATGAAAATCTAAATAATTTGCTTTGTGATAAAGTATAACGTAATTCCAAGAGCCTAGATACACTGATAAAATATTTCTAATGGCCACCGGCATAGGCTGTAAAATGAAAAAGAAGAAAATTTACAACGCAAAAGTATAGAGAGATAAATATTAATAACTATAACTTTGTGTTTTGTATTATGAAGTGCGGGGGTGGCGGAGGAGGGTGCAGCAATTTAATCTTAATGGGGCAGCGATTGAGGAGGCGTACACGGGGACATTTTGTGCGACTCCCCGAGTGTGTTTGGCAACAATATACCCCCACTGTCGTTTGCGATAATCAAGCCCCAGCTCAATCATTTTGAACCCTCCCATGAAGAAAATTATCCCTTTCCTGGTTCCACCTCCACCCTCACACACGCGTTACTTTTATAGCCTTATCCCATGTGCCTGATATCCCCGGGAGTTCTCCCATATCAGGCCACCCCCGCTGTAGTCGTGGGCTCCACACACAGAGCAACTTTTGGGGAGGGCCATTACAATGGAATTTATTAGATAAAATTTATCAGAAATGTCTCATTTGATAAAATTATACCTACAAAGCACTTGAAGAGCTAGTCTCATACGCCTCTCCACCCAAAGCTTAAATCCACAACATAAGTGGTGCGCAAAAAGCATTTTATATGCTATGGCAGCATGAGAAAGCTTGCTTGAGAGACAGAGAGAAACCAATAACAATGCAAAGCTTAACAAAAGTCATTGAAGAGACGGAAAAATGCCACGAATTGATTCCCATCTAATCCCATGAGAGCTCACTAATGGATTTCTGCATGGCACAACACTCCTCCATATCGTTAATTGAATCTCCTAAAATTTTCAAACTTCATCCACACTGCTCATGAATAAGGAAACTCTTTGATTGTTTGATAGAGCTTTCTATATGTGGGTGATAACGAAGCTCACACATGGAATTAAAGCATTGAGAATACTAAAACTAAAAACTTCTAATCGTTTTAATCGTTTTATTTCACTAAAATAAACTTCAAATTGAATTTAGACAGAGTTTAGAAATTTAATTTTCTTTCCAGAGAAATAATATACATAATAAAATCTCTTTTAAAATACTTTTAAATTTATGTTTAAAGAAATTTTATGAGTTAGACATTCATAGCATTTGTATAGGTATATCATTTACTTACTTTTGATTGATCAGGGACGTAGCTAGGGAGGAGAAGCTTTTAATGTATAGAGAGAAAGTCTCTAAAAGCTCAGATTTTTCCTTACGAATTTGAAGAAATTATTTCCATGCAAAATACATAAAAAAAAATCATTAAAAAGAGGAATTTAAATCAATTAATTCCATTAATTCATAAGAATACCTACTAAAAGTAAAAGATCTTCTTCCATATTCATAAGCATAAATAACCCTTCTAATTTCTCTGAAAGAAAAATTAATTCTTGAATAACAAACAGATTTTAATTTCTCGAAAATTCTCAAAGTGCTTTCTTGGCAATCGCACTGCCTGAGAAAAAATAATATTTGTTCATCTCCAAATCGTCCAAAATGTCCAAAATCGAATGTCCCCTGCGGCGTCCGAGCCCACACCTATATATACCAGAGAAGGAGAAAAAATCTGCAAAACTTCCGAACATGTCGAAACTTTTTTAATAAGGTAGAATGTAGGTCCCTGTGTTGGCGGCTGGCTTGACATACCACATTTGGAATGTTACAACTGCAGATATCCGAATGTGATGGGATGGAGGAAAACTTAATGGTGCGGTAGGAGAGGGCATACAGTGTGTGTGCTGCTGAAGCGAGAGTGCAAAAACAAACACTCATCGTGAAACTTTAGACACCCCTAAAAGGTCAAAGGGATGAAAAGAACTATTCCGCATGTCTTGTAATTTCACCTTTTAGTCCGGGGCTGTTTGTGCTCGCTTTTCCATTATTTCGATGCTTGTGGGGGTGCATGTGTGGAGCTTTTTAAAGAAAAAAAAAAGCGAAGCTCCACTGCAGGCAGTAACGTTGAGGTATAGGGAGGGATTGTAAATAAAGGGCTACCACAGATGAGGAAGGATTCTTTGTGAATTCTTTAGTTCTGCATGAAAGCTCACTCTCTCTTCTTTCTAATGCAATGGATTTTTTGTTTGTTTTAATCACAACTGAGAAAATCTCGAAAATCTCTTAATTGAAAAGCCAGAAATTTACTTTTTTTCATTTTCTTAAGATAATTAATTTTATTTAAGCTTTTCTGAAATATTTATTTATCACAAGATTCCCTTTAAAAAGCACTATCACGAAAAACTTTTAACTTGAAAGAGAAGGAACAGATTAGAATATTTCGAATTAATCTTAAAAAATAAACATAAAAAATTCTCTTAAAGAAAGTACAACCAGCAGCGCCATCTATTGCCTAAATCGATTTAGCAGAAATGGCAATTTATTTTCCATTTAAATTACCAGAAAAAGAAACCCATCGAACTTATGAAAAAGCCATGAAAGTTCTCCTTCAAAATGACTTCCATTTAATCTATAAAGCATTGTATGTAGTCGCATTTTCCATCATCATCAACATCATCGACAGCAGCATAAACTAAAGAAGTTCACCTAAAGAAATTAATTTCCGTGGTGAGATGAAAGTGAAAAAAAATAATTTTAATAACTTTCCAAAGAGGAGGCAACTTTGCATCTTATGTTGCCAACACTGCATTCACTTTTCCACCATGTATACATAATCCCGCAATTAATTTCTCAATATTAGTTGCAAAACACCGAACCACAAAAGGGGGGATGGTTGGCAACTCATAGGGGTGTATGTCTCGTGCCTTTTGCTCTGTGGCGCTTTTTGTGCCCTCTCAAAATGCTCAAGGGTGAATCTCACAGGGAAGAAGGAGCGCTCGGGTGCTTTCGAACAAATAAAACGTTGTCATGACATTTATAAATCACATTAACTACATTCCATTGCAATTTAGAGCAGACGTTTTTCCCTCATTCAAGAATTTACCCTCAGGGTGCAAAATAGTTAAAGGTACCAGACGAGGGATGAGGTTGGAAGAGGGTTGCATGAATAAGTCCTCGGTGATTGTGGAGGAGCCTCAAAAGCTCTGTAATGGAAATTTTCTCTTGCAAAAATAAAGACAGCAATTTTGCCACTAGATGGCGGAGCTTTGCTTTATTTTTAACAACAGATGGCGTTGGTTAGGGAATCTGTTTTTAGACTAGCTCAACGGTTTTATTTAAAACACTGTTCCACCTTAAACAAAATCGCCAGAAATTACTGAAATTAAATTAGAAAAAGAATTAAATTAAACACAAGATGTCACCACACAATCATTAGCCATCTAGTGAGGAATGCAAAAAAAAACTTCAACTAGACTTTGTATAGCAGAACAAACTTCACAACTGAGAGCAAAATGTATGGAACGACAATGCCAAATGAACGGTTTGGAATGTATTAAATGAGTAGACAACTAAAAAGTTGAATTATAAATTAGACATCCTCACTCGAGAGCCAAAATGGGGTGTCCTTTTTTATGGCAGTCGGGGGCACCGGGTGCGATAAAAAGGACGCTGGGTGGGATAATTTTGGGAGGTCCCACCAAAAAAGTCAGCTCTATATTTTGAACTTTGAAATTAGTTTTTGCCTCACGGTGATTTTCTTGTTACGGGGAATGTGGTGGAAAACTTCATCCCCTCTGCAAATAATTTCCACCCCCTCCGTAACTCTCTCACTTTTCCACAACACCAAAACATTTAGCAAACCGACAAAGTTTTTCCCGTAATTAGGCATCGACGTGCCAAGTTTTTCAATAAAAAAGTAAATAATTATTTTTAAAGATAAAATACAAAAAAATGTGGGGGTGGTTTTCCCTTAAATTACTTCCCTTCAATCTTCTTTAATTTTTCAGAGACTTGTGGGGGTTGTTGTTGAGAGAAAAAAAAAAGAAGAAGGAATTGTGAATAAGCGAAGATGTTGAGTCATTTATCACTGCGTAGGTGGGAAAAATTCAATAAAGGATGTGGGAAATGTTGTTTTAATGCATTCGGAAATTCTCTCAAGAGATGGTGTTAGTTGTAGGTAAATTATAACAAATAGAGGGCGTTTGAATCTATTAGATTTATATTAATTTAAATATTTTTGGTGGTTTTTCTTATTCTCTTCTTTTAAAAATATATTTTTACATTAAAATACATTTTTCTCACTAATTTACAGAATTCCTCAACTCAAGTTAAATCTTGACAAACAGTCTGGATTTCTCTAACTAAATGATCGGCATAACTTATCGTTGAAATCCATGTCAAATGACAGGCTATAAACCAAAAATTCAGCACACTTTTTGTCATTTTGTGTGAGTTCAAATGGAATTTTTCATCTCTTCAAACTTTTCCAAACTTCTTTTCGATATTTTACAGCATAAAGTATGTTTCTGTTGGAAAATAAAACAAAGAGGGTGGAAAAATGTACTGAAAGTATAAAAATTACTGAACATATCTGTGCCATGCTCCACCCCCGCCTTTTTCAAATGGCGTCCTTCCAAGATTAAATGTGGAGAGAAATCTTGTGAAAAATGCCTTTCCAAACGATTCAATTTATTGGAATAAACTGAAATTATGAATTAAAATGAAAAGTTCTTCTGGAATTTGATGTGATTTAAGATCTTTAGAGGGGAATCTCTCACCGGAGTTTCTTTTAATTATCAGAATGAATTTCTAAGACATTTAGTTGCATTTTGTATCACTTCTGGTACCAATTCCTTGTGCCAAAATAAATGAATTAAATCGTTATTTTATTGGTTGAAATGATTGGAAATCAATGAATTTATTTTTCAAGAAGTTTCAGCATAACTTTTTCAGCAAATCTACCAGAAAATTCGTTAAATCTCCCGAATGAATCACAAGAAAAGAAAATTTTTCTGTGGAAAAAGTCGTTAAAAGAATTGATTTGAATAAAATAGTTTTTCTTTCGTGAATTTTCCGTGAAAGGGATGGCATTTTCCACAGAGGTAAAAATTGGCTGGAAAGAGAATTCTGCCTCAACATTAATCATCCTTCTAGTCACATGGCATCGTGTAGCCTCTCCTTAATCATCGCAATGTGAAATAAAAAGAAAAGCACCACAGCAAACCACCAGAAACTTAAAGCTCTGGCAAATGTGGAAAAGATTGAAAATAGCGCTTTTCTTCGTTCACAAACACACTGCATGAATGATATCTTCTTCTTGATTATATTCACAGTAATTCGGAGTTACTTTTGGGAAAGGAGATACGTCGACCCTTTTGGCGGCTTCTGTTGCTGATTTATGCGTAAAGTTTTCCGAACAAAATGACTTTTGCCTCTTCATTCCTCCCCCGCCTGTGCTTTTTGGGTGCTGCGGCAGGAACGGAAATGGATTTTGCCACACACACACACACTGCCCCTGCCGCCCCCGCAGAATGTTGGGGCCATGCTACGTTATTATTCTGTGGAAATATTTCAATATGACACTCCAAGTGTAGTTTTCTTCCTCCACATTTTCTGTTATGCATGAAATTTCACAAAGTACGTGAGCTCATGGAAAAAGCCCTTCAAACTCACAGCGAGATGGATTTTGTAACCGAATTTTATGGTGATTTCCAAATAGAAGTGGAGCCCACCAGCACCCCTTGAAAGTTGAGCTTTTTTTCTTTTGACGAGAAAGGGGGCAAAAAGTTGCCATATTTTCAACTATGCGGGTTCTACAATGCAGAAGAGCCATTAGCAAGGATTTTTTTGTGAATAAATAGAATTATTTTTGGGTTGAAAAATGCAGAAAAATTATGATTTTCTTGAGATTGCAATTTCTGTGGAATATTTGTCAGCAAATGGGCTGATATCTCTGAAGCTTTTGCTAAAAAAATTCATCGGGGATTTTAAAGATTCTCTTGTGAAAGAATTAGAAGAAAGCTACAAGATTTTGAGCAATTCTTCTTAATATTTAAAGCAATCTTTTGAATAATTTAGATTAAATAAAAATTGTCTTATAATGTTCTTTTAAAAAATATATTTTCCAGGGAAATAAACTTTTAGTTAAATGCCCCATAAAAGCTCATGTAAAAGCTTCTACTTCTTTCCTAATATTTTATATGTTTTGAATTTTCTGAATAAAAATTGTCTTAAAGCGTTCTATTAAAATTTTTAAAAAATATATTTAACAGGAAAAAAAATCTTTTAGTTAAATGCCCCATAAAAGCTCATTTAAAAGCTCCTTCTTCTCACACTGGAAAAACCCTTCATTTCCCTTAACAACAAAAACAAGAATAAAAGCAGCTTTTTGTGAAAAACTTCCCCATTAGTCATATTTCTTTCATGAAATAACTAGCAGAAAAGTAATTACAAATTTTTTAAATGCTTCTAGCCCTTCAATTCATCCACCACCCCTTTATTATATGTAGCGTTTTTCACCAAAAAATCCCTCAAACTTTCTTCGTTTCCGGTTGTGTTTCAAATGAAAATTTCGTTAAGGTCATTTCCTGTGCTTCCATGCCCTTCGTGTCACAAAAGGGCTGTGAGAAGTAAAATCTCACCATCCCCCACTGACAAGGGGCGAGAGATTTTTTTTCGAGGGTGGTTTTGGCGCCAAATCTGGGCATTTTTTGTATGTAGAACGCTCTATGAGTCAAAATACATCTAATCACTTCCCTATTTATCTCAATACGTCTCATTCGTAACATTCCGGGCGTTCTATTTTGTCTTCCGGCAGAGAGAAAAGCCACCCCTCGCATTTTCCACCCGCCATTTCCTCCATTCCTTTCTCTCCGCCCGAGAGATGATATATGAACAAGTCATTTGACAAGATTTTTATACCGCACACCCCCACCCCCATTCTCCTTCGTTCCTTTTTCTGCTCCACGCAAGAATTCCTTTCCGTACCAACAGAGTTGTTGAAATGCGATGATGCTGGAGATTTTATAGATCTTCGTTTTGTGAAGAAAATTGTTTTGAGTGCTCAACATTTTTCTTTTTGGGGGAAAATTAAAATTTCCTTCAAAGAGGCTAATATTTTCCGCAAAACTTTCAAAATAAATATTTTTAAGTTTGAGTTCTCCAAGCTGGTAAGACTAGTTAAGAAATTAAAAAACTATTCTTCTTTTATTTAATTTTTTTCGAACCTGTCGTTATTTCTACACCCACGCATCTACATAAAGATTTTCCATTGAAAATCATCTATGAAACATGAACGCAAATGTTTCATACTTTGAAAGAGATAAAAATTATAATAGTGACGTCATAATTCTTATTTTTAGACAATTGTTTGTCAACTTTTCTCACTTTTTTGCACGATTACTTTTTCTATTTTTTTCTTTCTTGTTTTTGTTTCTCGAATGCGGACTTATATTAGTATACGTATATCAGTTTTTTTTTCGTTTTTTTCGTTCGGAAAATCTTCATAAATCCTGTCTCGTTTATTTGTAAATTTAAAGATTGAAACATTTGATCTTTTTTGGGCAATATTTTTTAATTCTATAAGGACACTCTCAGAGAATATTGTTGCGTCATAACGTCTTTTCTTACCATCTTCACTGTAATATCTTTCTTCAAAAATAAAACAAATTAATCCTTTCACGTCCGCGATCAATCTAACAAGGTGATTGAACTAAAAATGTTTTTTATGGGTTCCTTTGAGCTCAAATAAGACACTTTTAACAAAAAATTCCAACTCAAAAATGTTCGGTTTTTCATCCTTCTTGATCCTGTGAGTCCTTGGGGATATCCTTTTGTGGGCATAAAATGATCAGGGATTGTAGAGATGTAGTCTTATATTAATTTGGACACAATGAGTCCTATTCAACGACCAAGAAACCTTTGAAACTCGCTTGAAATCTTTGAAATTTGTACTAAAATTTCAAGATTTGAAGGATTTCTTGTTCGTTGAATAAGATCCAATATTTGTAAAATACATACCTATACAAAATTAAACATTTTCAAAATCGACCCTTTGGGTCAGCGCATAACCCAATGAGCCTGAAAGAGTTAATATTTAGTGAACACAATAAACACAAAGGAGCTAAAATAGTCCCAAAACAATCTGAAATATCCATTCTATCTTCGTTTCAACTCTACTCTGGAGCCATACAAGTAAAATGTTTGCTACGAAAGGGGCCCCTCCGTCGATGGGGGGTGCGGGTGGAAAAATCATCAAGACGGAAACTACCAATAAAATATTTCCGATTTCTTCGTCTTTTGATATTGAACACAATATCGCAAGAAAATCTCATGGAAGCATTTTTTTCCTCCTTCTTTTTGACTTCCTCTCCGTCATCATTCCATTCATCGCTGTAATTATTCAAGCAATTTATGAAAGTTTCCACCACAAGGATCGTCATGGGTGCTTCGGAGAGGCTTCAAATGGGGGTGGTGTGGTGAGTGTGTGTGTGTGTGAATCAGGAGAAAGACGCTGGAGAAGAAGAAGAAAAAATCCAATCAATTCGATGTGGCAGAATAAAGAAATTAATATTAATGCGGTGCAATTTATGAATTCTCGTGGACATTTATGGGGCATTGTATATCAAAATTGCAGGAATTTATGTAGTGGGGGTGGAAGACACGGTGCGGGAAGACATTTGCGGTGATTTACAAAGGAAAATCGCTATTTTTTCACACACGGATTTCCACACTGATTTCGGGGAAATCCTTCCGTTTTTATCTCTTATTGCTCAAGATTTTCCTGTCTGAAAATTTCCCGAGAATTTTCTGCCATTTCTCATGAATTTAGAAGGAATTTGCAATAAATTATGTTTGAAATAGAATTACACTAGACGACACATTTTTTTTTGAAAGCTTTAAGAATTTATTAAGCTTTAACACTATGCTACAAAATTAAGCTAAGATTATTAAAATTTTAAGGACTTTATTTTCATTTTTTCATCACAATACCTACATAATTTTTCTAGCCTCAATAGCCATCAATCTCTCACGTATGAAAAAAAAAGAAACTTTTCGTCTTTGGCATCTTCAAAAACCACGAGCGTGAATAAATTTGTCCAAAGAGATTTTCTCCACGAGGCGAAGAGGGTGGAAAATCCCTTCTAACTTTTGGCATAGAGAAATGAATGTGGCTCTCCCGCAAACATTCTTCGTCATGGGGAAAAAGTTATTTTTGCAATTGTCTTCCTGAAGTTCACAGTGAATAAGAAAATGATAAAAATACGTCCCACTTTCTTCGTGCTTTTCTTATTTTTTTTTTTGTGGGGAAAGAAAAGCCTAGGAAAATATATCTGAGGCTTTTCTTTTACAGAAATTTCATTTAATTGTTTATTTGAGATTTTGGTGTGAAAATATGGTTAAAAAAAACTCAAAAAAATGAATTTTTAATTAATATTCCGAAAAGATAACTAAAGTGAATCTAATTTAATTTTCTCTTCCAAAAATTGCCACAGCAACTAAAGTTCAAAAAACTTTAAGAAAAATCTTTACAAAACAGTTCCCTACCCTTTAAAAATTAAAAAGAAATCCTCTAAAATGAAGTTTTCTAAATAATCTTGTAAGAATGAAGAAAAACTTTCTTTAAAAAAAATCTGTGAAGCTTAAATAATTCCGTGACAAATACCTTGAGTTCTTTGGGGCTATCACACCATCCACCCACTCACCTCCTCACTGAAACTTTGCACGTGGATTTAGTTACTACAGGCAAACATCACGGGAGCACCAAAAACATTCTTAGTTCGCGCGCAGTATTCCTAAAATTGATGATTCAACGCTCAGCTATGAGATTCTTCATGCACCGCGAGGTTTTTTTTCCAGCAAGAAAACTTTTCCCATCGTCTCACCTTAATTCATCTCAAGTGCCCCCCTCCCACCTATCCACCTACTTTAACACGCGGGGGTGTCGCAAGAACTGCGGAGCAACGAGTCCTTTTATTTCAGAATTAAATTTATGACTCCAAATGGCCAAGTCGTCATTGTTCAACTTTTTCACTCGGCGGGATAATGCTAGTTTCTAAAAATCCTATTTTTCACAGCCATTCTTAATGTTCCACCCCCACACCCAAGGCTCTCTCTCTCTCTCCTATTGCACCCTCGTAAGTCTTTTGATTCCACCCCCTTGTCCAATTCAGTGTTTTTTTTTGGGGGGAGGATGAAAAGGTGCAGCCACTTTTTTTGTGTGTGTGAAAGCTCAAATGGAAATGAGAAGGAAAAGAAAATTTAGAGAAAAGAAATGTCGCACGTAGAGAAAAAGAAAGGATCAATGTGGCAGGTTGCAAATGTGTGCACCTTAAAAGAAAGTCAAAAAAAATATATCAAAAGAAATCCAATAAAAGTCACCCCAAAGTGATTTTCTATTAGAATTTGCAAATGATTCTGGTTGAAATTGAGAAAGGATATGGAAAAGATTTGCATTTGGCAATCAAAAGAGACTCCATTACATTAAAAGTTTTATTTACATATTGAGATCTTAAGGTATGTCTTAAAGGATATCATTATGTATAGAAAATGACTAAAAGGGAAAATTATACATTTAAGAGCTTGGATTGGCTTGAAATTTTTCTCCAAAATATTCTTTACAATGTATAGAAACCCTGTGCCAAGGGTTTTTTTTTTCCTACAGAGCCCTAGTTTAATAGTTATAAATAATTAAATTTTCACATAGAAAATTCATTTTGGGAGAGCAAAGTTCTCGAGAGAAATGCAACCTTCCCTTGTAAATACTTTTCGGAAGGAAGGAAAAATGGTTGCAATTAAAAAAAAAGAGTTTTGACGGTAGAAAAGGTTACAGAAATAAAGAATATTCATCTAGAATAGATCTCGAAACAGTAAAGATCATAAATAAGTATTTCCGGAAACATTTTTTCGTTTCAAGACTTCTTAAACATAGTTTCGGAAAACTAACCCCAAATTAGTTTAAATCATCAGGATCATAAATAAGTTATTCCGGAAACGTTTCATCGATTATTATCAGACTCTGTATAAGACGAATAAGTTTATTTTTAACAATTAAACATTCCTGAATTGTCAAAAATACATTCCGGAATAAGGATTCTTTAATAATGTTACGGAAGGCTTTTTGAATCGAAAAAATCTATAGGGGGCAGAGCATTAACTAAAAACCGATCCTAGTCCTAATCTAAGATATTAAAAATTTACTTCAGAAATTTTTTATCAAATTTAAAAACTTTTTTGAAGAAATTTCCGAAGACAAAACCTTAAAATTTATAAATGTAAAATGTCAAGTTCCTTCAGGAAAAAGAAATGCTTACAGAAATGTTCCGGACGGCATTTCGAATTGAAAAGCTCTAATAAAAAGAAAATAGTATTTTAAGTTTTTTGGATCTGAATTAAAAATAATATTTCGGAATTATTTTATCAATTAAAAATTTATGAAATGCAATTTCCGAAAACTTACCTTAAAATGTAAATCATTGCAGAAATTCTAAAGCTAAAAAATACATTAGAAAAGATGTGAAAATCTTGTAAAAATATTGTCTGAAAAATCAAAAATCTTTTCGAATTTGCAAGAGCAGCTGCTTTGAAGTAAAAATAAAACCAATGAATGAAAATACTCGTTAAAGTTCATTCCGAAAAAAAAAATTAAAATTTTTTGACATTTTGCCTTCTTATTTAACATTCCGGAGCTGCAACCCAAGTATGACAAATCCTACGATAAGCCAGTGATTCATAAACCGTACGAAGTAGAGTTAGTGAACAACGCTGTTCTGCGGAACACTACTGTACCCTCGTAATACAAAGCCGACCAACAAATAAAAGACAAATGTGGAATATTATTGAATATGTGTTGTATTAAATTTCATCCCCACAGTGTGGGTTTGTTAAATTATAAAATATAAATATCTAATTTAAAATATTATTTGGGGTGAAAAAAGAGGATAAAATACATAAAAATATTTTCCATTATGGAAAGTCAATCAATTTTCTTCCCTCTTTTTACGATGAATTTCAGCAAAGGATACAAGAATCCTTTTACGAGAGAGAGATTAATTAATGCTGATAAATTGACTGACTTTTACTGAATCCTTTAGAATTTTGACTCCACGTTTTTTTTGCTTTCTTCTCGTTTACAATATAAGATAAATGTTTTCTTACCAAAAAAGATTAAATAGAACGCAATAAAAACTCTTTAGCTGCTCTTCCCATTGAAATGGATTTACAAACTTTTTCTTTGTAAGTTTTGAGCAGCTTCGGAGTTTTTCTTTACAAGAAATATCAAAATACAATTACAATCCAAAGGTTACACGTCTAAAAATCTTGCCAAACTTTTTTTTGTTGATTAATATTAAATGTTTTTTAATTAAAAGAGACACACAACGCAATTTAAAAGATTTTAAATATTAATATAAAGGCTCCGCATGAGCTTAATAAAAAGATATTAAATGGTTTGAAATAAGAAGTGTTTTATATAATAAGTTTTAAGTTTAATTTACTTATTAATACTTGGTTTTCTTTTTTTTTGTTTTTACTCCTTCTTTTTCTTAATATTTCAAGCTCGAGATATTAGTCATAATTTTTTTTAATTTTCATTTTTAATTTCTTTTTATAATTTTGAATTTTTTCTTTGCAATTATTTTTCTTTTCAATGGCCGAAATTTTCTTATCTCGAATTTTGCTCCAAAGATACCCAAAAAGATTTTCTTCCTCAAAATGTTTTTTTTTTTTTTCATTCTTGTTGTTTTCTGAATTCTGTTTTTTTTCTATTGTTCATTTGTCGTGTGCTGACGGAAAAACTTGAAACAATAACCCTTAAAATTAATAATAGTTTTATTTCATTTAGTAGTTCTTTCATTTTTCTTTTTTTTTAATAATAATATCACCACATTATTTCTTTTTGTAAATATTGTTTTAAATATATGATCAAAAACAATACAATTGCCTATTTATTTTTTTTAAGTTTTTATCTTTAGTTCAATAACTAATAATTAGTTTAATTTGTTTTCATTTTCTTTCTTTTCTTCTTTTTTTTATTATATTTAAATAGTAACTGTTTCTATTTCATTTTTGTTGGTTGATGAGTTTCCTTTCTCTTTATCTTTTTGTGGGTTTCTTTTATGTTTTTTTTTTAGTTTACAATTCTGTGTTTTTGTTTAAATTTCTTTTTCTTTCATTACAATTAATTCATGTAAAACTTGAAGGCAATATTTAAGGTATAAATATGCACTTTTTAGCGTCTTTCACTCACTTCTTTTCACTTTTCTTTCTCTTTCTCGTTTTACACTGTAAAGTGCCATAGGGTTTTATTTATTTCTTTAAATTATTCATTTAAAAAAAAACATTAAAAATTATTTTTAAATTAATCTACACGAACCATTTTACAAACTTGAAAAAAAATCAATCAGAAAGAAATCTCAAAAATCAAACGAAGCAAAAAAAAACATTAAAAAGAGAAAATAAAAACAAGCATTAGAAAAACAAAAATTAAGTTAAAAAAAGTTAAAAGCAACAAGAAGCTCTTTCTATGGCACTTGCATTTAAAAAGGAAAAATTCATTTTAAATCCTATTTAACTAATATTATTAATTAAAAAGTCAGTGTGTATCACCAGGAATCATAGTTGCAAGTATTTCACTTATTTATAGTACCGTTTTCTTCTCCTTTAAAATGTTCCATTCAACAAAGGTTTTTCTTTTTTACTTTTAAAATCATCTCAGAGTGTATAAAAAGAAATATTATTAGCAATAAATTCTTTCTCTCAATTAAAATTCTTACACAACTCTCGCACGTTGACTCCATGAGAGTTTTTTTCTTTATAAGTTTTGAGCAAAATTCTGAGTATTTCTTTTCGTTCTTATTCTTATGTTTTTTTTTTAATAATTCTTTTTATGCCAATAAAACCAGGGCGTAAAAAAATTTTCAAGTCTTTTCTTTCTGCTGAAGCAATTCGATTATATTTTCTTTTAAGATTTATTTCTCAGCATTTTCTTTATTTTTTTTTTATTCATTACGAAGAGATATTTTTCTCATTGATGTTAATTTGCAATTAATATTTAATAATTAATAAATATATTCAATGTAGTTAATGTATTTTTTCTAAGAGCACAATGCGGGAAATTTTAAGAAATTTCTGTGTAAAACGGAGATGATTGATTGTAACGAATTTAAGTGAAGGATTTTTAATAAAAGGAGATTAGAAAATTAATCAATTGAGGTTAAAGAAGTTTGTTCATTTTGAGGCTTTCATCATTTAATTGGAAGACAGGAAAAATACTAAGGGTGTTTATCTGAATAAAATTATTCGGATCTTCGTAAATGTTGCGTTCAATAAAGATTCAATAAAGAAATCAAAATATTGGTTTTTAGTCCTAGAATGGCTCAGTATGCTCAGAAGCAGAAGACTAAAAAATATTCCCTTTAAACCCAAAAAGGTGTAAAAATTCAAACCAACAACTAGTAAATTTAAGCTTAACACTGTAGGATCAAGGTTTCTAACCTCAAAAGTTTGACTTTAATTTTCTCTAAAAAGAAAATTTTTTTTTCGATGATCTTGAAGTAATGAAACTCTCTTATACAGCGATGTAGAATTTATAACGAAATATTAAATAGATTTTAATTCTGTGGTGATTGAAAAAAAAATCGAATTGGCCACTTTGGCCAGCAAAATCCCCCAAGGGTTAAAAAATGAGTAAATTTAAGTCGCGAGTTGACTAAATTCAATTTGAACAAATATATTTTCTGGTTTTCAGTCGTAAAGAGATACAAAAAGAGCAGAAGTCTTAAAAATATTTAATTTAAATCTAAAAGGGATTAAATTTAATCCTAAAAGTACTAAATTCAAACCGAAAAACTACTAAATCCATTTTTCAGTTTCGAATTATTCGTTTTATTAGTAAAACATAATTTATGTGAATGAAAATATTCAGATCTTCGGAGAGATTTGAATTCATCGACAAAAGGCTCAATCTAAGTTAAAAATTGAGTCACCGTAAGGTAAAGGCTAAGTCTACATTAGTTAAAATTTGAGTCGCGATAAGAGGGTTGAGTCAACATTAGTCTTTTTCTGCGTCACAATAAGGTAAATTTGCGTCAACTTTAGTTTTTACCATCGACAAAAAACCAAAATATTCGACAGATAAACACCCCTCGGAAAAATACCGAAAACTCTAAAAATTCACCAATTTAGAATTTTTTAAAAATACTTTTAACGTTTTCTTTTTTTCTTTACCTTAATTTTCCCTTTTTTTTTCTATTTCAATATTTTGTAAGTTTTCCAATCAATCATTTCTAATTTTTACCACAAATTTCTTAAATTTCATTTTCGCATCGTGCTTTGAGTAAACAATTTTGGTTCTTTGATTGGAGCAAAAAATTATTCATCAAAAAGATAAAAAATATCTCCATTTGGCATACAAATTACTAAATGCTTCTCATTTTTTCACTTTAATTTTACGTAAGAATATTACTATTAAAT
This sequence comes from Lutzomyia longipalpis, assembly GCF_024334085.1. Classification (NCBI taxonomy): domain Eukaryota; kingdom Metazoa; phylum Arthropoda; class Insecta; order Diptera; family Psychodidae; genus Lutzomyia; species Lutzomyia longipalpis. The sequence goes on from NC_074708.1 coordinate 26,259,536, forward strand.
TGAATATCAATATAACTTGGACATCTCTGTTCATTACTAAATGCATATAGATCTTACTTTTTTTTACTAATGTTTTTTTTTTATTTTTCTTTTCTTTTTATAATTATCTCTTTTTCCAAATCTACAGACACACAATCATTTGAATATTTTACGGGAATTTTTATTTTTTTAATATTAATTTTTTATTTTTATTATTTCTTAGCCAAAATTTATCAATTTCCAAAATATTTTCATAAATCCGACATTTTTTTTACACAATTTTTTATACACATTCCGACGTTTTCCAAAAATCTTCCGAAAGAAATTGCGTGTGGGTGCAAAATTTCGAATTAAAGAAGAGTCCAAAAAACTCGCAAATGAAATGTGTGCGGAAATGGGAGATTTTTTGCTTTTATAATATTTCTATTTTTTTATTCTTTTTTGGATCAAATAATTTTTTTTAGCATCGTTTTCTCAGTTTTTTCAACTATTGGACGTTAGTAACTGTATAGGAAAAGTTTTACAAAGTTGTCCTCTTTTAGCCTTTGAATAAGATTTCTTGTTTTATTTATTTTTTCATTTTATGGCGTTTTTATTTTCTATTTTCATGTGACTTTATTTTTAAAATCTTTTCTATTTTTTTTTACTTCATCATTCTCTTTTTATAACAAATTCATAAAATGTAACATTTGGCTTTCTTTTTATATACAAAATCTTATCTGAGTTGTATTCTTTGTTGTAAGTTCATTGGGCGGGAGTAGGAAATCAATGTTTTGCATCTTTTTTTATTTAGTTTTTGTTATTGTTTTTTTTTTTATTGTATGAAGGCAACTGTGAGTCTATTACTTAATTTATCCATTCCATTTGTTTTTTTTTAACTGCTTTATGTCGTTTTGTGTTTGTTTTTTGGTTTTCTATCGCCAAGATTTATTTTTCTTTTTTTAATCTTATTCTTGGTTTTTCTGATTTTTTAAAATGTTTTGTTTATTTTTTGTTTCAGTTCAACTTAGAGGACAACCAACACATAGTTTTTAAAGGCTCTCACATTGTTTTCTATTTTTTTTATACATTATCCTTTTTTTAATAACTTTTATTTTTCTTCACTTTCTTTTCTTTTTTTTTTACTTAATAATATTGTGAAGGCATTTGAAAAAATAATAATTCTTAGAGTTCTTAAAGCATAGGTAGGTAAACAGAAGGAATTTAATTAAATTAACAAATAATTTTAGGGGATGTATTTAAAACAAACTTAAAAAACCAAACTAGAAACCTATGAAAGGGAGCAGTAAAGAGGACTTTAAGGACTTTTTGATCACTGCTTTTGTTTGAATTATATTTTGAAGCTTTAAAGGAAGTTTCATTTGCGATGGTTTCTTATTTTAAGCCTTGAACTCAAACTGAGTTACAATCCGAGGGCTACATTGTAAAAACGGTTAAGTCGGTTCGGAACTCATACAAAGTTAGCCGGTTTAATCAATTTTTTGATTCATCTTAAGGGTTTAAGAGAGTCAGATCAAGCTTTAAGCTCCTTTTTGACTTTTCAGAAGTTTTTTTTTTTTTTTTTGAGAAGATTTTGTTTATCGTTGAAACGAACAAAAATGAAGACTCCTTTCAAGTCTTCAAACAAGAAGCTCAAATTATTTCTCCCAACATTGCAGTGATCTAGCCTGACAAGGAATGTAAACAAGAATTAAAAAAAAACAAGGAAACTTACCTTTGAGAGTCAGATCTACACTAACCGTGAAAAGTGTCCGGGCAAGGCTAAAATGGGTTATTTTTTAAGGAAAAATTCAAATGGCTGTATCTCCGGCTGCGGTTAACCGATTTTCAAAAATCGACCAGTTTTGGAAAGGTACATTTTTCACCTTTTCAAAACATATAAATTTTTGTAAATCTGTCAACCCGTTAATTTTTGGCAGCCATTTTGGTAAACCTAGTTGGTAGATACTTTTTTCAACATTTCACAATTTTTCACTTTGACCTCTTGCATCTCGGCCGCTAGTGTATCGATTCTGATGAATAGAGCATCGTTGTAAAGGTAGTTTAATTCCCTTTCCAAAACTAGTAAATTTTTAAAAATCGGTTAATCACAGCCGGAGATACAGCCATTTGAATTTTGCCTTCAAAAATAACCCATTTTAGCCTTGCCCGGAAACTTTTCGCGTATCTGTCTCGACATATCTGGCCTCTTCCATTAGGATTAGAGTCTAGGAAACCTAGGAAGTCTAGGATGGAATTAAAAAAGCAACAAAGGGGAAGACAAATCAAAAAATAAAAAAAAAACTTACCAACAAAACTAGAAAATACGCAAAATACATTAAAAATAAAACCAAAAGCGATGAAAAAAAACTTAAACAGTTTAACATTTTACTCAACGGAAATGTTTAAAAAATAAAAATTAATAATTATTTTAAAAAAATAGTTTGGAAGCAATACAAAGATCTGCAACGTCGTGCGGAAATTCTGTTTACTTAAACTTCCTCTTTTTTCCACTTTTCTTCTTCGGAGCGCCTTTTCGTTTGCGCTTTCCCGCTTTATTCTTGGACGAACCACCTTCACGGGCACTCATGTCACCAAATCGTGTCAATTCATCACCAAGAGTTCCTGCAAAGTTTCAGGAAGTGAGAAGAGAAGCCAGATAAGAGCCTGAAACCTGAAGTAAGGAAATTTGGACTTACCGAGAGTCGTGAGCTTCCTCTGGCGATGCTTTTCAGCCTTTGTAATTGGCAAACGAGTCAGATATGTTTCTTCATACTCCTCCTTCTCCTTCTGTGCCCGCGACAGCATCTGCTGGGCACGCGATGTACCCGCAATCTCAACAGGAGTATCCAAATACTCCTCCTTGAGATCCTCAATGATTGCCATCCCAATGGAGCGCTTCTTGGCACGTTCAATTTGCTTCCGATTGCGATCTGCCTTCCCTTCGTCCTCCTCGTAGTGCATCGGAATGAGTTTTGGCGGTACATACAGCCCACTACCACCCGCCTTCGTTGGGCGTTTTCGATTCTTCTCCTCATCCACCCCATCACCATCTTCACTTCCCTCCGAATCCTGTGTCTGTGCACTCTCTTCCGGAAGTGGCGTAGCTGCATGCCCCAAATTTGCACGCAAAATCCCCCCGGAATTGGGCGTTGTATTCTGTGCTGTCTTCACCAACTTATCTATTTGATATCGCAACTTATGGTCAATGGGACGAATCTTCTCAAGCACCGTTCGGATCTCGATAAGGCGATCAATTGAGGGATCATTCTCGATTGTTTGTCCTTCAAATTAACAACAATTTTTTTTATTAACAACAAAAAAATCCTTTTAATGAAACAAAAGAAATCTCGAGAAGATAGAAACCTGAGCATTTGCGGAGGACGACGTAGGTGAGATTGATTAAATATGTGAGAAGCATGTGATATTTAATTTCAAGGAAGCTCAATCCATATTCAGTCGACATTTCGCCACTCTTCACCTTCTGCAGCATATTCTCCACAAGATCTGACACCTGCTTCACGTGATTGTTCATCTCACCGAGCAACTGCATGGCCTGCGGCAAATCTTGCCCAACATCGCAATCATCCAGTGCCTAAAGGCAAAAACAATTCGTTTAAATTAATTTGAAAGTTTAATTCTAAGATTGAAAATCCTTTAAATTAATCTAGAAGAATGATTTTAAATAAAATGCTTTGTTGAGCATTTATAGCATAGAATTCCTGCATTAACCTTTAATGAATTAATAAAAAATAATAAACAAGACTTTCTTTTATTAAAAGAACCTTTTAATTTAAAAAAAAAAGTTAAAGTTGAGATAGAATAATGATAATGTGATCCTTTTATTACAAAACGTGATAAAAGCTACGTCAATGTTCTTAAGGGGTTACATACCTTTCTTATATTTAATTTTTTTTTTTGGAGATTTTAATTTTATGATTCTGAGAGTTTTTGACAAATTGGCAGTCAATTTACTGCTAATCCATGCCTATGTTTTCCTACTATTACCCTTACAGATTTCTTAGATAATTCTAAAAAAAATTAGGCAATAGCATTTCTTTTATTTTTATTTATTTTTTCCATCAAAATCAACTTTAGCTGCATTTTGACCTTCCGATCGGCAAGACGATCGGCCGATACGCAAAAGACGATCAAAAATAATTGATGCACAAATAATTTGGTATTTGACGGAATTTGTCTAAAATTTTCATTTTTTTTATGCCTTATAAATAAAATCAAATCGTTTTGTAACAATATTTGCAAAGAAATAGACTTTTGAGGAAAAAATATTCTTGTCAAAAAAATCGACAGATCGGAAAGAAGCTGCATTTTGAATTTTCAACTGCCATGAAATCGATTTTTTTGACAAACATTTTTTTTCTAAAAATGTTAATTTTTGCAAATTTTATTATAAGACGCTTTGCTATATTTATAATCTGTCAACAAACGCCTGAAACATTTCTTGTACGTTTCAGAATGACACAGAAAATGAAACCAAAAGATATCGCTCTCTGTGCTACTTCTATGAAACATTAAACAAATGTTTCAGAGAGATCTTTTTTTCTTTTTTTTTGTTGTTGAAAATATGCCATCACCTAATGTTCCTAAAATTAGCTAACTAAGGAGTGTTTATGCTATATTTTATGATTCTAGCATTAAAAATAATATATGGCTCCCAAGATCCTTAACTGAAGTCAAAGAATTTTTAACATCTAATTTTCATGAAATAAACGGTATGTAACCCCTTTAAATGCATAATGTCCTTTAAATTTCTTTATTGTTAGTTCCTTTCTTTAATTAGAAAAAACATGAAATAAAATAAATATTTACATTTTTTAATCTTTATTATAAAACTATCTTTAAAAAAAACTTTAAATCGATCATTCTATAAAAGAATCTTTATCGTAGTTATCCTAGAATTGTTTTAAAAAATAAAAATCTCAATTTCAAGAATATTTAAAGCTCTAATTAAGGTAAAAATCCTTCAAAAATAGAATTAAACTTCTCAGCTTTCTATTTTCTATTTCTTATATTTTCTTCCGTTTTTTTGCTCCTTGTTAAACGAAGTTATAGCAACTGAAGACTGCGTTGGACGCCACTTTTTATTCCTTTTAATTTTACTCCATGAAGTTGTTTTATCTATTAATTTTCAAGCTAATGGCCAATTGATTTATTTAACAGAATACCCAGGAAATACTCTCAAATATCCCTGCTAGAGAGAACCTTCCAGGCAGGTGGAAGAAGATGAAAGGATTCCCCAGAAAACATCCAACTAAACAACGCGTATAGTGGCCCCCATTTGGGAATTTTTCGCGACTCATCATCCTCATATCGTTGCTTTGCCAATTTTTTGGCGATATGTAGCCCCAAAACAAAAAAAAAACTCTGGCGAGCTCACCCCCTTCTCCCTGGGGAGGAGGAGGAATAAAAAAAGGGAGGAAAAAAATGAGAAACAGAGAGAGGACGACAATCGAACGCGACTCATGATTGAAATCCGTGCGCGAACCCCAGGAAATTATTCATCTGCATTCGATGGGTGAGTGGGTGGGTGGGTGGAGAGGAAGTGGAGGGTTGTGCGAAGGGGGTGGTGGCCAATCGCCACCCCGGCGGATGGCGGGAGCGCAAAAAAAGCACCTGCGTGGCGCGTCCTGCATTCCCAACGAGAAAACGAGAAAAAAAAAAGAGGGGCGCGCGATGTATTTTGTGTCCGTGTAGCCCTCCCCCCGGAGCCGAATTCGCGCGCGCCCGTCAATCCCAAAAATAGCGAGCTCGGCAACCCCACAAGGCTGGCGAGGGGGATGGGGACGCCGCAGCAGCAGCACAGAGGGATGGAAGAAAAAAGCGGGCAGGAGGAGAATCAACACACAAAAAAGCACACACGAGAAAAATGTTGCAACGAGCAAAACCGTCACTAAAATCAATAACCATTTTTTCATCATTGAGTTTTCCTCTGGCCTTTTTTCCCAGCCACTCTCTGTCTCTCCCTGTCGCTCTCACTGCCCACCCCGATCGGGATGAATTTTTCCATCGAGATTCGTCGCTATTTTTTGATTTTTTTCCAACCCATCCCACCCGCACACTCGTCATCATCCCCAGGATACAACCCCAGCCAATTTGGATGCCCCACACTTCACCCCCAGTGCCGTGAATCATCACCGGATGCCACCCAGGGGCTTCCAGGGCATCTCCAGCACCTACTACGAGTACAATTTACCGGCAAATACCTCATTTATTGCCATTTTTTCCACGACTTTTCCAACCCGCCGCCACACAATGCAAACCCCCCAGCAAGGAAGAAATTGCAGAAAAGCCCGCAAATGACGCGCTCCCGTGCATTTACCTGAACCATGGTGCTCCTGTGATTGTGTCCACTCAGAGGGAAGGGTCGCCCATGCAGAGCGGGAAAAACTAGCTGTGGAAAGTGGGAAAAACACGTGCACTTGCAATTAAAAAACTTTTCACTCACACGCTAGAACCAACATCAACCACCAACATTCACAACGGCGCTACTGTCGCAAACTATCCCACTAAAAAATTCGCAGATATTCCAAAGATATTCTCCTTGGTTTCTCTACTTTTTTTTTCTTTGAAATCGCACAAGTCTCTGCAGAGAAAATCTTCTTTTTTTCTTTTGTATAAAAATTGTTTTTTTATTTTTATTTTTTTTCTATTTTATTCTAAAAAGTAATTAAAAAAAATAGGTTTAAGAAATATAAAATAAATGTTTAATGATGTTTTTGAAGCAAAGAAGTAAAGTTGGTAAAAATATATTCTTTAAGATTGTAAAGGAAATTCGTTTGAAAAGTGTTGAATGTTTTTTCTTAGAATTTTCTTTCGATTGATTTCTGTAAAATTCCTTAAATTTTGAGACTATGGAATAGCGATTTCATATTTTCTAAGCCAAAAATTACGTATTTTTCATTATTGGCTTCTGTTACCAAGAAATGATTAAAAAAAGCTAAAAACAAACTGATTTTTACTCAATCAAGTTACGAAAAACATAAACTTACATATTTTTAATGAAGGTAAAACAATCATTATTGTTAAAAACTTGAAGCCATTGAGGAATTTGCTGCAGAATAAAATCTTGATCTCATGTGATAGTACAGAATTTACGTTAACCCTGGAGGATCGAGATTTCTAATCTCAAAAATTTGATCTTAATTTTCCCTCAAAAGAAAATATTTTTCCAAGTATTTTTTCGACGATCGTAAAGTAATGAAACTCCTCTATACGTAAAGTAATGAAACTCCTCTATTTAATTCTGTGGCGATTGAAAAATAAAGTCGAATTGGCCACTTTGGCCAGCAAAATTCTCCAAGTGTTAAGAATTCATATTTTGACGAAAGAAAATTTGAAAAAATGATTTTTTTTATTTTGTCCTTTTACAGATAATTAAGGTCAAACAACAAATTATACGCAGAAGACCAAACTGGACACCGTGGTCAGTTAAATCTCATATATTTTGCCCAGAATTTGAAGTCTTGTTTCCATATAATGCTATCGTTTACTTTTCCCTAAGAAAATTTGTAAAAGTGAGCCTATTTTGTGAAGTAGAAGCCGGAAATAAGCAATTAGATACTTGGAGAATCGAAAAAATGAAAAAAAAAAAAACAACTCATGATTAGAGTGAGTTTCTTTCAATTATGTTTGGTATTTCTGCAATTTAGGCTCTGTAATACTTGAATAAGATCAATATAGGTTTTTGATCATTAGTCAATGAACTAAAAAAAAATATATATTGTACTTTTCTTACGCTGGACTCGGTGACCAATTTGATAGTCTTCGCAAGTTATAATACATACATACTTTTGAATCTTCAAACTGATAAACAAAAGGGAAAAATCGGAAAAATCTATTTTGGAAACTAAAAATGTTCAATGATAAAAGTACCGAAAGTACTGAAATTAACCTATTTTTGCTAATAATTACGTTAATTCATCAATATACAGCTTAAAGTTGATTTTACTTTTACACCCTCCCTCTAAGACACGAAAGGGTTAATTCCAAACGGAAAATGCAGTATATTTCGTTGGACATTTTATTGGAATTCCTCCTGCGACGTGCGTTATTGGGGCAATGAAAGAGTCATCAGTGCGCCACCTCGCGCTTTGCCTCTTCATTTATTTGGTGGTGTTTGTTGCGTGAAGTCGCGCGAGTCTTCTGTGTGGAAATTTTGCTTTGGTTTTTGATGTAATGAAACGCTTTTGTGAGTGAAAAGTTGGTGCAAAAGAAAAGCTTGAGGTGTTGAGTTGTGGTGCAGCCCCAATGCTGGGAGGATTTCCCGTGGATTAAGGCAGAAAAGACTGAGGATTAATCACTCGAACCGTACCCAACACACGCAGGTGATTTGCATACTTCGCATATTTGGGCGTTAACCGCCACCCAAAATATCCCCTCATTTCCCGCATTTGCCAGCTTTTGTCTTGCTTTTCACCCCCATGGAGCACGGTGGGGCCCTTCTGTGCTAGGGGCGCCGCAAAACGGCATCTTATTGGAAGTCGCACCTGTGGATTTGGGGAGAAACTAAAAAAAATGGGGCGTGCCTTCCGAAAGGATCGTGTTTTGTCAGGTTTTAACCCTTTACGGGGGTGTTTGAGGCCACAGAGTGCTCTGAAAGTGTCTCGCGGGCCCCAAGGGAATGGATTGTGCCCCCAGTAGGGGGCGGCGGGGCGTATTTTGCCGGATTAATTGAAAATTCAGTTATTCACCTTGTTTACGTCACGATGCTGGACAAATTGAATGGGTTTTGTTTGTGTGTGCATTTGTTTCGAGCACACTGACACACCTTTGGCGCGACACAAAACAATTTTTTTCTGAGTATGTGACAAAAATTTCGAATTTTTGGAGCTTTTTTTTAATTTTAGTTTTTTATTAAAAAAAAAACTAAATTATTTTTTAAACTATTTAACTTTTTTTTTTAATTTTATTAGAATCTAAAAAAAATTTAATCAGATTTATAAAATATTTAAAATGAAATGCTTTAAAAAATATTTTGTTGTAAAATATCAAAAAAAAAATTACGTTGAAGTTTAAAATTAATTTTTATGCTTTATATAGACCTCATGCTTATGCTTCGTAAGTATTTGCATCAAGCGTAGAATATTAAGCATTTTAATATTTGCTGCAGTTTTTAATTTTATTTAAAAAAAAAAACCTTTTTAAAAATTCGTTTAATGACTTGATTAAAAATTTATTTTATGGTTTATTTAAAAATATCAGAACTCGTAGAATATTTAATTAAATTAAAAACTTTAAAAAAATATTTTGATGTAAAATATCAAAAATTACGTTAAAGTTTAAAATTAATTTGATTGCTGCCATTGCTGCATACGATTTAGTCTTGTCCACATATGCATCATGCCTATGCTTCTTACGTATTTGCATCAAGCTTAGAATTTTAAATATTTATTTCAAATAATCTAATCAAATTAACTTTTTAAAAATTCCTTTAATGATTTAATTAAAAAAATTATTTTATGATTTTAATTAAAAATATCAAAAAAGCATAGAACGAATGAACAAATGGCAATTTCTTTAGGGAAATTTCGTGGAATTTTCATTAAAATTTGCGTGCACGTTCCTTTTAAATTTCTCCTCATTATTTATCTAAATATTCATACCATTTATCAAATTAATAAATGAAAGGGAAGAGACCTAAGAAGGGGGGCTTCCTTTGTCAGGTACATAATGGCAAAACTTTAATACAATCAAGGAAAATTTATACTGCAATTTCTCCCCCTTGACTTTGCACCCCCAAATGGAAGATTTTCTTTCTGCAAAGGAAAGCAAAAAAAAAGAAATTTGAGGGGGTGATATTCTTCCAATTAAACGCTCAATATCTCCCACTCTTTGGCTTTTTTAGTGCTTCACAATGTTATTCAGAAGTTAATGCCGTAAATTTATATTAGCGTTTCATCTAGAATTTCAGACCTAATTAAATTCCCTTCATTTCCCAATTGAGTTCATAGGATATGGACGAGACAGATTTGTCAGGGAAGCATTTGAAGAACTTTCAAATAAAATTAAAAACAAATAATTGTGTGTGATAATACTGAACTTGTCCCCTTTCTCTCCTCGTTGAATTTAATCTCAGATCTAAATGTTCAGCAGAGTTTTTTTTTCAGCCTGGCATGTCTTTTCCCTTCCTTTTTGTCCGTGTGGATTTTTTTTATTGGCAGACAAACATTGCGTACATTGTTCAGGAGAGCCCCTTTACGACTATTTCGCTCTCTTCCTCATCCCCCTTTCTCTAGCCCAGGGACAGCGCGTATTTTATGGGCTCCGGACAAATGAATGCAATTCAGACCGTGTTTCAGGAGGGCTTAGAATGGGAATCCAAGGGTGCTGCAATAACTAACCCAACATAGGGTTAGATTCTAAATGGATTTCTCTCTATGCGGCATTTTTCGGCGGCTGTAAGGAGGGAAGGACCTCTTGCACATTTTTTTTTTATTTTTGTTGTATTGCACTTCCTGCAGGCAAAAAAACTCCGGCGCCTTTTTATCCTAACTTAAACTAAAAAATAAATAATGTCAACGCACCAGCAAAAGCCTTTGAAAGAATCCTTCCGCGTGGAATTGGATTTGTTGAGCCCCTTTCTCCTCAAGAGGATATTCATGCTCGAAAGCGTGGTGCGTTGTTTGCTGACATGCTCTGGATAAATACAGAATAAATGGCTTGAGAGGGCGAGACAGGGTACAGCAAGCAGAGTGAAAGTGATTTCGGGGTTTGTGAAAAGGGGGATGAATTTTGTATCAAAATCCCGCACGCGTTACCCTGAAAAGCCAAGGAAGGAACCCCTCTCGGAAATTATGTGTTATCCTTAATTCATTCCAATGATGATTGCATTATATAGCAGAGGGTGTTGCGTTGAGATTTCTCAAATACAATTTTATCCCCCTTCTGTGCTCTAAAATTCTAAGATTGAGGGAAAGGTAAAATGAACTATGGGTAGGTTGTTTTATGGGGGAGAATCACAGGGCGGCGAAATGAGCAGATTTCATTCAAATAAATAATAAAAATGCTTATAAATTCAATTTTTTGTCAAGTTAGGATGTTTATTATGGTATGCAGCATATGCACGTGAAGCAAAAAAAATGCAAAAATCACACCAGATAGACAAAATCAATTTTCTCTCTCAAGAATAGAATATTTGCTTACAAAATTGAGTGCAAAACACTTCCCGAAATCAACACTATTTATTTATTCTTCGCCTCATAAACATAAATCGGTAATCATCTCATTTTCAAAATGATTTTCCTCCATTTGTGTATGATGCTGAAATTCTTATCTCTTCTTGAAGGAATTTAATGATCTTCACGCCATGAAATTTATATCTCAATCTCCACGACATTGCCCTTCTGAGTTTTTGGGGGCTGATGATGTATTTTATCGCTCAATAAAATTCATTTATTTTCACTTCTTGAATTTCCCGAAACTCCACTAAAAGTGCCAGGATTAGCGCTTAATGTTGCCAAACTATCTCCTCTATCTGCTGAATTAATCTCTCCGTGCCTTTCTCTCCTCGCATAATCCGGTGGTAAATCTACACGCAGAAGGGTAGTTGGGGGTGATTTTAATGGTCATCCCTTCGTAATGTGATTTGGTTGATTTGCTCTCTCTCTCTCCTGTCGTGCGATGATCTGCATTTTTGCTAAACTCCCCCAAAGTATGAAAGTAATAATAATCTTCTCATTCATTCGGAATAAAATGTATCTGTCCGTGTGCCATATGTTGAAAATCGCTGCTCCTTGCTGCAGTCCTTTAACCGTATAGGTTTTACAGGCAGCAGCACACCCTATAAAAAGGAATGCAGGCGCCATAGCGAATGCAGTAGCAGCTGTAGATTCCTTTTTTTTCCTTGCAGATATATTCGGAAATTTTCATATTATTATTATATTGTTGAGTGAGTTGTTTTGATAAAAAATAGGGTCGCCCCACTGTATGCATATTTTCATGCAATTCTATCCTTCATTCCCCTTCCGTTTTTAGTAAGTTTAATACCTTTATGCTGAATAAAAAGGAAAAAGTTTTGCATGTGGAATAAATTACAATGAGTTTTGATATTTAATTAGATGACAATTCAAGTGGTTTCCTTTGGTGGGTTATTTCTTGTTCCCAAATAGGGGAGACTGGGGTATTGGTAGATGGGTATTTTGAGGGAATTTTACAAGAGGTTTTTCTTTTTTTCTTTTTAATATTATAGGAATTAATTTACTTTGATTTTTAATTAGAATATCTTTTAAAAAGAATTTTTCTGATCAAATGAAAACTTTAGGTACTGATTCAAGGAATATTTTACAGATCAAATAATTATTTTACAAATTCAACGAGGATTTTACAAACTAAACAAATATTTTACAGAACAATTAAATATTTGACAAATGCAATGAATATTTTACAGGTTAAACGAATAAATTACAAATCAAACGAATATTTTACAAATTCAACGAATAATTTACAAATAAAATGAATATTTTACAAATTCAACGTATATTTTACAGGTTAAACGAATATTTTACAAATTCAAGTAATATATTACAAATAAAACGATTTTTTTTTACAAACTCAACGAATGTTTTACAAATGTAACGAATATTTTACAGATTAAACGAATAATTTACAAATAAAATGAATATTTTACAAATTTAACGAATAATTTACAAATAAAATGAATATTTTACAAATTCAAGTAATATATTACAAATAAAACGATTTTTTTTACAAACTCAACGATGTTTTACAAATGAAACGAATATTTTACAGATTAAACGAATAATTTACATAGTTATCAGATAGATTTGAAACGTCTTCAATAAATTAGTCTGACTAAAAATTTCTTCAAGAAATAAAAATGTAAACGTGTAAAGTACCTCCTTAATTTTTTTTAAAACAGAACATCCCACCAATAATTCACTTAAAAATAAATTTCCCAACAAATTAATTGTGATTTATCCCCTGTCTCCCCTATAATCCCAAAGGGGGAGAATAGAGAGAATTTCGGGAGGGAAAAAATAACCCACAAAGAGCATATTAATGAGACGCTTTTTGTTACTCTTCTGGAGAGTGCGCGCCACTAAAGGACGCCCTTTCGTGACCTCTTCGCTTTTAGCAATTAAATTAAATAAAAATCCCTTTGCGTGTGTATTTGTTCTCTTAACTTTCCTATATTAGTTCTATTTCTGGATTGATTTTTTTTCGTCTCGATGTCACTGCATTTCACCCAAAACACTTTCTTATTTTTTTTGAGGAAATTTAACAGAGCAAAGGGAGAGATTTTTCTTTCTGTACTTTGAATGTTCTCTCACTCTCTCCCTGATGGCTCCACGATGTTTCTTGATAATTTTATTTTCACTGCTTAATTAAACATAACAAACATACAAAGTATGTAATGCAATGAATTGGTTTGTATATAATTTGAGACGTCGAATCTCGTAATATCGGAAGGCATCAAACTTCTCGGTGTGATGTCGCTCAATCGGGCAATTGTTTCAGGCATTTGGCTGTCGATGTGCACGAACAATTTGAACCCATCGTGCAAAGAAGAGTTTACAATTCGCATTTTATGAGTCATTCCGGGAGCATGGCGTCTACTACACATTCAGAGGCGAATTGCCGTTGAGATTGTGAGTCAGTTAAGTTAATAAAATAAAGAGAGGAAAAAAAATGGTCAGTTGATGTGTGGCGATGAATGAAGCTGGGGCGCGGGAGATGCGATATATCGTTGTAAAATCATTGTTAATTAGAAATTGGTCTGGGTATGTTTGTTGCTTCAAGACCAATATAATGCTTCTCAGCTTCAAAATAGATTCCATACTGTCTTCCTCCTTCTTCAAAATTTCATCTTGAGCATATTTTCGGCATTTACTGTTTATTTTTTCTTCTTTATACTTTATTGCTTGTCTCTCGACTTCTTTGCTTTTATATTAACTCCCCTGTTTCATTTTTGGCAAGAAGATAAACACACGCAGGAAAGTAAAGGGCAGGAGGAGGATTCTTCTTTTCTTTTCTCTTTTATTGTTGGAACACGCAAATGGGGAGAATGCAATCATTGCGGGGCAAAAAGGTGTCAGCGAAAGAGACAAACCAATTTTCTCAAAAGGGATTTTTCCTCTGAATTTTCCGCTGTCTTGCGCTATTTCTGGTTGGATGCCTTTGCGTACAAATGAGCTTCGAAATTCAACGTCAAACAATGTATTTGGGATACATTTGAAATAACCCAGAGTTGATGGTTTCAATTATAGAAAATCAAAGAGGAGGATTCCAGGAATTTACGCAATAGGTCAGGAACTGAAGGAATTCTGAATTTTTTTCTTGAAGAATTTTTGAAAATTTCTCGGTATTTTCAAGAGATATTTTGAATGTTGGATTGGGAAGAATTTACGTTGATTTTTAAAGAGTTTGTCTGTAGGGAATGTAGTAAAAGTTTGTTTATTTTTTTCATTTATTTAAAATTAACCACTAGAGGGCTGAAATTGTTTTTAACAACATCAAGCGGAGAAATTTTTTATAACGTTTAATTTTGATTAAAAAAAATAAGTCTGTTTCTTTATACAACGAATATGAAGAATAAAAGTAAATAATTCTCCGCTTGGAGGCGTCTCAGTCGTGGCGCCATCTAGCGAGTAAATCATCGCGAAAAAAATTGCAAATAAATTAAATTCCTCAAACGAATTAATTTCCTCTCAAATGAGAATTCAGGCCCACCCTGTGCGTACATTTAAATGGCAAAATGTCTCCCTCACCGCATATCCCTGTGCGGTAGTCACACAAGAAATATTGCATCAACAATTTCCCTCTTTCTCAGCCACAGAAGCGCTCTCAATTCCCATCAGGGGCGAATTGAAAACGCCCTCGAGATAAATGGGGATGAAAATGTCATAAAGGGAGGTTGGTGCAAAGGTCCCCTGAGAGGGGGTGGGTGCGTTAATCTCATTTTCAGCGCAAAACGTGCATTGAATTCATGTTTTATGTAAATCATCCCTGAAAATTGCTCCTCAACTAAACTCTGTGCAAGAGGAGAAGTCTATAAAACTCTTCTTCTTCTTCTCTCTATTCCAAACGAATAAATTATGTTGCTACTACACCTGTTTGCAATCGCTACGCTCATTCTCTTCCCGGTGGATTTCATTTCCCATTTTGTTCCCATTTTACTTCCTCTCTGTGGGGGGATTAATCATCCGAAAAGAACATTTTTATAGGTTTGTGTGTTTTATTTACAATCCAAAACCTCTTTTTCACATCATCAGTGCACTTTGCACGTGTGAAAGGAAATACCTCGCGTTGGGACAATATTTTTTTTTTTCGAGGGAATCTTCCACAGGATTATTATGTTGGGAAATAAATTTTCCCAATAAAAAAGAATAAAGAAAAAAAATGATCAATTTGGTGGCATCTCTTTTGTGGTGGGAAATATAAATTAAAAGAGATCACTGACCGTAATTTCCTGACACCCATCTAATGTTTTGTTACAATATATTGTCGCGCGATCCACTGACAAACTCCATCCATTATCACATAACGCACAGCCTTGATGGGAAGTTGTTGTGTATTGAAAATAGAAAAACATTTTAAACACAAAAAAACATAAACTCATCGCTTTGTGTCCACAAATTGATGGCGCGTCGATTTTCTAAAAAACTTTGCGGTTTGCTCCAAAAATATTTGTCAAAGAATTGCAAGAAGTTTGGAGTGGATTGATAAATTAGTCAGCACACTTTTAGAGGGGAGCAGATGGGTAATTTATCCTTTGTGGAAGAAGGTACAATTTCTTCATACGACAGATGAGAATTGTTTTTGCCAAAAATTGGGGTGACTTGACTAATGAATACCTCTTGATGGAAATGTCAGCGTCTTGAACACTTCTTGACAGACTGACAGACTTATTTCCCACTATTTATCCTCATAAAATTAATATAAAAAATAAAGGGAAGTCTATTGTTAAATCCTTGTTGAGAAAAGAAAGATTTTGAGGGGAATTTTAATCATAAATTCAAATTGGTAAAATCCTGTGTTTTCTTACTACATAAATTCATACACAAAAATCATTAAAAAGTTTAGTTTATTTTAGTGAGATACTAAATTACACATTAAAAGCTACCAAATGCTTAATCTTGATTGAATCAATCAAATTGATCAAATATTGATCAATAATTGATAAGTCTATTGAGTCAATACGGTCAAGCTCCAGTTTGCAAAGGGTGAAATAAAATTTTTTCATTCATTCAATATTGAACAAATTTTATTTACTGGAATATCAATTGATTTTAATAAGTTTTGAGACATTTTGGAAAGGGATTTAAGTTAAAAAAAAATCCAGCGCTAGAATTGAACCGAAGACTTTCGCAAAATCAAAAAGGAACTATCCACTACACCAAAAACTTTCTATTTTTATTCATCGTTAATTTGCATTAAGATCAAGAAGTGTTTATCTGCATAATATTTTGATATTTTGGACTAATCAACCGAATGCTTCGACTTAAATTAGTGTACTTTTTAATTATTAAATGTTATGACTTTATTCTTCAATCTGAAACTTTTTATGGGTGAAAACCGATTTTTTCAGCTTGAATTTAGAAATATTTAGGCTTAAATTTAATATTTTTGTGTTTTTGCTTTTAGATTAAAAACTTAAGATTGTTTTTTTGCCGAATATTTTGATTTTTTTTACGAATCATCCAAATCTTTTCGAAAATCCGAATATTTTCATTCAGAATCTGTGGCACCCTGTAGGTGGCCACAAGTTTTGGTTTTCAGAAATAATTTAATTCTTTACTCGCATTTTCCTTCAAAATTTTGCCTAAAATATTTCTTTTGCTAAAATTACATTTAAAAATATTTTCATGACAATTTTATCAACCCCTGTGTGCCAATTCCTCACGTGCTTTAGTGGTGAAATTCAAAGGGGGTTTATCTGGACGAAATTATTCGGATCTTGGGAAATATTCGGATTATTTGCCAATATATTCAATATAAGTAAAAGCATAAAAATTTTAAATCAAAACATAAAAATACTTAAATCAAACCGAAAGGTAATAAATTTAAGCCGAAGAGTTTTAAATTTAAGCCAAAATATAGTAAATTCAACCCCAAAAAAAATCTAGACGATAAAAATTTGGTTTTAGTTCCAAACTGTTCAGATTAAGAAACTTAAAAAAAATCATTTAAGCCTAAAAAAGGACTAAAATCATAACGAAAAGTAGTAATTTATTGATACAAAATAGTAAATTCAACACAAAAAAAAAGACTTTTAAACCAAAAATTCTTAAATACGTTTTTGAATATTTTTTCGGTTTTGAGTAATCGGTTTTAGGCAAAAGATAAAGCATGTGAAGTCAAATTTTCAGATCATCAGAAGTATTCGGAAACCAAAATATTCGCCAGATAAACACCCCTTGGTGAAACACACCAAAAACAGGGGTTGTGGTGTATTTTTGCTAAAAATTCCCTCCGCATCGACCAAAGCAATGTAATACTATCTGGGAATATAAAACAGATGTTTTATTGTTTTCTTTCTCAGTGAAAAAGTTCACGTGGCAAATACGAAAAATTTATGATTGCACCACCTCATTGAATGCTGCTGAATTTTTCTCAATAATAAAATTTTTTTGGGTGGATGTTGTACACATAAAATTGTGCTCAGTCAAGGATTAAATTTCCCAACTGCTTGCCTTTTTGTGCGTGGGGTTATTTTTTTTTTCTTTTAGAGTTTTAAAAGCATAATTTTTGTGATGAATGGGATGTTGTGTGTGTATGTTCCTACAATGAATGTCCTCCTGGCTTGATCTCTCACAACGTGGTTTTATTGCAGTGAAGGGGATAAGCAGGTTGTGATGGGCTTCTGGCATAGTTTTTATCAGTTTTTTCTTCCATGGAATACGGGTTAAATTTCCAGGGATACACGCGTGTCTGCTTTTCTTCACACACAGAAGTTTGAAGGAAGTAAACAGAGAACTTCTGCTGCTGCTTGACTTCTGTCTGAATACGAAGGTGGAGTGAATTACCGCAACTCTTGAGATCAGCCCTTCTTGTGTCTCTGTCAGACAAGAAAAAAAAAGTACTCGGGGGGAAGGAGAACTCAGCAGGACACATGGTACACCCACTGATGGATGATGTTTAAATATAATTTGTCGTATGCAGCTCAAACAGTTCAAATTTCCGGGGTACGAACCCCTCGTCTCAATGAGTCCTCAACACTACCTTTTCATTCCCATTTCGTGTTTCATCTGCAGTCTAATTTTTGCACAAAATATCCTCCCAAAAACGTGAGATCCTCAATGGGGTGAGAGATAAATTTCTCATCTATTGTTTGGACTAAAATATGTATATATGCTTCGCCTGAGAGTGCCAAAAGAGATGTTTGTTTGATTGATGTTGAAGAAAAGTGAACTTTTGGATGCAATTAAAATAGTTTTATGCTCTGTCAATTGCGGATATTTATTTTGGGCTTGCCCTAAATCACTATTTCAATCATCGTGTCTTCTTCTTGCATTTCCTTTGACACATTAATGCCACCATCTAACCGGAAAAGTAAATAATAATACCTTTAGGGGGATTCATTTTTCATTTTGTATTCCTTGTCCCGGAAATTTGACTAATTTTCTTCTAATTGATGTAATTTCTTGTAAATGCCACAGTTTTGAAATTAAATTTTCCGCTAGATGTCAGCACGTCAATTAAAATTTAGCTAATTTCTTGAAATTATTTTAAAGTAAAATTTATTGCTAAGAAGCAAAGTTTTATTGCAAGATTTTACAAACAGAAACAATTTTTTAAGCAAACTTTATTATTTTATTTATACACTAGATGTCGCATGAAAAATTCTTGGCCCTCTGGCGTTTAGTTAGAATTAAAGCGAATTTCATTAAATATGCGAATAATTAATTCCAGACTCAATCCGAATTAAATAATTAGATGATTTTTGTTAAAAATAAACGCTAAAGGAAATTCCCGCTCACCCAAGGAAAAGTAGCAATTAAAACCAATGCTTTCGACCCTAATAGCGGGTCTTCTTCAGTGGCTGAAAGGACACATTTATTCAAACATTTAACATAGGTTTTTTTTTACATTTTACATTGTTTTTAACAATTTCTAGAACAACAATAAATCTTCTCGTCCGACTGCGTACCGATTGAAGAAACTTATTCAATAATTTGCAAGTCGTTAATTTTTTACCAAGGGGATGGTATAACCTCTGTTATGTGGAGAAAAGTCACTTTTTGTTGAACAAAATGTTTGAGGAATTTTTTTCATTTGTTTCTACTCGTTGAATTTCTGTTAATTGAAATTATTTTTCTGTCTGTAAGAATTTTCTAAGGATTAGTCAGAAATTAATAATTGTGATATTTTTTTTGCGACCGTTACGTCATTTTTTAGTTTAAAATTTGACGTAAAAAAATTAACGATCATTTCCGAACGCTTTCCGACAAATTTCAGAATCGTCTTATAAAATAGTAGAAGTTTCTATGAAGAAGTTATTTGTTTAAAAAAATTGTAATTATGAAGTTTTTGTTCTAAGAATTTTTAAAATATTTATTTAGGCTTGAAAAAGAGAGAAAATTGAGTCTATAAAATTTTTATTTTATTTTTTTTTCAAATTTATATTAGGTAGTGCTTTATTATAATTTTTAAATTCAATGCAATTTTATTTCATTTGTTTCTGCTCGTTGAATTTCTACTAAATGAAATTATTTTTGTCTGTATAAGAATTTTCCATGGATTTTCTGCAACCGATACGTCAATTTCGAGTTTAAAAGGAATTGATGCCCACTTATATGAAAGATGATCCTCTATCGCAGAACAATTTTAACCCATTCCATCTTGTAGAGGATCAAAAAACATTGAAGAATCGCGAGAGAAACTCCCCAAAATCCACTGGGATCACATCGAAAAGTGCAAATAAAAATTGCCAAAAAATTCAAATATTGCGACGCCATTTGTCGTTTTTATCCTTATAAAAAATGTTTGAAAACTTTTTTGTAGACTTGTCGCTCATTTTCCGTGGAGTTTTTTTCTAGTCAAAATAAATGTTTATTTTTTCGTTTCTGGAGTGATTTCTACATCTGAATCTGTGAAATCTTCTGCTCCTTGGAAGTCTGTGCATCTAATGATACTCTCAAAGCACTAAGAAAACAAACTCATTGGGAGTTTATTGCTGTGAATAATTTCATGAGACTTCCGGATGTCTTGACATTGCAGCCTCCTCGAGAGCGGATGCAACAAGGAGGAGGGCATAGAATTTCTGTTCACTGCCCATTGATTCAATTTCAATGTGCCGCAGCAAATCTTTCGCTTCCGGAAGTCCCAATATCTCCAGCAAAACCTCATGGGCATTCTGCAGAAAAGAACTCTGAGAGGCAAAATGAGAGTTGAGAATCACTTTTGTCAGCTCCAGGAAGTCATTGCTCTTGGGGAAGATGTATGGGAAGACGGTGATGAAGATTTTGTGGACTTGCTCAGTGTTCCAATCTCAGAAAGAGACTTTCAGGAGCAATATCAGAAATGTCTTCCGTGCTGGTCATGATTTGCTTGAAGACTCCGTCGAATGTTTCAGAATCAGAATCAGGTATATTGCGCTGGATGAGATTCAACACGGTAAGATTTGCTAAAATTCTCACTGCCAAAGAGGCCCAAAAAAATGTAAAAAGATTTGTTTTGATTTGCAAAGGGCTGGTTCTATCAACCTCCCTCAGCTTCATTTCACAGTGGATCACCTGATTCAGATGTAGAAATCACTCCAGAAACGAAAAAATAAACATTTATTTTGACTAGAAAAAAACTCCACGGAAAATGAGCGACAAGTCTACAAAAAAGTTTTCAAACATTTTTTATAAGGATAAAAACGACAAATGGCGTCGCAATATTTGAATTTTTTGGCAATTTTTATTTGCACTTTTCGATGTGATCCCAGTGGATTTTGGGGAGTTTCTCTCGCGATTCTTCAATGTTTTTTGATCCTCTACAAGATGGAATGGGTTAAAATTGTTCTGCGATAGAGGATCATCTTTCATATAAGTGGTCATCAATTCCTTTGACGTAAAAAATTCAACGATCATTCCCGAAGCCCTCCCGATCTATTCCGAAGCACCACGAAAGCATTTTAAATGCAAATTTCCCTCCACAACAACCAACAATGTGATTTGCTTTGCATTTTGAACTCCAATTAAAATGTTAATTGTTCCTCAAAGATTTTTCTCACAAAATGCAACATAGAAGAGACTGCGGAGAGTGCGATAAATATCTATTTAATTGTCCGATCGGGACTTTCCAGACAAGATGCTCTAAAAGGCTGGCAGATGTTTTCATCCTAAAATAACTTTTTCTTCATTCTCAATTTAAAATAAAATGATTTTCTCTTCTTTTCAATTGCAGAGGAATCTTTTGAACGTTCTTTATTTTGTTTTGTCTGCATGGTCAAGCTTCATTTAATTGATTGTCGTCTCGAAAGGGTAAGTGGGGGAAATTTTGTTATTTATTTTGAAGGTTTAAAATTTGGGGCATGCATGCGTGGAAAATTGAAGGTAATTTCGTGATCTTCCTGGGTAGATTACGACGGTGCTGTGAGTCAGCCGCAAGATGAAGCGGCGTGGCGAAGGGGCGCGTGCGGTGTCGCTGCTCCTGCTGATGGTGATGATTGACAGGACAATGGGTCAGCAGCCCAATTCCCCCAATGATGTCTACACGCGCTTCGGTGCGGATGATCAGCAAAATCGCTACCCCACGCAGAATTACGATGGGTTGGGGCCCACTAATCGCGATGTAAATGATCTCAATCCATTCAGTGTTACGCGGGATAGTTCGTACTTTGGTGGGACGACTGACAGGACGCCCTTTGGGGGTGGTGGGGGCTTTGGGGGGGATAATTTCGGTGGTGGGGGGAATGTTTTTGGGACGACGGATAATTTTGGGCAACAGCGGGATCCTTTTGGGCCTCCGAGAGATCCCTTTGGGCCACAGCGAGATCCCCTAGATCCAAATAGACCTTTTGATCCAAATGCCCCACGTCCGTATGATCCAACACGCCCCTTTGGTACGGAGAGAGCAAATACGGGCTTTGGGAATCGAGATTTCGGGCGGAATCCTTCGTCGAGTGTTCCTGGGAGTCCCTTTACCGCTGGTGCGCGTGATCGTGACTTCAATCCCAGCCTCAATCCGTTCAATCGGAATCTCTACACTTCCGATGATAATTTAATCATAAATGAGGCAACGTACTTTATCGTGGCATCACGAATGGTTCGTCCTGGTCAAGTTTATCGTGTTGCTGTGAATGTTGTCTCCACACCACTCCCCATCACAGTCAGGGCGAGTATTTCACGGAATGGCGTTGAAATGAGTGCAGACTCAAAGGATGTCAAAGAGGGCATCCCGGAAGAGTTGCTAATGCGTGTTCCCACAACCAGTGTCATTGGGGAGTACAAACTACGCGTTGAGGGGCTCTACAATGCCGTGGTGGGTGGCATTGCCTTCCTCAATGAGACCAAAGTTACCTTCTCCCAACGCTCCATGACGATCTTTGTGCAAACAGACAAACCTGTCTACATGCAGAGTGAGACAGTTCGCTTCCGGACAATTCCAATCACAACAGAGCTCAGGGGCTTTGATAATTCCGTCGATGTGTACATGGTTGACCCCCAGGGGAATATAATGCGACGATGGCTCTCCCGGCAATCCAATTTGGGCACAGTGAGTCTCAACTACAAACTGTCAGATCAGCCACGCTATGGGGAGTGGAAGATTCGCGTAGTGGCTCGTGGGCAGGTGGAGGAGCACTCGTTCCAAGTGGAGGAGTACTATCAGTCACGCTTTGAGGTGAACGTAACAATGCCGGCGTTCTTCTTCAACACCGACCCCTACATTTATGGGAAGATCATGGCGAATTTCACGAGTGGAGCCCCAGTTCGGGGGAATCTCACCCTCAAGGCGACAATCAGGCCAATTGGCTTCATTAATCCGAAGATTCTCAATCAGCGCTATCGCGTGGGCAACAGTGGAGGTGAGTTTTGTCTCAAATTATCAAGTTTTTTATATGAATGTTAACCCTTTCGTGCTCACAAAAAGTATATAGAAAAATTAAAAGGGAGAACTTTCCTCAATAAAAAATGTCTTCTTTGACTTCTTTTGCACAAATCTATCGTTTTTCTAATTTGGGAAATTATTGAAATGATTTTGAATTGATTAATGACCCAATGAAAGTGAAAAGGTTAAAGGGAAATGATAAGAAAATTATTTTCGTTTGATTAGAATATTTGTTTTTAAGTTTGTCAGGAAAATGAAATAAAAAGATACAAAAGAAATTTTTTTGATCAGATAAATCGATAATTTAATCAAGATAAATTTCACTTTGCTTGGAGAAAATACAAAATTGAGAAGAATACACTTTTAAAGAAATAAATAAAGAAAAATCGAATTTAAAACAAGAAAAAAAACAATAAATTTTTAAATAAATAAATCAATAAAAATTAATTTTTAAATTAAAAAAAAATCATTAAAAATTAATTTTGAAAAATTAATTAAAAACAATTTTGAATTGATGAACCATCCAATGGACGTAAAACAGTTTAAAACAAATCATAAGATTTTTTTGCAAAAAAAAAAAAATAAATTTATTTATAAAAGAAAAATTTCTTTTTTGTCAGGAGAATTAATAAAATTCAAAACAGGTATTTTTTGATAAGAAAAATTAATAATTTAATAAAGATACATTTTAATTTGTTCGGGAAAAGTTCAGTAGAGTGTGACAAGTTTTACTCATTGATTTGAAGCATTTGAAAGTTTAAGAACATTCCCATCAGTTGAATTTATTTATTTATTTTTGGTTATGTTACAAATATTTTAACCCTTTGAAGACCAACTGAAGGTTTTTTTTTAGTGTAATATCCTGGATGAAAAAAACTGCTAGATTTTTTTTAAGTGTCCGAATATAATATAAATTAATTTCAAAACGAAAATCAATAAAACCGTACAAAGGTAGAAGATTTTCTATACTACTAGAAAGTTTTATAAACTGCTAGAAAAATGCAATAAAAATCGTGAGATACTAAAATGGTTTTTACAGTACAAAGAGCTGCTAGAAAAAATAGGAAAAATGCAATAATAAGCCTAAAATACTAAAAGGTTTTTTAAGTACAAAAAATTGCTAGAAAAATAATGAAAAATGCAGTAAGAAACTTGAAATACTATTTTTTTAATAGAAAAACAAAACTGCTAGAAAAATTAGGAAAAACGCATAAAGGAGCGTGAAATACTGAAATGTTTTTTTTCCTAGTGCACAGAACTATGTACTAGAAAATTCTAAAACTGTCTTCGTATTGACGGAAAATCAGCAATATTTGACGTGTCTAAAATTAATAAAAATGGAATTTTAAATAAATAAATGTTATGAAATTCATAAATCTACCAGAAAGTTTCTAAAAATTAAAAAAAAAAAATATCCGAAAAAAGTGCAAGAAAAATTTAAAAATACGATTGGTAGGTAGATTTATTAGAAAAAAAAAGTTATAAATTCCCATTTAGCAGGACCTAACTCTTTGAGGTCTGATAGTTACTTCATTGTTTTATTGCTAGAAAAAATCAACTGCTAGGAATGCCAATTTTTAAAAATTTTTTTTAAAGATTTGATTTAATTTAAGTAATTAGTTTTAATAATTGATATCTAATTTAATTTGAATTCTAGTAGTTTTTTTTAACAAGTTCCAGCAGTTTTTACCTTTAGAGTTTTTACATGAGAAAACTTTCAATTTTGACGCCCTAAAACGTCTTCGAGGTTCTCAAAGTATCTGTTTGTTGTCTTGAAATTCCTGAAAGGATTGAAATTTCAATAAAAAAAATCTTTTTATTTAACCGTAAAGGCTACCGCAGGGAGGATGAATACTACAATAGGGATGCAAGCTACTACAACTTGTTTGGCCCCCAAAATATTCCGCCTGATCGTCAATTCCTCGAGGATCGCTACAGGGAGCAACAGGGCTTCCAGGAGTCGTACATTGTGGAGAAACATTTCAATTTTGACGAGCGCTGGCCCTTCTGGATGGACAAGCCTGAGTACAATCAAGTCTTTGATCCGTGGACGCGTTCGTACAGGAATCAACTGCCCTACCTTCGCTTCTTCAATGGGACGTTTGACTTTAAGTACCCAATGGCGGAACTTGAGCAACTTGTGCCGAATTTATCGGGCATGGAAGTTCTCATTACGGCCACAGTTGGAGAGAGATTCTACGACGAAGTGATTGAGGGTTATGCCATGACGAGGATCTATAATTCATCCATTCGCGTGGCTTTCCTGGGTGGATCGCCGCAGGTTTTCAAGCCAGCCATGCCCTTTACGTGCTACCTCGTGGCTGAATATCACGATGGATCCCCGCTGCCTTTTGACAATTTCTTCTACGGGACAATGGAGATCACAGGATGGATTGAGAGCCGCTCAGGAGGAAGACGAGACTACCCGCTGCGGAATATTCGAATGTCCGAACGGGATGGAATTTGGGAGTTGAAAGTTGACTTGAGGAATGATTTGAATTTGGACAATAGCAAGCAGTCCAATGACTTCCTCAATGATGCCACTTCAATGAGACTCATTGCGAACTTCATTGACTCCCGAGGGGAACGAGCAAGTTCGGAACTTTTACTTTTGGGGCATCATTCACCGTTGAATCAACAGGTGAAGATCACAACGAGTACAACGGACGCCAAAGTGGGTGAATACATTGTGCTGCACGTTCAGTCGAACTTCCACATGGATAACTTCCATTACATCGTCATGTCCAAGGGTATTGTCCTGCTAACGGGACAGGAGAACATGCAGGAGGGTATCAGGACGATGGCAATAACGTTAAGTGCGGAAATGGCGCCGGTTTCGACGGTTGTTGTCTGGCATGTTGGCCGAAGGGGCCTAATTGTGGCTGATAGTTTAACCTTCCCCGTTAACGGAATCTCCCGGAACAACTTCACAGTCTACATCAACAATCGCAAGGCAAGGACAGGAGACAAAGTTGAAGTGGCCATTTACGGAGAACCCGGAGCCTACGTTGGGCTCTCAGGGATTGACAATGCCTTCTACACAATGCAGGCAGGCAATGAACTCACCTATGCGAATGTTATAACGAAAATGGCAACATTCGATGAGCAAACCAATGGAACGTTCAAGCATCGTTGGTACTCCCATGAAGGCAATCCCGATGAATTGGTCTACTATCCTTCGTCAACATTTGGCATTGATGCAAATAGAACGTTTGAATTTGCCGGGCTTGTTGTCTTCTCCGATGCAGTCCTGCCGCGTCGTCAGGAGATCTGCAATGCTTCTCTGGGTTATGGGGAATGCCTCAATGGGCGATGCTACCGGCTTGACAAGGAGTGCGACGGCTACCTTGACTGCGAAGATGGAACGGATGAAATAAATTGTGATTATCACAATGCAACACTCCTCGCGGATTTCCGGAAGTATCGATTCAATCGTATTCAGAGGCACTATGAGAATGTCTGGCTCTGGAGAGACGTTAATATTGGTCCCCATGGAAGGTATATCTTCAACATTGACGTACCGCATCGTCCTGCACTGTGGATGGTTTCTGCTTTTGGGGTGAGTCTCAAATTGCTTTCATTTAAGTTTTGAAATTTTTGACAAAAACAGTTTGCTCCGACTTTTCTCCTAACTGTTAACAAGCCTGTTCTCTGATGTCAAAGTCTGCTGAATTTCTTTATAAAAGTTTGTAGACTTTTAACAGTTCTCGAAGTCTTCTTTATAAACTAATACAGGCTGCTTAAAAGGAAGCTCCTTGTAAGGCCTACTCCTGAAATAACAGAAGTTAACACTTAAAAAATATATTACCAGTTCTCAAATTTTGATAAAAATGAATCAAAAACTCCAAAAACTATCAAAACCTGTTGACTTCAGAGTCTCTTCTAGCTCCTGGGGACTTCAAAAAGTCAAAAAATTAGCAGCTTTGTTAAAAGATTTAGTTTTTTTTTTTTAAAGAAAATCTGATCAATTAACAAGTTTCTCAGAAGAGTCTCTTATCAAAGCTGTGGTCTGATCTTTCAAGCTGCTGTCTGATCTTAGAAGCTACTGATTTCTTAATAAAACTAAGGACTTTAAAAAAGCTTAGCAGTTCTTGAAGTCTTTCTTGGAGCTGCTAATCAAAGAAACTTATTAGAGGACTTATTCCCAAGAACTCTAACTTTTCAACATGTCTTCTTTAAAAAAGAACTGGCAATGACAAGTTATCAAGAGTTAATTAAAATTAACGATAAATCTCTGTCTGAACTGTTAAAAGATGTCAAAAACTACACAGTTTTCTAGCTTGACGTTAATCCTTGTGTTGACTTTTCCTCAAGTTGTTAATAAAGTATTGAAAGCAGCTAAAAGTTTAAGAAAAGTTCGTAAACTATCAAAAGCTGCTAACTTTAGACTAGACTTATAGACTTATAGGCTTAAAAGTTATCAGCTTCGTTAGAAGACTTGGTATTTTTAGAGAATCTGATGAACTGCTAAGTTTCTCCGAGAAACCGTAAAGTTTCATAACAAAGCTGCTAACAAAGATCAGAAGCAGCCAACTTTACTAACTTCTAATAGGAGTAAAAATGTAACAACGACTAACAGAAGGTTTTTCCTTCTCACGTTTCTTTAGGTAAGTCCAACAATGGGCTTCGGGATGATTGCAAAGGCAATAGAGTACGTCGGAGTTCAGCCATTCTTTATAAATGTCGAAATGCCAACAGAATGCCGTCAGGGTGAACAAGTTGGCATCCGTGTGACCGTTTTTAACTACATGACGAATGCCATTGAGGCAACGGTTGTTTTGCACGGTTCGCCTGACTATAAATTCGTTCACGTTGAGGAGAACGGAATTGTTCGTTCTTACAATCCACGTACATCCTTTGGAGAGCATCAGTTCTTCATCTATTTGGAAGCTCAGTCCACGTCTATTGTTTACCTGCCGATCGTACCGCAACGTCTTGGGGATATTGATGTAACAGTTCACGCTGCTACGCTCCTGGGATTGGATAAAGTGACCCGAAGGCTGCATGTTGAAGCCGATGGTCTGCCGCAGTATCGTCATCAGTCGATTTTATTGGATCTGAGCAATCGTGCTTATGTCTTCCAGTACATGCACGTCAATGTTACAGAGACTCCCATTATTCCGTACCAAGTTGATCGTTACTATGTGTACGGTTCGAATAAGGCTAGAATTAGTCTTGTGGGTGACGTAGTTGGTCCAATCTTTCCCACAATGCCTGTTAATGTGACGAGTTTGATTCACCTCCCGATGGAGTCTGCTGAGCAGAACATGTTCAGTTTTGCTGCAAATCTCTTTACGGTTTACTACATGCGCTTGATTAATCAGCGGAATAAGACAATGGAGAAGCATGCCTTCCATCATCTGAATATTGGGTATCAGCGACAGTTGAGCTTTATGAATAAGGATGGATCGTTTTCACTCTTCCGCTCAGATTGGAATCAATCAGATCCAAGTGTTTGGCTTACGGCGTACTGTGTGAGGATTTTCCAAGAGGCAAGCTTCTACGAATGGGAAAACTACATCTACATCGATCCGAATATGATTCAGAAGAGTGTAGCGTGGTTGTTGAGGCATCAAATGCCTGAGGGGTCGTTCTATGAGACAACGTGGTCGCCTGATAGGAAGATGAATGGGACGGAGAATGAATTGCTTCGTGCAAGGAATATCACGCTAACGGCGCATGTTCTGATAACGTTGGCTAGTGTGAAGGATCTAGCAGCAGGGGGGTTAGGAGCGCGGGTGGCGATGGCACAGCAACGGGCTATAGATTGGATAGATCGAAATTTGAAGCTGATTAAGGACTTTGGGGGGCCGTACGAGGTAGCAATAGTTACGTATGCGCTGATGCAGAGCAATGCACCGCATGCAGAACAGGCCTTCAGTATTCTGGCGAAACATGCTCGAACAATCGGGGAGTTTATGTACTGGGGCAATGAAGAAGTTCCGCAACCGCCGACAAAGTTGGAGAATCAGAAGTACTTCAGTCTCCCGCGGTTGCCGTACAAGTATGACTCGTTGAACATTGAGACAACAGCCTATGCACTGCTGGTTTACGTTGCAAGGCGAGAACTGTTTGTGGACCCAATTGTACGATGGCTCAATGCTCAGAGGTTGACGGACGGTGGATGGGCTTCAACGCAGGATACAAGCACAGCCATGAAGGCTCTCATTGAGTACACAATAAGGACGAGAATTCGTGACGTCTCCCAACTAGCTGTAACAGTTGAAGCTACCTCCCTGCCAGGGAAATCTCAATCGCTCTACATCACAAATAAGAATCTAGCAGAACTTCAGAGTCTAGAAGTAAGTCATCGTTTTCTAAGGTTTTGTTTTCTAGCTTCAGGCGTTGTATCGTCTGATCTCCGTAAGGGTAGACTTGTAAACTGGCCTTGTTTTCCTTCAGATTCCTAACGCCTGGGGAACGGTGAAGGTGCAAGCAAAGGGCGCTGGTTACGCCATCCTCCAAATGCACGTGCAGTACAACGTGGACGATAAGCAGTACCAAACAGCTCCGCCAGTTTTTGCATTTGATCTAAATGCCCACGCAGTCTTTCACGGAAGGAATCAGTCTCACATCACCTACTACTCATGTCAGAGGTTAGTTTTCAGAGAAAAATGATTCAATTGAAGGGAAGGATTTGATGGGAAATTTTTGCTTTTCAGGTGGATCAATGTTAATGAATCCGTTCGTTCGGGGATGGCTGTCCTTGACGTGGCCATTCCAACAGGATACTTTGTGCAGCAACAGAAACTCGACTCTTACATCCTCAGCAGAAGGGTCAGGAATCTCCAGCGCGCCAAGTATTTCGAGAAGAAAGTTCTCTTCTACTTTGACTACGTGAGTACAAATTTTATTTCTTTTTTAATGATTTTTTAAAATGAATTTTAAATGATTTTTCTAATAAAAAGTAATGAGGAATTAATGGGGTGAATAGGAGTGATTTTTGTTTATGAGATTGTGTAAAGAAAGTTTTGAATTTTTTACATAAAATTAGCAAAGAAAGCAGGAAATGTTGATTCATTTATTTGCATTTTTTTTTAAATTAATTTTCTAAATTGTTTTTGATTTTTTTTTCTTTAACACTTGGAGGATTTTTCTGGCCACTGTGGCCAATTTAATTTTTAAATCGTCAAAAAATGCAATCTTTTTTAAATTATTTCGATAACTTCTATATTTATTGAGTAGGTAAGTTCAATTACTTAGAAATTCATTGAAAAATAACTTGGAAAAATGTTTATTTTTTAATAGAAAATTAAGTTCTAAGTTTGAGGTTAGAAATACCAAAACCTTCAAGGGTTAATAAACGTTTAAATTGAATATATTTAATCTTACAAGGGAAGGTTATACATTTAAGAGTACGGAATGGCTTGAAATTTTCACCAAATATTCTTTACAATGTATAAAAACCCTGTGCCAAGGGTTTTTTTCTACAGATCCGTAGTTTAATAGTTATAATTAATTAAATTTTCCCATATAAAATTCATTTTGGGAGAGCAAAGCGCTGGAGAGAAACGAAAGTAGCGTATGACCCAAAAAATGCGAAAGGGTTAAAGAAAATTACTTTTTCCAATGCACGTTAAAGATTTTTTTGACTGTTTTCTCGAAGAACAAATTCTTTACTTTTCTTTTATAGAATGACAATAGATGGATTTAAAAATATTAATTGTCAAAATCCCTAAATATCTTTAAAGTTTTTAACAGAATATATCCCATAATTTACAATTTTTCGCTAAGTTTCTTTTAGTTTCATTTCATTCGAAAGTCTTTATTAATAAATTAATATTTTTTTGAATCATTAATATTTGGAGGAACAGAAACCCTAACTGAATTAATTGAATCTGAATTAATTAAACTCTTCTACACAAACATAGAGAATTTTTCTCAATAAATGAAATAAATAATATTCTGTGACGTTTAAAAACAGACAAATTGGCAACGAGTACCAGTTTTGTCCTTCAGGTGTTAATGTTCTTCAAAGTGTCCTAAAATTAAACAATAGATGGCGGTAGTTGTCGAAATAAAAATTTAATTGTGATTCATTTTTCTATAAAATTTTGGGAGTTTTGTAGTTTGTATTTAGAAATAAGATCAAGTTGGAAATAAAAGGGACACTCGACTTTTCATAATAAATAAAATTATAATTAATAAACAAATAAGCGCCATCTCTTGGCAAAAATTCAATTTCTTTGCTAAATCCGAACTAATTCATTCAAATAACAATGAAGATTTTTTCTAAGTTATTTTCTCTGAATTTTCAGCTGGATTCTGAGGATGTCTGTTTGAATTTCACGATCGAACGATGGTTCCCTGTGGCAAATATGTCTCGCTATTTGCCAATTCGTGTCTATGACTACTATGCGCCAGGTAAGACTCTCCTCTTTTCCTCTTTTTTTTTTCAAGGGTCCCGTCTTTGGATCAGAAAATTCTGCTTTTTGATCATGAAAATATGACCAAAAGAATAATTTTCTGATCAAAATTTTAATCTTTTTTTGTGAAAGAAAAAAAATTCTTTCAAAGAAAGAGAAGAAATTAAACAATTTGCGGCATCTTTCAGAACGATTCAATGAGACACTCTTTGATGCTTTACCCACGTATTTGCTGAATATTTGCGAAGTGTGCGGCAGTTCGCAGTGTCCCTACTGTGCAATTTACAATGCAGCCATCAAGGCCCCAATTCCATTCTTCCTCATCCTCGGGGCTGTTGTAGCGATAACTGTGAGACATTTTAGAATAACTGGCAGAGGCTTTCTCACGTTAGTCTCTCTCGCCGTGGGCAATACGTAGGGGGGGAGGGGGATGAGCGAGCGAGAGAGTGAATGAGGAAGGAAAATTGCCATCGTGTGTTCGAAGAATCGCGCGCGCAAACCTCCATTTAAACAAACAAACAAAACACTAAAAGTCGTAGGAATTTCAATTGATTTCATTCATGTGAATAGTTTTTTTTATACCGTTTTTATTAGTGCATTGAAAGAGAAAAATGCAAGAAGGGAGAGAAAATTTAGCAGCTTAATGATAAATCTCAAAAAATTAAGTATTTTTTCTTTGTAAAGAAATCCCATCTATAAAAAAATATTATTTAGGAAAAGAAACAAAAGTGCGCTTGCATGGAAAAGCTCTTCATATCAAAGGGAATGTTTTTTTTTATTGAAGGATTGAACGATGAATGACAATACTTAAGAAGAAAAGTTTAACGAATAAGTGATTTTTCCGCCTTAAAGAAAGAATTTTTTGTATGAAGAAGAAAAGGGCGGGAAAATGTACAAAAAGGAACTTGAAAAGAATTTCTTTTTCTTAAAAATATTTCTCATTTTTTTTAAAAATGAAAATCACTCGAATGTATATTAAGAATTAATCCAGGCCGTCCATTTTCTGGTCAATTTTTTATTTCACGTTTTTTATTTTATGTTTTTTTTATATTTTACAATTTTTCTACGCCTCCAAATCGTGCGAAAAAAAATCATTTTTTAAAATGTGTTTTTTTTTGTAAAATCATTTTGTGAATTTATTCTTTTATTGATTTAAAGTCATTTTACAAAGGCACAAAAGAATGAAAAAAAAAGAATATTTTAAAGAAATTTTGAGATGCGCAGGAAGACAAAGGAAAAAAAAGAATCTCTGTGAGAGATACAAATAACTAGGAATCTCTGTAGTTTTTAAAATAATAATATTTCTGTAGTTACTCGTAGAATTTTCCTTCTAAAAAGCAAAAAAAAGGAAAAGAAATTTAGAAAGTTTTTCTACAAATTTTCTGTTTTTTTTTTACAATAAATCTGTAGGTCAGAATGTAAATAATTTAATGAAGAAAATCATTTTGAATAAGCACGTAGAAATCATTTCTTTTTTTTAAATTTCTTTATAAATCAGCAAACTTCATTCCCGCAAAAAAAAAAGAAAATATAAACTGATAAATAGATAAATAGTGAGAGAAAAATAAGCATTTAGTGTGTGACGAAGGTGCCTTAAATAGAGAAAATACGAAGAAAATATCACAAAAAGTCCATTTTATTGCCAGGAAAATAATAAATACCAGATAAAGGATAAAAAGCTCCCAAAATAGAGAAAATATTTACAACAGAAAATCCAATTTTGATAGTGAAAAAAAAGTGAAAGGAAAATATTTTATATTGTTAACTGTACCTCAGAAAATAGGTAATAAATTTCTATAAATAAAAATAAATTATTCTTTGATGTTTTACTTTAGATTCAGAGCCGGATTGATGGAACATGTTGAAGGAAATTTGTGAAATTCACTTGTCAGACAGTCTTAAGATTTATTAAGTATTCTTAAGATTTTTTAAAATTCCTTCTCAATTTTTCTCAATTTTTCTTAAGCAAAATCAAATTTTCTAAGCGAAAGTTAAGATTTCTTAAGTCAAGCTGAATCGGGCTAAATGAATATTTTCTAAGATTTTTTCTGATGGACTTCAGACTTCTAAATTTTGTAAAAATTTTTCGAAAAATATGCATTTAGCCTGACTTAAGGAATTTCAAGTTTCTCTTAAGTAAATTGCAGAAAAATTAAGTTTTTCTCAAGAAAATATAATAAGTCTTAAGAAAATTTAAAAAAAAAATTAAAAAACTTTTTAAAAAAATCTTAAGAACTCTTAACTTTCACTTATTGTTAGAAAAAAGAAATTCTAACTTAAGAAAATTTAAGTAATCTTATGTCTCTTTTAAGACAACTTAAGAAATACTTCAGTTTCCTTAAGATTGTCTCAAGTTTTCTTAAGATATCTTAGGTTTTCTATATAAAAAAAATGATGATTTCTAAAGATTTTGTAAAACAGTTCTTAAGGTTTCTTAAGTCAGACTAAATCGGGCTTAATTAATCTTTTTCGAAGATTTTTCCTGATTGTGTTCGGGAATCGAAAAATGTACATTTAGTCCAATTTTGCCTGACTTAAGAAATCTTAAGAAGGTCTAAGAAAACTTGAGTATAATTATTTAATTAACTTGGGATTAAGGAGGAGGGAAAGTGGATCAGCTCAAAAGGTAAGTCTTACATTTTAGCTGTGATTCTTTCTTCAAAGAAGCACAGCTTCTGTGTACACTCTAAAATGCAAAGTCGTCAGATCGGGCTCAAACTTGGGATGAGCACGAATTAGGGTCCCCACATTCCAAAAAACGTATGCGCCAAAAATTTTTCCGTCCGGCCGTCCAACGCCCACGATTAAGGCTTTTCACAAAATTTCTGAGCGTTGGCTGTGATTCAGTGCGCGAGAAAGCCTTCCTCAAAATTTGCCTATCCTCAATTTTCCGTCAATTTCACATTTCACTGACAAAGAAAGAATCACAGCCCGTAAGTTTTACTTACCGTTCTTTCGCTTTCCTGTTCCATCCATGTTATATTTATTATTTATCTTTGCAGTTTTTATATATTTATCTTTGCATTTTTATATTTTTAGCTGAATATTAAAGGATCGAATTTAATTAATTTTAAAACTAAATTAAGGAAGTAAAGAAAAAAGATTTAAAGAATAAAATTATTCAAAGAATCAAATTTAAAGAATCAAATTCATTAAATTGAAGAATTGAATTTTAATAATTTTTTGCGTTAACTTCATTTTAATTATAAATACAGAAAGTCATTGAAATTGATTTATTGAACGAAATGAAGGAGTTTATTCATTTTATAGCAGGGACGTGTAGAGCCAGAATTTATTCAAATTAATTGTTTTTAGATAAAATTTCAAATTTAAAATACAGTGAAAATAAAAAAAAAAACATTTGACATTTCTCTTCTAACGTTGAATGTTAATTTTGAATGTTTCATGTTTTTTGTTTTTTGGATTTCACATTTCTTTTCTAAAACTTCAAGTTCATTGAAACGTCTAATATTTTTAACGTTTGAAATTGAAAATTTTCTGGAAACTTTGGATTTTTCTCATTGAAAAAATCTTAAGAATTTTAATTCTCTAGAAGAATTTTTTTTAAATAAAAAAAAAATAATTCTAAGAAAATCATAAATTCGTTGAACGAGAACATTTCATAACTGCCCTCTCGTAAGCAATGGCAGAAGCACAAAACTCCCCCATCTTCAGCCTCAAAGTAAAAACTCCTGAATTGAATTTAACGGCGATTTTCACGAATTTCTAAAAATTATTTATTTTCTCCCAAGAAAACATACGGAAAAAGCAATTTAGCCTGTCTTCTTCTTGAATCCCATTGTGTAGACAAAATTGGCGAAGAAGAGAACACCAACGCCGCACAGGAAGACCGTTGATCCGAACAGAACCCTGTCGAATGGGCCACCTTTGAGGAAGATCGGTAGCCCATTAGGCTCCTGGAAAAATTACAGAGAAAAGAATTTTTCAGGATATTTCTTTGGGGTGAAAAAGGGAAGTTAGAACTTACCTGGAATTTCTTATAATTCCTCACGAGATTCTCAGGCAGAGCCATTTCGTGCACTTCTGAAACATTTGAGAGAAATACTCGATATTATATAATTAGTTTGGCAATTGAGAATTCTTGGGATGAAGAATTCAGCAAGATTTAAAGATTCTCTCAGAAGGAATTTAAAGAGAAAGTTCAGAGAAGAAATTATGGATTAGAAGGATTTTCCAATGCAAAAGGAACTCAATGCGGGAATTTAATGAAAAGAAACTCACAATTTGTGAAGAAAATTTCACAGAAAATTGACAAATTAACTCAACTTTGGGGCGAATGCAGTGAATTTGGCAAATGGCCAAAAGCAAAGTGCAAGAAAATGCAATTTCTGGGATAAATCGGGATAAAATGGGATTTCATTGAGACAGAGCATGCGTGATTTGTTTAAATTAAATTTTATAACGAAGAGATTCGCAATGAAAATGCTTCACAGAGATGTTCGAAATAATAGTAATTGTTTGATGAGTTTTTTTTTCTCAAAGAAAAGCTTCAGAAAATTCATTGGAATTTATTTCAAGAAAAAATCTTTATGGTCGATCATCTTTAGATTTTCATACAGTCTTTGTTTTGAAGGTTTTGAATTACACAAACTTATAAAAAAAATTGTTGTGTTGAGTTGTCCAACATTTAATCGGATTTCTAACCTAACATTTATTCAATGGGGATGAATGAGATAGAAAATCAAAATTGTACTGAATTAATGTGAATATCTTAGGTTAGAAAAACGTGCAAATATTGGACAAACCAATATTTAATTTGACCAGATTTGTAAATGTAGAAATTTCTACGCGGAAGTTCATAAGAATTTCCTCTAGAATTTTCATTATAACATCATTATGAACGTATTAATTCCACAAGAAAAACAAGTACATATAAAGATTTACTCTATTAATAAGAATATCATAAGAAAGGAAAATAAACTTATTTTAATGAAAAGATATTTTTTATCGCGGTCAAAATTCGATTCATTGAATACCCTGAGGAAGGACTAAAGTTGTTTGAAACGTCGGTTTTAAATAAAATTCTTTGAAACAGAATATTAAACATAAAAATCCAATTTTTTAAAGATTTTCCGTACTGAAAAACTTCCTTAAAATCCATTCATGAATTTCCTTGGAAACTTCTCATAATTTCCTTGGAATGTCCCTCAAATCTCCATGAAAATTCCCCTATGTTGTACATCCGACAATTTAATTTAAAACATAAATAAACCTTTTCTTAGGCACTTCATAAAATACGAAAAATACTTAATAAATTAGTAACAAAACTACGAGGTCTTTTCCTCCTCCTTGGCGCATGAGAGATTTATTTGGATTGTCATGGGGAATATATCAAACGTTCTGACTTTTTTTTTCTCATGGGATCCCTTTTATTAAAAGTTTTTTTTTATTTGAAAAAGTGGCGTTGTTTTATTTATAAACATGGTTAAAATTAGATATTTAGGGAAGCATCATAAAGATTATTTTTTCCAACGCACGATCTCTTGAAATTCAACACATTTTCACGTCATCGCGTGGAAAAGAGATTTTCAAATAAATTAACACGACTCTTTGGGCTGAATGGGGGGTGAAGGGAGTATGGGAAATCAAAGGGAAATGTGCCGAAAGTTCTTTGATGATTTTGGCCCATTCCAGTCTTTTTAAATAACAATAAAACGACCGCCGAACCCTTGAGAGGTCTCTCCGAGGACTCTTTTCTTCATTGCTCTAAACATCTGTTTTAAATTAAAAAATCATTTCTTTTGCTGGCTCTTCCTTCTTTCCTCAGCTATGAGACACTTTTTTTTTGAAGACCACACAAAGAGCAACACAAAACTTCAAAGATTTTGCCACATTTCTCAAAAAAAAATCTCAACTTAGGCCACCCGAAAAAAATTGCCAAATTGATTGAGAAACTTTTCCTCTCAACGGATATTGTGAGAATATTTTTCCTCCTCACATTTTTTTAATCTCACTAAAAATTATGGCGGTCAGTGGGAAATATTTATTACATCACTGAGAATTATCAGATTAGATTTATCTTTATTTTTCGCTTCTAAAAGGGCATTGAATGAAAATTATTTAATGGCGAAAATTCCTGTCATTTTCCCACAACACAGTTTGTAGAAAAAAAAATTCATTGATCTCGATCATTCATGTGAATCTCCACACAGAGTGCAATTAGCACGATCCCGGAGAAAATGAAAGAAAGCAATTGAGTGTGCGGAAGATCAGCTCAAATCTCAGTGAGATCTCTTCAGCTGTGAGGTTTTTTTCCCTCCTTCACGCTTTATATTCCAAAAATAGGCGCTTTTCTGCTTTATATACCAACTGGGGGCTGAGTTGTCTGGAGCAGGGGCTTTCGGGGGGTTAATAGAAGTCGTTTTTGTATTTTTAAAATTGTTTTATTTAAATTCAGATCAATTATAATCAGACGTTGTGGAAATTTGGAATGTTTAAAAACATTCAATTTTAGATTTTAAAGTGGTTAAAAAGGGAAAAGGTTTAATTATTTTTGTCTATAAAAGTAAGTCAATTATTTAATTATGGTTTAGATTTTGTTTAAAAAGCACAAATTTTACATTTTACGTTAGAAATTTTAGAAACTATAATTAATCATTTAACGTTAGAACAAGAGATTAAAGAACAAGAACAATTATTAAAACAAGAGACTTTTGTAGTTTTGAGGTATGATCTCCGGACTGCGGGTCTAGGATGAATTTCTCCGGGTCACACGATTTTAATTTTTTTGCTTTAATTTTCGGCAGTATCGTAAAACTAAAAAAATCGCAAATTCAACACTTTCTGTAATTTAGGAAGTTTCGATTTTTTTTAGCTAAAGGAAAATCGTCTTAAATCAGATCTGATTTTTTCTAAACCAGAATAAACTTCCTTAAGTTAGATTACAGTTTTCTTCAAACTAGGTCTAAGTTTTTAAAGTCAGTCCTAAGATTTTTAGGCAAGATCTTTGTTGTAGACTAAACTTAAGTTTTTTTTTAGGATCATGCTTTTAAGGATTAAAGGTTAGATCAGGCTGAACTGAGGCCCAATTCATCTAAGAATTTCTTTGATTTTTGGGACGTTAAAATTTACAGCATAAGGCTAGGAATTCAAGAGTTTATCATTAATCTTTTAAAAGTAGAATTTTAGGAAGTTAAAGAACATTTAACGTTAGAATTTAAAGAGACCAAAATGTAGATTTCTTCTAAATCTGAATCTTAACCAGTTAATTAACGTTAAACGTCAAAAATTATTTTTAATTGAATCATTATAGTTTATAAGGTAACAGCTTAAAATTATTCTTCTAACGTTAGAAGGGGAATCTTTAGCAATGATGGCAATCCTTTTATCAACTTAATAAATAAAATAATTAAATAAATAAATAAACGTTTGAAATTATTTAAGGCGACTTTCTAACGTTAAAGCGAAATTCACAGATAATTATTAGATAAATTAATCATATTACTTATTTTAAGATTGAGAAATGAGAAGCCTTTTGAGTACTTATCTAACGTTAGAATTTGTTTTTAATTTTCTCTACTAACGATTTAACAATTTTCTTTCAAATCGTCTGGTTCTATCGTAAATCGAAGTAAATAATAAGAAACTCCAAAATTAAATATAAAACCTCTCTTAACGTTAAAAACTCATGCAGTTAACCCCTCGACTGCGGTGATCTCCGTATAGCCTACAGTCCCAGAGGAATCGCGCGAGTTTTGCCTTCGGAGAGTCAGTCTCCGAAAGAATCTCGTTGTGAACGGTTGAATAGAACGCGGGTTGAGTGAGAAAGTGCTGTGCTGTGAAGGATTTATCAGTGTCCCCCTTTTGATGAGATCATGAGGTGTAGCTGCCTCCTAATTGGCCTTCTGGGTCTCCTTCTCATCCAAAGTACTTCCGGGATTACCGTTGAAGATCTCTACGATGTCACAAATGGCGGACGGGCGTCCTTCCTGCCGCCGGGAAATGATAATTTTGAAAATGTTAAACTCCCAGCTCCCATTTATTTCTACACACAACAATATGAGGATATTTTTGTAAGGATTTTTCCTCCATTAGGGAGTGTGGGAAAAGAAGAAGGAGAAAAGAAAATTCCCGCTGTGATGGGAATTTTCTTGCGTGTGTGAACGTTTTTCAATGCAAAAATAGAATATTGTTTCAATGAACTTTGCCTTCATGGCTCTTCCTCACAACGTCCCAAAAAGTAAAATGTCGCGCGTTTTCCAGATTTTCTTCCTTCTCATTTTTGGGGGTTTTCTTGAGGAGTTTTTCTTTCAAAGATTTTCTCAAGTAAAAATGAGAAAAAGAGAAATTGTGCGATGTGAATTAAAATAAAACGGTGGGATTAGTGAATGAAAATTAGCACTTTATCGCTCTAGCTCTGTGAAGGGGTCATCAAGAGGCTAAGTTCATTGGATAACAATTTTCATGTTGTTAAATATTCTCTCTCACAAACACTCACACGCAAGAGCTAAAAAGTGGAGATTTCCTTTTTTTCTTCTTTGGGTTTTTCTCTTTTATTTGGGCTGATTTTTGCCCTCTTCCTTCGGCAGATTAACACGAATGGCATTCTGACCTTCCGTTCGGAGTATCCTTTCTTCGCCAACGCCCCATTCCCCATTGAATATCCCGCCATTGCGCCCTTCTACACAAACGTCGACACCACCATCCCCAGTGAGGGCTCCTTCATTGCCCACTACATCACGCAGGACCCCCAGGTTCTCTACAGAGCCACCGACGTCATTCGCAATGGCTTCACAAACACGATTGACTTCGAAGCCCGCAGCATCCTCGTCGCGACGTGGCACAGAGTTGGACATTTCGACAGGAAGACTGAAGACCTCAACACGTATCAGGTAAAAATTAATTTTTAATTTTTCCCCCTTTTCAAATAAATATTTTTATCGGCTGAAGAAATAAATAAAATTGATTGAGAATTAAATGAAAGAGGGAGACTCTAAATGAGCTTATCAATAAAATGCAAAACAGATCACAAAAGTTTATCAAGAGTTTAGAAGTTGAGGCGACAGACCTCCTCATGAACTCCTA
Organism: Lutzomyia longipalpis; assembly: GCF_024334085.1. Lineage (NCBI taxonomy): Eukaryota > Metazoa > Arthropoda > Insecta > Diptera > Psychodidae > Lutzomyia > Lutzomyia longipalpis. Next base: position 26,299,921 of record NC_074708.1, read on the forward strand.
AATATAAATTATTATCGTGCAAAAGTTTCTATTACAAACAAACAATAGTAATTCGCTTTCATTCCATTAAATTATGTAAGATTAAATGGAAATTTAATTTAAAACGCTATGTGGGAAATTATATTGAGCTTTTAAAGGATGTTATGTACAGTCTATGGGGGGAATTTTCAAAATTTTGGTACTTAAGAGAGACTAAAATCTTGTTCTAAAATTTATTTAAAAATTCCTTCTAAATAGAAGAATTTTTTTGTGGATCAATTAATAGAATTTCCAGAGAATTGTCTGCGAAAAATTACAAGTTTTTCTATTAAAAATCAGGTAGAAAAATATCAATTGAGTATTTTATGATCAAAACAAGGCGTATAAAAAGGATATTATGCACAATATAATTAAAAATGTTCTGCAATTCTTTTTTTTAGTGAGTCAGTGATTAATTAAAACTTGGAGGATCGAGGTTTCTAACCTCAAAACTTTGACCTTCATTTTCTCTTAAAAGAAATTATTTTTCCAATTTTTCTTTCGACGATCTTGAAGTAATGGAACTTCCCTAATCACAGATGTAGAAATTGTCACGATATTTTTAAAACATTTTACTCTGTGACGATTTAAATAAATGTCGAAGTAGCCGCGGTGGCCAGCAAAATCCTCCAAGAAAATAAAAATTGATAAAAGTATGGAAGATTACTTTTATTAATCAGAAGGAAAAAAACTTTCCTCATTTGTCCTTTTATTAAAATTTCAACTTTGGGTTTATGTATCATTTTTTTCTCGACAACATTTAATCATTAATTATACGAAGAAATTTATTTTAAAAAAAATTGTAAAAGATATAATTAAAAATCAAAGCAAGTTCGAAATTGCTTTGAAACTTATAAATTTTTTCTATGTCATATATTGTGCATAATCTCCTTTATAAAAGCTCTTTCTCTCTCTCATTCGCTACTGTGTTTATAGAACTTTGGCATTTGAGAATCTCTTAAAACAGCATAAGAAATCAGTCTTTAATATTACAAAAGTTATTCAACTTAAATAATAAATTTAATTTTAATACGTATGAGAACGTGGCCCGACTCGGACTTCTAAAAGTCCACGCAGATTGAGAAAAAATGGTATAAAATAAAAAGAAATAGTCTTAAATTTGATATAATTTTAAAGCCCGTTTAGTGCTCTTTTATTCCCATAACTTTCTACATTTAAAGTTTAATCAGTTTTTAATTAATATCGAATTGAAAAAGGCCTTAAGAGGTCCAAATTGGGCCACGTTCCCCTACCTAATTTATTAAAAAAAAAACTACGTATCTGTATTAGTTCGGTTAAGAATCTTTTATTTTAATTACTGTACTTGAATGACTTAAATAGTATTTTTTATTACCTACCTATTATTAAGCATGAAAATAGGAAAACAAACCAGAAGAGGAAACAACAAATTCAAAGTTAAACTGACTTTGTAAATAAAAGTTTTTTTTTCTTTCGTTCTTTAAGGCTTAATTTTTTTCTTTTACTAAATTCTTTCATTTTAATCGCATTTTTTGGTCATAAAACGTTGTTTTCATTACGAATCTGTGTGAGAAGTTTTTCTTTCTATTAAATGGAGGTTAATGAGGGTAATGAGGCTAAACGGGATTTTTAATGCAACAATTAGAATTAAAAGTTTTCCATTAGGGGAGTCTGGGGAATTCAATAAAAACTCTATTTTTCATAAATTTTTATGGAGGAAACTCTTTTAATTTTTTAAAAGATTTTTATAAATTTTTATTTGAACTTGTACCTATTATCTTTAATTTTTATCATTAATTACAAGGAAAATTATTAACCTTTTCATGACCATTGGATCATACTTTTATTCAATTTTAGAGCTGTTTTTATAACAATTTTAATCAGTATTTTTGAACTCTAAAGACTTATTTCTAAGCTTGATTCTAATCATTCTTTTTATTAGATTTTTAGCGAACAATTAGATCAAAACCTAGAAATTCTCTCTAGAATCCTTCTCAAGTTCTTTTCGTTTTTATTAATTATTTCTTATTCAGTTTTTTTTCTGACTTTAGACGGACCTACAATGCTAATACGATTAGAATAAATTTAATTATTTTTTTACCTTCCAGGTGGCCATTATTTGTGGGGATAAAGAGACCTACGTGCAGTTCCTCTACCCGGAGGGAGGTTTAAATTGGATTAAGGGTGATGTGGGTGAATCTGGGCTCCCGGATATTCGTGCCCAGGCTGGTTTTGTCTCTGAAGAAGGCTCCGTTGTCACCCTCAAAGGCTCAGGCCTTGAGAATGTTAAATATTTGTCTGAGCTCACAAATTACGGCGTTCCGGGAATCTTCCTCTACCGCGTGGGGCCATTGGGTCTGGATCAGGATGTTGTGGAGCCTGATCGGTACCTTGGAAGCCCTGAGTCGACGCATCTCACATGCAGGGATCGCGGGAAGCACAGATGCCATTCAAATGCAGTGTGTGAGGACACGAGGGCTGGGTTCTGCTGTAGCTGCAAGGAGGGGTACTACGGGAATGGGTATAGTTGCATTAAGAGTGACGCCCCAATAAGGGTTGCTGGACTCATTACGGGCACTCTCGGGGGTAGGCCGGTTAATTCGCAACTTCAGTCGTACGTTGTGACCGTTGATGGGCGCACGTACACGGCTATCAGCCCGTTGGAGCCTGAAATTGGGAGTCGTTTGCAGATTTTGCAAATTGTCGGCAGCAGCATTGCTTGGTTGTTTGCAAAGCCTTTCGGGGGTGCTAAGAATGGGTATCAACTAACCGGGGGTAGCCTCAATCATACATCAGTCCTGCGCTTTGAAGGCAGCGGGGAGGAATGCAGGGTAACGCAGAGGTTTACAGGACTCAATATGTGGGATCAGTTGGCTGTTAACATTGAGCTGGATTGCAACCTCCCAGAGATCCCATACGGAGCTAGGCTCAAGTTTGGAGACTACGTTGAGGAATTTACGCGTGTTTCAGACACAGAACTTCATTCAAGTGAACGGGAACGTCGAATTGGTATTCAGGACTACGATCGGGATCTCGTCTTCAGCCTAACGCAGATCATCAGTTACGAACGGTGCCCGTATGCTGAACAATCTGCAGGCGCTGCTGGTGAATCAATCCCACAGAAAATCTCCAAAGTGTCCGTGTCGTACGAACCACGGGAACAGGCTATAAGGATCAGTATGCTGAGTCGAGCAGGAATAGATCAATCAGTAAATCCCTGCACCGATGGTACGGCCAAATGCGGCGAGAACACGCTCTGCATCCCAGCACAGGAGGATGAAGATGCTGAGAATTATCTGTGTCAGTGCAAGAACGGATTTGCTCCAGATCGCATTGTGGCAGGAGTTGAGCACTGTGTGGACATCGATGAATGCCGTGGGGTTAATATTTGCGATGAAAATGCTGAATGTTACAACGAATTGGGAGGATATTCCTGCATCTGTCGTCCTGGCTATCACGGCAACGGCTACGAATGCTACCCAGAGGGTTCTCCTGCGCCACCACCAAGGCCTGAACCACCTTCTCCTGACCCGTATCCAACTCCTTCGCATCCACAAGTTCCAGAATATCATGAAGTTGAACCTGAATCACGCTCCCAACCATGTGATTCCCAGAGTGTCTGTTCAACTAATGCAATTTGCATCAGTGGACTATGCTTCTGCATCAATGGTTACTCCGGTGATGGCAGGACTTGTATTCCTAACTGCAATCATGACGAAGAATGGGTGCTTGATCAGTGCGTCCATAGACAAAATCTAGATCAGGATTACCGACCTGGTAAGAACTTGAAGATTGAGCTTCGAGGAAGTAGAGCCTACAATTGAATCCTGCTTTGTTTAGTTCTCTTCTGTACAGAGGAGCGTTGCAGCTGCCCTACAGGCTTCCAGGTTATTGAGTATTCCTTCGGGACAACGTGCATCCCGCGTGAGAATAACTGGATCTTCAATGCAAGCGCATTTTATCCTCAAGAAGGAGGTAATGGCAGATTGGAGTCCTCCTGCAATGTTCAGAACAACTGCAGTCCCTACGCTGATTGCCAGATGAGTCCCACTGATTCTAGGTAAGTTCTAAACATTCTGGACTGAACGAAAAAAACACTTGCTAAAAATTTCTCCAAATCTATTTAATTCCTGATCTATCGTTTGAGCTATTGACTGATCCAATATCTGATCTATTGTCTGATCTAATGTCTGATCTATTATCTGATTTATCGTCTAATCTGTTGACTTATCTATTGTCTGATCTTATATTTGATCTATTATCAGATCTATTGTCTAATCTGTTGTCTGATCTAATCTCTGATCTATTTTATCTGATCTATCGTCTGATCTGTTGTCTGATCTGTTGTCCGATCAATCGTCTGACCAAACATTGTATCAATCAGTTTAGCGCCTTTAAAGATCTTTTGAAACTCAGATCACACAGTTGAGGATTAAAAAGTTTAATAGACCAAAAAGCCTAAAGTTTTAACGCAAAACTCCTTTCCTTTTAAGCTATGAATGCGTCTGCAAACCAGGCTACGATGGCGATGGTCAAACATGTGAACCAAAATCCATTTCATGTGCAGAAGAAGATATTTGTGATGCTCACGCCACTTGCAAGTACGACTCAGAAGACAGGAGGAGTGTGTGCGTCTGTGATCCAGGCTACGAAGGCAACGGACAAACCTGCTACTTAGCAGCTGAGTGCATGCATGACGACGATTGTGGGATCTCGTCAATTTGCGATGGAGGAATTTGTCACTGCAAGGAAGGCTTTGAGAGGGATATGTCTGACTATTGTGTCCCAATTGGATCCTGTGGTGGAGCTATTTGTGCTGAAAATGCCATCTGCCGGTGGGATCAAGGGCAGATGGTTAGCTACTGCTACTGCCCGCCTGAATTTGACGGTGATGGCATTCATTCGTGCAAATCCAAACCACCACCGTGCAATGTAAGGAATAACTGTGGGCTCTATGCATCCTGCTTACCCAACTACAGGTAATGAGCAGGCAGAAGGGGCAGAAGCGCTTAGCAGCTAGGCTGTTTGCAGCTTCTAACGTACATTTATGGTCTCTTTTTCGCAGAGATTCCACTGTATATGAATGCGTCTGTGATGCAGGATTCGAAGGAGATGGATTTGTGTGCAGGAGAGAAGTTAACTGCATCATAGATCCACACATGTGTCATCCACAGGCAACGTGTTTAGCTTCCCAAACAGGCGTCAAATGCATTTGCAATCAAGGTTTGTTCACAAGTCGCTGCAATAAATTCAAAGAAGCTACAGTTTTGTCTAATTTTCTTCCAGGTTTCATTGGGAATGGAACACACTGTGCCGAAGTGCAGCAACATGAAACAGGATTCCTCCTAATCAGTCAGGGTGTTGCAGTTGTTCGTGTTCCCTTTTCAGCTCAACGTGGACGTCCTGTTTCCATGTCCCAAATGGCCATTGGAGTGGATAAGGATTGTGCAGAAGGACGCGTTTATTGGAGTGATATCTCCTCTAAGACAATCATGAGCTCCAAATACGATGGAAGCGATAAGAAGACGTTTATTTCTGAAGGTAGGAAGTCTTTGTTCTGAGTTTGAGGCTGCTCAGTTAACAGACAATTCGGTTTTGTAGATATTCTGTCTCCGGAGGGAATAGCCGTGGATTGGATTTCAAGAAGGATCTACTGGACTGATTCAACAAAGGATACAATTGAAGTTGCCAGTTTGGATGATCCTAAATTGAGAGCTGTTATCATTCGTAAGGATTTGGTTAATCCACGTGGAATTGCCGTTGATCCTCATCATGGGTAAGGTTTCTTTATCAGAAAACACAACCTTCTAACTCAAACCTTACGTCTGATCTTAGCCTGTTCCTCTAATTTTCTTCCAAATTGAAAAACAAAGACTTTACAGGCTAAAAATTGAACCTGCTTCAACAAAAATAAGATTTCTAGACAATTAAAAGCAATGAAAATTTTCTTGATCTGTATACAGAAAGATCTACTGGTCTGACTGGAATCGTGATCAGCCGAAGATTGAATGGTCTAATCTGGATGGGACAGCACGGGAAGTTCTTCTGGGTAAACCAGACGTTGTTCTTCCAAATTCTCTGGCAATCTTCCAGAAATCCGGAGAGTTGTGCTACGCTGATGCAGGAAATATGCAAATCGGCTGCATTGATACGTACTCAAAGACACCACGCGTGATCATTGCAAATCTCTCCTATCCCTTCGGTTTGGCCATCTCCGATGATCACTTTTACTGGACCGATTGGTCTACGTAAGTTCCGATCAAATGATCTTTCTTCTTTACAATTTTTTCTTAAAAATGGTTTTGTGAATTTTTGGCTGATGCAGAAAGCGGATTGAGAGCATTGACTTGATGGGAAATCGCAAAACGGGCATTTCGGGACCACTCTTTGGCAGCCACAAGATGTACGGCATGACGGCGGTTACGGCAGAGTGCCCAATGTACTTCAGTGAGTGTCAGGTGAACAATGGCGACTGCCCCGAGTCCCGGATCTGCCTCCACAATCCCAATGCCCCATCGGGAAGAAGCTGTAAATGTGCCAACTCCAACAATTGCAACGAACTCGTGTTCGATGACTAAAAGTTGCGTGTGTTTGTGTTCGTTTTTCTTTTTTAATTAAAGGATTTGCAATATTATTAAAATTTAAATTTATTATTAAAACAAAAAACCTTGTAAAACGCCAACGCAATAAAAAATGTGTCGCCAGAGAAAGAAAAGAACGCAAAAGGGTTAAAATTCATCGTAAAGCCTTTAATATCTGCGCATGAAAATAATTGCAAAGTATTTGACTTTTTATTGCTAAAGTTTGATTCTAGAAAGGCCACAGCGGTATGAGGGATGAGCCATAATCAGAAATCAGCATCCCAGCCCGAACATTCATCTGGCGGAATTTCACTGTCAATGGGGAATTGGTCGAAGTTCGATACGTCCAGGGGACCGGCAACAGGTTGCACTATTGGGGCTTCCAAAGTTTGACTCACAAGTCCATCCCAGTCGAAGCCTTGAAACCATCTACGAAGGAAAGGAAATGAGTGAGTTTTATTAAATTTTTATTTTTAGTTGTAAAGAAGCTGGTCTGAAAGTTCAGACGTTGATTGATCTTTAGACTTTTTGCAAGGCTGTTTACGCCTTATTCCTGATCTACTCTTTTAATTCTTTTAAACTTGTTTATTTAACTGTTTGAACATCCAAAAAACTTAAAAGTAAGGCTCGTTAAAGTCTGTAAAAAGACGAAGGAGTTCTGAACTCATAAAGTTTCATTTGTTATCATTTTTCGTCGGAGAAACTTGTCTCACGTCTGTTAAAAGATGCGCTTTAACAGATTTGTATATGGCTCTGTTTTAGACGTTAATTGACTTTTAGATTCCTTTTTACAATCCTGTTTACGCCTTATTCCTGATTTGCTATTTTAACCTCTTCTAAGTTTGATTATATTTAGCTGATTAGACAGACGTCTAGAAAACTTTCAAAGCCTTGTACAAAGTCTTTAAAAGGAACGCCTTAACAAGCTTCTAACTGTCCCAGTTTTTATTCATCTGACTTTATTTGAAAAAGACTTCAGAATTATAGTTTTAAGCAATTTTAGGCCGTTAACAAACTATCGTAGATCGTCTTTCAGTCTGTTTTCTTTCAAATCAACAAATTGAACAAAACTTAACAACTTTGCTATAAATTCCTTCATTACCTGTGCTTCTTGATGTCGTCAAATCCGCCCTTTTGATAGCCTAAACGCTCAACTGGAGCATCCCGGCAAAGTTTCTTAATGAGTCCTATTGCCGTTCTGCTCATGTGTCGAGGGAAGTCAACCATATCGATGCCCTTTAGGATAATATTGTAGGTCTTCATTGGATCACTCGCCGTAAATGGTGGCCTGTTAATTGAACATTCCTTTAGAACTCCATCCAATCAGCTCATACTTCAGTAAAAGTTCTCAACTTACGTTCCAGTTAGAAGTTCATGAATGAGAATTCCAAGTGCCCAGAAATCAACTCCACGATCATGCCCTTTATTGAGAATAACTTCCGGTGCAACGTACTCAGGGGTTCCGCAGAAAGTCCACGTTTTACTGCTGTACCCAATATACTTGGCAAATCCAAAGTCAACAAGCTTCACGTAGCCTCGTGAGTCAAGCATGAGATTCTCCGGTTTCAGATCTCTGTACACAATTCCACGTGCATGGAGGTATTCGAAGGCCTGCAGAACGCATCCAATGATAAATTGAGTCGTTGCGTCGTCAAAGTATCCTCGATCTGGCAAGAAAAGAATGAGTTTAGATGCATTAACAGTCGGTTCTAACCTTAACAGTTTTGCTACATTTTTACCTCTAAGTGTGGTCCAGATTTCTCCCCCTAGGCATGCTTCAAGAAGCATATAGACGTACTTTGTATCCTTGTACGTTCTAAACAGTCGACAGATGAACGGAGACTGACAGGACAGCATTATAGTGCGTTCACTGAAGACATGATCCTGCTGATGCGTCTCAACGATATGTTGCTTTTTAAGGCACTTCAGAGCATAGCTTTCAACCTTTCCTGAATTCGTGTGCTTCACAAGTTCAACACGTCCAAATCCACCCACACCAAGGGTGGCAACTGTTTCCAAATCAGCCAGTTCCACATCGAGCAGTTCCTGCTTGTCCAGCCGCTCAAACTCCAGTAGTTTCCTCTCAGACTGCTTGAAGGCAATCAAACGATTTGCATCACCGTAATCGATGTCGTGGAGTTCAACGAGATCTCCAATGAGCTGATTGAAGGAGACCCGATCCAGCGTTAGACACTCCACACCTGGTGGCTGAGCTACGATATTTGCAGTTCGTTTGTCTTCCTTTATGAGCGCCTGCTCACCGAAGTAATCTCCGCGATTTAGCACCCTAATCTCCTCCTCAACCGAAACACCCGGCAAACGTTGAGTCACCTTCACACTGCCCTGGCTAATGAGGTAGAATGTGTCGCCACTGGCTCCTTGGCGAATAATGTAGGAGTTTGCCGGATAGAATTCCACCTCCAGTACATCGGCAATCTTGCAGAGAACATCGTGACTCAGATTCTTCAGCAGGGGCACGCATTTTAGGAACTTTACATTCTCCTCTATACGCTGCAGACCCGTACGCATCATAATCTGCTGGAAGAGACGACGCTCAAGCACCCAAACTCGAGCATTCGTGAGAACTCTTATTGAGGCTGTTCGTGTGCAGTTGTAGAGGATTGCTAGTTCTCCGAATGTTTTCCCCTGACCCATTGTGCCCAAGATCTTTTCATCCTTGATTACTTCAAACTCCCCTTCCGCCGAGACATAGAGATGGGATCCAGCTTCACCTTCACGGATCACATATTCACCTGCCAACAAAAGGAACCAGAATTAGTAAAGCCTCAGATAAAGCTGGAGTTGCCTTAAATCTAACTGAATTTAATTCCTTCACTGCACGTGCTGATATTTCGGAGCATTTAAGTCAGCAGCAAAGACAACCCGCTATCTCTGATACAAAAGAGCTCAAGTCAGATCATCGCCTTTCACCTGCGCATCATTGATCTTTCAACCGTCTACGTAATGTCTCCCGTAATCTAAGTTGCTGGGGTTCCAAGAATCAAAGGCAAATTACCCAAAAACCGAATTAATCAGAGATAAAAATGTTTTTAATTTAGGCGAGAGGATTAATCAAATTAACTTTTGTCTAGCAAATTATTTTGACATCCACCTAAAACCGGAGATAAGGAAATCTTTGTTTTGATAATAAATCTTGATAAGGGTTAATCTTATTTGTGGTCTGATGATTTGATACTTGAAAGACTGGAAATGAACTTTAATTGTTCACCAAGATAAATTAGGTTTTGATAGGAGAATATTTACAAAAAGGTTTTAGGAAGAACAAGTTAGAAAGAAATCTTGAAGACTGAATATAAGATTAGGTCGTAAAGACTCTGCAAGATCAGAGAATATATCGGCTTAGAAAAATAGTCATGATCTAATAACCCAATCCAGATATCAGGACTGTGCTAACTGACAAAGCAGCTAAAATAAGTCTAAAGCAGGAACCAAATATCAGGACTATAAGATCAGACAAAAGGAGAACTAAAGAAACTCAGCAAAAACAGATAACAAAAAACTCCAGCAAAGAAAATTCTGAAGCCTGTCTGTAAAAAGCAGGCAACGAATTAGCCTACAAGATCAGTCCGAAATACAAGTAAACGAACTGAAAGACCTGGCAAGAACAGATCTGATATAGGAACTAAAAAAAAACTTATTAGATAAGTCAGAAGGTGAAATTCACTAGTCAGACAGATTTAAGGTTCCTTAAGAAAGACTTAAATTTTCTGAAGATTCTTTAAGTATTCTTAAGAATGTCTCAAGTTTTCATAAGATTTATTAAGATTCTTTAAGAAAAACTTAAGAATTTCTAAGAAAAATTTAAGATTCTTAAGTTTTTTTTAAGCAGGTCCTTAAACTTCTTAAGTAAATCGAAGCAAATTTTAGGCATTTCAAAAAATATGAATCCTTGGGAGATCCTTGTTAACGGAATTTCTCAACTTAATCTCCTTCCTACAATTAGAGAAAGAATGAAAAAATTCTCATAATTGTGCAACTTCCGTCTAAAACTCTAATCTAAACTAGATAAGCGATCGTTTGAGAGAGCAATTGAACATCTTTATCAGATGATTACACCTGGTTAAAATTAAAATGGTGTGTACACGTTGAGTGCTCTGAAGGTCAATTTGCACTTTCGAAGCAACTTTTTTTTTCTTATTCAAGTGGCAAAATTACCAAATTTACGACACGCGCTCTCGTGGCTTTCCAAACAAACCCCTCGGAGCAGGAGAGAAAAGAGCGAAAGTGTAGTAGACTTACCAGCTGGATACTCGCGACTGTACATGGAGTCAACAAGTTCACGTATTTGCAGACAGTCGAGGTTCTTCATGAAGTCATTGTCCATGATGGCGTCCTTGATGAGTTGCTTCGAACGGAAATCCTTCTCGTATTTGGGGATTTTGATGTCACGCGACTGCTGAGCAGCTCCGTCTGAACTCTCTCCTGAAACTCCTTGCTTCTTGACAACCGTTGTTGGGGCCGATTCAAAGCGAGGACGCGTTTTGTTCCCCGCAGGCGGTTGCTTCTGTCCCGCAGGTAAGGCTGTTGTGCAACAGCTGCGGTTCTGCTGAGCAGCCATGCAATGATGACTCTGAAGGCTTGACAGGAGATCTCCATCACCAACACGGATGTGGTTTGTTGTCTGCTGCAGGACACTCTGTGAACAGGATTGAAAGGAATTAATTCTTGATCCTTCCATGATGGCTCTGACGTTTATTTTTACCTTCAATTTGTGAACTTCTCGCTTGAGCTTGTCCACCTCGTTGTCTCGATTCTTCAACAATTCACGCAAATTTGCAATCTCATCCTCCAAATGCTGAGATCTTTCGCGCCAATCAACTGAATGCGATGAAGCTTTGTGATAATACTCGTACTCATTGGGGATCACAGGTGATCCAAATGTCTCCTTGCTCGTAACTCGTGTCAGAGGTTTCCCATCCTGATGAGACAAAGTTACAAAAAAATCCTCCTTAAAATACTTTAAAAAAATAATTGTTAAAAATAATTGTTAAAAATATCTTAAAATATTCTTGAAGATATTTGATAAAATAAACGGATTTTCTGTTTAATTTTGTTAAAGTTTCTGAGTAAATTTAACTTAATTTCATTCAAATGTCGCATTTTTCTTGACCATCACTGTAACACTGTTCAGTAAAAAGTGATAAATTCACAATTTAGTATCTGAATAAATAAAATGTTCTAATTGCAAAGAAAAATATTGATATCTAAAGAAATAATTCAGTGTTTGATTTAAAAATTATTAAATTGGAAAACATCAGCATAGACCAGAATTAAATATTCAGCAATTTAATACAAACTAAAGTTTTGCAAAAAAAAATTAGGAAATTCCCAATTTTTCATCTGAGTTTTCTTCAGCTTCTCTGAATATTTTATCGTTGAATACTTCATTAAACTAATAGAATTTTTTATTAAACTTTATATTTCATTAATAAGTTTTTTATCAACTTAAGGGTCTTACTAGAAACCAAATCACAAAGAAATATATTTTAAAAAAAGACGAAGAAAAAAAAAGATTTTTCAGCAAACGCTGAATTTTTCATAGATGCTGAATTAATTATCACTTGCTGAATATTAATTTATTTTCCAATCTTTCGCTAAATTCTAAATTTTGCATCAACTTTTGTAAAAATTTTTATTTGTTCTCACTGAAATTTTCATCAATTGTATTGAAATTTTCATTTTTGGCAAAAAAATCTGATTTTTTTCATTTGCATTTAATTTATTTATCTATCACTGAATGGTTCTTTAATCTTGCTGAAGTTTTCATTTATTACGTAATTTTTCATAAAAAAATCTTCATTTTGTTGAAATTTTCATAAGTCTCTGATTTTAGCTGTGATTCTTTCGAAGAAAAGAATAGCACAGCTTCTGTGTCCACTCTAAAACTCAAGGTCGTCGGATCGGGCTCAAACTTGGTATGAGCACGAATTAGGGTCCCCACATTCCAAAAAACGTATGCGCCGAAAAACTTTTCCGGCCGTCCGGCCGTCCGGCCGTCCGTCCGGCCGTAGTTTGAAGCTCAATTACAAGAGAACGGTAATAGATAGAGACTTGCGGTCACCGGCAAAGTTCAATTATCGACTGGAAGTCGTCCAACTATGATATCAAATTCGACCCCCCACCCCTGCATCCGCCATTTTGAATTTTTTTCAATTTTGTTTTCGCTATATCTCAGCCTCTATTATAGCTAGAGGTCTGAAATTTTAATATGTTGTAGGGGCCCTTAAGACCTTTTCAACGATACCCCATTTCCAAAAATCGGACAAGCGGTTTAGCAAATATAGACTTTTATCGAAAGTCGGCCATAACTCCTAAACCGGTTGACCGATTTTAACCAAACCGGTTTTGAATGAAAGATCTCAAAAAGGTCTACAATTATCTATACATAGGAAGTTTCAAAAGTTACCGCTAGAGGGCCTACAATCAAAAACCAAAGTTTCGATGAGTTTTCGACCAGTTTTCGATTATTATCTCAAAAACTGGACGATAGATTTCGATTAAATTTTAGTATGTTATAGGTGATAGGTACACCTTTTAATAAAAAAAAAATTAAAAAAATTTATGTCGCGGTTTCAGAGATATAGACCAAAACAGGTTTCCATATGTACCGATTGTTGTAATATTGCCTTATATCGGCTTAACGGTACTTGATAGAGGCTTTTCAATTGAAGTTTCATTAGGTATAGTGGGTATGACCTATCAGATTTTACTAATTTCAAAATTCAAAATGGCTGCCTTCTGCCTTTTTCCTACATCAACAATTACTTTCACCTATTCACATATATTTTAAACAAACTAATTGGCGCCCCGCGAAGCGGGGCGCCTTTTTTATACATAAAAAATATAAACCTATAAATATACATATATAAGTACAATGATGGTCCAGCAGAGTAAAGGGAATGTACTGGTAAGTTTCACTTACGGGCTGTGATTCTTCCTTCAGATGACAGTCCAAGTGTGGTGAAAATTGAGGTGGATAAATTTTTAGGAATGGCTTTGCCACGCATCGAATCACAGCCAACGCGTGTAAATTCTGGGGAAAGGCTTACTCATGCGCGTTGGCTGTGATTCGTTGCGTGACAAAGCCATTCCTAAAAATTTATCCACCTCAATTTTCACCACACTTGGACTGTCATCTGAAGGAAGAATCACAGCCCGTAAGTGAAACTTACCAGTACATTCCCTTTACTCTGCTGGACCATCATTGTACTTATATATGTATATTTATAGGTTTATATTTTTTATTTATTTTGCTTTTTGAATTTGAAACAAAATTCTTAATTCCTTTTTATTAATTCTTTTTTTCAAAACAACAACGTTCTGATTTTCCGATGAATTTCCTCATTAGATTTTCAATTCCCTAAAAAAAATAATACAAGGAAAATTTCCCTAAGAATTTATATTTTTTCTTTCAATTGAAATTGGTTGAAATTCAATAAAAATGCGTTTCTTATTCCGTTAAAATTATATGTATTCGATGGAGACGCCTGGTAGACAAAACTATGTATAATTTCTTACTTCTCTATTCAAGAACATTATTTAGTTTATTCTGCAATTTATTTTCAAATCTAAGATGAAAAGAAAATCACAAAAGTGAATTTCAACTTAAACTCCTTTATTTTTGTTGCTCAGTGTAGACACAACTCCTAACATTCAAATTCTATGTCATGCACTTCCGGAAGAACTACATACTACTCATTTCCCCTCTTGAAATTCAGCTTCGTAGAATTAATTCAATTTTATGCAATTTCTCTGGCAAATTTTGAAAATTATCCGCTCTTTGTCAAAGTTGCAGAAAATCATTTTGAAAATTCATCTATTCTCCTCTTCTGTTGGTTCATGCACACCACACATATTGTTTGTTGTTCGACTAGTAATTGCATGCACAAACTAATGATAATTTGCATTCTGTAGGAAGTATGTTGTGTGTGCAACTGAATGTTGGATGTTGTTCACATGGGAATGGGAAGACAAGCAAAATACGCCTCATTGAGAGCTTTAGATTTTGAGCTCAAAAAAGCACATATTCTGAGAACTTTTTGCGAACTTTTTGGGATTTGAAATTTACGTGAAAAGGGTGCGATGAAAAAGTCTTTTACTTGCATATTCATTTGGAGACCATCTCCCGTCTTGGCGCCCACACGGCTATTCCTCTTGAGACTCAGCACGGAGCCCATCTTGTTGGTCTCAGGGCTGTCACCGAGAACAAACTCAAAGGGCTTCTCTGCGTCCTCGTCGAAGCTCGAATCGGATTTAGCTACAGACGCACGACGCCCGCTGGCCGTTGAGGAGACCGATTGGTCTGATTGTGCGGAATCACTGCGTGGTTTGGGTGGGCGAACTTGCTTGAGGTGCGACTTGAGGTGGTCCGCGAAGAAACCCTGACTGGGGGAGTTTGTGGGCGTCACGGGTTCCTGGCGGCACACCTTGAGCACCACTTCCGGGTGAATGAGAACATCGTGCACGGTGAAGTTTCCAAGGCTGGGTGTTGATTGGCGCTTCTCGGGCCCCGGAAGGGCCAGGATGCCATTGCGTGTGGCGATAACGCGTGATCGTTGAGATGCCCTCTGATCCTTCACCTGAAAAAGAAAAATTAAACATCCCAAAGTTTGTAATTTGACTTAATAAATAATTAAATTATGCAAAAACGATTAATTTTTGATAAAATTTTATAAAAAAATAGATTTTTAAATCAAATCAATGAGGATCGCCTCATTGTTATTAGGGCGCCTGCATTTGAAAAGTTGCGCTCTGACGGGCTGCTGGTTATTGGGATGTTTAGTATCCGCATTGCTAGAAGATATAGTATATTCAGGAAGGACTCTTTGTGGTTTGCCCACCACGTCAAAAGACCATCATCGGAGGTGGAGCTTGGGCTCACATTGCTGCAATACGCAATCAAACAAATTCTGTAGGTCTACTAGAACTTGAGATATGAGCATTTTTATCTTTCAAATTGCTGAACTCAAATTCTGCTCACAAATTAAATTACAACGCATACACAGTAAATCGTTTTTCCCGTTACTTGCTACGGAATTTGACTGTAACTCCCTATTTAACGTAAATTTCAGTTACGAGTAATGTATTTTCCGGTATGCTTACTGAAAATTCTGTAAAATTCAAACTGAAAATATTCAAATGTTCTAATGGAAAACCGTTACATTTGATTTTTCTGTAATTGAAACAGAATTTTCCGTAAATCCGAAAAATTCCCAAAAAACTGTTGAAATAACAGAAAATTTAGTAACTACTAAACAGGAAAGTCAGTCAAGTTTACGGTATTTTCAGTGAAATTTCTTAAAACCGCGAATATTCTTCAGTTGCAATTGAGACTTCACAGCGTTTAGAGGTAAGTTGAGGACAAAAGTTTTTTTTTACCAATTCTTTTATTTTTACGATTTTTACGGTGTTTGAGTGGGTGGAAATGTGTGAATTTTTTTTAACAAATACGAAATTCCTTCGTCTTTTTTCTTTTCAGAGGATATTTTGGAAAAAATGTGGAAAAAAAGAAAACATCAAAATATGCCTTGGAGATTCAACGAGTTTTTCAATGGAATGTCAGCAAGGGTTATTCAACGCTCCATCCAAAGTTTAGGAAACGACTGTTCCCACTCCTGGTTCAACTACCGCAGAATCTCACTAAGCAGGCAATGAGACACTGGAAAGACGTCCTTTGGACCAATGAACTACGCTTGTGTGCTTTGGAGCGCTTCTGGAATGGCCTGGAAAGTTGCTCATCACCACAGAATGCTCTCTCATGAGGTATGTATTTGTCTGCTGTCACTAAGAGCCACAATGTCCATTTTTGAAAATATTTTTTTTGTCCTCTAGGAATCACCGTGCAGAAGAATTGCGAAATTTAGGAGGGCCCTGGAAAAGAGTGAGAAACCGGCGAGACGTACCTCCATCGAATTGGACACAATTGGAAGCTTCAACGCGAATGGCATTGTCATCATCTGCAGGATAATTGAAACTCACTTCCGGAAGAGGATTCATCTACTAGATGCTCAGAATGCGGATGGAGTTAAAAAAAACATTGGATTCTTGGTTTCAACTCCCATGATTTGTAAGCCCGTGATTTTTCTCTATTTTCCGAACAATTCAATATTTTTTATCTTTTTATTTAAAAATGAGAAATGAAAAAAAAAATTAAAGATTTTTTTATGTCAAAAAAAATTCTCTTGGGGCTAAAAAAAATGTTAAAGTAAATTCAAAAATTAAAATAGTTTCATCCTAAAATAACTATGTATTTTTTCAGCATATTTTAATAAAAAATGATTAAAAATATTAAATTCTGCTTTTTTTTAATTTTTGGGCCCATACCGCAAAATTCCGTGTAACTGAATTTTACTGTAGTAAAATTTCACTGAAAATTCCGTAGGGTTGCATTTAAATTATTAAAAATTTAACGGAAAATTCCGTAATCGTAACGGAAATCTGAGAACACCGACGTTACGGAATTTCCTGTTGCAAAGAAAGTTACGGAATTCTTACGGAATTGTCGGTCAATTGGACATTCCGTAAATTTAACAGGAAAATAGACTTGCTGTGTAGACTGTAGCGACTGACTCCTCCGCGTTGTGGTATACCAACTATTATAACTGGACACGTTTTGATTGACTTTATTTTTGTTATTACACTCGTGCCTTGGCATAAGATAGTCTTGGATATACTCTTCACATTCATTATTTTCAAAACGCGAGAGCAGTACATTCAAAACTATCTTATGCTAAGGCACGACTATATTTTTTTTTAGAGTTGCGGCTTCTGATGTTACATTTTGCCAAAAAAAATCACACATGTTCCTCCCATTTCAATGAAAATTTTTATTAAATCTATGTTTTGGAGAATTAAATTGAAATTGCAAAAAAAAATATAAAAGAAATATCAATTCATTGGGCCTAATTCAGCGACCAAGAAATTCTAGAAATCTTTTAATTTTGTACTGAAATTTCAAAATTTCAAGCGAATTTCAAGGGTTTCTTAGTCGCTGAATAAGGCCCATTATTTCATATAATTTTATTTAAAACGCAATTTGACAAATTATATAATTCATTTTGTTTCTTTAACTATAAAGATTTAAAAGTTACACAAGAAATGCTATTGAGAGTATATGCAAAAATAGGAAAAAAAATCCCTTATTATTTTTCATTTATAGAAAAAATCCTGTGGTAACAATCATAAAAACATGATGAAAACAAATAAATTTGCGACACCGGGCGCAGCAAATGAAGCTTATCTTGTCGCAGTCATCATGGTAGCATCGATCCTTCAAAGTTTCCCTTGGGAAACAAGCTTGATTCACATTCAAGAATTCTTCTCGGGAATCGGAGAAGGCGTACCACGGCAAAAGAACGATTTAAAAACATTAACTGTCAAAATCTTGAAATATCTTTTAAGTTGTTAGAAAAAGAAAGAAAAGATTTTTATCAGAATCTACCCCAAGAATTCTAAAACTCTTCCTTTAACCGAATATGGGGTAAATTCTAATAAAAATCTTTTCTTTTCTTTTTTAACAGCCTAAAAATTTATTGTAAGATTTTGACAGATGGAGTTTTTAAATCGTTCTGTTGTCGTCGTTGTCGTTTTATAAAAGAAAAGTAAAGAATTTGTTGTTCCAGAAAACTGTCAGAAAGAATTTTAAAGAGCCATGGATAAGTAATTTTTTCAAAAACCCGTTTAAAGAAGGAAAGGAATCGTCAAAATCTTTTACGATTTTCCTCAGAATACCAAAAAACTCATAACTGATGAATTGTAAGGAAAGAAAAGAAAAAAATTGTATCAGAATCTACCCCGATTTTTGTAAAAAAAAAACTTTTTTTCAACTTTTATGCACTCAAAGAACTTAAAAAAAACAAAGAAAATTTTCCAAGAGCGCTAAATTAGTACAAATGTCAAATTTGGGTTGATTTTTTTTATTACTTTGTTTATTGCTTATTGTGTCATGCTTATTCTCCATTCAATCTACACAGGGTCCTTCACTCTCTGCATTTTATTTAAAGAATTTTCACACCTCTTTTCTTCACGTTTTATGCATAATGTCCTTTTTTAAGAAATATGAATTCATTTAATTCGATAAATTCAGAGAATCCATCAAATTGCAATAAAAAAAATCAAAAGAAAAAATCTTTAATCTTCCACCCACTCACCTGAGAATTTTCGTCTGTGAAAATGAACGCTGTGTCGGGATGCGAGAAGGACTGGAAGATCTTCTTGCGCTGGGATTGCTTGTGACTCCTACAGTCGTCCCGGAGGTCACACTCACAATTGGCAAAGAGACTACCGCATGTGTGGGACTTCTTGAAGGTGGCCCGTGGCCGTGGAACTGTTGGCGTCTTCGGCGCCTCGGGGCTTTCTGGTGACGCGATTGGCGTTAGGTCTGTGCGTGGTGCGTACACCGTCTTACCCTCCACGGCGGCTTTGTGCCCATTGTCCATGTGGATTACTTCCATTTTCAGCTTGACCCCCGCGGAAGTTCGCAGCACATACCGTGTGTGTGCCACACAGGATACGGAGCACCGACTGCGCGATGAGAGAATGTGGGTTAGCGCGAGTGATTTTGAGTTCAAATGTAAAATAAAACCAGCAGTGGGGGCGCCGGGTAAAATATATAGCAACAACGTATGTACAATACAATGAGCACAAGCAGCTCTCTGTGTGTGCTCTCGTTGGTATTTTTATCAGATGTCGTGACTTTTGTGAATTTTATCGCACTTATTTATTCCATCCCAGTATAAACCCATCTCCCACCCCCTCCCCCTCCCCACCTCCTGGCCCACGTAACCTTTTGCACCACCTCCTCCCACTCCCGCGTGCCTCGTTTGGGGAACAAAAGTGTGTCTCTCTGTTGTTATACATTCGTCGTTTTAGCTTAAACTACATACATACAATTTCCCTCTCTTGTTATTTTTTTTATACCCCGCGTGGTGTTTCTTTTTTGGAACAAATTGCTTTCAGCAATATTCACATTAAACTATGACATCGACGTGCGCGCGCGAAGGAGTTAAAAAAGAATTGGCGGTTTGGGGCAAAGAAAAAAAAAAGAAAAGAGAAAAGCTCACTCTGGGCAATCTCAGGGTGAGCATTTTGTGCTTAATATTTGCATAATAAACAATATGTGGTGCCTCACTGAGACTCTTAACTGTGAGAGAGATAAGAGGAAAATACAATAAATTATATTACACGGCTATTTGTGTTGTGTGGTAATGAAGGAAATTTTAGCTGTTTCTCCTCACGAGAAGGTATATACCCTCCAAAATATGATCCCACAACAGACCCATCTTGCAATGCGACGTTTTTTGCGCGTGACTTGTGGAAATTTACCTCACAAATTATCGCATTTTTTCAACTTCTTCCTCCCCAAAAAACAAATCACGGATATTTTGATAAAATAATTGGTAAAATTCTTTCCATTTGAATATCTTTGGAAAGACGGAAAAGACATTCCGGAAGAGTTTTTTTTTATTCTAATTAATTGCCATGATCGAGCTTTCTTTGAGCTTTTAATTGAATTTCAATGAATTTTAGAAGTTTGGTGAAAATATTCAAGGAAAATCCGTTTGAGGAACATCGTTCTACAGCTGACAAATACACAGTTCATGGACAAAATAATATACGCAACGAATGATAAAGGAGTTTACTCACTTTCTATAGGAAAAGCTCATAATTCAATGAAATAGAAGAGAAGATTTTTTAATGCTAATTGATGAAAATATTTTAAGAAAATTCTATTCTTTTTCTTCTTCTTTTTATATTTTGCATGGCCGGAAGGGAATTCTATTCAAATAATTTAATATTTTACAGTTGAAATAATTACAGTTCATGGGCGAAATAATAGAACGGTTTTACAAGGAACGATTTCTTAAAGAAAAAGGATATTACTCACTTTCTATAGGAACTCTTGAAATGAAGAAAACAAACAGGAAAGTAATTTTGTAGATAATAAAAATTAATAAGAAATTGCTAAAAGGAACTTTTCGCTTTTCAGTTGGAAAACTGAAAAAAAAAACAAAGAAAAAGTTTGCTTAAAAGTACAAAAATTGATTTCACTGTCATGTTTTTTCCTCTTTAAATGCATGAAGCTTTTAGAAATAAATTTCAGTGCGCTGATGTCAATGGAAATGAAAAGTTTCATAAGCGATTTCATATTCTCATTTATTCTTTACAAGAATAATTTTCCGGGGTTTTCGTCGGTTTATTGGGGGTTTTCACCCAGAAAAACTCACGTTTTTCAGAGCTTTTGGCTTTGTTCGGAGCCTTCTTCAGTGGCTACAGATAGAAGGAATTTATTTACAAACATGTTTGTAAATAAATTCTTTCTCTCTGTAGTCACTGAAGAAGGGTTCGAACGGAGCCGAAAGCTCTGGAAAACGTGAGTTTTTCTGGGTGAGAACAATTATTTAGCCGACGAAAAACCCAGAAAATAATTATAGTCTCTACACGTCGGAAAATTACTTCTTTTCCGATAAAAAAAACAAGTAAACTCCTTTGCAATTTACTTTTAAAATAAACAAAGCTTTTAAAGAATAAAATTCAATAATTATAAAGATCAGACAAGAAAAAAAAATAAAATTCTAAAAGGAAACTCTTAAAATTCTTTCAAAAGATTGCAACGTGTTGCATTATTTTGTCTATTGTCTGTAAATAGTTTCACTCGGTTTATGCTTTTATGCTTTCAATTTGAGCTCTTTTATTGTATTCTGAAGGAAACAAACATAAGATAGCATAAAATATTTTATTCTTGACTAAAGATCTTAAAGTTTCGCAATAAAACTGCGTAGATTCTAACAGAGAATTCCCCAAAAATCTCCACATCAATCCAACAAAAAAAGAGAATAGAATGCATGAGAATCCGTGTTTAAGCAATTCGCTCGGAAAAGGTACTCATCGAATGATTTTTTCAGTGAAAGTCTCACAAAATGCTCTAAATAGTTTTGTGAATCTTCTGGAAGGCACTTAGCGCTCATTAGCAAGGTGTTGCCTCTTAAAAATATACACAATTCTCCCCCATAAAGAGTCTACGGAAATCACAGTGGAAAAGATTGTGTGCGGTGCTAAACTGCCAAGAAGAAGAAACGAGATCGTGCTGCAAAAAGGTGCGCGGTGTTAAATATAATTTGCGTTCTTGAGAATCATCTTAAAGTCGCGTTGTGTAAAAAGTATGAGGAAGTTCTCTATCTAAAAAAAAAACTTTATTAAATTTCTCGCAAATTAACCTTCAAATGTGGGATGGATTTAGAGCTGTAAAATTTACTATATTGTAGTACCGCTGGTACTAACTGTCATGGTATAGGACAGATTGGCTTATGTGTGTGGGGTTGGCGGGCGTCTTAAGGTGACTCTCTCTCCCAACCACCGTAGTACGGTTGGCTCAGTTACTCGTGGGCCATGGGGACGTACGGACCGGACTCACCCCCATAAGTCTGAATCGTAGTACCTGGCTATGACAATTGGTATCTCATTGTCAGGTATTTTACAATTCAGAAGTGGAATACGCCCAAAAATAACGTTCGCGGAAGTGGAACGTGCGAGAAGTGTTAAAAAGAGTGAAATTCGCGAGTGAAAAATTCCATGGCGTCACTTTGACGTCGCCGTATGGAATTCGCGGAAAAAAGTCGATCGTTTGGGACTTTTGTGGCGTGGAATATTCGCGTTGAGGCACCCGTGAGTGCCGTTCATAGTTTTCCTGTCGGGAAAAACCGCCACGAGTGGAAAATTGTGACATTTTCGTGCGTGAAATTTATGCGCAAAATGTGTTGAGTGCCGTATAACGGCACTTTCCTCTGTGTGTGTGTAACTTGCAGCAGAGCGCAGCGAAGCGACGTGTGTGTGTATGTGTGAGCGACAGTGAGAGCACAGCAACGAGCAGCGCGCGCAAGGAACTGCGTGCATGTATGTGTGCTGCGGAGCCGTCGAAGAGCTACGCAACGTGTTCGTCGCGACAAGTGGAAACACATACACACACACTAACGAGGCACCGTGCGGCAGTCCCGACACGCGTTGATGGTGCGGCGAAAAGGAACGTATGCAGCAACCTATGCGGAGTAAAGGAAGGGAAATAGCAAGTAGTTTCAATGTGTTGGAGAGTGGTATTCTCCATATAAAAATAATCATTGAAAATTTTTAATTATTTCCCATGAAAAGCGCTTTTCATCCCCCCCTGTCATGTCATTCTCTTGATGAATTTTATGTTTATGTATAACATGTTAAGTTTAAGAGAATGTTAAATGGAAGATTCCTTTACAGCTGTCAACGGAATAAATTATGTTTTTTTTTTTATTCCGTGTATTATAATGTGTGATTTTGTAATGTTTCAGCTGTAGTCTATGCGGGAAATCATCTTTTAGATCGAACCCGATTTAATATAAAAAGGAAGAGGTTTTGAGTTGCATAAGAATTAGAAAGAACCAATGAGTTGAAATTTTCATGGAATTCGAAAAAAAAGGGAATTTTAATGAAAATTTCAAGAATTGAAGAATTGGTTGAATTCTTTGAAATGCAAAAAAAAAAAAATAAATAAATAAAAAAAATTGGAGAATTCTGATTTTTGGTTTTTTAGGCAACAAAGGAGACGAAGGAAAAATTGGTTGCAATTAAAAAAAAAAATGTCGGTTCGAAAATTCTGCAAATGTGATTTGTTGAGGAAAGAAGTAACCATTTTAAATGAGGATTTCTGGATCTTGGTGGTTTTTCATTAATGATACGCGTCTTTGGTCAGGATGTTAGAACAAGCCGAGCGAGAAATAAGAGGTTCTAGAAATTCTCCGAAGTGAGGAGAATCGGATGGTTTGTTCACAGGGTAGTCCGAGACGAAGAGGATGTGCCAAAGGTCGAAAAACCAAGGAGGGAATATAGACATTTGATGTTTAGGAAGGGAGGAATTCTTCAGTGAATGGAGGGATCAACTGGAATTCCCGGATACGTCTATGAGAATCATCTGCTCCACAAGTCAAGGCATGCCATGAATCATATAAAATTACAGCATGGCAAGGTGGCAAGGGCTGATGAGTGGCGTAGGGTGAAGTGTATGAGTCTCTTCGGATCGATGTTTCGAAATCATTGGATACTGAGCAGAAAGAAGTCCTCTGGGATTGTTGTTTTTGCTTGTTGTGTTGTATCAGGCGAAGAGAAATATACCTCTGCCATTCAAGAGCTGTTTGTTGTTATAGCATAGTTACAGCTGGCAGTATAGTGCACGGATAAGAGGTAGTGTGTCGAAGTAGCGTTTCTCTTCTGATCAGGTTTACTGAAGCATTGGATACCTGGGCGAAAGGAAGTTCTCTGAGGTTATGGTTTCGCATAGTGAGGTATCAGGAGAAGAGAAAAGTGCCTGTGCACATGGAAGAGCAATTCGCTATGTTTATGTGATCAGTAGAAATACTGTGATAAACTGGCTCTTCAAGCATCCATAGAACCAACCTGATGTCTCAGTAGATATGGTAGAATGGATGAATAGGAAGGTAGTCTGGGCGATCAATGGACGCATTGTAAGCTAGACAAGACATTCAGGTCATGTATCTATGCAACCAGTTAATACTAAAGACAACATTCATGAGTCTTCGTTGATCGGATGGTATAGAGAGACAAATCATGAGTCTGTGAGTAAATGATACTGGTGTAGATAAAGCATGACGAGGTTTTCGCGGAGAGGCATCATGCTTGCATGGTGGGCCTGTTACGTTGAAAACCTGAAATGTCGTATTGATTAACATCAATCCAAGATTTAGGTCCAAGGTTCTTGATAGTTAGTCATACGGCGAATGGTTTCTCGGAGACACTAGTCTCTATGGAACGAGCTTACGGTTCCTGGAACTGGGTAAGCTAAGTCTAGACATATGTTCCATGAGAAACAAGTAACATGGCGAAAGCTGTGTTGAGAGAACCTTCTGTAGGTTCATGGGTGTGATGATTTTGTGTCATGTGCACTGGCGTACTAAATCAAACAGAACCCTTGTGTACTTGGACTACCAGGTACGGTTCCATTAGGAACAATTTGATATATTCTTCCAGTTGTCTATAGAGTTGTTGTCCACTGTGCCGGGCTTGCACTCTAGAACACATGAACCCAGTTGTTATCGCATTCTTTGCGAAGTATACTGGTCGGAAGAGGTTCCACTGGAACATTTTGATATGATCTTCAGTTTGTGCAAAGAGTTGTTGTCTAATACAGACTTGTACTCTATACAAAGGACCGCAGTTGTTATCGCATTCATTGCGAAGTATACTGGTCGAAGATCACGGGAAAATTCGGTCAATCTGTCTTGCTTTTCCTAGCTTGTGCCGAGGACGTCACAAAAGTCAGGAATGGCCGAATGTAGTACCGCTGGTACTAACTGTCATGGTATAGGACAGATTGGCTTATGTGTGTGGGGTTGGCGGGCGTCTTAAGGTGACTCTCTCTCCCAACCACCGTAGTACGGTTGGCTCAGTTACTCGTGGGCCATGGGGACGTACGGACCGGACTCACCCCCATAAGTCTGAATCGTAGTACCTGGCTATGACAATTGGTATCTCATTGTCAGGTATTTTACAATATATCGAGCACTATGTGGTGGAGTTCTCTTCTGGAGCGCCACAGCATAAACATTTCATGTTGTGGAAGGTTCTTTATTTTAAAAGTTTGCTGAACTCCTATTAACAAAAGAGATAATTGCGCTGGAAGGTCATGCAAGTTTGTTAACTTTTTTTTTTTCATTTCACCCAACAGAAAAGTTTTCCGAATAATTCTTGAGGAAATATAAACTCAGACGAATGAATAAGGGAAAAGTGGGGAAAATAGAGAAAATTAATGACAAAAGGAAGTTTTCCTTTGAGGAAATGCAGGGATTAATCAAAAGTTCCAATTTAATTTCCTATGAAGAATTAAATAAACAGGATATAATTCATTTTCTTGCTATCACTGCTATTGATAGTGATGGTCGTGGAAATAGAGCCGAACTTTTGGATGGAAATGAGTTTAAATAAATTGAAAATGTTTGTAACCGGAATAAAACTTTTTTTAAACACAACATTTTTAAAACTTTTGATGAAATCTGTTTCTGCATAAAGTAGAATACAAAAAAATAGAATCTTCTAGTAGGTCCGTAATTTTTAACAAACATTTCTCCCAATTTCTGCAGTAACTTTGAGACACCCTTTAGTTCACACGGTAATATCAGAATTTCAATATTTTTTCTCCCACAAAATCCCCTGAAAAATCCCTTTATCTTGGAAATCATGGCAGTTAGTGCTGCCTGGAATCTCAGCTACTGCGTGTTTGGTAGGGCTTATCGCGCGTCGTGTGCGCTCCCCAAATGCTCAATGTTGCGTCAGTCGCAACAGGAAGGAGAGATATTGCGAGTGATATGAATGCCCGTGTAAAGTAATTTATTAATCATTTGTGAGAATGACTTCTTAAATTGGATGCTCCATCACTCGCATATTGCTCATTTTTCCCCAACTCACTCCCTCTCTCTCACTTTTTTACAATATAGAACATCAATAATGTAAATTAATTAGCCACAGAGTGCTAAATAAAAAAAAGAGAGGAATTGCTTGAAAAATAAAAATTCAAGAGCAAGGAATTTTTAGGAAGAAGCTTTCAATATTTATTTTGACTTTTAGCTCTCAAAAAATCTTCATATCGCTGCGCAAAAAATTGCTATCTGCAAATAAGTCTTTTTTTTTTTTCATTAGGTGTTCACACCAAGAGGATCTTTATCTCGTTTTCCACGGTTTGGGTGCTGTTTTTTTTTTTGAAGTGTTTTATACTTCTCTATTGCCGGGTCTTCGTGATAATTTTGCGGACTTTTTTCTTTTGTCAACTTTGCGCATTTAGAGAAAAATTGAACCAATTGATCTTGCGTGAGGCACAATTGGCGGGAATTTAATTGCAATTTATTGATTTTATTGCCCTCCATTGCAATTTCCGGCTAATAAAATTATTTTTCATTTTGTGCGCCACGGTTGAAACTTTTAATTGTAGCTCTGCAGTTGAATGAAAAACTAACTAACTAAGCTATTGCATGTCACTCTTCGAAGGGGGAGCCCTTTTGACCTGCTTAGAGGGAGGCACACACAGAAGGGGGAAAGTTTTTTCCCACCAATTAAGGTGCAAGGACCTCAAAAAATCACATCACGTCATGCACAATATTTAATTTTTTCTCTCTCCCTCATAACACACCTTTGTTTGAAAGTAAAAACCTTCAAAAAAATAAACTTCACAAAATCACTCTAATTTTAATCCTTTTCTTTTCACGTCTTTCAGGCACTTTAAACAATTTAAAAGAGATTTGGAAATTTTCAAGTTTGGATGTTGCTTTCTGTTGGTTCTTCCTCAACTTGCTAATCCGTGTAAATCTGTGGCGCGACTAACGTTCGATTTTGAGCGCATTCAGTGCTAAACTGAACATGACTTTATGCGGGGAGCATTCTCTTGGTTATCGCAAGTCGTGCCATACGACCGCAACACAGAGCCACCCACAAATATTATTCACCGCGTTTTTTTGTCACTCGCACGAGCAGTATAATACCTCCCCGCAGTACACGGTCGCACACACACTGATTTTGCATAATATGCTGCATGGCTTTTCTTGTTGGTTGTGAGCAGCCCGTGACTAAAATGACCAAGGTGACAAGTTCAAACGACGAGGGATCAACCGGAAGGCTTTCACCTTAATTGAATTCGTCTTTTTCACGCAAATCCGCCCCTCCCCCACACGTTAGACCTTCAACGATGCAGCCCTAAATAATTTCTCACAAACGGACAGTCAACTTACCCACAACGGCTATCTCATTCAAAAATTCAAAAATTCATTAGAGGAGTATTGGGTAAGATGGAAGGTTTTTTGGGAGATTTTATTTTTATCTGTTTTAGCTACGATAAGATGGGATTGTGTAAGTATTAGGGGCATATTTAGAAATTTATTCAATGGGATATTTTTCTTAAATAAAAATTTATTTTCAGATGATAAAAATAGATTAAAAAACGATTAACTAACCCACTTAAACGGATGATGTATTCGATGTATTCCAATTGTTAACTTTGGACAATTAATTTGTGCAGATCTAACGTTTTAAGTTTCTTTTCTTACATTATGACGTTCATTTAACAATTGACAGTTTTTCTTACGTTTCACGTTCGATTTAACGTTTGACATTTTCTTTCTTACGTGAGACGTTTCTTTTCTTATGTCTGACGTTTCTTCCTTAATGTTTAAAGTTTCATTTCTTATGTTGCCCAATGCTTTAAACGTCTGACATTTTATAAATCACGTGTGATGTTCCTCTCCTAACGTTTGACGTTCGTTATTTATAGCTGGTGCTTCTTTTCTTACGTTGACATGTTTTCTGTGATATTTGTTTTCTTACGACTGGCATTTTTTATTCGTTTAAAAAGCCTCCCTTTTAATTTTTAACATATTGTAGTAGCCTTAAATTATCTATTTGGGTTATAATATGAACCTTTCTACTTTTATTTTAAATTATATTATACCCCTTCATCAGATACTATTAAGGACAAAGACTAGTTGTAGTCAGGCCTTTGTTAACAAATTAGTAGCTATTCCTTTGGTAATTTAAGGCCTTTTTAAAGCTAGAATGTTAGAATTGGGATAAATTGTTGTGGGGATTAAATTCTCATTCGAGTTTAGGATAAATCTCATTCCCCTCATCCCCTACTTAGCCTGTCGTGAGAGGCTTTAGAACTGCAGATTTAATCAAATATTAGTCGAATATCTTCAAATGGTAAAGAGTTCTAATTACATTCCTGAAGATTTTTTTCGAATAATCTTTTAACCGGCAATTTTAGTAAATTTTTAACATCACGAATAGTCAAAACAGATCACCTGATATCGTGAACAAACCGAGAGAAGACTGATAAGATTATTTGAGGCCTTTTGAAGGTAGTTGTAACTACAACAAAGTGACTCAACAATAAAACGCTAGAGCACGTATGGAAGCTAATAAGAAACTATACTAAAAAAAACAATTTATTAGATAATTTTTTTTCTTGTTTTCCTAGAAACTCGTGTATGTTTATGAGATTTTTATTACATTAACATGCATAAATTTTAAATTCTTACCAACATTTTCATTATTCTCAGTTTTTTAGCAACATTTTTTTCAGAATTCTTTATGCTTGTGGCTTTGTTTTCTCAATCTAAAGAATATTATACCTCTAGGACGTATTTTGTTGTTCATGAACTTTGAGCATGATGAGGAATTTCTCGATGCAATTTCGTGACTTTGGACGGTATTTTAGAAAATTCAAATTATTTCCTTGGAATTCACCGCCAAAATATTGCATATTTGTCCTACATTAACCTGGAAAATAAAGTCGCAGTTTTTCATTCCATGGGCAAACCTCCGCGCGCCAATTCAGGCAGGGGGATGTTTTTCCTCTGAACCACCCTTAATTTGCATTTCCACTGAGTGAGAGTGCAAAAAAAAGAGAAAAACTCTGGGAAAAGGCTGTTTTTAAAATTTTTCATCCTCCCTTAAAAATAGACTGTCCCTACATATCTACTTTTTTCCCGCGGAAATATTCAAATAAGGTTCGCAATGGTTTGTGCTAAATTTAACATGCCCTTTGATTTCTATCAAGCTTCCATGTAACGTGCAATTTCCACCCTCGTTTGCGAAATTGATTGCCGCGGTGGATCTCAAAGTCAAAACATTGAATTTTTTGCAATAATTTGCATAAGAAAACCTTCGTTACCTTGTTTCGGGGTCGGTGGGTTGAGCCTATATTGTTGCTACTTGAGTTGCTTCAAATGAAATTTGTCCGGTCTAGCCCATAAAATGACCCCGATGAGTTTCCTACACTGTAAAAAATAATGAAATATCAGTTACTTTTTTAAATTTAAATATCTGTCAAATAAATTTGTTATCTGTCACACAATTTTGACACTTACAGTAAATAACCGTCATAGACTGCATAAATGTCAAAAAGAGTGTCAATGAAACATGGAAATTTCGATAATTTTTCAAATATTATTTTTATTTTATTTCGAATTTTTATTATTTTTAGTTTTTATCATTTAGTTTATATTTATACGATTTTTTTTGTCAAATTATTTTTTCTCTGTAAAACAATTTATAAAATTACATTATTGTTTACAATATACAAAAAATGTATGATTAAATATTGTATTCACTTAGACATCATGAAGAGTTTACGGTGTCAAATTTGAGAGTTGTCACAGTCATCTCAAATTTTCTCTATCTATAGTTTTTTTTCCTTAATTTTTTTTTCGATACAAAGTGACTCTCCTAGGTTAGCTACATCTTACATTTTGTTTGCATGAATTTATTTGTTTGTTTCAACAAAACACAGGATGCTATTTATGTGGGTTTTGATGGTCGTGCGTGTTTTCTTGAAATGTCACTGAAATGACAGAACTTTATGAACTGTCATCTGTCAAAATGTCACGGTTGCTAACCTCCTTCGCGTTACCGCGTTTTTCCTACTTTTCTTTTTTTTTTAGTTTTTCTGAATACGATCTGTGGGTTTATTTTTTATACGCAAAAATATTTATTTTCTTACTTTTGTGTCTTCCAATGAAGATTTTTTTATTACAATGTTCGAAAAAAGTCTATGCGAATATTTTTTGTTTCTGGTAGTTTTTTCTTTCGGTAGAAGTTAGTAAAATTTATTTGGTGAGTTTTTAATTGCGAATGATTTTTTTTATTTTTTATTATTACATTTATTTTATTAGTTTTATTACTTATTGACGTTTACTATTAAATTTGTTCATTTTTTTTACTATTCTTTATTTATTATGAATTTTATAATGAATTTTTTATGAGTTATTTAAATATGAAAAATGTGTGAATTTTTTAAAAGCCTCTAATTCAAGTTTTTCCTTTTCAAACTTGACGTTTTCTTAAGGAGTTTTTCCTGCTTTTATTGGATTTTTTTCCTTATTTTTGTGCCTTTGTTCACATTTCAAAAAGAAAATCAATTTCGTCGTTTTTTTTGTAACTTCTTTTTGTCCTATTTTTTGAAAAAAAAAAAAGATAAATTGAAAATGTTTGTTAGTTTTTTTTTCATCTTTAATTATTGATTTTTGTGCTATGGTTCTCTATTTGTTGTTTCCTCGATCGTTTATTATGCAAATGGTCTGTATAATTCATTATTTATCTTTATTAATAAATTGAAGGTTTCAATTTTTCATGATTTTTTGTGAGAAATTTATCAGTGAAAATAAAATTTTTTGTTTTATTTTCTTAGCAAAAATTTCATTTCGGAATTAACTAATTTACTTATATTCGTTTTCTTTCTGGGTTTTCCTAATACTTTGAAAATTTAACATTTTTTTTAATCTAAATATGCGATAATTAAAATTTCTCTCTTGACTTCATTTAACAAGTTGCAGTGATTGAGTTAAAAATATTCAAGATAAAATAGAGATATGAGAATAAATTCCAAATAAAAACTTAATTTTTTCATAATTTCTAGCCTTTAAATTAATCTAACGATGAATTTTATTTTCATTATGAATTTTTTAGTAAATTTTTCATTTAATTCTTTTTATTTTTCGCCTTAATGCTTGAACAACGACATTAAATATATCACAGTCGTGCTGTTGATAATTATTCTTTAGTTGTTTCCATGTCTTTTTAAAATTCCTTTATTTTTGCGATTTTCTAAAGTTTTTCTTTCTTCTCATTTCGCTGCTATAGGATTGCATTTGCAGCTAGATATTTCACATTTTGTGATTTATTTTTGAAATTTTCTCCTAGATTTTATTGCACGCCTTATGTTTTCAGATTCAAATTTTCAATTGAAAATTATTGAAAGTTTCTGATTTATTTTTCAAATAAAATTGTTACATATTCTTGCTGAAATAATTATATCTTTTACTTTAATTTGTCATTCGGTGAAAGAAAAGTTCTAGATTCTATTGAGATCGATGAATTTTTCATAAAATTTTCTTTCATAGACACCAGGTGCCTCTCATAGTGAACACGCTTTTTCTTAGAAACATGTAGGTTTGTTTATTTTATTTATTTTACTTTACAACCATCGTAGTTCTTTGGTTCACTATTTTGTAGCTTCGAGAATTATTTAGTTCTAAACCTAAAAATAAAATTTCCTTAAGAATGAAACATTGAATATTGGAAACTTTCACGTGTTCGCTATGCGAGACAGGCGTCAAATAATTTTAATCTTTGCAAATATTGCTCGTCTAAAATAATTTCTATTTTCTTGTCTTACGTACACATAACATTTTATATTCTCTCGAATGTCTTTTCAACGAATATTGGTGGATGTAGTTTTTGCATTGCATGGCAATTAATCATGCGGAATTATTTATTTTCCTAAATAGAGAATAATTTCATTTGTCAATTAACTAAACTGCACGAAATTTTTGCAGGAAGTTCTTCAAAAAAAAAAAATCAAAAACTGATCAGGATTTAAGATGCATAAAAAAGGATTAATATAGATTAAAGTTAAAGCTAATCTACAAATTTATTAGAAGGCGAATCACAGAATTTACTATGATGATTTATATATTTTTGTAGTATCTGCATTGGCAGTGATTTTGTACTAAATAGGCCTCACAAAATTAATTTAAACATTACAGAATTTAATTAATTTATTACTTCATGGCAGTGATGTTAGAAAAGTCTAAGAAAAGGGATTAAATACAGTATTGTCTCGCAGTATGACCCAGGGTCTGGCTTTTACGTTAATCAGGCGTAAAGAAAGTTTCACTGCAAAGTTTTTTCTTCATAAAATCAATGAAAAAAAATAAAAAGTCGGATTTTCGATCGGTTTTAGGCTAATTATTTTTTTTTATTTTATGCCAACGTTTCGGACTGTATGAGTCCCTCTTCAGGGCATCAAATCAATTGACATTAACCGCGCCACAAAAATAATTCACTACATTCACAACGCTGTAGATGAAGAGAAGAAGAGCGAGCGTTGTGAATGTAGTGAATTGTTTTTGTGGCGCGGTTAATGTCAATTGATTTGATGCCCTGTAGAAGGACTCATACAGTCCGAAACGTTGGCATAAAATTAAAAAAAAAAAATTAGCCTAAAACCGATCGAAAATCCGACTTCTTATTTTCTTCATTATCAATTTACTCTCGATCACATCACCTTTCAATAAAAAAAACTTTTCAAGCTTATTTCTTTTTGACTGTGCAGAGAAATCTTTTTGTCTTCATGTAGCTTAAGGTTTTACTGCAAGGCTTCACTGTAGAAAAATTGATATTAAATTATATGTTTTGAGTGAATTAAGAGTTTATCGAGATAATTTAATTTACAATTATTCTTAGAATCAATAGAGCATCCGATAAAGAAATATTGATCTATACCGAGATTGAACCTTAAAATGAATAATTTCCTCTATTGCTAAATAGGAAATTCAAGTCTGATCTTTATGAATGAAAAAAAATCTTCGAATTCTCTTATTCTCTGAATTATCCTTTAACTTAATTTTTTGGTTAGACCAATTTTGTGCAGTTTAGTTTAAATTCCAAAAGATAAAATATTAATTTATATTCTTCCACCAACCTAATAATCAATTTAACACGATTTAGTAATTTTTTTTAAATATTTGCAATAATTTTTATATATAATTTTTTTATACATTATATTCCGTTTAACGATGAATATAAACAAAGTGATATAATAAAATGTTTTATTTTAGAGATGTGAAATGTTGGTAGAGTTGGTAAATTATGCGCCCCTCTAATGTCCCTCCTCTTGCTATAGCTGCGACAAATGCGTTCTCCGCCTGTTCCTATATAATTCTTTTATTCTCAAATCAAACACCTTTTCTATAAGAACATGGCGGTTTTGGGTGTTTTTTTTTTTGAATTGCGTGTCCTTTGAACCGAATCCAAAAATATCACTCCTTTTTATCTATTCACGATAGATGATATTATTTTTTCATTTTTTCCTAAGTTTTCAAAAATCTTATTACCTAAGAATTGTCTTACAATAATTTCATTTTCTTCTCAAAAAAAATCTATATATTATGCTTCCCTCCCCACTTTGCCCATTTGGATCTATCAAGATTTTTCTTCTTGTTTATTTAATATTAAGATTAATACTTTGTTTTTTGCATTTATAGCAAATTACGATTTTCACACACAAGAATAGATTAAAAAGGTGTGTGTTTTTTGTCTTCGGTACATATTTTTGTATCGGTCATATGAGAATTATCAAGGTTTTATGAAAGGATATTCATAAAAAACAGGAGAGAGTGAGAGAGAGAGAAATAACTTAAAATTAGTCGATTACATACGAAAAAACTAAGTGCTGTATATAAAAATTCATATTTATCAAAAAATTGAAACCAGTTTTCTTGGTATGTTGTGTCACTCTTTGGATTTTTTTTCTTTTTAGTTATTACTTCTTTTTAATTGATTTGTTAATTTGTTCATCATATTTTTTTTTAACTTCTTTATTCATCTGAAAAGGTACCATTCCCTGTTAAAATCTTTGTCAATTAAATTAGTTTTAAATGTCATGCATTTTTCATGCACTTTTTTATATTATATTTTCTTTACATTTTAATTAATTTTATTTTTTTTTAGGTATGTCTTTTTTGAGGAGGATGAGCTGGTGGATTTTTTTGTTTATTAAAATGTGGGTTTATCTTTCAGGGAAATGTATTTAAATGTTTTTTTTTTTTCATTTAATTAATAATTTATTTATCTTTTCTATTTAGTTGTTCATTTTATTAATTTATTTTTAGTTTTTTTCTCTTTAAAAATGGCAGGCTTATTTGGACATCACGAACTTGAAACAGATGTTTATAGAAAAATTTAAACTATGTTTGGTTTTGTTTTGTCTTTTGTGTGAAGGTGTGTAAATTGGTTTTGTTTAAAAATTAAGTTAGTTTGTGAATAATTCTTTTTTAAAAAATCTGTTTTTGTATAGAGAATCTGTGAGAGAAATTGATATGGTTAATGAGTGACTGTCTTTGGTTAAAGTTTTCATTTTATTTTATAAATCAGTGTTTTGTTTTTTTTTTTAAGAGTAAAATCGCTTTTTTATCTTTGCATTTTTTTTTATGAAATTCGGTATTTATTTCTTGGTTTTTTATTTATTTAAATATGTAGAGAACGGTGGGCGGGTGGACATCGTGTTAATAATATTTTTCTCATGAATTTTCTTTTTCTTTTCGGAAAATTTATCCTCTCACAGCAGCCAGAAAGCTGCTGAGGGGATATTGCAAAGAAAATTTGTTTTTCAATGCTATTTCACTGGCTAACAACGAATTTTCGAAAAATTGAAAAATTTAAAAATTTTCAACAACAGTATATAATTTTTTCCGAATTTATGAATTACGACATCAAATTTAATTGAAAAATTGATTATTATTTTACGATGATTAATTATTTAAGTTTACTTTTGTTTTACCTATATATGCCTTTCATCTCTCATTTTATTTAAATTTATATTCTAAATGTCTTAAAAATCGTAAGCATATATCGAGGGCTGCATTGTAAAACCGGCTAAGTCGGTTCGGAGCTCATACCGACTTAGCCGGTTTTACAATGCAGCCCTCGATATATATTTTTTAATATTTTCATTTATCAATCTCATTCATTTTCTTCTTTTTCTTTATTTAAATATAGTAAATTTATTTTTTATGAACGAGGATTGTATTTTTTTTAATAATAATTTATTAGTTTACATTACGCTTAATTTCAGTTTCCATTGGAAAAAAATATTTACAAAATTCTTTATGAAAATTGCAATGATTTTCTTCGGGTTCTTTTTTATTTCTTCATCAAACATTTCATTTATTTCAATATTTCATTTCTTTCTTTTTTTATTTGGTAAATATGTTTTCAAATGTAGGTATATGAATAACTTTGTTTTTTTTTTATCTCTATCCGCAGGAATTTTCACTTTGAATTTTTTTGTTTAATAAAAATGAGAAAAGAATGTCGTTTTAATGGAGAAAAATGGATTTGCAGTGAAAATTCTTTGTTTAAAAGATGAAAAAGAATGATTTTCATTAATTTGTTCTCTTCATTTTTTTTGTTACCTAAATAACCTACATTTTATGTTTAATTTAAAAACTTTTTTTCTTCATTTATTTAAGCCTAGGTAAATGAGAAAAAGGAATGAGTAATGTTGTGATGGATTTGTTGTTTTTTGGTTAATGTGGTGGGAAAAGAAGAAAAAAAGAAAATGAGTTTTGGTTGTGGTGTGAAGTGATTATGTGGGTGAAGATGCGATTTTTGGTGGTTTTTAGAATTTAAACAATTTCGATACAAATTTAATAAATAACAAATTGATTTTGTGATAAAACCAATAACAATAACCTCTCTCATATGGCTACGAGACAATAATATGTGGAGCCGAAAATAGAACAGCTATTGTTGCAACTATTGTAAAAAAAGTGAAAATTATAAGGCACAATCTGTCAACGACCATTGCTGCAAATTTCCAGTCACGTGCAACTTCGCTCTCTTCGTCTTCTTTTCGGAGCTGCACCCCAGCAATTTACATTGCAGCACCATGGAAGATAAATATGCGTTAAAATGTATTAAATTTATATCCCATCAAATTCATCCCTTCCCCATAATTGGACTTGCGAACACTAAAATTCTTTCTTTGATGGTCGAAGAGGAAAAATCAACTCTGTGGGAGGATTTAGGGGAGTAGATGGACCACGAATAACATACCTGATCGGTAATGAAACGTATCTCTTTGAGGATTAAGGCTAACTCATAATCAGCTGACGATTTTATGCACGTATGCGGTGTTATAGCGTCTGGCATCCGAGTGCCTCCAATTGGTCCGATACTGCCATCATCCCCTGGTCTGCAATTTACGATGAGAGCGCAATGTGAGATAAAACAAACATTATTAATTGTCTATCCACTAAAATTTACTTCCGCACAAAAGAGTTAACACGAGGTTATCTCATTTTATGGTACTAAATTTGGAAGTGATTCAAGCCTTACTGGGGGGAATCTATTAACTCTTTTACGAGCAAATATTTTATTTCAAATATGAAGATTTTTCTAAACTTTGTTTTTAGGAGTAGGCCCAAAGGTAGGCCATTTTTTGAGCCCCAATAATTGAAGTAACTTTCAAATTTTTGAAGAATTTTCCAAATCACCCCTAAACACAAAAAACGATTTTTCTCATGATTAACTAGACGGATTTTGACCTGGTAAAAAGATAATAAAATAAGAGGTATCAACGGAGATTGTACCAGAACAGAATTTTGAATTTCAATTCTAGGGCTGAAAAAAGTCAAATACAAAGAATCCCAGCAAAAGACACCAAGCCAATATCAAAAATTTCACATGTTTCAATTTTTCTCAGCCCCAGAATTGAAATTCAAAAATCTGTCCCGGTACAATATCTGTTAACACTCCCTCTTTCATTTGCTTTTTATTTGATAAAAATCCATCCAGTAGATACAAAGAAAAATCTACTTTTGTGCTTGAAGGTAGTTGAGGAAAATTCAGGAAGTCTCTTGAAATATTGCGGAAAAACATGTTTTTCTATTTCAATTATAAGGACTCAAATATTGTTTAGATAGAAAAAATCAGTTTAAGAAAATCTTCAAGGAAAATTGAAAATATTAATAATGGGCCTTATTCACTGAATAATATTCAGCGACCACGAAACCTTTTAAATTCGCTTGAAGTCTTTAAATTTCAGTACTGTAAAACTGTATATTTCAGTAATGATGATTTCAAAGGTTTCTTGGTCGCTGAATAAAGCCCAATATGTTCACTTAATTTTCTGTTCAATGAAGTCCACCTTAAGGACTGCAAAATGACCAATTTATTCTCCGAGTTAAGTCGTGAAAGGGTTAACATACATACAAGTGTTATATTTTTTAATATAAGTTTCGTTATTGAAACGTAAAAAATAATATTTTAATTAAATAATAGAATATTATAAAATTTACAAATCTTTACAAACTTTTTACAAACTAATTTTTATCATAATAATCTTTCTCACTAAATATGCTTTCAATATTTTCTTTTTCATGATAAATATGAAAAAAAAAATGAAATCTTTCTATTCCCCCCTATATCCCTTTTAGAATCCATTTAAAGGTAGAACAATCTCTCTGAACGGAATTCCCTGAAATATATCTTCAAAAGCATTTTGCATTGAAACTTTCAGAAAAAAAAATCCAACATAATTAGGCTCAAAATAGCCTGTGGCATTGCTAAATAGACAATCCTAGCATGGCAACAAGTTAATTATCCATTTCTCTTCCACTCTCCCTCTCTCTCTTAATTTGATGCCCTAATTTCCAACTTTTTGGCCTCACTTCGGTTATATAAATATAAAGTGCATAAAAGTGGAGTTTCTGTCAACCCCTCAAGGGAGGAGTATACTGTTGAGGAAAATTTTAAATGTACTTCAAAGTCATCCCTCGGGACATTCAGCTGTGACTTCCACACACCCCCTACTCTTCCCCTCATCAAAAGTTACGCTGACCGAGGGATGACTTTGGGCTGTGGACGAATGGGGGATGAGGGGAGGGTAACGATGAGTTATTTATTGTTGCTTGAGCCTTACCCATAAACCGTACGAAAATACGTGGGATTGTGTGGGATAGTTCCACCGGGAGTTAAGGTTCTACAATTGTGCCGGAAATCATCATCAATATCTAAGACATTGGCGAGTAGAGATTTTGATGATCTGCAGAGAGAGAGAGAGAAAAAAAATTAAAGAATTATGATTTTGTTGAGGGGTTGTGATGCTGTGTTCAATAGGGGTGCGCATTTACCTTTCCTTTAATTCTACATCGTGGATTTGTTGCTTTCGATCGGAGGTGTCGGAACAAGGTGTCGGAGGGTATTCCATGGACAGGTTACGTCTCGGTCGACTCATCCTCAAAATGCAGGGTAACCAATATAAAAATATGAGTTTTATCTGAAAGAACATTTAAAGCGATTGAACTAAATATTACCTCAAGAACAAAGAAGAAAATTAATTTTCACTACATCGTCCTCAAGAGGTGTTTATCTGTCGAATATTTCGAAAGATAAACACCCCTTAAACGTCCTTCCAAATGACTGAAAATATCGAAAAAATCATTTAGAGGATTTCTAAACCAACAATCCAATTAAGTTTCAACCGTTTCAACCCACAAACTTCTTAAAATGTTCAGAATATCGAGAAATTAAAAAAGAATTACTTGATTGAGAATTTTTATCACGAAAATTTACAATCCAAAAGCTCACATAAGTATCAATTTTCCCCAGAATTTCCCTCAAATTCCCAATAAAGCTCCCATTTTGTCGAATATATGTGTTTGTGGTGAGTAAATTCCGGTCATGATGTACGTACGTACACATAGAATATCTCCGGAGGGGCCAAAGATTTCCTGTTCTAGAAAGTAAATTTCCAAGACATATCACAACATGCGATTTACATTATGCATCACACTTGCATACGTGAGCAAGTCCAGAGAGAGAGTGAGACTACTCACAAATTGGATCTCACCATGAAATACTAAATGGCTTTTCGAAGGCTTGGGACGTGCCGAAAGGATATCCCAGCTCCACACAAAAACCGTATGCCCATGCATTCCTGGGTGCAATTTGATATCTCTGCTACTATTTACGTATCCACCGCCGCCCCCCGCTCATTCCGCCTTGTCTTGTAATTACAAACTTTGCCCGAATAAACTTTTTAGCTTGGGTGAGAAGCGACAATTTCGAAAGTTTTACAGTTTGGTACGTGACTTTGGAGCGAGCTATATATTTGTGTTATGTAGTGATGGGGTGAGATTTTATCAGGTAATAAAACTTATCACTCCGTGCCCAAATTAACTGCCACGGTGTTGAATTTATCACGATGCTTCCTGCACAAATGGATACATTTGCTCAAAAATCAATTTCATACAACCCCCTCCATGTTATGTATATATGCTATGTATGTATATATGATGGGAGAGTGAATTGATTTTCATTTTCGCAAAAAGCACCACCCCGAAATTAAAACACTCTTCCGCTATGGAGTCTAATTGCAATAAAAGCTCCAGCGAAAGGGGTTAAAATACTGCGAGTGCTGCTATTTTTTACCCTCAACACGTGCACGCCTGTCGCTTTGAATTCCATTCGGGAAATTGGACGCCAAAGGGCTACCCATCGGTGAGAGGAAGGGAGGTAGGTGCTGAAGCCGGAGAGTGGGATTGGGTTTCCCAATGCGGAGACAGTATAAATCATCTCACCGGAAATCTAATGGGAAATTCATCGGATCTGGAGGGCGGACAACTCTGGTTCAAATCAGAAAATAATCACACAGTGATATGTGGCGCTCAACAATGCTTCATCATGATGAGTTCCATATATTGTCATTGGACGATAGCCACCCACACTCCCCCTTTGCCCCCTTTATAGGCATTATATACATATATCATCCCAGAGTGAGTATGTGAATTGATTGATTTAGCAATTAGGAACATTTGGCGCGCACCACACTATCTCGTCTGTGATATTTTAATATCACACCTCCCCCCGCCCATCCCATAAACATAATAACATAAATTGATATACATTATATATTTATTAATTAACGACTTCAACTACCGAACCATGCTTCATGTCGTATAAATAGATAAATATTCATTCCAAACGACCCAGTGTGTGTGTCTAGTACAGCTACCGTCGCGAAGGCGCACCTTTATAGCAGCTAATTTGATATAAACACCTTGTCAAGGAGAGGAAATTATGTAAATTGCTCCAACATACATCTTACAACTTGAGACGATTTGCAAGAAGCATCCCTCATGCCAAGAAGCATTGACTAAGCTCCTTCTCCCTCCTCCGCCGCATTTTACGGTAAAATGCGGCGGAAATCGTTGCATATGGAGATATTAAAAGCTTTCAAAGAACGCAATGGCGGATGGAGCTTTATACCAAATTAGCAAAGAGAACTAATTGACATTACTAACTTCTTGGAGAAAATTTATCAAAGCATAGGGATTTTGTGTAATGAAGCTTCTTCTCTGATATTTTAATTTTCTCACTAGATGCCGCTACTTCTAGCAAGCGTCCCTCTAGTGAGAGAAAGAATGCTTGGAGATGCTGGCAATTTTATGACGGTTTTTGAGAATATTGCCAAAATAATTCGTTTGAGTTTTTTTTAAGTAGTTAAAATTAATTCATTTAATGCCCTGATGAAGGACTTATATTGTAGTCCGACTATAAACGTTGACTATAAATAAAAATTACTGTGCTTAAAATCCAACCGGAAGTCCGTCTTTTTGTTAATTGTGAAATAATTCATTTGAAAATTAAGGAAATTTTAATTTTAATTTCAAATGAAATCGAGCTCATATCAAATTTGAGACCAATCTGACGAGTTTCTAAGAGAAACACAGCTAAAAAATTTAAATCTGGCTTTATCACGATCTTATGTTGTACCTAGCAGGGTAACTGATGGTTAAACAATTTTGGAATTTTGAAAAATTTCAAGATCAATTTTCGAACCAATTATGAAACAAAAACCAAAAATTTGCATGTATTCTAGTTAAATAACTTGGGAGAAATTGCCATTTAAAAATTCCCAAACTGACTTAATTAGTCCCTCCTATAAAATTATATCACTTTCCCTTCTTATTTTAGCAGTGATTCTTTCTTAATTTTTTATTGATTTTATTTCACAAAGAATTCCTACAAAACATTTATTTGTAATTAAAAGAAAGCTTAAATTAAATTGATTGTAAATGATTCCTCATTTACTGATTCTACAATTTCTAGCTTTAGCAATCAATTACATATTTAGGCTCAATGATTTGGCACATAAATGCCCCAATTTATTGCCTAATAAGCAGTTTGCATGTCACATGTAAGTTCAAATCTTGATCAAAGACCTTATTATTGTTCTGTGTGGGGGTACTCTGTGAGAAAGCTCTCATTTAGGAGATTATTGCAAAAACATCTCATCCCGCTTCATTGAATAAATCCCTTCATGAACTTCTCACTTAATAAAATAAGGCATGTGTATTAATGTTCTGGCTCTTGTCCAGAAATCCACAGGTTGCAATGCGCTACTATTACACGATCATTGATAAAATATTAATACCATATATTTCCTCGCTTTTCCGCTTTTTTCCTCCACAGAATTATGACTCTTGTATTAATCATGTCCAATTACTACATAAAACTAAAAAGCGCTTCAATGAGCTTTGCGTTGGATTACAAATTGTTGAAAGTTGCAATTTGCTGCGGTTTTTTATTTCGAAAAATGTGCTTTTAGGACTTGCTTAAAATATCTCTTTTATTGGGGAGAATAAAGTTGAAAAATTTGTGGATATTCCAGCAATATCCTGGCACATTTCCAAACAAGCTCATGGAATAACATAAGTTATTAGCTAGTGTGGTGAAAATATTTTTGGTTCCACTTTGGGGTGTGAATTGAATGTGAATTTTGGCAAAGTTTCCACCCCATGAACTACATATCCTCCCTCAAATTGCAAATCTACCCTCCTAGTGAGGGAGGAGAGGGGTGGACTGAGTGTTCGGATATTCCTGGACATAGGCAGACATGCAATTTCCCTATTTATGTGGTCACAAGGCAACATATGCAGCATAATTCTCGGCAAAAGCAAAATCTCTACTAATTTGCCTAACGATTTAAATTTCTTTGCATCTGCTACTGCGTATATGCTGCACTATGGTTCATTTATATGCGCCAAATGGGAAATCAAAGAGGTGCCACTTCCCACGGAGATTCTACTGTATACACTAAACAACTTGCTATATAATTCCACAGCAGACAAGCTCCCCTTAGGAGGGATACTGCTGTTGAGTGTCTGTTTGCATTCACAACTATTGATTTTTATATTGTTTAGCTCACTACCGTGCGGGGGGTGGGGCAATGGGAGGTTGTGGGTGATCTATTTGCATTTCTAGAGGGAGGTTTTCGAAGAAAGTGTCAATCCAAGTGTTGACTAATTAGTTCCCAATGCAATTGACGACGAACGTATTCACTAGAGGTGTGAGCTTCGCCCTCAACCCCCCTCAACCCCCCTCAAATCACTGAGTTAGAAAGGAAACAATCCCATTAATGAGAGTAATGTACATAGCACAGCTTTGTGGATGATTTTCAAGCACAAACCTCCAACGTGAAAAAAAATAATCCCTCGCAATTTTAAAGCTCAAAAAGCTCAAACTATCGGATATTTGCCTAAAAACTTTATTAAAAGCGATTAGCCCTTGTTGAGAATTCAATGGACGTATATGGTAGGTGGGTAATAAAACTGGGTGGGCTACACAATGCAACCACAAATGGTCGATTGTTTTGCAAGAATTGGCGTTCTGCCATCGCTTCAATGCACATAAAAATCAGATTAAATTTTTCCACACAACTTTTTCCATTGAATTCGCGCCATGTGGCGTAAAAAAAACATAATTTGAAAGTTTTTGCAGAAAGTTCTTATTCAATGGAAAATGAGGGATCTTAAGCACACCGTTCAGGTTTATTTTCTTCTCTATTTCTACACGCCATTGTAACCCTACTAAGAATTTCAGATAATTAAAACGAAGGATATGGGAATACTTTTTTTTAATAAAAAAAATCTCAATTGTTTTATTTTCCTGCCAAAGTTTAATAATTAAGTGATGTTTTGTAAGATTACATTCTTTTTTTTTTAATTTTAATTTTAATCTATTATGAAACTAATTCACTAGGTCCGGTATATTCAGTTTATTAAGCCAAGATTACGTTTTTAACGCTTTTACTTTTTGAAGCATAGACTAAACTGTTTTAAAGGTCAGGCTGTTAAATAAAGGTTAAAGGTCTAGCGGTATCGTAACTGAATCCATTTCTTTGCAATTTATACGAATTTCGATACCCAAAGACGTTTAAACCGATTGAAACGATTTAATTTAAAAAATGCATTGACCCTCAATTCAGTCTGACCTAATATTAAAACCGGATAAGGCCTGACTTTATATAAGAACTTAGGCTCCGAATAAACCAACTTGAGCCTTATTAGAGCACTGATTTAATAAAACTTAATGTTAATCTAAAAACTCAAAGCTTAGCCTAAATAAGTTAAGCTAGACCTTTACGACTT
The DNA here is from genome assembly GCF_024334085.1 of Lutzomyia longipalpis. NCBI lineage: Eukaryota > Metazoa > Arthropoda > Insecta > Diptera > Psychodidae > Lutzomyia > Lutzomyia longipalpis. The sequence goes on from NC_074708.1 coordinate 26,343,539, forward strand.
TTGTTTTTCAAACAACTCAGGCCTAACCTAAAAATCTTGTACCTAGCTTAAAACAATTTAGGCCTAGCTTCAAAATTAACAAATAAGCTAGCTTAAAAAATTAAGCCTAGCTTAAAAAGTTAATGCCTATCTAAGGAAACTTGAAGTGGGCTTTGTAGTAAATTTTACCCGATTTCTTGGACAAGGAAAATATCGATTTTCGGTTTAACAGGAGTTAAATATATCTGTCTAATAAATTCCTGCTTCTTAGATCATTAGAAACTCTCAATAAATTCTTAAACAAATATTTTAGGAAATGTTTAATTAAATTAGATTTAAAAAAATTAAATATTGAAAAAATAATCTGAAGAGGAAAAAGAATTTCTTAGTTTGCTTTTCAAAGAATTTTTAATAAACCTTTTAGATATTATTCAGAGTTCTTTCATCATCTGAGTATATTTAATTTACTACAAATTTCTAGTGAATGACAATACATAATAAAATAGAGTCCTATATACCCTATATAGAAGGTAAATTATCTCCTCTATTGCATTAAGATTAAACTAATATAGCGCGCGCGGATTAATGAATATTGAGAGTGATTTTGTGTCACAGAATTTGGAATTTGTTATCCACACACACACTCCTTCTCTCTCTCGAGGTATGCATTTGGGGAAAATGCCACTACAATATTGAGCTTTTACGTGGGTGCAGAGCATACATAAATAGGTGTGATGGTTAAATCGAAACTATATATTAGCATAGGAGTTAGCTATATGGGCATTGTGTTGCCAAAAATAATTCCGTCGTATATTTTTAATTGAATTTTGTATGCAGTTGCATGTGAAAAGTTGATAATAAATTTATCATTTTGCTCAGTTGAATGAAAATTGGATTGTAGAGGTAAAATTGATGGGGAATTATACTCACCCAATCGGACATTTCATATGTGTCAGCATTGCGATGATGGTAATTTAATATTAATATCGTCGATACGACTGAAGATGCAACCATAAACATTATACAGTTGAAATATGTTCCTGAAATTTAATAATAAAACCCCCACATTAGTTTACTTCACCATCAAACCACTAAATATGTTGGTTAATATATAATAACGCTATTTTATGCGGGAGGTGAATGACCGTATTAAATTGTAACACATCCTGGAAAGTTTTGTGTGTGTTGTGTATGAATTTTAAAGTTTTGCACCAGAAAAGTGAACCCTGCTAGAGGTTCTTCTTTTCATAAACTTTTTCGGGGGAGGGATGTTTATGTATAAAGTCACCCCATTTCGTGTTTCCCTTTTAGTTTTCTTCTCATTTTTTTAAGGGATATTTTATCAAAAGGTCTTCTTTGGGCACACAGGACATACTCTTCGTCTGCATTTTATCTGTTTTAACCACCCTCTATCTCCAAAGCGGTGGGGGTGTGATTGAATACAAGAGGTCATACATACAATTCCCAACATACATGGGATAAAAATGGGAAAAGACAATATTAATTTAATCCACAAGAGAAGTTTTATCACTTTCAAAAATCCTTTTTGGGAAACTTCCTTGTGATTTGCATCTCTGGCTGCCCCAAAAACTTTCCTGATTTCTCTCCTAACTTTCCCACCAGGCATCCACCCTTCTCATCTAATTCATCTTCCATATTTTTGTGGGAAAAGGCGGTCTACACCGCCACCCAAGCGATGGAGAAGCATTAGTTATAGGGAAGTATCATAAATTGAATTTTGAGAAGAAATGTGCATTGAATTTCAATTTGTGCATAGAAAAGTTTTTTTAAGGTGGGAAAATTCCTGCACAAACATTTATTTTGCCCGAAAAAGTTCGAAGAGAAAGAAATTTGAAAAATGAACATTTTTTCTTCATCTTCCATTTGAAAGTTCTGGGAGAGACTTTTTCATCAAATTCTATGCTAAAATTTACATTTAGTTATATCACTGCTAAAAAAAAGAAGAGCACAACATCTTGAATTTTCCTTCTAAGAAATTAATGAGAAAAATTTTAAATTTTAGTTTCCTAAAAGTTTTCTTTATTACTGACTTTGCAATTATTTTTTTCGGAACTTTTGAGAATGAAAAAAGGAAGTTCAAGAAACTATTTTTAAATAAGTTTAAAAGAGTTTTCTTTTAATTTAAAAATAAAAATGAAGATTTTTTGTTTTTCAGGGAGAAGGATATGTTGTGCCTTTTTTTAAATTGATTTTTAATCATTAATCTTAACTAATCTGTCTTTATCTTTCTAATAAAACTTGTTGGTACGTTAAATACGGCAAATTGGACCAAAATTAGGAAATTGTATTAATCAGTCATCCTGTTTTAGTTTTATTTTTTAACAAAGATCAATCTCCCGCAGTTTTCAAACTTCAGATGATCCTATTTGTCCCCTTTGACGCTTTTCACCCCAAAGAAGGTTATTCACAAAAGTATGAAACAGTCCCTTAAAGAGGTAACCAAATTTAATTTTTAAATTATTATTGGGACTAAAGGGATTAAAGACTCAAGAAAAGCGTGGACATTTCCCGGAAAAGCGCTGGGAAATATTCGAATTTTCACATTTTATGTCAAATCGGGTACAAACTTCTTTGATTTTTTTCTTATTTTCTAGTTATTCTAAAAAAAAATTTCCGTGTCATATGAAAGCTATTTAAAGGCTTAACAATATGTAACTATATTTTCCTAAGGTGGAAAAGTCGTGAGATTTTCCAGCATTGAACTTTTCTTTTGCTGCCCATTTCTTTGGGGACTGATTCATACTTCTGTGAATAACCTTCTTTAACAAAATTTCATCTTTGATCTTGAATCCAGAGTTCTTTCAACTCTATTTTTCATTTGCCTCAACGTCAGAATGTTCGCTCTCTTTCTCTTAAATTCAACATCAACTTCTCTAGATGTCTACCGTTGCATTAAACATACAAAAACCACCCATAAAATGCAAGAAGTTTGTAGTTCGTTTTTTTTTGGAAAAGAAAATAACAATAAAAAAATAAATGGTTTGACTTTTTTTCTCAGAGTGTATAGAGGTGAAATGGCTTGAAAAAAAGAAGAAAGCATATAAAATGTTTTGCATATTAAACTCACCTAGAAGTGGAACAGCATCCGATGTGGCTGGCATTGTTTCAGCAACCATGTTCAGGAAAACGGTGAGTGACAGTAAAATCGTTACACCTAGTATCATTAAAATTGATTTTCCATTCTTTTTTGCTCTCATTTCGTGTGTTTTCTTAGTGTCAAGTATGTGTTTTATATGGGCTTTTCATGTGTCATGTTATTGAGGCACACAGTGATAGGCGCTATGTACAATGCTTTTCTAATAATGTTTCATGTGAGAACAAAAAAAGAACAAGAAAAAATATATATAACCACACGCTGGCTACCTAGAAAGCTTTTCTTTTTTTTTTCTCGCAAAAAACGTCCAGACAACGGCTAGAGAGAGAAAAGAAAATTAAGAGAGAGAGAGAGAGAGAGAGTGAAAAAACGATACGGTCAACATTGAAAACACAAGAATGGTGGGGACGATGTATTGTGTGATTCGGTGGATGATCCTTCTGGGGGTCCTCACTCACAGTCCTGTTGGCTCCTCCGTGTGTATCCTGCTGTGACTTGGCTTTTTTTTTCTCTGGCTCCTCTCTCTTCTACTTAATACAGTGTTTATATGTGTGGTTACAGTGGCTTTTTGCTGGTTTTTTACATTAAATAATATTAATTTGAAGCGACACTAAAATGTATTTTATATATAACTGATGAAATGCGCTCTCACTCTCCATTAAAATTATGTAACGTAGATAGCAAAATATATAATACACCAATCTCCATACACTGTGGTGACAATGTTTACAGGGTGACAGTGAATGGTGGAGAAATTATGCTGATGATGTAAATTGAAATTAACGACATTGCCAGTGTGTGTTGAAGTTGCATTTCTCATTTTTCTTCTTTTCTTTTTTTTTGTTATTTTATTAAAATAAACTCCAAACAGATGCACCAAGTCACACCCTCCTCCGCCATGCATCCAGCACAGTACATGCCTCTGCAGGGAAAATCTCACGAGACACTCTATTTGGACGCACGAATTTTTTTCCGTGATATTTTCGCTGCAGCGGATGCACTTGTGATGGCTACGAGGCGAGGATAAAAATTTCATTGGAAATGGGTTAAATGTATGCAGGGGGTTGGTATCTGGGTGTAAAACTATGTCTCTGTAGGAACAGAATATTCGGAATATTAATTAAAAGGCGTTGAGAAGATTTATTTTAAATTATTTGCTAAAATTATTTGATGAAATTCCAGAATTGAGGGATCTTTTGGAAAGTTTTTAACATTTGGAGGATCGAGATTTCTAACCTCAAAAGTTTAACCTTCATTCTCAATCTTCTCAAAAGAATATATTTTTCCAAGTTTTCTTTTGAAGATCTTGAAGTAATAAAACTCCCCAATACAGCGGTGTAAAATTTATCACGATATATTAAATAGATTTTAACGCTGTGGCGATTGAAAAAAGTCGAATTGACCACTTTGGCCCAGTAAAATATTCCAAGGGTTAATAAAATGAAGAGAGGATAGTTTGGAAAATTTTCTTTGTTGATTCTAAGAGCCAAAAATGGCAAAAGGTTTTAATTTTCACAAAAATCAGAATGATTTGGTTAAAGGAAGAATCTTAGAACTTCTTTTAATAAATTTCAAGAATCTTAGTTGAAAATTGATCATTTCAGACAATTTTGAAATCAGACTTTGTAAAAATTTCAAAGATAAACTCTCATTTTGAAGGCATTTAAATGAAAACTTCTTTTCTCAAATATCACTGATTCTTCCTCAAAAAATCCTTTCAAAACAACCCCACAAGTATACCGAATATTTCCATTAATTTTCCCTCAGAAAAATGCCCTCTCTGGAAAATAGAAAATATTGATGTGGAGAGAGGAAAAGAATCCCCTTGCGAGGGAACTTCCTGTGTGTGCAGCAGGAAGTGAATGATGGGGTTTGCTGGGAAGCACACATGGGTGGAATTTCAAGAAGCTCGAATTAAGCTGCGGGATACCCGCAGAAAGGACTGCGGTCCACGCGAAGCATTCAATCCATCTTCGAAAATTTTTGCTGCCACGGAAAATTTCCTCACGCAACAATCATCCCCCCACCCCCCCTTTGCACATTATCCACCCGCACCAAAACATCATTCATACATCATCTCACAATTTATCTACGCACAAATACCATTGAATTAAGCTCTCTCTCACTCATCCATTGGCATGTAAGCGTCGTACATACTTCCCAGCTGTGCCTTCCACACCCATTCACGCCCCACCCTTCCCTCCCCAACAATCCCCAACCAAGAGTGCGTCGATGAATGAGAAAGTGAACTTTTACATTGCTCCAAAAAAATTATACAACACACTAAGGGGGGCCCCTTTTTGCGGAATTTCATTTGCATCGATCATTCACTTCTTGTCTGGCTTATCATCGCTGTGAGGGAATTTTCTTTCCCAACAACGTACCAGATTTTAGCAATTACTATTGGCCATCATCGGCGAAATAATGCCAAATTGCGGAGGAGGGTGTAGAGGCAATTTTTGCCCTCGAAAAAAAAATCCCTCCCTTGAATATATTTATCAAGAGAGATAATGATTTTGATTCAGAGTGTATTAGAATTGAGGGATTTTCGAGAATCTCACCAGGGGTGAATTTATAAGGCATTGAGTGCGGTGATTTAATAGACATTTTCTCTCCACAAATAAATGAGGGGTGTGGGAGGATTTGTCTAAAAAAAAACATTCACCAAACTTTAAATGGAATAATTATTCCAAAATGAAGCTTGAGAGAGATACTAAAAAAAAAGATAAAATATTCCAAAATAAACTTGAACTTTAAGGGAAAAAACTTCCTATAGTTTGGAAAATCCATCAATTTCTTTAAAGCCCACAGTTGAGGGGAAAATTATTGCGTCGACGACTCGTTGAAAAAGGGAAGAAATATATAGCAACAAGGAATAAGTAAAGAATTTTCTTGCAAACATGGTGTTTATTCCCCAGAAGGGAGCATCATAACTCCATGAGACATAAAATGTGAAGAGAAATTTTCATAACTTCCCCGGGAAGCTCTCCATTGGCTATACAAACAGATACGACGGCGGGGGGTTTGGAGCTTACAGTGCTATTTATTGCATTTAAACTCATATTTATCTTTGTGAGAAAATTTCAAGTCAATAATGTTGAAACAATTTACTTGAATGGGACATTAAAGGAATTTTCCTGGACTTTTCCATTTGGCTTTATCAAATTGAAATTTAACACAGAGCGGGGAGGGGGGTACCTTTGCCATTGGAGGAAGCGATTAAATTTAATTAGGGAATGTTTCTCGCGAGGGATGGGGGATATTTTTACAGTTTGATGGCATCTATAATTCTTTATGCGTCGCATTTGCTGCGGAAAAGGGCGCTTTTTAGCTGTGATTCTTTCGAAGAAAAGAATAGCACAGCTTCTGTGTACCACCTAAAATGCAATGTTGTCCGATCGGGCTCAAACTTGGTATGAGCACGAATTAGGGTCCCCACATTCCAAAAAACGTATGTCAAAAAAAAATTTTTCCGGCCGTCCGTCCGGCCGTCCGGCCGTCCGGCCGTCCGGAACCTTTTGTTAAATTACAAGAGAACGGTAATAGATAGAGACTTGCGGTAAACGGCAAAGTTTAAAAGTCGACTGGAAGACATCCGATTATGAGGTCAGATCCACCCCCCCACCCCTCCGTCCACCATTTTGAATAACCCTCAAATTTTGTTTTACCTATATCTCAGCCCCTATTATAGCTAGAAATCTGAAATTTTGATATGTTGTAGGGGTCATCAAGACCTTTCCAACGATGCCTCATTTTCGAAAATCGGTCAAGCCGTTTAGTCAATATGGCCGCTACAATTTTTCATCGAAAATCGACCATAACTCGAAAACGGCTTAACCGATTTTGATCAACCCGGGCTCAAATGAAAGATCTCAGCAAACCCTACAACTCTCTAGAACATCCGAAGTTTCAAAAGTGACCGCTAGGGGGGCAAAAATCAAAAACAAAATTTTCGATTAGTTTTCGATGAATATCTCGGAAACTGCACTATGCATTTTCTTCAAATTTTAGTATGTTATAGCTGACTATATTATCTAGCTCCATGCCAAAAATGAAGAAAATCTATGTCGCCGTTCTCGAGATATAGCCTTCCAAAGTTAGCATGTCATATCTCGGGTTCTACAGGTCCGATTTTGATCAACTCAAGCGCAAATAAAAGGTTTCGTGAAGCCTTACAAATGTCTAGAACATTGCAATTTCGAGAAATGACCGCAAGAGGCGCTAAAGTCAATATTTTGCATATCCAAAATTTTTAAGTCTAAATATCTCAAAAACTGTACTATGCATTTCGTTAAAATTTCAGTATGTTATAGTTGAGATCAAGACCTTTCCAACAATAGGTTATTTAAGAAAATCTATGGAGCCGTTCAGGAGATATAGGGGTTTTAATTTTTTATTTAATCAATACGCAAATTCTTAGGCGCCCCGCGAAGCGGGGCGCCTTATATATACGGTATATGAATATAAATGCAAAGTAAAATATAACGGTAAAATATAAATATATATAGTTGCATATTTAATTAGTACGCTAACTATTTGGCGCCCCGCGAAGCGGGGCGCCTTATATATAAGGTATATAAATATAAATGTAAATGCAAAGTAAAATATAACGGTAAAATATAAATATATATAGGTACATGGTACAGATTAAGGAGAAAAGGGAATGTACATGGTAAGTTTCACTTACGGGCTGTGATTCTTCCTTCAGAGGCCAAGTAAAGTATATGTAAATGCAAAGTTTAATAGATAGCTGCAGAGTATGGATTAATAAGAAAAGGGAATGTACTGGTAAGTTTCACTTACGGGCTGTGATTCTTCCTTCAGTGATCAGTCTAAGTGTGATATTTGATATAAGTTTGGTGGTGCAAACTCTGGGGAAGGATGACTCGCGCCACGAATCACAGCCAATGCGCGAGTTAGCCTTCCCCCAGAGTTTGCACCACCAAACTTATATCAAATATCACACTTAGACTGATCACTGAAGGAAGAATCACAGCACGTAAGTGAAACTTACCAGTACATTCCCTTTTCTTATTAATCCATACTCTGCAGCTATCTATTAAACTTTGCATTTACATATACTTTACTTGGCCTCTGAAGGAAGAATCACAGCCCGTAAGTGAAACTTACCATGTACATTCCCTTTTCTCCTTAATCTGTACCATGTACCTATATATATTTATATTTTACCGTTATATTTTACTTTGCATTTACATTTATATTTATATACCTTATTGTGATTGGCGTGAGAAAAGCTCAAATTTCGGAGGAAATTCCCTTCTTTTCTCGAAAATGGGGGTGTTGTGTTGTGGATGAGAGAGCTCCGCAAGTCCACGTAGTATTGCGTTACACGCAAAAGAAGGGGGTGAAAGTAAATCAACAGACGCAATTTTTCCGGGCCCCCGTACGTAAAATGCTCTCAAATAAACGAGGGGGTTTACTGATTAATGGGAATTATTCCAAAATAAATGAAAAAGAAAAACTTAAAATTTTCTTATGAAGATGATGCGGCCACATACTGACTCTACTAACATTTGCATATCTGCTCACCTAGTGATAATTTCTCTCCCGAATCTGGTGGCAGTGTAAATCCTAGTAGGGCCATTGAGGCGATCAACACACATGGCACAATTAAATTGAAAAAATAGTACAAAGTCCTTCGGCGGATAATAATTGCAAAGGTGATGTCAATATATGGTTCCGGGCAACAGTTATAGTAGATTTCGTTTCTCTTCCCCGGAACGCCTGCGAAAGAAGTTGTCAATGTGAATTAAATCATGTTAAAATATATATAAGCAAAAATGTTTAAATATAGCATAGAAAATCCACCTGAAATGCACAACACACACCATTATTATACATGTCACTCCCTTTGCAAATAATGCAACGAGCTTTAGGGGATGGAGAGATGGATATGGAATAAGGGTGAATGGGGGAGGGTGTTTAATATTAAAATGAGGATACAGTAAGGTGGGGAAATCATCTGACCTACATTCTATATATGTATGCTTGTTGCAACATCCCCGCATGTTGCTTTTTTGAACGGCAACCGTATTTTAAAGTTTTTCACCAACAACCTCCCAGGCACAATATCGTGAAAACTATTCATCCCACCCGGGAATGAATACAGGAGTCATAAATTCTTGTTTAACCCCCCATCCTCATCCCCCCTTAAACCAACCCCAACCCTCCGCCCAGAGAATCATTCCATAAATAAGGAAGAATAACGGAGAAAATTATTATCAAGACATAACTATAAAGTTATTCGCTTTTTTTGCATTTCCCACCAACACAGTTTGTTCTTTCACATTAATGTTTGTTTACTCTTTCGCCTTCACCGAGGCTTCGTTGGATATATTAATTTGCAACATTTCTGCAAAATAACTTTAACACCATAGACGCCTGCGGGATCAAAGAATTTAAAGAAGAGCGATCTTTGAGATGAATTTAAGATGAATTAAAGAAGAAGAAGTTACAGAATAGTGTTGAAGAATAATAATTTATAATAATAATAATTTGTAATAATTTATTTATTATGATTTACTATAAGCTTATTGAGCTTTGAAGTCTTTAAAAAAAGAGGATGAAATTGATGATTCTAACCTACAAAATTTTAAAAAAATTATATACGGGAGACCGGGGTAAAAAATAGTCAGTGGAAAATTTTCAAATGCCAATTTTTCCCAACTTATAAATCAAAAAAAATCTGAAAGCCCTACCAACTTCTAATATTTGACTGTAATTTAGAGGTTATCCGATCAGTACTTTAGGAGTAAAAAAAAATTTTTTGGGCTCTTTTCCCAAACTTTTATGTATTGAGGAAAATCGTTCTTCGAAACTTTTTCCTTTTAGCGATTTTCCAATCTGACAATTTTTCTCACTAGCTGGGTTAATGTAGAAAATGTTGCCAAGGTGTATTTTTCACAAACTTTTAATGATTTTTTTGCATAATTATTTAAATCAAAACATGCCCCTTGGGGTAAATATAGTCAACCAATGTAAATCATATGGAACTTTGAAATTTTTGACCAGGGGGATGCCCAACCCCGAGAAATCAGTACTTTTAGTGAGGCAGCAGGTTCTTCCGATCAAAATAAGGGATCAGTTTGCACAATTCCACTTGCAATCGAAAGTACATTTAATTAGCTTTCGATTGATCCCTATCTCATTATCGAAATAACATTATTAATATAAAAAAAGTTAAAGTGTTTCTCGGGAATCGGTCGAGATTGAGCGAGATTCGAGAATTCCTCATACATTTTTGTCAACAAAAAGTGACTTTTCTTCACAGAAAAAGAGGTTAAACCATCCCCTTGTTTTTGACATATTTTCTAACTATTTGTTGTAAAATGGCGTGATTGAGAAAATCGCAAAATTCTCTGTTTTAGTGGATTTAAAAGTGAAATTCCTTGTAGCGGATCAAAAGGTGAGAAGTTTAGCAATCAACTACTATCAATCTCTCAGGTGGAAAATCATTGAAAATGTTTAAAAATTCCGCTGACTTTATTTACCCCACTAGTGACTATATTTACCCGCCGAGTTTAAAAAAAGTCAGAAGACGAAGGGTTCAGGAAAAACGCGAAAATTCATATTTCCCAGTGAGATAGAGAAAATTGGTCTGAGACAAAGTTGTAGAACAGGAAATTTCCTATGAGAATGACCAATTGAGGAAGTTTTCTTACCCTTGGGGAATCCTGCAGATAAGGACTTTTTTTTACCCCGTTCCAAACCATAAATCTTCTAGAAGAACTACTTTCAAAAAAAAGTAAAGCAATAAAAAGCTCTCCTAAATAAACAAAAATTGAAAATATTTTGCACGTCTTGATAGCGTTTGAGGTATCACTGCTCTTCCATTCTCAGATACATTTCATTGAGCAAATAGTATAAAAGATAACTATAAAATGAGATGGAAATGTTATTTCTTTTGACTTTTGCAAAAACTTCAAATGCTTCTATTCAATTGATTATAGTTCGGGTTATACCATTCACATTTTATTCCTCTGTGTATTCACCACTAAATAGAAAATCACAGAGAATATTTCCCCATGAAAATGGGACGAAAAAAAACAATACAAAGAGAAAATTTCAGAATCATTAAAAGAGAGGAGAAATTTGAGATGAAAAAATAAAAAAAAAGTTATTTATAGAACAAAACTTTTAGATGACATGCAACTATTTTGTGAATCAATATGAATTGATAAATTTATAATATTGTTTCTCCCGGAGAGCGAGCATGGAAAAATACTTTTAGTCTGCCATTTATCAAGCAAAATATTTCAATTCGGTGAAAGATGAAAAATAGCTCGTCGGGGAGAAACGACAAGCAAGTGATTATTTTTTTCTCCTTTTTATTTATCTTGTGGCTGCTTTTTTCTCCACTCTATCGTCCGTTTTTTTTTCTTTTTCCACAGCGCGAGGAGGCAGTTGGAAATTGCTGCGGGGTGGAAAATGCCCACCAAGGGGGTATTTAGTGGAAAATCCCATGATTTAATTCCACACACACATAGAGAGAATTTTTCCCAACAGAGTGTGGTTTCAAAATGCAACCACTAATTGTCCCCACTCTCCGTTGGTGTTGGATGAGGAAATTAAAGAAAAGTTATGACATCCCCGGGACAAATATGCAATTTGAGGTGTTTCCCCTACAATCCACCTCATATACATATATCATCCCTTATAAATGTTGTCAATTAAGTAGAGAGAAAAAAAAACAAACACCCACACGCGATAAATAAAGCATATATAGCAAATCAAATGTAAAAAGCTGCATTGGATAGTTTAAGCTGTGTGTAGGTGTGTGAAAACTTTCTAAATAGATAAAGTTATTGTGAAATAGAGCGTGGAATAGTGGTTTGTGTGGATGGAACAAGAAGGAAAATTTATTAATCCATGTGACTTGGGGTTAGTGTTTCCATAAAAAAATGGAAAATGAATAATTTTCCATGCAATGAAGAAAATAAGAATATAAAAAAGAGCTCTTTTGCGCTTGTATCGCAGCATGGTGTGGCTGTCATAATATGAATATTTAAATGCGGGAGATGTTCTAATTAAACTAACCCACATTTTAGCACATTTTCACTAATTGGAATGCACGACGTAACACGCTTCTGTGTACTCTTTAACCGGTGTGTGACATAATTCTTCACACACACTCCATATAAAGCGAAAAGTAAATCCACACCAAGGAAAAACATCACAAACACACACAAAAAAGGAAAATTTTTATGGTGCTTTTAGGAGTAAAGTACTCGAGAAAATGCATGCAGTCAAGTGGAAAGTTTCTACGAAGGATTCGCACCCAAAAAAATACCAGAATACTTTTTTTTTTAGAGCTTCCAATACCTGAGAGTAAGAGATTTTCCACAATGCCGAATTTTTGGAATTTTTTCCATTTCATTTGAATAAAAATTTGCATGAATGCATTTGTTGCAAAAAAAGGAATGCATTTTAGTGGATTATGTGATTATTTTAGAATGTTGCAGCATTATGGTTAAAATGGAAAATTATTTAAGTTTTTCCAGTGAATTTTCCTTGGTAAGAATGTTTTTTGAAAGAATTTTTATCCGGTGCAATTGTAGTTTGAGATCAAGTTTAAACCCAGGAAAATTTTATGAGCCACAGAAAAATATGTTTGAAAGAAAATTCTTTAAAGAACTTTATTTATTTTGAGATTTTCATGAAGAAAAATATCGCATTATATTGGAAAAACATTTAGGAAATTCCAAAGAATTTAATCTAATATAAAAATATAGGAGGAGAAAATCTATTTTTCTCTGAACGATAACCGGAGGAAAATAGATTTTCCTATTTTCCTACAATGTGCAAAGTCTTTTGAATTTCAAGATTAATTCTTAGTTCTTTTTCATGCTAATTCAAACTATTTTTTTTTAAAGGAACGTTCTATATAAATCGTAGGGGAGATAGAGCCAAGAAAATTCTCTCAATGATTTAGAAAAATCTTAAATTATAAATAAAAAAAATTGTTGTGGAAAATTTTCTATAAAAATGAGCCATTACTTTGACCTATCTTGTTGGGAAGTTATTAGAATATTTGTGGAAAATGATCTGAGAAAGAGTTGTAGGGCAAAAAAATATTCTAAAGAAATGAGCTATACATTTCGCTTTATCTGTTTGAGAAATATGATATTTTGAGCTTTTTCTAAACCCTTAAGTGATTTTTTTTAACCCTGCTCTCCCCTACCTATTTTGCCCGTATTTCCCCTACAATTTCGTTGGAAATTTCTCGTTTAATTTTTCTCAGAATCCTCCCACTCAATGCTAAAGAATCTTCCATCAAAATGAATATTTTTCATTACAAATTGACACCATTTCTCATTCGAAAATTCATCTTCATTGCAATTTTTAAGCAATTCCTCTCACATCTAATTTGTTGGGAAAATTGATTCTTTCCCCTTTTGAAGTGATAAAAAATGTTTATGCTGCACCACATAGCGCATGGTGCAAAATAGCAAAATATCCCTTTTTTGTATGTAAAGGAGTGGTTCACATAGAATAAATGGGAATATGGTACACTTCCGGTATATGTTATAAAAGTTGTTCTGAATTATGCAAATACTATTTTAAATTGATAGACTATTTTGCATATTTTGCACCATATTTTAGTGCAATGTACGTGAATAAAATGCCAAAGTATCGTACACATAATTTTGTCAGCAAATAACATGGAAAATGCTTTTTCTTCTATGCAAAGAATTCCAAAGGTAAACCTTGCTGCAGCTTAATTCAAAAATTATCACGCTCAAAAGGTGTATACGGCGAAGGGGTGGAGAAGGCAGTGAGAGTATTGATTTAGTTGGTTTGTATTCGCATTGCTGGAAAATCGTGTAATGAATAAAATATGATGTGGTGAAAGGATATTGATCAAAAAAAGAAGGGGTGCGAATGCTGTATGTTTGTGAATTTTTCTTTCCGTTTTCCCATTTTGAAGAGGTGATTGAGATGGGATTTCCAGCTGGAAGTATCTCTTCCTTCCACCCCAGATAAAGATGAGGTAGTTGGGTTGGGGTTGTGGAAGTGGTGGGAGGATTTAACTGCGATCAATTGCGATAATTGAATTAGGGGTGAAGTCATTTGTGCAAAAATGATGTTTGTACATACATATTTTGGGCCACTTTATTGTGCGGTGATTTTTATATACAACCCCAAACATACACACTACATGGTGGAGACACCATGCTGGGTAAAATATGTGTGTGTGCTGGAAGGAAAAAAATGTAGACGGAGTGTCCTATCTGATTTGTTACGAAATATTGCCTCTTGCGAAGGAATACGTGCAATCGATTGTGAAATTGAGTTCTGCCACTTTACATTAGATCCACAGAGCACACGCAGACTTCTTGTGCGGCACTAAAAGACATCCCGCATCCGCTTCGGTGTCAAGACATGAAAATATTGCGCTAAGAGAGAAATCAAAGGGACTAAGAGGATGTAAAGATGGTGCAAAAACACGAGGAGGTGGAGAACGAAAAAGCAAAAAAAAAACAGCAGCAGCACACCCCCCATGGAGGGCGACAACAATAAAATATTGGTTTCAAAAATATAACATACATAGTACCAAAAGCATTCAAGTGCGAAAAACTTTGCATTTATGGTGTGCGCACACCAAAAGAAGAACATTTTGAATTATTTATTCTTTTATTTTTCACCGCTGGATATATTCTATTTCTCACTCAAATATTTATTTTGACGTGAAATAAATTGCTTTGCTCCCCCCGCCCGCCAAGAAGTACAGATACTTCTGCAGCGATACCCTCCTGATGGGTTTGCCCTGTGTGTGGTACAACCGCAGAAAAACTTTCATCCCTTACACACTACCCCCTACCTCCTCACACTGCCACGAAATCTGCACTCTAAAATGTGCAATGAAAATGTTCTCTTATATCATCTTTTTGCAAAAACAAGAAAAAAGAAACCCAACCATCATTTTTCTCGTAATAATAATAATAATAAAGTGAATATAAGAAATTGACGGATGGATTTGGTCTGAGAGGGTGGGAGTGGGATGGAAGTGGTAGTAAAGATGAAAAAAAAGTATATAATCTATTGAGCTACTCACCGAGCAAATCCCATTCACCGTTCGTTACAAAACTGCTTATGTCACCACCTGCTTCATCCTGGAGCTGTAAATCGAGCTATATAGCGAAGAAAAAAAAAAGGAAAACATCCGAGATTAACGACTTTCCACGCGCAATGCCGTCGTGGGGGTGGGGTGTGTGTGTACCCCGCAATTGATGAAAAATCTGCTGATAGCGAGGAAATAATCTTATCACTTCCTGTTTCATTAAACCTCTAAGAATTTTGCAATCAGCAACATGTTGGGCGCATTGGGGGTGGCATGATGTGCGCATATTGGCTGATTGGCACGTGGATTTCTGATGAATGGATGGGGGTAAATATTCGTGGAATAAACAGCAAATCAGTGCTAATAAATCCATAAAAATAAAACCGATATCAGTGTTGAGGGGAAGAGGTCTTAATTTTGGCAAATGATTTGCTTTGTGTTTCGCTATGAAGAACATTTCCTGTACCTGATGAAGGTACGGATGGAAATGGAAAGTTGATTAATTTTTAAAGAAAAGAATTCTAAAAAAAAATGAACGAGTGTTCACTGCTTGAAAGTTATTTAAATAAAAAAGAATAAATTTACAATTAATTAAAATTGATTATTTTGTTATTAGAATATTAATTTTATATTTTCAATTAATTGGTATACCACAATCGTGGCATACCATTTTCCAGTTTTAATATTAGAGGAAATCCAATAATTTTCTACCGTAATTACTGAAAAACCAATTAATTAAAGCCCCTTTAATTCAATTTGAATTAATAAGCTATTTTAATTTGAATTAATTAATTTCTTCCAAACAAACTAAATACATAAATTTTCATAAATTTCGTTCAATTCAATACTAACAGACATTTATTCTCTTTCACTATAAAAGTGCTTTTAACTTTTCCACTTTTACTTAAATAAATTTTCCCCATAAGACTATAAATTCAATATTTGTTATGATTCTGATTCTATCGTGTTGGTAAAGTTTTAAAATTTGTTCTATTTTCTTTCATTTTTTATCTAAACGAATGAATAAACTAATAAATATCTTGAATTTGGGTTACAAATAGATACAGTGATGGTTCGCAGTGAAACGCAAAAAGAAATCAAATTTTTGGGATTTTTTTTTAAAATAATCTTTCGTACAAAAAACGAGAAAAAGGGCAAATAAATCCGATTCAAGGATATTATTTATTCTCTGCAAATTAATAAGTATCTACCTATAGGAGGACATAAATTTCTAACCTCAAACTTTGGGCTTAATTTTCTATGATAAAGGAAACGTTTGTCAAGATTTTCCTTTAACGAACCTCTAGTATTTGAAGTCGCCTAGATGTAGAATTTGTCAAGATAGGTTCAACAAATTTTAATCCATGGCGGTTTAAAAAAGTCAAATTGGCAGTGATTACCAGTTTTGTCCTCCAGTGTTAATAAAAACTTTATCTTTTAGGAAAATTTGAGAGGATCAGAAATAGATCTTCCTTTTGGAAAAGTAAAAAAGGACTCGATCCTGTCTCTGATTTATTTCTAAAGTTTTGGGATTAGTTTTTTTCAGTAATTCCCTCGTAATAGATGACGTGGCACTACTGTGGGATATCACTGTATTTTTGCGGTTCGAAAAAAAAATCCAGGACATATTGTGACAAGATTGATATGCCCCCCTTGTCCGTAATGGAACTGCATTGGGGTTGAAAAGAGGATTTTGTTTGGGGAGAAATGAAGGGTGGCTGAATGAGATAAGAGACCGCAATATCATGTCATTCAATGCAGCGAACTGGGTGAGAGATTGAAATGTACACACGCCATGTTAGAGGCGGATTGATTAGAAGGGTGGTTGGGAAACTCACTTGAAATCCGTCATAGGTCCAGCTACCAAATTTCATCTCACACCGCTGGTCGTCGAATGGAAACCATGTGATGTCAATTTTGCAGGTTGATTTGAAAATACCAGGTGGCACATAGAGGCAGGAACCGTTGTTGCGTACAACGACATTGGTTGGATACGTGCCATCGAACCCTTCGTCGGCGCTGTGCCAAAATCACAGACAAGTGGTCAATTTGTGTCATTAAATTCCGCCAATGTGTGGCGAAGTTGTTGTCAATGCTGGCGCGCATATTGTAACATCGCACACACAGCCTTCGACAACAACAACAACAACAACAAAAAACATACCTGTTGTACATAAGAACATCTGGCTTCCATATCCTATGGGGTGGTATTCTCAGATCCTTCACACCCCCATACTCTGACGTATTCCATCGCAGGTTCATGTCATTCCACTCCAACTTCAGCCAAATATTTGTCACGAGAAGTTGATTTTTTTCATCCTGCCAAGAGAAGTGAATTTCAAATGTAAAGGAATTATTTATAGAGCTCCCAAATGTAAGTAGAGGGTGGCTTTTGCATGGGTGTAATAGTTTTTAAACTTTCATAGGAGAAATTGGGTGATGTGTGTCCTGGAGGGTGCAAAGTGAAATGTTGAAAAAAAAAAAAAGAGAAAATCAATACCTTATTACACTTATTCACAAAACCCATTGGGACATCTAACAAACCCCTCTTTCGAGGAGATATGGTCGCACTTTAGCCTCTCTCTCTCTAGGCATCCACTCCAAATAGTTCGCTCTATACGTACACTTGAGCTTTGGAGTTTCCTGAATAAATTTCACGGGACTTTACCTTCTTGAATTAAACATAATTGCAGCCGAAGGCGGTATTATATAACTTCCTCTGTGTGGGGTGCCAGAAACAATGGGGTAGGCCTTCCACCCAAACCCCACCCCGCCAAACCCCCCCCCCCAATCTAATAGTAGAGGTTTGCAAATATACATATTTTTTAAACCCCTCGCACGATTTATTTCCCCAAGTCAAAGTTTAATTAACTTTCAGGAGTATCGGGGGAATTCAAGTGAAAAACTGACGGTCATTCCTAAATTAAAACTTATGTGGTACGTACCCCCCGGTATACAATCCGTAAATTATAAAATGTAAAGTTTCCTTAACTTTTCAAAATGCCACACAAATCGTTTCGTTTTTTTTGTATATAGAAATGGGGTGGAAAATTTAATCAATTTGGAAAGCTCTACATGACTGAAGAAAGCAATTAAGATTGCAAATTCATCCAACTATCACTGATTCTAGACAAGATTCTAGATTTTTAAATTTTTTTAAAGATTTTTTATTGGTCTAAAATCGTTAAATTTTAAGCTTTATTGATTAGCAAATTAAATAGTGAATTTAAGGCTTTTGTCCTTGTTGAAAATTTCAGATTAATTTTCACGGATTACCTTGAACCTAGTAATTAGGAGCAATGAGCCCTGCAAGTCTATTTAATAGTTTTCACCGAAATACGATATATTTAAAATTAATGCTGAGCTATTTAGTTCTCACCTCCGTGTGAAAGTTCCAAAATTCAAGTTTCTCCTGTAGCGGAAGCCTTGTACACACACTAAAACATTGAATTAAGCATCCCCTGAAGATTCACCTTCAACCCCACAAAATTTAGTGACTTTTCTCACACCCTCTCACCCACCCAAACAATCTTCTGCACCGCCTTTCTGTCACACCGACAAGTGCAATTCCCAAAGCGAATGAAGAGCTTTTTCTGATTCACTCTCAGGGGTTGTTCTTTCAACAATCTCCCTCTCGGTTGGAGGGGTCTATTCTGAATTTAAAATTACTTCATTAAAGCCATCCCCCGCCTAGCTCCATGTATATAAAACACACTGTTTTGTCCTTTTTTTCGGAGGGGAGAAATTGTACCGACAAAAAAAAGCTCATTCGTCCAGTGCAGTGACATTAGGAGACCTACATATCTATATATGACCCTCTCACGAAGCTTTGATGAGAATAAAAAAAAGCGGCAGGTCCCAGAGTTTGAGGGAAAGTGGTGAATTATATAGATAAATGACTGGGATGAAACACAATGCTAAGAGATATTAATTAAATACTCTCAATTAATTTGGTTGCTTTTGGGGAGTGTCGTCTCCTATGTGTATGGAATGAAGGGGTTTGCGATGTTGAAAATCCCGAAAGGGGCAAGCATGGGCTTTTGCGGAGCTTTGAGGTAAAGATTTGGGGTTTGCTATTCCGTATCATTTCCGAGTGAGAGAGAGGCTATAAAATGATTTTTGCGGCCAAAGCTCAGATTATAATTTTTGACATTTATACTCTGTATTTTAGGATAAAGCTTTTGATTTAATATTTAGGGTAATTTTATGGAGCTTTTAATAAGTATATAGACGTGGTTTTGTTGATTTTTTTAACGTAGCTTTAATCGCTTTTTATGTGAATTTGGCTTTAATCGAAAGCAGATTATTTTAATTAATCGATAATGTTTTGATTTAAAGGAAACAATTTCTGAGAATTCTAGCAATTATTTTGTAAAAAAAAAACAACAAATAGCCTCTCATTCGCCTAAAATAGAAGAAAATTCATTAGAAAAGACATTTTTAGATCTCTTTTTTTTATGGGGCGAATGAGAGCTTTTTGTTCGAGTTTTTTTGCAATTATTTACCGCAGCATTTAGCAAATTTTAACTTTGAGGAAAAACGAGAAAGAGAGATGTGGGGGACAAATGGTATATATAGGAGACAAACAACAATTATCAAAAGTTGAGAAGGTGGAAAAAGAAGTTATTTTTAACCGCAAACACGACAGAGGTCTGCAGGAATTCAATTAAGCGAGGAGGAAAAAGCAGAGAAATCTGCTGGAGTTTGTCTCCATTTATTCTCTGTCTAATATTGCAAGAAATTCTATACGTCAGACTTGGCGGGTTCAACCGCAAAATTGAAAATGCCAACAAGTAGGTCATCCTTGCTTTATACTTTCCCACACCCACCCATCCTTGCCCCATGCCCATTTAATTCGGACCCTGTTCATCGCATTGTAACTAAAGCTTTTGAGTTAGGGGAGCGATGAGGACGGCTTCCTTCGTTCCCACACGATCCGTTTGAGCTTTTAACGTTTCATTCTCAACAGCCATATGTTGGCTGTTGATACATTGCGCGAAGGGATGGGAAATACATTTTCTCGATTTTCTCGTCTGGTTAGAACATGCTTCAAATTTTCTTATTCTATGTGTATACCGAACATCTTTCTTTTTTTTATTATTTAAAAAGCTTTGTGTGTACAGAAATACTCACCACATCGATTATTTGCATCAGTGTTAGACCAAAACTCAGCTGCAGTGGATCAGATTCATTCACCACGGGACGCTCGAGTACGTTGTAGGGATCCAATAAATCGTGCAGTAGACGTTTCTCGTGAATGCCCGCCTTACAACCTGCGAGAGAAAAAAAAGACGGAGAAGAGGGATGAGGTGAGAAGAGAGCATGAGACGTGTTTGAAAGCGAAGAACTCTGTAGAAGTAAGATTAAGAATTATTGAGTATGACGTGTGCGAAAATTTACGGTATTGTGAACCCCCACGTGCACTTAACCCCCTTCCGACATATGGGGCACCCGCATCATTTGGCGCACCACAGCGAATCCGGAAGTACACTAAGAAAATCACATAAAGAAATCGTATTTCTCCACATGATTTCCTTCGACATTTCCGCACACGCAACTCCGTATACACATAAAATCCTCCAAGGCATCCACCATAGAGAGAGAGCTTTGTCAACGAGAATACTCTGCAAATTCTTGTCTATTTAAACAATTATCCCGATTATGCTGATTATGCGAACGAAAGAAGGCTACCAACTCCCCCCGTACCCGCGTAGAATTCGCATATTAGATTATCTCATTCAAATTAAATGGATGTCATTCTCTCATACACATTTCCATCTTCAATTTCTCACACACGCGAGCTTTTGCCAGAGTCGCGCGCAAAAACCAAAAATCTAATTGCAAAGCCATTCTCTTGCAATATCTTTTCGCCTTAATTTTGTCCCAGAGCTGTGTTATTTAAATTTTCCCGCGCATCACCCTTAAGGGTTTATCTCGCTCCCCTTTAGTTGAAATGGAATTAAAAATGGGATTAGACAGGGGATGGGCGGGTAGTACAGAAAAGCTCGTTGAAAGGATGAAAATAGATTTGTCACTCAAACTTTGCCTCCTATTGTGGGGAACTTTGGCAAAATTCTAATTTCAACCCCCTCGACACACACACAACACATACACACAACTTGTAGAACTTTATCAAAATACTCCGGGAGCCTTAAGTAAAGTCTCTCTATATAATTTAATTATCTACATAACAATAAACAAATACAAATGCAACTGATACTACACGGAGAAAAACAAGCTTTCTTTAATTTTATTAAGAGAATTAGAATAAAAACAAAATGATTTTTTTTTAAAAAAATATTTTGGGCACTTTTGGGGAGATAGAAAGTTTTAAAATGACAAGCAGGTCTTCCAAAACTTTCAAAACTCTAACGGTGAAAAACTCTCGTGATTAACTCCCGAAGGCTTTTTACAGGGAAAAAGTGAGTAAAGCTTCACGTGAGCTTGATCCTCTAATAAAAATAAAACATCCGTGATGAGCTCCCGTAAGATTTTCCCGGTTTTCACGTTTTTTAAGTGCTAAGGCTTTCAGGAGTTTATCACGGGAGTTTTTCACTCTTGGAGAATTCATACCCAGATATGTAATTATTAATATTAATTATTCAACCATGAAAAACTAGAAAATTTATTAGATTTGCCAAAGAAAATCTTCTCGAGAATTATTGAGGTAAAATTATAAAATAAATTCAAATCAAAGAAAAAAAAATAAAAATATATAATCATTTCTCGTTAATCGATTTCAGGGGTAATTTTATAAATAGTTTACATAAACTTTTAGTTTCAAAACTTCTTTCGTTTGACGTGAAAAGCTCCCAAACTCATTCCCCCGAAAATCCCGTATACCATGTTATATAGCTCTTTAATTTCCAGGGCATGTTCCTCTGCCCCGGGTGAAAATTAACTTACGAGCCTCTTGATATTGAATGTTGCACGAAATAGTATGGGGATCGTTACACTGTACGTGCCAATACTCGGTGGAATTGCCAAAAAGCACGTGAATGCGAGAGGAAATCTCACGTCATTCCTTCAACTATCCAAAACCTCTATTTCATGTGATTTTGAGCCCATCCAATGACCCCCTAATTTACCCCCCAGAAACTCCAATATGGTAGTGTGTTATGCTGTGCCCATCCCCTCATTCCCAATTCATGTGAATTGAGTGTTGAAAGATGTTGCAGGGAATTTTCGCCTATGAAGTGTGTATGAGGCAGCACCAAAAACCAAATGGCGAAGAATGACGAGATTATTTGATTTTCGCACACAATTCCCCAACCCGTCTTATTTATGATATTTTCCCCGCGTGGAAGGAAAAGTCAGTGGGTCCTTTGAAAAGACACTGAATAAATGAGATGTATTTATCTGACGATGGTTTATGCGTTGCCTCCAATGAAAGAAAGATTGATGGGGAAGCTTTTGCCAGTGGAGGCGCCTAGTGGAAATGCCATCAAAGAGTTTCCCATGGAAGATTATTTCATTGTGAATATGTCTTTTACTTAGCAAGGCTGCCAGATAAATTAATTACAAACATAATGTATAGTTTAGGGATCAATACATCTTACTTATTTAATCAAAATATTATCGTTAAAAAAAACTTTTTTTTAAAGCAAATCACAATTCTAAAAAACATTCAATTGTTTTTAAAGTTTTCCTTGAAAAAAAAACTCATAAGCTCATCCCATTTGTAATGGAAAAATTTATAGTTTTTCTTATAGTAAAAATACTTTTCAGAGATGAGTTTGAAAATGGAGTGAGTAGAGGTAAAAGCTCTATAGAGCAAATATGTCGAGGAGATAGATTCCAACAGAGAGGTACAATGTGCATGACCTTTCTTGTTCGTAGTGGGGTATGGAAGAGAAATTAGTGAAATTCCAGTTGAAAATCCTTCGGCTGACAAGAGGTTCGAGATCACAGGAATTCTCTCTCACTGTGAAAGCTCAAATGCCGTCTTGCAAAATTCTCCAATGCCATTGACGAAATTTTGCTGATATTCTCGGCTGTGTTTTCATCCCCGTAAGCCGAGTTGCGGGGATTTGGGTACCCTCTCATTTTGCAGAGCGATTGTCGGGTGTTTTTCCACACACACACAAACATGCAAACAGGGTATGGGTATGGGGGGTGACTAAAGCTCTTACGATGGTGGAAATTGAGCACCCCTCGAGCTAGAGATACTCGCATATACTTGGGCCTTTTTTTTTTATGTACTCCGCACCAGCTCAATATGTATCAAAAATTCTCCTCTCCTCTCTCCGTATGACTCTCTTTGCGCTCTGTGCGCACTGCCGGTTTGTATTTTGACCGACTGTGGGCGTGTGGGTGGGGCCGCCCAGAGCTTTTCACTTGCACTGTGCTACCAGGATACCTGTCGGATCGTACTGCGTGCCACCAAAACCTAAATTACAACTGCTGTGCTACAACAAGCACCCCCCAGGTGGTGTGTGGTGAGATGCATCACAATCAACTGCAAGCTTTTGATATATACCCTACTTGTGTGTTATCTCGCGCACCCACACTACCCATCCGAAATTTCCATCGTGTTCGGAAAACTTATGAAATAAAATAATATTTGAATTTGGCGCGCACTCGAAGTGGTGAATTCGTGTGGTGAAAATAGAGAATGTAGGGAAAAAAGAATGATTTGGCGGCAAAAATGACAGATCGGTTTTGGAAGGCAAGGAATACGGATGCAAACGTGCCTGCTCCGTAATAAAGTATAATTTATCGCGTATAATTCGGGGAATTTCGCGAATATTTATGGTCCTTCGCAAGAACCAGGACCTATGGAAGTGCAGTGAAGTGATGGTGCTTGGAATCGGCTGCAATTGGGGGGAGAATTGAGGAAGAAAATTTGATTAAGAAAAAATCAAATGGCGTCCTCATGATTCGTAGAATTGCAGTTCGATTCCAAGAAGAAAAATTCCACAATGGGTCCTCGGAGCGGCTGTGGGGCCGCAAATAAGGAAGTGTGTCACTCCCGGAGAGTAATATGGTAAATCTGTGAGTACAATTAGGAGTAAAAGACTCCAAAGTGACAAATTTGGCAGCAATTTATGTTGCAAATTTGACACGGAGGAACAAAATAGGGGACTTCACTTTTTTGTCAGTGAAGTAAAAAAATTAATAGGGGACGTCACCCATAAAAAGTAAAGTAAAAATTGTGTAAAATAACCGATTTTACAGCCAGAGTTTGAATTATTCGAAAGGATGCCTTAATTTAGGCACAAATGTTGAAATAATTTAGATGCATTTATTATTAATTGCATATAGAAAGGAAAGGTAACTTGAGAAAATTAAAATTCAATTTCTCATAATTTAGAAAAAGGAGATCGTAAAATTATTTATTAATTTTTGCGCTTTATTAAAATGAATGAAAAATCATGTTTTGAAAGGTTATTGAGTGCCTGCTAAGGTACTAACTATAAATAAAAAAAATGAGATTTACTCTTTCAAGGGTTGTCCTGGCCAACGTGCAGGCCAATAAAGGTTATAATAGTTTGTCCTAAGTGCTGGACAAACTCATGGGGCCAACGTGCAGGCCAATAAAGGTTATAATAGTTTGTCCTAAGTACTGGACAAACTCATGGGGCCAACGTGCAGGCCAATAAAGGTTATAATAGTTTGTCCTAAGTACTGGACAAACTCATGGGGCCAACGTGCAGGCCAATAAAGGTTATAATAGTTTGTCCTAAGTACTGGACAAACTAATGGGGCCAACGTGCAGGCCAATAAAGGTTATAATAGTTTGTCCTAAGTACTGGACAAACTCATGGGGCCAACGTGCAGGCCAATAAAGGTTATAATAGTTTGTCCTAAGTACTGGACAAACTCATGGGGCCAACGTGCAGGCCAATAAAGGTTATAATAGTTTGTCCTAAGTGCTGGACAAACTCATGGGGCCAACGTGCAGGCCAATAAAGGTTATAATAGTTTGTCCTAAGTACTGGACAAACTCATGGGGCCAACGTGCAGGCCAATAAAGGTTATAATAGTTTGTCCTAAGTGCTGGACAAACTCATGGGGCCAACGTGCAGGCCAATAAAGGTTATAATAGTTTGTCCTAAGTGCTGGACAAACTCATGGGGCCAACGTGCAGGCCAATAAAGGTTATAATAGTTTGTCCTAAGTACTGGACAAACTAATGGGGCCAACGTGCAGGCCAATAAAGGTTATAATAGTTTGTCCTAAGTGCTGGACAAACTCATGGGGCCAACGTGCAGGCCAATAAAGGTTATAATAGCTTGTCCTAAGTACTGGACAAACTCATGGGGCCAACGTGCAGGCCAATAAAGGTTATAATAGTTTGTCCTAAGTGCTGGACAAACTCATGGGGCCAACGTGCAGGCCAATAAAGGTTATAATAGTTTGTCCTAAGTGCTGGACAAACTCATGGGGCCAACGTGCAGGCCAAAAAAGGTTTAAAGGTTGTCCTAAGTACTGGACAAACTCAAGGGGCCAACGTGCAGGCCAAAAAATGTTTAAAGGTTGTCCTAAGTGCTGGACAAATTCAAGCGGCCAACGTGCAGGCCAAAAAGGGTTTAAAAAAAAAAAAAAAAAAAAAAAAAAAAAAAAAACAAGGGTCTGAATAGACTGTTCTCAGTTCTGGACATTTTTAAAGGCTATGGTGCAGGCCAAACCAGTTCCTCCGGGAACAAACTGTCATCGATGCTGGACATCAACAGGCCTAAGCGCTGGCCATAATATGTCCTACGAAGGTTGAAGGTTTCGACTAGTCTTTGATGTTGAAAAGATTATTCGAAGGTCTACGAAGCATACAAATAGTTCCTTCGGGAACGAAATGTTAATAGTGTTGAACATTTAAGGTGGTTTATTGCTAACCGTACAATCTGTCCGTAGTTCCGGACATTTAAAGGGCGTCGTGCTGAGCAGGATGTTTCCTTTGAGAACACATTTATTCATTATGGAAATATAAAGGACTTAATTGCTGGTCATCGTATTTCTTTGGGAAATTGCTTTCTCAATGATGGATTATTGAGGGCTTTCGTTTTTTATTCATAATACCTTCAGCAATATATTCGAGGGCCTATGTACTGGCCACAACGTGTCCTGTGGGACTGGGAAAGAGTTTAAAGGTCATGAAGTTTCCTTGGAAACTTATTTGTTTAGTGTTTCCTTTCAAATCAAGAAAATGGACAACTGATTGAACGTCGGTTTGAAAGAACGTATGGAAAAGTGGCTTCGTTTCAGAGCAATAGAGGGTCTCTGTGCTAGCCAAGAGGATCGTTTCAGTGCCATTGCAGTTTGGTACATCAAGTTGATTGGTCTTAGTACTGACCATAAGTTGTAGCTGAAAACAGCGATGATAGGTTGGTCGTTGTGAAGGTTTCATGTGGGCCTCGAAGCTCACTCGTCAAAGGTTTAATAGATATCCTTCGGGTTTTCAAGTGCTCTTGCAGTCTACTAACTGCATGAGGGGACATTTGGCACATTAAAGGATAGATTGAATTCAGAATCGAATGAAAGAGTCGAAGCATTGGCCAAACAGAGAGTGTTACTTTTCATGGAAACCAAGAAGGTAAATTATAGTAAAAGTACTGCATCGTGGTATCCGAAATAAAAAGAGCATATTAGTCGTGTTCTATTGAAAGACATATGATCCAGAGAAGGATACACTCGATATATGTTGATTGTTGAACAAGTGCAGATGTTTAAGGTGTCCCGTCTGCATAAGATTTCGCAAACAAGGTTCAGGTTCTGCACTTTCTGGCTCATACTCTGACTTGATCAGCCTCGCAATCGACGATTAGAGATCTAATGTCACGAGTGACTATTAAGTTTAAGGTCGATGGTGTTGTTTTGAAAATGTCCTGATGAAAGTTTCATTGGGGACAAGTTCCCAACGAGGGAGAAGTAAGGAGTGTCGCCAAGGGATATGCAGATGCGCCCACGGGGGGACAAGGGACGGTCATCAAGGATACATACGTAGATGTTGATTCACTAAAGGAACTGGATAATGGCAGTACGAAAGGGATAAAGTGCTTGGAAGAGTCGTACGTGCCAAGGGTGATTCTTGATTAATATCAAAAGCCCCACGGGTTAGAATAGAATAGGAATGTGATGTTCCGGGTGGATATACGAAAATCTCCATTGTCTGTCTAATGAGGAGATGAAGCTCTCCAGGTTGTCTGAGAACAGCTGATGATCGTGTTATGAATAAGCTTTAGCCAGTAGAGACGCAGTGTGAACTGTTATTGGAGGAGTTGTAGCAATTAATAGAGGTATTCGGAGAAAGGAATAAAGCCGCAGTAGAAGAATGAAAGCTGTTATAGTCATTTGAATGTTCTACCATCGAAATGAGAAAGCTATGAACTTAATGAATTCCTGGATAGGGTTGATCAAGTTTAAGCAGTGTCACCTTTCTTTAAAGTGGACGTGATACGAGTTGCTCACGTGATCAAGAGTTCTTGTCAGAAGTTGTGGTAGCGTTTGCCTCACCGAATTTGACTGACGCAGTCAGGGAGTCCGGTGATTGTAGAAGTGCGAATGTCAGCAGAATTTATGTTCTGATCGGAAGAAGGAATCAGTCGATTATAGCATAGAACGGAATGGCCGATATTGGTGTCGAAGCAAATCTAAAAAGAGGCTAAGGTAAAGACAAGTTACAAAGGCAGAATTAGCATCTCGTTGATCGTAAGAAGCATTCGTATAATTGGAAAATGAACGAGAAGCTGTAGTGACGAACTCCCTTATCAACTGCGTTCTAATAATAAGAAACATTCAGTGAAGAAAACCGTAGTTGAAGGTAATTAAATGACAAGGTGTTAAGTCACAGATCCGGATGGAAGTAGCATTTGTGACATGAGTTGCAAGATTTCCCGTAGGGTTCAGACAGGAGGCGTGTAAGGCAATTAAGCAGATTTGCATTCGTAGGCTGATGCTTTTAGAAAATAAATCCGATGGTGAAGTATGCTGCGATTTATATGAAGCCTTTAGGAAGATGTTAAGGGTCGGTGAGTAGACCTCCCGAGTAGCGATTCGGCGGGATCGCTCCAAATAATGTTGCAGTAAGAAGATCTTGCAGGTTGGGAAGTGGAGCCTGAAGTTTAGCATAGCGTCAAACGTGTAGAAGAGGATGTCAAAGAATTCTAAGTATGGTTGGCACTGGCGTTACAGTGGCAGCCCTTGTAGATGATATCAAGGTACGCAGTGGATAAGATTGACAATAGCGTAATTGTGGCTATCGCTAGAGAATTTGACAATAATTACATGAGGTAGATCTATAAATTGAGGTTCTAGAAGATTTCTAAGGGCAAAAGAGACATATTAGAGCTCGTGGAGTCAGTAATGTCCATTGAGCTGAATACATCGAGACATAGTGGATAAATTACGAATTAGAAATTCGACAGCTGGAAGTTGTCGAGAAGCAGTAACATCAATAGAAGCGGAACTCAATAGTAGCTGGAAGCTTAAGAATTTAGTTGTAGAGTGTCAACAAGAACTATGAGGTAATAGCAGTTACAGAGGAATTTTTTGTCAGCTAGGGATAGTAGCGTTTGACAAAGGAAACAGTTGAGAAGGACGCTACACAATGAATAGGTCGAGCTATCGAAAGGAGATCATAAGTAGTAAAGCAGGACCGCCAAATCTTTCCATTTTTTGTGGAAATCGAAAAGAAGAGATGTTTGATGCTCAGCGGTATGCTTCCGCTCAAAGAGGGGACTGTTCGGAAAACTTATGAAATAAAATAATATTTGAATTTGGCGCGCACTCGAAGTGGTGAATTCGTGTGGTGAAAATAGAGAATGTAGGGAAAAAAGAATGATTTGGCGGCAAAAATGACAGATCGGTTTTGGAAGGCAAGGAATACGGATGCAAACGTGCCTGCTCCGTAATAAAGTATAATTTATCGCGTATAATTCGGGGAATTTCGCGAATACATCGCATTAATGGCACGCGGAAGAGGCCTCCGCAAAGTATGTATCCACCAACAACGTGGGACGTTAGCTGGCTGCTTCAACAGCGCGCGAGTACTGCAGTGGGAGGGGGGGGGGTGGGAAGGAGCAAAAGGAAAGTTCCCTAAAAAGGGGAAATTGAATTTTTTTTTCTCTCTACCCTCGCCCATTCGTGGGAGATTATAAGGCATGAGGAGACGGGCAAATCTGGGGATATTCCGTGTAATGATTTTTGCACATCGCCTGACCCATTTTCTCGTCACAATATGTGCCATCGAGTGTAGAAAAATAGCACACAAGGGGGATGTACGAGGGTTGCTGCTGGAGAAATGATATCAAAAATTCTAATTTTAAACACACACACACACACCATCTGTCCCAATTATCTACATGTGAATTATTTATTGCACGTAGAGTGAATCACGCACTTTGCACGCGAGAATGAATAAAAAGTTTTATGAATAAGAAATTTTTTTCAAAGCCAAAATAGGGGTTAACAACCCTTTATGGAAAATTCTCCCATTCATGGATAATTTTTTTGGGATATAAAGTTGGAAAATAAATAGAAATTTTCTCTTAATTATTAAAAGTACATTCATCCCACTTTTTTAGAGACTTTAGAGTGTAATAAAATCACCCAGAGTAATTTTTTATACCTCGATAGGAATTTTCATGTGAGTATTTTAAACCACTATTGATTTTAATTTACCTTTTTTTGTTGGCTATAAATAAATCCCAAATAATTAAAAATTAACTTTAATATTCAATTAAAAAAAATACATCAAAAATCATTTAAATCCAATTAATTTCTTAATTTAGCCACCTCCTGAATCTGACTCTGATTGATTTTTTTGTTGCTATTTTTTTTTTATCGAAACATTGTACGAGCTTGGATTAAGAGCTTTTTTTGGGTAGTTGATAAAAACACGATGGTGAAGTGAAATTTAATTCTGTACAGAATCATGATTTCATATCGGGCCACGGCAGGGGGGGAGGGTGGCAAGTGGGTGGCAGAAAGGCCGATATTTTGTACGAGAGAACATCACAAAATGGTGTTGATCGTAAACGGGAACTTTATTCCTCCTGTACGAGGTGTTTTGGGGTGTCCCTTTTCAGCTTTTAGCGCTTCCACGTGAGTGCTTTTGTGTCACTCTGTTGTGGTAGCACCCACCCATTGAGCTCAACCCTCCCGCGCGCTTTCTCCGCACTAAAGTGCAAAGTACAAGCACTGAAGCTGCCATGAATGTCTGCACACTTTTTGACCGGGGGGAGCTTCATTAATATTTAACACCCACCACGGATCCTCCAGAGCACTATAGAATAAACCAGCACAAAAGCAGGGAGCTTTTGAGATGGGGTGGGTGGGTGTAGGTCGAGGAGAAGCATGAAAAAGCCTCTAAATAAACACTTGCGAGCTTTTGCAGGAAAAGCTTTCTGGGAGATGGGGGGCAAACACATTCCAAAATATCTCGTTTGGAATTCTTTTCGCCCAATCGATCGGATTGATAAGGAAGAGCAA
This sequence comes from Lutzomyia longipalpis, assembly GCF_024334085.1. Classification (NCBI taxonomy): domain Eukaryota; kingdom Metazoa; phylum Arthropoda; class Insecta; order Diptera; family Psychodidae; genus Lutzomyia; species Lutzomyia longipalpis. Next base: position 26,374,141 of record NC_074708.1, read on the forward strand.
AAGTTTTGGTGGACTGTGAGTGGCTTCATTTTATCATTCAGCAATTCTTGGAATTTGTCTCCGCAAAAACCCTCCTTTTACAATCACCGAAGAATTTGTCCAAATAAACAATCTCTCTTCGCAACTCTCTCACTAAAAGGTTTATTTGGCAGACGAAAATTGAAGAGCTGACATCTCCAGAACTTTTTTCCATGTCTCCTCATCATGTTTTTCTTTCCTTTTCACATTTGAAGAAGGAAAATCTCTTCCACAAATCTTGCTTCCTCATGATAAAAATTGCAATTTTATAGTACATTGTACGCGAGAGACCAGCATCGGGAAAGCAATTTGAGGAAAACTACGGGAGAAAAGTTTCTGAAAAAGTGTTGAAAATTTAAAAGAGAAAAATTTGAAACAAAGTTTCCAATAGATTATTATACAAGATAAAAACTCAAATTAAAACTATTCAGGATTAAACGATAAACTTCCAATATAATGTGATGTACAATTGCAGAACATTTTTAATTCATAACAGTGGGATCATTGCTTTGTAACCTTACATGTTGCAGAATTTTCTTTAATGATATTTAGGATGGAAAGCTCTAATTGAATGAAGATTTTTAAAGATTGTTTATTGAAAGGAAATTTTTTGAATGCGGTCATGGCTGAATAATAAAAAAAAAAGCTTTAGTTTCTCACAGTCATGACGTTTCGGTATTTATTTCAATACATCACCATCTTCATCAGGCTATAAAAATGTTTAGTATTTTTTTTGGTTAAAATTAAGAAAAAAAAGAGAAAAAAAGACATGAAAAATTATCCTCACCGTACTCCGAATAATTCCTACCTACGTTTTAATCAAAGTTTTAGTAAAACTAAAAATTAATTTTCTTTTTTCTCTAATTTTATTTCTTCCTCACGAGTTTCCAATATTTAATTTCCTTTAAAAATACCTTCGTATCAAATATAAAAAAATAAATAAATAAAATGAAATCATGAGAATGTCGAAGAGATATCCTCTTGATTGGTGAAAGGAACATTTTCACAGCAAACGTGAAAATAAATTTGCTGCATTTTCACTGTGGAAAAGGCAACAAGACCACAATGCACACACGTATTTTCCTCACATAGGAATTTTATAGGTGCAGTCAATTGGCTGAATGGGGGAGAAAATGTAGCAAAATTGGGGGAGAAGGTGGAAAAGCTGGGAAAGCTGCAGTGTCTGGAGTGTAGCCAAGAAAGAAGGAGAGATATCGTTGAAATTCAAGAGGATAACGTTAGTTTAGGTGAATTTATTTACCCCTTTTGCCTCTGGCGGGAATTGAGAAATTAGAGCAGTTAAGTTTCCCAAACATAAATATTTGGATTTTCCAAACTCTTGCTTTTTGGGGAGGAAAATCTTCTCTCATGGTGTGGCAAATTTTTGCATGATACTACTTGGACTGTGTGTTGGTTAACAAATTGAAAAAAAAATGTGAGTTAAAAGCCCCCTGACTAATACTCTTCTCGTCGTTAGTAATTTATGAATGGTACTTTGACTGGGTGGCTTTCGGACAAAATTATCAATTAATTGATTCGATGTCCCACGGTGTTGCCTCCACCAATCTTTGCTTCTTTTATTTTTTTGTTGATAAATAGCCCATTGATTGTAAAATCCCGCTGAGGTATAAAAAGGCACGTTCGTTACTCTGGCGGGTAGTTTTTGTGTGGCGAGTGGTGTATTTGAAAATTGCTGTGAAGTGGTATAAATCATGGGATATCGTTTGGTGTGCGTAGCCCTCCTGGCTCTCGCTGTTGGGCAGGTACACCCTGTGGAGGAGGATATCTGGGGTGGCAGGTAGGGCGTTAAGTTGTCTTATGCATCCACAATAGTTAACAAATTAAATTTAAATCTAATCACTAAGGAATGTTCAACGAGCAAATATGAATCAATACACGGACTACGTTTTGACCTACATGGCACCAATATTCCGGAACTCTGGACTCGTTCCCATGGGTCTGCCACCTACATCAATTGGCTGGGAAGCTGTAAGTGGGTGATTCGAGTGTTCTTCATTGTGTAATGTGAAACCATATCATTTCAAAGCTCCTGATTAATTGTCATCATTCCTTCTACTTCAACTTTTGGATTGTTCTAGAAAATTCTTCACTCTAAAAAATACCTCAATTCACGCCAAGAAAAAATGTACTGGTAAGCTGACCAAGCTTACGAGAGCTGTGTTTCTTTCAGTGTACCAATTTTGTGAGAGCAAACTATAACGCAAATTAATTTAAATACGCGCAAAGTCGGGAGAAGTTGAAAAGTCATCCCCCAAAAAATCTTTAAAACGCCATATCTCGGGAACGGCTCCATAGAATTTCGAGTTTGAGCTATCGTTGGAAAGGTCTTAACCTCAACTATAATATATTAAAATATGAAGTAAATCGATAATGGCATTTTCGAAAAATTCGAGTTCGAAATTTTCGAAAACTTTGTTTTTGACTTTAGCGCCTCTCACGGTCATTTCTCGAACTTGCAATGTTCTAGACATTTGTAGGGATTCACGAAACCTTTCATTTGCACTTGAGTTGATCAAAATCGGACTTGTAGAAACCGAGATATGACATGCCAACTTTGGAAGGCTATATCTCGAGAACGGAGACATAGATTTTCTTCATTTTTGGCATGGAGCTAGATAATATGGTCAGCTATAACATATCAAAAAATGAAGCAAATCGATAATGGAGTTTTCGAGATATTCATCGAAAACTCATCGAAAATTTTGTTTTTGATTTTTGGCCCCCTAGCGGTCACTTTTGAAACTTCAGATGTTCTAGAGAGTTGTAGGGTTTGTTGAGATCTTTCATTTGACCTCGGGTTGATCAAAATCGGTCAAGCCGTTTTCGAGTAATGGTCGATTTTCGATGAAAAATTGTGGCGGCCATATTGACTAAACGGCTTGACCGATTTTCGAAAATGAGGTATCGTTGGAAAGCTCTTGATGTCCCCTACAACATATAAAAATTTCAGATTTTTAGCTATTACAGGGGCTGAGATATAGCGAAAACAAAATTTTGAGGTTATCCAAAATGGCGGACGCGGGGGTGGGGGGTAAAATTTGACATCATAATCGGATGTCTTCCAGTCGATATTTAAACTTTGCCGTTTACCGCAAGTCTCTATCTATTACCGTTCTCTTGCAATTTAGCTCTGAACTCCGGACGGACGGCCGGCCGGAAAAAACTTATTTTTGGCGCATACGTTTTTTGAAATGTGGGGACCCTAATTCGTGCTCATCCCAAGTTTGAGCCCGATCTGACGACTTTCGATTTTGCTCGGTACACAAAAGCTGTGTCTGAAAGAAACACAGCTAAAAACTATCAAGAAGTTCCTCCGTCACAGAAGACATTCCAAAAAAGTTTGTCATGTAGAAAAAGCAATTCTTTGTGATCCATTCCGATAAGAACTCTAAGTCTGGTTAATGCTTGATAACGAGAAGCGATAGAGAGTTCTGCTATATACCTTTTCATTATTCCCTCTGATTGTAATCGATTGTTTCATTAAGATTATTCGTGCGCAGTTTGTGGGAGGAATTTCGGGATCAAATTTCAGGTGTGGCAAGACAAAGAGATAACGAAAGGAGTTTTCAGACAAAGAAGAGAACAAAAAAAAAGCTTTAAACGCAGCTGGTACGGAATCCGCACCACCGCACAGTGAATAAAATTACGTTGGGGATTCTTAAGTGATTTTTACAGCGAATATGTTTTTGAATTGTATTTCTCGGGAGCTTTAGCGGAGCTTTGGGGAATATTATTGAACTTGTACGATATACTATGTATGTAGGTAATCAATACCGGATATATGTACATATTTTAGCTTTGTGAGCAATTTGCAAAATACATTTCTTAGTACATCAAATGCAGGAATATTAGTTTTCAAATGCACAAAACTAATTTTAAATCATGACCATTCTTTTTAAAGAATTGACAGAATTTCCTTTCGTATAAATATTACTACGAAATGGAAAACAATTTAGAAGCTTTTGATCCTTTTGCGAAGCTATCTCTTTTGTTCTTTGTGCAATTTTCCCTCAAACAAAAAAGCACCACCAACAATGTGAGAATCACACACACAGAGTTTTGGATTTGTCCAAGAGATGACGAAGATATTGAAGTGAGAAACGAGGCGACATGTAAATACCAGGCATTGCAATCCTCTTTGGTCAACCATTGTTTCCCATAGAATTTCCAGTTTGTTTTGCGGGAGCATCATTTCCGCATTTGGGAGGAAATTAGTTGGTGTTCCACTTCGTGGCCAACACCAAGTATTGTAATCGTCGGAAAAACCGACCACCTCAGATCGGGCTCAAACTTGGTATGAGCACGTTTTAGACATCCCACATTACGAAAATGGTGGTGGAAAATTTTTGATCCGGCCGGCCTGCCGGCCGGCCTGCCGGCCTGCCGGCCGGTCGCCTAAACTTTGCCTTATAACTTTCGAACGGCAAGAGATAGAGACTTCCGGTTTGAAGTTTTCTATAGAAATGTGGGTGTAAAATTTCATTTTTTCGCATTTTCAAAATCCAAGATGGCCGCCGTCCGCCATTTTGAAATACTGTCAACCACTTCCCTTACAGCTAGAGGTCTGAAATTTTAGTATGTTGTAGAGCTCAGTGAGACGTTTTCATCGACTATTCATACTTGAAAATCGGTCAAGCGGTTTAGCAAATATGGCGGCCTAAAGCAAAAAGTGTTTTTTCAATATAACTCGAGAACGGCTTGACCGATTTTGATCATCTTGGTATCAAATGAAAGGTTTCAAGAAGCCCTACAACTGTCTAGAACATTCCAAGTTCCAAAAACATCCGCAAGAGGCGCTAAAATCAAAAACAAAAATTGCCTAACTTTAAGGGGCAATATCTCCGAACATCTGTTATAGATTTCCTTTAAATTTTGATATGTTGTAGCCTGACTCAATATCTTTCACCAGTCCGAAAATGAAGAAATTCTATGTCGCCGTTTAGAAGATATCGCAGTTTGAAAAATTCTTGAATTTGAAAAGTTCTAAGAGCCATATCTCCTTAACTGCTTGTCCGATTTTGCTCAACTTGGTATCAAATTAAAGGTTTTGCAAAACTCTACAACTTTCTAGAACATCAGAAACCTCTAGAACTATTCCTTCAGGATAAAAAATGCCAAAAACTGTTTTGGTGAAACAAAAATCCGCCATTTTGTGTTCTAGTGGTGACCTTGAAATGTATCGAAACATATGTCAGATTATAGCTTATTTCAATAGCTTTCCATAACTAGTCAAGAAATTTCTGTAGGCCTTATAGAACCAGAGATATAACCATTTTTTTGCATCAAATTACTGAAGTTCACAAAAATGTACACAGAAGCTGTGCTTCTTTTAAGAAAGAATCACAGCTAAAAATCACCTTTGCCTACTAATACTGCTCACAAATAGTATTACAACGCATAAACAAACTTCTATACGTTGTGGGACACCAACTCTTATAACTGGACGCGTTATGATTGACTTTCCATTGCAATCACACCTCAAGCAAAACAATCCTGATACTGATGCACTCAAAATCGATTCAACGACAATGTTGTTTATCCCATATCCATATCCCGGTCCCTTTGGAAGTTCATAAAAGCAAATCATGGATGTTTCTCTTGTTGGTGTCTAGCAACCAATTTGGATAACATACGGAGGTATCATTGACTTGTTCAATGGTCTCCTACTGGACATCGAGGACGTTCGTCGGGCGGACGATTGCTTCTTGTCGTACAACCGTCAGCTTCTAAGGATGGAAATAGCATCGCGTCTCACGAGGATGCCGGTGAGTTTGCCAAGAGGAAGCACAACTGAGGAGTATGGTGCTGAATTTAAATATTAGTTGGTATACCACAATCGTGGCATACCAAGTATTGTAATCGTCGGAAAAACCGACCACCTCGGATCGGGCTCAAACTTGGTATGAGCACGTTTTGCACATCCCACATTACGAAAATGGTGGTGGAAAATTTTTGATCCGGCCGGCCGGCCTGCCGGCCGGTGCGCCATACTTTGCCTTATAAGTCGAGAACGGTAAAAGATAGAGACCTCCGGTTTGAAGTTTTCTTTAGAAATGTGAGTGTAAATTTTCTTTTTTTCGAATTTTCGAAATCCAAGATGGCCGCCATCCGCCATTTTGGAATATTGTCAACCACTTTCCTTATAGTTAGAGGTCTGAAATTTTAGTATGTTGTAGGGCTCAGTGAGACGTTTTCATCAACAATTCATACTTGACAATCGGTCAAGCCGTTTAGCAAATATGGCGGTCTAAAGCAAAAAGCGTTTTTTCGATATAACTTGAGAACGGCTTGACCGATTTTGCTCATCTTGGTATCAAATTAAAGGTTTTAAGAAGCTCTACAACTATCTAGAACATTCCAAGTTCTAAAAATGTCTGCAAGAGGCGCTAAATACAAAAACAAAAATGGCCTAACTTTAAGGGGCAATATCTTCGAACCCCGATCATAGATTTCTTTTAAATTTTGATATGTTATAGCCTGACTCAATATCTTTCACCAGCCCGAAAATGAAGAAAATCTATGTCGCCGTTTAGAAGATATAGCCATTTGAAAAATTCTTGAATTTGAAAATTTCTAAGAGCCATATCTCTTGAACGGCTTGTCCGATTCGGCTCAACTTGGTATCAAATTAAAGGTTATGCAAAACTCTACAACTTTCTAGAACATCAAAAACCTCTAGAACCATTCCTTGAGGACAAAAAGTGCAAAAAACTGTTTTGGTAGAACAAAAATCCGCCATTTTGTGTTCTGGAGGTGACCTTGAAATGTATCGAAATATATGTCAGATTATAGCTTATTTCAATACCTTTCCAGAACTAGTCAAGAAATTTCTGTAGGTTTTATAGAACTTCAGATATGAGCATTTTAATCTGTCAAATTGTTAAATTTTACAAAAAATCGACTTTGCCTACTAATCTACTCAGAAATTAAATTACAACGCATAGACTGACCCATCCGCGTTGTGGTATACCAACTTTAATAACTGGACGCGTTATGATTGACTTTCATTTGCAGTATCACTACGACTATGAGACACGTGTGATGGGCCTGGGGATTTTCCGGGGTTGGGTTGAGGGGCACATGGAGGACATGGTGATTCGCTTGGACCTCCTTCTCGATATGTTTGACTTCTTCCTCTTCTTGCAAGGCTTCCGTGTCACATCAATTGGTGATATTCACGTGCGCGTCCGTGGGAATATTCTCACCGACTGGCTGGCCAATTTAACCATTGATATTGTCATCTTCTTCTTCGAGAATACCATTGTAAACTTTGTCTCCAACACACTCCATGTTTTCCTTCAGGAGGCTATTGATGAAGTCAATGCAAGTCGCGTTCGTTTTTCGGACGTCAGTGCGGCTCTCACGGAGTCTCTGCACACTTCCGACCCAACCCCTCTGGCCAAGTACAGTGACCACGTAATCAGCCTGTTCCAGAAGTACACGAACGTGTGAGCAATGAAAATTGCGGAAAAACTGCATTTGACATGCAGATAAAATGCAAAAAAGTGCAAGAAGAAAATTTAGAAATTAAGTGTGCAACTATCTTTAGTTTTTATTCCATTTTGTACGTATTTAAAATTATGAAATAATTAAGTTTTAATTGTATTATCTAATACTAGACAGTACCTGATTGTACGTAAGCATGTGGATAAATTTTATTAAAGTAATTAATTAACAGCATAGTCTTGCATAATTTTATTTAAATTGTTGCGATGGAGTTTCGGAAGCTTTTGCATAAAGCTTTTCTCTTTCCTATTTATCATGAGACAAACCGGAAAAGTCTCTAAAAATTGATAATTTCTTTCTCTGCAACTTTCTCTTGGAGAACTTTTCTCTATCATTACGAGAAAATGCAATTTTCCAATTTTTCTTTAACACTTGTTGAAAATACAAAGAAAAATTGTCAAAGGGGGCTTTTCCTAATTTTTTTCTAAAATTATTTCCAATCCTTGTAGAAAATTAAAGTTTGGAAAGATTTTCAATGCAGAAAATTAAGGGTAAAAGTGAAAATTTCTTGTAGAAACTTTAGGACTTTTCTTTATAAATTAAGTAGATGAAAAGACGGTGGAAGGCAGTGAATTAATTGCACAATTTAATCACTACACGACAAAGTTCTGCAATAGAGTTTAACTTGAAATTGGGTATAAATAGTGGAGGGAAATTCATATTTCCATTTTAAGCATTTTAGAGTTCCATCGAACTTTACCACTGATTCATCAAACATCCAACTTTGATAGAGTTTCAGCTCGACAATCATTCACTTGACCTATCTCAAAGTCTCTCACTATCCCTCAAAACTACTCCCTTTTTGCCCACAATCCCCCCAGCCACCCACTTGATTTACCAATATCGGAATATCCCGAAGCTATGGGGTTATAATATAGACTGAAAATAGATCTTTCTGGTAAAAGGAAAACCCTGCAATTCATCAATTTGAAGCACATAGAAATTTACAATCGATTTTCATTGAAATGAATTAATTTCTCCCTTTTTTTTTTAATTCATTACTAAATTATTTTCTCAAATAAAAATTCAATTTGGGAAATTACTTTTTTATAAATTTTTTTTAACGCACCATTAAATACATGGAGAAATTTGCAACCATGTGTCCCATTTGGGTAATTAACAAAATTTATATTTTTCAATTAAAAAAAGAAAGAAAAACAATATGCGCAATTTAAATTAAATAAAAAAAAACAATTTAAAATTAAACATTAATTAACAACAAAATCTATATTGAAATTCACAAAATGGCCATGAATCGACAGTCAATTTTCGCACTCATTGAGCTTTTGAATTTAATGGGGCCAAAAACCGGAAAGCTCTCGAAATGGACATTAAATTAATGGGCATGTGTATGGCCCATCATTAGTAATACAATATTATATACGAGGACCATACACTTTGGAATATTTTGCAATACATTTTGTGCTTTCACAAAAGATATTTCGCTATGTACATCCACACAGATATAAAATTCAATAAATTAGTCCCAAATTTCGAGTAGTTTTCCCTCCATTCCACAAATCTTTCATATCCGGCCGCGACAGAAGCTCTCTGCGTGAGATTTCCAAAGCGACAGACACACTCATAATGGATCATCGGGGATGTATTGAGGCGTGTTAAATTTTATCATTAATTCAGCAATAATTAAATGTTGCTATTTTCCCCTCCGCGATGTGTTCTACTGAGCAGAAGGCAATCAATAAAGTGGCTTAATCTCCTTCATGTCTCTCACGGTATATAGCAAAAACAATACAAGGGAGGGATGTAAGCCCCATTTACGGGGTACAGCGGGGGTGGTGCGCGATGGTGTATATCGTTAAATGTAAGTAAAAGCTCGCTCTACCTACAAGTTCTTGCGGTGAGATATTTGATAAGAAATCCAGGTTTGTTCTCAAAATCACGGGAATAAATTAGGCATCATCTAAATAAATGAGGAATTTCTGTTCTTTCGCTAGAGGTTTTACCTGTTGATAATGAATGGGAGGAAGGTATTTTAATTTGTTAGAAAATTACCGAGAAACGGATGAATTGCTTTTGGTATGAATTCCACTAACTGAGCCCAATTTATTTGGGAATCTGCAGAGAATTGTTTCTTTGTGAATGAATTGCAATCAGTGTGAAATTGGTGGAATTTTTTAGGAAAACTTAAGAACTTTTCAAATTAGGATTTGAAAATCTTTGAATTTTAATCGTTGGCTGAATTGTGGTTAAAATTTCTAACGTTTGACGTATCATTAGGGGAGAGCGGGGTTAAAAAAGTCACTAAAGGGTTTAGAAAAAGCTCAAAATATAATATTTCCCAAACAGATAAAGCGAAATGAATAGCTCAATTCTTTAGGATATTTCTTTCCCTACAACTCTTTCTCAGATCATTTTGTTCTATCTAGCTACGAAATATGATATTTTCGACTTTTTCCAAACCCTTAAGTGACTTTATTAGCCCCGCCCTCCCCTAAAGGAATATTCTAGTTAATTTTTCCTTTTTAAACTTAAATTATATTTTTAAACGGAATAATTCGATTTATTTTTTTCCATTTGTTGTCTAACGTTTGACATTAAACCTTTTCTTAAAATGATTGATTTAAGAAATTCATAATTTGTATCATTTCCTTTCTCTTTCCTTAAGAATATTAGAATTTCTATTCTGACTAATCGTTAAAAAAAAATGTTTATAATTTACATAATTCTAATTCTAACTTTATATTTATAATGTTTGAAAAAAAATCTTAAGAGGGGTCTCTTGTGAGAGCTGGTGAAATTAAATATTTTTATTTTTCTTAAGGTTTTTCTTAAACTTGATTTTCAAATGTTGGTCACATTTGAAGACTTATTATTGAAGAATAAGAAAATCACTTTCCGCCATCTTAGGTGCGACGCCATCTTGAGATTTTCTTCAAAACACAAAGGTAGGTTTTTCTCAGAATCTACTGGATGGATTTTGATGAGGTAAAAAGCAAATGTAAGAGGAAACACCAATGCAGATTTTGATGTAGCGGAATTTTGAATTTGCTTTCTAGGGCTGAGAAAAGTGGAAAAATGTGACTTTTGTTCAGATATTTTTGACGTTTTTCCACTTTTCTCAGCTCCAGAATGGAAATTCAAAATTCTAATACATCAAAATCTGCATTGGTGTTTCCTCTTTCATTTGCTTTTTACCCCATCAAAATCCATCCAGTAGATCCTGAGAAAAACCTACCTTTGTGTTTTAGAGCGGTTTTGTGGAAAAGTCGGAAAATCTCAAGATGGCGTCACACCTAAGATGGCGAAAAGTGATTTTCTTACACTTCAATAATCAGGCTACAAATGTATCCAACATCGGAAAATTAATTTTAAGAAAAACCCCAAGAAAAACAAAACATTAAAAGTGTGTCAAATCCATGTGGTTTTTCCGACGTTTTTTTATAAATAATTTTCTTTCCGGGTTTTTCGTCGGCAGTTGAAATTCCTTACCCAAAGAAACACAGAATCTTCCCAGAGCTTTCGGCCCCGCTCGGAGCCTTCTTCAGTGGCTAGCATAGAAAGGGGCGCTTTTTATTAAGGAAAACTTTACAATGGAAAATAATTTTCACTCACTCGATAGCGGGGAATTACTTCCCAATCTTCGGGTGCGTCAATACATAACTCTGGTA